>NC_089978.1:40067635-40692862 GCF_036417845.1 Apteryx mantelli
TTGGAATTCCCTGCCAGGCCCTGTCACCACATATCAAAAAGACGTCTGGCGGCGAGGCTTTTGGGGTACCATTGTTCCAAATTGGGTGCCCCCCTTTTGCCTCAGTTCCAAGGGCTCCCAACCCTTGGCGGCTCATTTCATTGGTGCCACAGAATGAATTACGGTTTTGATAGTCATAATAAGCTGCTGTTGGGGTGACGTTTGTCTCATTAAGTTCTTACAATCATAAGGACACATGAGGTCGGCAGAGAAGATCCAACTAACTATCTGTCATGTTGCCTCGGATTTTACCCCATAGGTTGAGATGGTGGTACGAGCTTGTTGTAAAATTTTCCAATCATGTGGCTCCCATTTCCCCTGACCATTCTGTTGTATCACGGGGAATGCCAGCGCTGTGGGACCCTCGGCCCCTCCGAGAGGTTTCCATTGTCCCTCTATAATGGTGTCTTTAATGATGCTGCTCCAGCGCGTAGGTACGGGAGGCGCAGTCGCAGATGGTGTGGAGGGGCTCAAGAAGCATGGAGGAACGCTTCCCCCTTTGTGCTTTGTCTGTAGCTCCAATTCCTCAAGGCGCTTTAAAACTGTTTGCAACATTTTTGCAGTGGCATCTGGGGCTGGTGGAGACTTTGCCCTGGCGACTGAAGTGGTATCACCAGAGGACTCGCTGAAGGACGGCAGTGGGGGGTACAACGACGGTGCGGCGGGCAGTGGAAGAGGAGGGGCAGAAGGGGGAGGTCGGTACCTCTCCCCGCCCAAATCTATGAGGTCGGCAGGAGGTGCGGCCTCCGCCCCTTTCGGGGCCTCCTCCGGGCGCACTTCCGCTTTTGCTTCAGAGCTCGCATCGGCCTTTCCCGTGGAAACTTCCGCTTTTTCGGACGCCTGTGCGGGCTCCGGTAGTACTATTTTCTCTGCTCCCGGGGAGTCGCGACCCTCCCCTTTCTTCCGCAGCTCATCGATGCTTTTACAGACCGTCCCAGACATACCCCTCACAGCAGGCAGTCCGAAGAACCGCGCGACAGGTCCCGACTTATTTCGGGGCTTATCGGCAGGGACCCCTGGACCCAACATTTGTGCAGCTGCACAAGCTACTTCTCTCTCTGCCTTCATTGACGTTAAAGTCTCTAACACGGTGTTCCAAAGCGCACGAACGGCTTTTATCTCCTTTTCCTCCTTTTCGTCCCCCTCAATTGACTTCTGCCACATTGTCCCCCCAAAGTCCCGCCATTCCGATATGGAAAATAACAGGTGGGTGTCAGAAAAATGACCCCAACGCCGCCCCAGTTTAATCAAGTTGTGTAGCTGTTTCGCCGGTGCGTCTATCTCTCTCTTAGAGAGGATTCCGGCGAGTAGCGTGGCCACAGCTTCAGTTTCCATCACTGCGCCTGAGAGTTGGGGAGCGACCCCACACCAGCGTCTGCTCCGCTTCTGCCCCAAGCAGCGCCTCTCTCAGCCGTGGTTTCCCACTCCCCTCCTCTAGCTGCTTACCGCAGTCTCGGAGATCTTAGTTGAGCACAACCATCCTCTGCTACCAGATGTCAGAGTGGGAGACGGACCCGGAGTAACGATGAGTCTCAATGAGAGTATGATCGTTCTCCCTTTATTCAAGCTTTTACAGAGTATATATAGACAGGCAATAAGAGCATGTGCTAGCGATAGCTATATGATTGGCTCACAATCTTTGTTCACGCGCCTAGAGCGGACATATGATTGGTGCAGGCTTGCTGTTCGCGTGGAGAGGTCTGTCGACTTTTATGGACCCTGGTTCCACTTTGACTTGTTTACCAGTTTGTGAATGCCTTCTTTTGTAGTGCTCAAGGCCGCTTCAAGGACTGTCCCTCGGCCTTCAGCTCGCTCCTATCTCCGCGTATATGGGATTGCTCATTCCAATGACGTCGTGTCCTTTCTCGCTTAGCCACTCTTCCACATCAAGTAGTTGCAGAGACAGAAATAATATAAATCAGTAGAACACTTGAGAAAATTAGCTTATTAAGCTTTTTAAAAAGGAGGGTGAAAGAATGATGTGATTATAATGCATAAATACCTAGAACAGGAAAAAATAGATTGGCATAAAGGACTTCACAAACTAGTGAAGGAAGACATAGCAAGAACTCGTCATTGGAGGTGAAGCCAAACAAATTCATGTTCCAAATAAGGTATGACTTAATAGTAAGCTGATGAACCAAGGAATGGATTGGTATTCTACTGAAGGAAGTGAGGGATTTGTCAGCTTTTGATAGCTTCATGTAGTTATGGCCAACTGAAAGCAGTGATATGCAGTCAGTTTAGATGATCTAACAGATCCCTTCTGGCCTTTACTTCTACAGATCTATATGCTAAAATATGAGTATATATTTGGAAATTATCAACTAAATGCATAAGTTTTGTCAGACCTAGTTTGTGTTGGCCTAGATAACAATTAAACACAGGTGAAACATTTATAAATGCAAAGGACTAAAAGTAATTTTATGAGGTAAACAATACATTATTTGTATTATGACTGTGCTCTCCTTAAAACATTAGATATGGGCTCTTTTAAAGATATTTAATATTTTTGGAAAGCATTGCCTTGACTGTAATGGAAAAGAACATTTTTCCTACACTGAGAGTAAGGCAGCAGCTATGATTGGCTGGGTTTTATCAAACATGTATTTCTTACTATGCCTGATTTTGGAGATGGGAGACAGCTGAATTAAACTGCTTAATTTTTGTCTTATCTGCTGAGACTGGTAAGGAGAATGCTTTGAGATGTTGACTTATGGGCCATGAATGTTCCTGCTTACAGAACTGGACTGGTACAACCAATTCACTGTGGTTAGCATTAGCATATTGGTTTAAAAAAATAACGTACATGTGGTCTTTTTTGATCATTATTTATCAAGATTACATTTGAACCAATGAGCTAGTGTTCAGTAGGTCACTATTCCATTTACTATCTGTCAAACCACCACCAGTAATCTGATGGTCTACTTCTTTCTTTTAAAACTATGGTGACATTCTTATTAGTCTGGGCAGAATAAGAGTGGGCTAGGTGCATATACACTGTCAGATTGATTTGCTTCTCATTTAACTTCAGGGACATAGCTCTGCCAGTCATCTGCACTTGGCACATGCTAATTCAGTCGCGGACTCCAAGCAGGGAATGAAGCAGCTGAGATCTGGGTATGCAAGAAAAGACGGTTTGCTGCAGGGGCTGCATCCTGAAAAAGAGCTCTGACATGAGCCAGTACCCAGCCTTGTCCTGATAACCAGGTTTCCCTGCATGCTATCAATAACAGGGACAGTACAGATGGACCGCAGGCCATTAAAAATTCAGTCAGTAAAGATTCTAGAAGCTGTAATTAGCTCCATTGTGAGACAGAGTGTGGGGCAAAACAACCACATCAATTTTATTTATAAAAATAAAAAAGGCTATGAACTTCATACATTTTAAAGTCAGAAGCCACTGTTGGATGTCCTGGGTAACACAGGGCATAGAACTTTCATGAATTAATTATCATTGGCTTCTGTGGGACCCAGACCTTTACTGTTTGGCTTATCACTGTTATATGTAACTACTGAAATCACAAGATCAGAAAGAAATTCAATAAATGTTTCAGTTCATTCACTTTGAAGTTTTCATTGTTATTTGTGGTCCACTGGTTCAGTAACATATACTGCTGGAAAGGGAGCTTTTGGGCCTTGTCTCATCTAGGCTCTACAAGCGCATAATTCCTATTAGCTACAGGTAACTATGTGAAAAAAGAAACAACAACAACAGAAACAAGCTGATATTGCCACAGAGAAAGGAAGGGTGAAGAAAAGCAATAAGATAGAAGAGGAATGGCATGAAAGTTTCTGCTGTTGTTTCTGAATCAGCTTAAAAGCTAATGCCTAAATAGGTGAGAAACAACCTCATCTACTTTCAAAAAGTCATTGAAATGGACATTTCACTATTTCTTTTTAAAGCTAGTTTTCCTTTGGATTTTTCCGCCCAGTTGAGGTCTCCACTCTCCAACAGTGAGGAGACTCCTGAGGGGGACTGCTTTCTCCAAAAGTGACCAAAAGCAGATACCTAGGTGAAAATATATTAATATGGAGATTATGTGGGAATTCTTCCTGGTATATTGCCAAATCTGCAAGCATAAGGAATTCTGTATCTGGCTGTGTTACCTTCGCATTTACTATTATTGAATTTATTTTTCTTCCATGAATTTCTTTAACTGTTTTGTGACCAAAGGTAAACTTTGGAATCCAGAACAACACATGGCAACAAATTTCATGTATTAATTACGTATTGTGTGAAAGCATTCCTCCTTTGTTTTGAATCAGCTACTTGATCATTAAGGTTGATGCTCCTAAAGCTTATGTTATGAGAGACACTAAACAATCACACTCCATTCACCTTTTCTCATATCTTTCATATGTTTACAGACCTTTATTGTATCCTCCTTAGTAATTTCTCTTCCAGGTTCAAGAGGCCTAGTTTATTTACTTATTGCTTCTATTCAAATCTTTTCTTAGCTTTGATCACATTTATTGCCTTTCTTCATGCATTTTCCAAGGCTACTATATTCTTTTTTTTTGAGATGGGAGAACTAGAACAGCATACAATGTTCAAAATGCAGAAGCACCATGGAATTAGATGGTGGCATAACTATATTCTCTGTTTTGTTTTCTATTCCTTTCCTAATAATTTGTAGCATTTTGCTTGATTTGTTTGACAGTTACTGATCATTTTCTTCTGATTAACCATTATAGCACAGAGATCTTTTTCCTTAGTGATAGTAACTAGTTCAGAATCCATCACTGTATATGCAATTTAGGATTACTTTTTCTCCATGTAAATCATTTTGCATTTATCAACATAGAATTTTTTCTGCTATATGCAGTATCTCTTTAAATTATCCGTAGAGTGTCAGTGGACCAAAAAGTCCACTTTTTTGTGCCACATAGGGCACTCTTGAGAAATACTATTCCATATCAACCAAGGTGATAAATACTGTAGGAGAGAGAGAGAAAAAAAAAAAAAAGTGCTCCAGGAGATTGAACAAGATTTTTCAGGAAGCCATGGCAAGGATTTTTTGTGTGTAATTAGACTCAGGAGAAACCTTACATAAGTCACATACTGACAAAAGGTGGTGTACCCAAGATTATTATCTCAAAATAATAATAATAATAATAATAATAATAATAATAATAATAAATCTGTATTAGCCAATCATCTTTCTGCTTTAATCAGCTAAAAATGAGTGGACAGCCCTGTGACATTAATGAGTAACACTGTGGTTTTTTGGCTTCAGAGTTGTGGTCACTTTGAATTATATTTTTCTAACGCTAATATCTGTTCACTGACACAATGTCTGTTCAAAGACATAACTGAAGATGGATCAGAATGGAAATACACAAGGGATCATGTATCTGAATTGCTTGATTATGGAAAATAGAAAGGAGCTGAATTTCTCTTTGAAATAGAAAGCTGGGAAATTCGTTATCAACTTAGCACTTCAGACCTAAGAAATATGCTGTTATTAATACATGTGAATATAGCTATGTAATATATTTCAAATTTTAGACTGAAATATATTAACAAGGATGTTGTCTCTTAACCATTTGTGACTGCTTTGCTGTTCTTGCAAAACCAGAATTATTTATTATCATTCCAGAATAGAGAAAACAATCAGGTCACAGTTAAAGACTGGACGAGTCAAAAACAAAACTCAAGCCTGTAACTTAGTAAATATAATGATATTTGCTGAGAAGAAAAAATATTCTTAAGAAGGTGACCTAGGAATCTTTCAGAATAAATTTCCTGGTTTGTGTTAAGAAAAGTAAAATGTAGACCAAAGAGTAATGAAAGAAGAGAAAATATATAAGGAATATATCTTCATTTGAGATCCTAGAGTCATTTATCAAGGGTAGTTCTTTTTCTCTATTTTTAATACATTAATTTTTTTTAATAGACTGCAGCCACTGACACTGTTTCAGGTTCCAGGAGTCTAGCCCTTATTTTAAAAACCAGAAATCATGCAACTCTCCTCAACAGTTGAAGGGGAGGCCCAAGTCATGGGTCAAAAATAACACTTGTTCACAAATCTTCATATTCCATTCCCAGATGTATGCCCCAGCCCACAAATTCCTGCCTCTCACAAGACATTGTATAAAACAATATGTCAGACCTGCCTCATTCTGTGACCAACATAGGGTGCACGGCAAAGTAGAATTTGATCGCTTGCGTACTGTGAATTAAGATTTTTTGTTGCACCTTTCTAATTAAAAACATTTGATCTGCATTTAGTGCAACCACTGTCCACCATATATATGTCGAATTATTGGCAGGTTTTCTGTCAAGCTTCCTCCATTTTCCATGCCCACAAAAACACTGGCTACTAGCCTGATGCTGCTAAATAAATATATTCCTTCCTGCAGTACTCTAGCATAAGGTGCATGTCAAAGATGGAGAAGACAAAGTAACAGGAATGGTGTATATGCTGGCAATACCCAGCTGGTTACAGCCTGTTGGGATAATTTTCAACATGTTGCAAGAATTGCCTCCAGGCTTCTCCATAACCCACATCTGCGGCTTGGCCAGGCACAAAGTCAGGATGCTGCTAAGTTTCTCTCTGATGCCTATCAATGACTGTGCCCACTGTGAAGCAGGCACAGCAGAAAGCAGAGTCCAGCAGCTTTTCCACTTTCAGGCAAATACCTGAGCAGATCTCCAGATGATATCATTCTGGTCTCCCCGATGAGACTGTGCCTGCCTGATACTTTTGCTTTTCCATCTGCGTGGTGGCTTTCAAAGAGACTTTTATTTTCTCTGTAATTTTCTAATATAAGGTAGTTGTGAGACTTGGGAGCTATGTTGCTTTCTGTTGTTTTTTTAGGACTGGCACACTCAGATATGCTAGGCTTAGAGCTGACAGCAGGCAAGGTAACAGCTCATACACAGTGCACTGTGAAGTGAGCCTCTACAAGCCTCCTCTGCAACTCCAGGGTATTGAATTGCCTGAGTAAGATTTGTTGACTGAGAGTTAGCTGTGCTTTTCTTCCTTTTTTGAAGCTTTTATCTTATCTGTGATAGTATTGCTTTTCCCAAGGCAGATTTATGCTGCAATACTTTAAAACGAAGGTTTTAGCTTCAAGCGTTTGGCTACTGAACTGAAGGGCTATGGTTGAAAGCTCTGGTCAAGGACACAAAACATGTTTAACCATGTCTTATCCAACATGGCAGAGCCATTTCTTGCTTTTTTGTTTCATAGTTCTGCTCGCCTTGATCTATGCTTAAGCACTAGTAGGAGAGTAACGACTTGATCCCACTTTATCTCCTAGGTTAGGTCCTCAGAGAGCTGCAGGTTAGTTAGTTTCCACTGTGAATCACACAATGAAGCTATATTTAACTCATTTGTTGGCTTTAAAATAAAGACATAGGAGTTTTATGTGGCCTTGCTGTCCAAGTTTCACTGCTTCTCACAGAAGATAGGAAAAGTTTACAGCGTGGCTCTTCCATTTCATATTTATGATTGACAGACTGCTGATATAGGTGTCCAGATTTGAGCTAGATATCTTAAGTTCTCTTAGAGTTAATGAAAAGAAATAAATATTTCCGGGGTACAATTCATCTCATCCTAAAGTAAATGTCTAAAGTAGGTCAAGTGAATAGTGTCATAAGATTGCTTATGTCCCTCCAATAACTACCAAGAGAACCTAGGGTAAATAGTTCATCTGTTGACACCTAAACAGTTTAAGTCTAAAAGTAAGTAAATGGGGTGAATCCTATTCTAATCTGTTGCTTCAATGTACGCTGGCTTCCATGCTTTAATATTTTTGAGTGTAGGACTGGAGTTTGGCTGGGATTTGATTCTTGTCTGAAAAAATTTACTAGAGAAGACAAAAAGTGGGGTTCAGTTCCAGGTTCAGAGTCCTGAATGTAGGTTTCTGCAGTGCAGATATCTCTATGTGAGCTATGTGTCTAAGGTCCCATATAGTCAATACAGAACTAATTAATACAGTTAGTGAAGCTGGGAGCTGTTCAGCTGACCAGATGTATGTGTCCTTTTTAGCCTGAGCCCTGATAGCTCTCCAGACTCTGCTGACTATTTTGACTAAATCTGTACTGTTCATAATGGAGGCCTAGATACTTTACAGATAGATGCATTGTAGACATCTACATTTAGGTGTCTGAATATGAAAGTGAACTCTACCTCAAATATGCTTTGAGCAAAAGTTTGGTGGTGTTTCTGAAGATAACAGTTATATTTCCTTGTTTATGATGGTTTACTCCTGGTAGCTCATGAATTACTGTGCCTTCCACATTTTTGCTCATGCTCAGTCTAGGAACTGAGGAAGTTGATGTGTGTGTTTATTTTTTTTTAGCCTGGTAATTAAGGATTTAGGAGTCCTGGATAGAAAGGTGTTTGGTGGATGGATATAATCATTTTAGCATTTGGATTTTGGGGGAGGGGTAAGGGCTATGCAATATTTTTGCACAATTTTGTGACATACATGACCCTCTAGGAACTATTTTTTTTTGTGACAAAGGAATTTAGATGCTTTGCTGATTCACATTTGAATCTTCAGCTCTGACAGTGTCACAGTTTAGGCACAAATGCCCTCTGAGACTTGAAAATGTTGAATAGCATAGGTGTAAGCTAGTTTTTTTTGCAGCGGGGATGGGGATGGAGGGATTAGTTCCTACCCTGAGACCTTCAAGAGTTTTTGCAATAGACACAGAACAGTGAGAGAGAAAAATCTTGAGCAGGGAATACATTTATTGCTAGCTCCACTATACTGCTGGTTTAGGAGTTGGGATGGCTCACACTAACTCCTTACAGAGAAGCTACATGGTTCATAAGCACACAGCTTTTGTGAATTTATAACCCAATATAACTCTGCTGGGACTCCATAGAAATATATAAAAGCTTACAGGTGCCTTATGGAGTCCTCAGAGTATGTTCTAACATGACTGTTTGGCTTCTAAAATTTCTATGCATGTTTTTGTATTTTTGGACGTATTCTATTGCATATAGTTAGGTATTGCACCTGTGGGATTTTCTGTGTCTGAGTGGTGTTTTTTTACATCTGAGTATCTATCTCCTTATGGGGAATATAAATGCTTAACCAAATCCCATAATCCGATTCATGCTGTTCAGAACATGGTTAAATGGTCACCAGTAGCTATGATTTAACAGTGGAAAAGACTGTGACATTTTCATTTGTGTCAAAGAGGTTGACCGGTTCAACATCCTATTTTCTGATCCTTTCTTCTAGAACTAGATTTGAAGGGAGATGTTGCTGGCTTATGTAGTATTCAAAAATTCACAAGAAGTTGCACCAGAATCTTGACTCTTGTGAGTAGACCAAATGAAAGATTTCCAGGACAGGACTGGGAATGTTGGTAGTATACAGGCTGATGTGATATACGTCATATTTTTTTCTTTGACTTTTTTTTTAAACTGCTTGAGACTTGGTTTTAGAGACACACAAAGATATTGCTTTGCTTCACTTACATTTATGCAGATATGAAAGTCCTTAGCAACAATGGTCTTTTTTCCTGGCAGTGGACAGTGATCTAATGATCTTTATTATTATTTTTGACATCTAATTTCTAACTACAGTGCTAAATGGAAAACAAAATTAAGTATAAATATTCCCTTAAAAATGATTTAAACTGCATTGTTTTAAAAAAGAAATTAAAATGCCATGCAAATTATACTTTAGAAATACTTCATATTTCCTGCTTATGAACTCTATTCATGGCAGAGTAGTTTTCACTTCAAAACCGTATGAAATGACTACCTAGAAACACTTATCCAATTCTGTACTGAATTTGGAACATAACATGTTTTCTATTTTCTCTCAGACATTTGCTAAGTGTTTAGAGACCAATTTATCTAGACATTGTGGAAAAGGTCTAAAAACTGGACAGTTTGTTTTTGTTATAAAATGTACTCTCATTTTCAAGAAAATGTAACTCATCTATGCTTTTCATGCATAGCTCAGTTTTGAATGGAGGTAATTAAGGTGCTGTAATAAAATAACTCTTTTTGCTGCTCTACATTAGAATGTCTTTTCATTTATGGCAAAAGTCAGCTTGCAAAATTGAAATGAAGTCTAAGAGTCCAATTCTTCTTAAGATCAGTATAACTTCATTGTCTTCAATGGAAATAGTCTTGAATTACTGTAAGGGTTCTGGTTCTAACTTCCATTGACTAAAAAATTGGGACAAATTTAAAGGTATTAATCTGATTTAGGGGGGAAAAAAAGTATAATCTTTAATGTTCCCTGAAAAGAGAATACTGTTGATGCATACAATATTAAATCATAACCACCTTTAGAGCACTGAATAAAGAACAAGTTTAAGAATGCCCTCCATCCAAAATATCTAAATAACTGAGAAGCAGTTTTGGAGTCATCAGTACTTAGATTTGAGAAGTCATGGAGAATGAATGGAATTAAGGTAAATGCAGTGTCAATGCTCAAACAAGAGGAATCTAAGAATGACAGGCCCATCAGTAAAGCTTTTGCTCTTGGAAAATTCTGGAACAAATAATTATTTCAAAGCATCTGGAAGATAACTAAAAGGATAAATAACACTCGAGCTATCTGTCAAAAACAAGTATTTTCAAATCAAATATAATTCCACAGTAACATAATAGGCTTTATAGATAGGGGGGAAGAAGTGGATAGCTTTTATCTTGAGCTTAGTAAAGCTTTGGGCACTGTCTGTTGTGACAGTCTCATGAGGAAGAATGTTTTTGTTGGAAATACAGCATAGATGAAAAACAGATTAGGTGGCTTCAATTGGGGTGTGGTTTATAATGGATCCAAATAAAATGCAAAGGTGTATTGAAGGTATTTTGGAAGGAATCTGTCCTGGACTTATTTCTGTCCAAAATTTCCGTTATTGTCTGGTTGGTGGAATACAAAGAATGCTTATTACTGTTACAGATGATACAAATCTGGGAGAAACTGCAGGGCACTGCAGGAAAAGATTAGAATTCAGATGATCATTTCGGTACTGCAGAAGTGGCCTTAAAAATAGGGAACAGCTCTACAGAGATGAGTGCAAGCTACAGAAATAAGGAATAATCAGCTAGAGAGAGAACCGCAGACACAGGAGTAATTGCCTGGAGAGCTGAGGCATCTCCTTCACTCAGTGTCTTTAAGAAGAAGCAGGACAGATATCTACCAGGAGTGCTCTTCCTCGAAGCAGAGACATGGTCAACAAGTTAATGGGTGGTACCAAACAGGGTGGAGAGATTGCTATTGCAAGGGACTGGGGGAATGGCCGACTGGAACCTTATGAATTTCAAGCAAGACAAATGCAGAGTCCTGTACTTGGGATGGAATTCGTCACCTGACCAGCAGGGCAAATAAAATTGTAGACAAGGACCTGAGGGTCCTGGTGGACAAAAGTGTAAGTCAGCAGTGTGTCCTTACAGCAAAGCAGGCTAAATGCATATTGGGCAGCAAGAGCAAGAGCCAGCAGGTTGAGGGAAGTGGTTATTCCCCTCTATTCAGCACTTCTGAGACTACATCTGAGTACAGTGTCCTCATTTGGGCTTTCTAGAACAAGAAAGACAGTGATGTATTGGAATGATTCCAACAGAGGCCACCAAGCTGGCCAGGGGGCCGGACTACATGGTGTGTGAGGCAAGAGCTGGGTTTGTTCAGCCTTGAGCTGAGCAGGCCAAGGGGAGATCTTGCTGTTTTCTATAACTTCCTAGTGGCAGGATAATATGGGGCCTGACTCAGAGGTAACTTGTGGAAGAAGAAGAGGCAACAGACATAAGTTGGAACATGGAAAATTCTGACCAGATAAAAGGGAAAAAAAAGTACTGAAAGGGTGGTCAAACATTGGAACAGGTTGCCCAGAGAGGTTGTGGAATCTTCATCACAGAATCACAGAAGGGTTAAGGTTGGAAGGGACCTCTGGAGATCTTCTAGTCCAACTCCCCTGCTCAAGTAGGGTTACCTAAAGCATGTTGCACAGCATTGTGTCGAGATGGCTTTTGAATATCTCCAAGGATGGAGACACCACAACCTCTCTGGGTAACCTGTTCCAGTGCTCAATCACCTGCACAGTAATGAAGATTTTTCTCATGTTCAGATGGAACTGCCTGTGTTTCAGTTTGTGCCCATTGCCTCTTATCCTATTGCTGGGCACCACTGAGAAGAGTCTGGCCCCATCCTCTTTACAACCCTCCCTTCAGATACTTGTACACGTCGATAAGATCTCCTCTGAGCCTTCTCTTCTCCAGGCTAAACAGGCCAAGCTCTCTCAGTCTTTCCTCATAAGAGAGATGCTCCAGTCCCCTAATCATCTTTGTAGCCCTTCACTGGACTTGCTCCAGTAGTGCCACATCCCTCTTGTACTGGGGAGCCCAGAACTGGATGCAGTATTCCAGATGTGGCCTCAGCAGGGCTGAGTAGAGGGGGAGGATCACCTCCCTCCACCTCCTGGCAACACTCATCCTGATGCACCCCAGCATACCATTGGCCTTCTTGGCCACAAGGGCACATTGCTGCCTCATGCTTAACTTGGTGTCCACCAGCACTCCCAGGTCCTTCTCCGCAGAGCTGCTTTCCAGCAGGTCAACCCCCAACCCGTACTGGTGCCTGGGGGCTATTCCTCCCCAGGTGCAGGACCCTGCACTTGCCTTTGTTGAACTTCAGGAGATTTCTCTCCCATCTCTCTGCCCATCTCTCCAGCCTGTTCAGGTCCCTCTGGATGGCAGCACAGCCTTCTGGTGTATCAGTCATTCCTCCCAGTTTGATATCATCAGCAAACTTGCTGAGGGTGCACTCTGTTCCATCTTCCAGGTCATTGATGAAGAAGCTGAACAAGACTGGACCCAGTACTGACCCCTGGGGGACACCGCTAGCTACAGGCCTCCAACTAGACTGCACCACTGATCACAACCCTCTGAGCTCTGCCTTTCAGCCAGTTCTCAATCACTGTCCACTCATCTAACCCACACTTCCTGAGCTTGTCTATGGGTATGTTATGGGAGACAGTGTCGAAAGCCTTGCTGAAGTCAAGGGAGACAACATCCACTGCTCTCCCCTCATCTACCCAGCCAGTCATTCCATCAGAGAAGGCTATCAGGTTGGTTAAGCATGATTTCCCCTTGGTGAATCCACACTGACTCCTCCTGATCACCTTCTTTTCCTCCACATGCTTGGAGATGGCCTCCAGGATAAGCTGCTCCATCACCTTTCCAGGGATGCAGGTGAGGCTGACTGGCCTGTAGTTCCCTGGGTCCTCCTTGTTGCCCTTTTTGAAGGCTGGGGTGACATTGGCTTTCTTGCAGTCTTCAGGCACCTCTCCTGTTCTCCAGGACCTTTCAAAGATGATTGAGTGGCCTAGCAATGACATCCGCCAGCTCCCTCAGCACTCGTGGGTGCATCCCATCAGGGCCCATGGATTTGTGGGTGTTAGATTTGCCTAAATGATCTCTAACCCGATCCTCCTCGACCAAGGGAAAGTCTTCCTTTCTCCAGACTTTCTCTCTAGCCTCCAGGGTCTGGGATTCCTGAAGGCTGGCCTTAGCAGTAAAAACTGAAGCAAAGAAGGCATTCAGTAGCTCTGCCTTCTCTGAATCATTCATCACCAGGACCTCTGTCACATTCAGTAGTGGGCCCACAACTTCATCCCTGGGCAACCTGCTCTAGCTGACCTTGCTTTGATCTAGGGGTTGGCCTCTAGAGATCCCTTTCAACATAATTTACTCTGTGTTTATGTGATTCTATGAAAACTTTAAAAGAAGAAATATGAAATTTCATAGGAAGTATTATAATTCATTCTAAAACATGCTCCAAGCTGAGAAAAACAAGTGCTTTATTGTTGCTAGGCTATATTTCTTCTTTGGTTAAATAAATGAATTAAGAAACTATCCACACTAGAGAAAGCAGATGGTGATATCACTGCCAAATATTAACTCAGTTAATCAATTACGAGTTGTGTGTGGCCACACAGTTGATGATGTATGCGTTTATTTGAGGATCATACATACCTGCAAGTTGCTACAGGGCGACAAATCAGCAGTTATAAGCTGACGCACACCATAACTCAATATGCAGTCAGCTTTAGTGAATATGCTGAGGACTGAATGAACTTGAATTACCATCATTTGCTGGGGTGAAGTGCTTACATGGACAGCGACAGTAATCAGCTTTTGACTAGTTGTCATGACAAGTTATTACCTTAAAGTAACCTGTTTTTGTGTCTCAACTATTAAATTTTACCCTCATATGCTTTCATATTCCTGCATAGTCTTGCTTCTGCTAGTCCCAGTGCTTTCTCCTTTATTCTCTCATTCATCCATTTCTTTTTGTTCTGGTATTTTTGCTTCCATCATTCTATCTTGTCTCTGTCCTTCTTTTCATCAACTCCTCTCTCTTTTCCTCCAGCTCTCTTCTTAATCTCATGCTTCTTTTAGGTCTTCTCCCAACTTTCCAATCTTCCACATTAATTCCCCAGATCATCTTGTGCCTTAATTATAATTCTGTGCCTATTCTTTGTCTTGCTTCATCTGATCATGAGTAGACAGTGAACTAGATTACACTGAATATTACTGGATTTGTGAGAGGAATAAATCTGGTCCAAGATATTTAAGTATGTGTTTGTAAAGCACCATGTAAATGCATAACAACAGGTGAGATTAATACTAATAATATTACTGTTGTCACAGTTAATAATAACTGTTGTCAATAGCAGTATAAATATAGTCAGTCTCTAGTGGTATAGATGTTCAATGAAGGTGGTTTTGAGAGTAATAAACACTGTCAACGAATATTCTCCTTGATTACAGAGGAGGCATTCTAGTAATTTACCTTTCTTGTAATTTACCTGCTGTAGGTAAAATACGAAATGTATCAGTAATTATTAATGTACTTTGGACTACTCGTTTAATGAGAGGAATAATTACTGCCTGCTTCCATTCTTCAATCATTCTGCATTGCAGCATGGAAATGTGCACATTGAAATAGCAGAGAGGGGGCTGCCGAGTCTTTGGGTTCTAATTTTTAACCGTCTCAGTGGCTTAGTTTTTCAAACATTATGTAGTTTTTTTAAAGAGTTACAGTGTCACAACAGTGAATGTCCTGATTGCAGTCTAGCTGGTGGAGTTGGGAAAGAATTAGAAAGAAGTATTACATGTTTGTCATGTTCTTACTTTTCCCATGGTATCAGTCTGAGACTACTGGTGAAAGCAGGCTTCTGTGCTAGATGGACTGTTGAGCCACCTAGCGCAGCCATCCACATGTACATGGGGAGCGTGAGGTGCCTTCAGAGAGAATCTGCAGAAATGAATGCTCTGTGCTAAGCAACAGCTACACTTGGGAGGAACGTAAAGGCAGGACTATGGAAAATGCCCTGACGCAGAATACCTTATGGGCTCGTGCATTGGGCTTTGCTGCTGGTGATATGGATTTGAATCTTCTTAAAGAGAAGGGGACCTGTTCCTGCCTCATCTGCATGCTTGCTCTGGATAGCTGCTTGCTTTAAAATGAGATGGTGGTCACCATATCCTTAACATGAAGGTAACTGCAAGACTGTGCCGAGGGTACCTGCATGGCCAGGCTGGAGGAGGAATCCAGTTTTTGAATCTTTCTAAAGCATGGGCATGAATAACTGTTCAGTGGTTCAGCTGTATGCAGACATTTATAAGAAACAGAATTTTGTGCACCAAGGAAACATTAATATTACCAGCCAAGATACAGCCAGGAATAAGTCCTTAAATTCTGCTTTTGTCTCATGAATTTCTTTTTTGCTTCTAGACTCATGAGTTCCAGTTCAGCTACTGATATTTTATCAATCATAACAAGTTAATTAATTAAAGAATAAAAAATAAAATAAAATAAAATAATTTGGAATTAATATCAATTTTTACTTCATATTATTTGATAATAATTAAAATAATAAAATTATTGATTTACAATTCCAATGAGATTTAATATTTTTTGAAATGGTCCTAGTTGCTCAAGTTATTGTCTCATGATGTTTGTTTTTTTATGAAGCCCTAGTTTCTGGAGATATAATGATCAAAGTTTATCCTTTATCAAAGTACGTTTGTGGAATTTTTGCTGATTCTTACAGTTGCAGAGAAACTTCTGAAATATAATCACATTGTAACCTAAAGAATAATTACAAAGAGATCAACATTTATGACTTTTGAAGTCTTGTGGTTTTTTTCAAGATAACCTGAGTCTGGGTTGTGCAAGTGGTTATTTTTTGAATGATTGAAGTTGATAAAACTGCTACTAACAGAGGTCTGGATTTTGAAATAGAGTTACTACTAAAAGGAAAACATCAAGGGAAAAACAGCAAAATGAAATACTACAATATAAAGGTATTTTAATTAGAGTTAAGAAGTACATCACATTATACAAGTAAATAAAAGGTTAAAATTTCATTTGAAATTCTTAGTGAAAGAACAGAATAATATTTTAGAAGGGGACTTAATTGTGACCCTGAATTGTGAATTAGCACAATAAAGATTTTTCTTTTTCTCTGAGCTCGACTTCCTCCGTGTTCTTGAAAAAAATGTCTTTTGTAAGACTTTGGAACTTTTATTCTTGGGCAAGCAAAAGGGAGGCTTCTGCCCCCAGAGACTTAGGAATGACGGAAGGTAACTGGTAGCTACAATTAAGCATTAATTTGATATTCACCCTGTTTTATTTGGAATGCTTGTGCCAGCTCAGAAATCTCAATTTGTTATGCTAATTAGGCCATCTTTCTGCATAAATAAGGCTATATTAAGACAGTTTTACGTGGATAATAATTTGTTCACAGATTTGATTTTTCTTGTTCATGATCGTTCCCATTTAAATTAATTATTTTGATATGAGTGATAGGAAAGTCATACATCTGCACCCCTGCAGCACATGCCTGGGGAGCTTCTCCTGAAGTGTTTTTCAATAGCAGAGATAAGTTAATGCTGGGCAGACTGAATTTACATATTAAGTGGTTTTTTTTTTTTTTTGGTAGTTGTACAAATAGATCTATTTATTGTAATGTGAGTCACAAATGCTCCCAAAGGGAAGTCTGTGATACCCTTGTAGCTTCTTTCTTATACATGGTAATCCTTGTATGTACATATATGCAAAAAACAGCCTGTCTTTTGGATTAGAAGCAGTAACTATTTTGCTTTTTATGTATATATATATATATATCTATCTCATAGTGTTTAGTAACCATCTGATAAGTAATGCTTGTACTTGTTGCATTCATTCAGGGTCTCAGCAATATTTTGAATACTTAAAAGAACTCAGTAAAGCTGTGACTGAAATATTGGAAAGTGCTACAAGTTCTGCTTAATTATGTCAGTTGATATTGCATTAGAAATTTGCGGCTTGTCCTTTGAAAATGCACAGTTCAAGTGTGCTCCCAAATCAAAACAGGCCATGCCACAGGTTTTTCATCATATAATCTGGCTATTTTTTGAAGGTTTTGAGCTCAGTAAGTGAAAGTCTACAGGAGGGATTAGGAGAAAGAGGAAAAAGTTATTAGTCTCCTAGTGGTCTGTATGTTTAGAAAGCATTTGGGGATCAAGCATGGTGGGCAAAAAGAACTCTTACAAATACAAGTACACGTACAAGTACAAATATTCATACAAGTACAATACTGAGCTCATACAATACTTGTTCGAGTACAATACTCGTACAAGTACAAATTTTCAGCTCAGATTTACTCATCCCGCATGTCTGAACATTTCTGGTTCATACTGTGCACACCTAGAAGCTGTAATGCACCTAACATTCCTGAGCGATCTCATTAAGTCATGAGTAATGTGAAGCCAACTTTCACTGGCTCAAAACAAATCTGGAATTCTCCAAATTAATGTGCAAAACTGGGAATCATTCCTATAATTTTGGTCTTGATATTATTCCCTGCAGATCTCTTCAGAGGAGTCAGAACTGGTGGGTTTGTATGCTATTTATATAAAATAGACACCTGTAATATATAGGTTCATCATTTTTGACCTATGTGCAATGTACAGACTAGAGCTAAGCTTTCCTTCTAGCTTCAGAATTTGTATTATTTATGGCATTATGAACTACCATCAGTAGAAAGAGGGAAGGGTATCACTTCTGAAATAGCTTTAGCAACAACCCTTAGGCAGTCTAGGATCCCTCTCTCCTGGTCTAAGCACCGGGCTGTTGTGTTACACCCAATCAGCTCCATTAGCTATGTTTCTTCTGAAAGTAACTCAGTAGTCCTTATCCTCTGTATTAACTGTATGAGTGAAGGAATGCCAAGTAATGTTCCTATACACTTAAATTTCTATTGGCTATTCTGTTACCTGTGCCAGTCAGCACTCTGCTAAAATACTCTTGGGCATTTTTTAGGACCTAAATGAGACCAGGAGCCATTTGAAATAGGCCATTTACTGTGGCTGCCTTATTTTGAAGGTTGTGGAAACTTAGTAGTACGATGTGGGCTGTTCTGTGTTAGCTGACTTAGGTGCCAGAGAACAGCCCTGGACATTTACTTTTGTAGATGTAACCTCAGAGGAAAAAGTTGCTTAGTTCAGATGCTTAACTCAGATACTGCTTTGAATCTATTTCCAGTTGGCCAGTTCTAGCAAGACTCCCTGTTCAGTATGTTCTCCACCAGTTGTCATGTTGATTGACTCTTAGTTCCCTTAAAGTTTATTTATTCTTGCTATATTGTACGTAAGACAGTTGAATTAGGGATAATTCCCATGCTGAAGAGCTAAAAGAATTTGCAGGTTAACAAAACTCCTTTCTCCTTACATTATTTTCTAATCTATGGTATAAATGTCACAGGAGGCATCCACTTTAATAACCAGGAAGACAGGTGATGGAAGCAGCAGTAACAGATATTGACTGGTCATAGTATGACCCTCACCACGGAGAGGCAGCATGGCAGCTATAGCAGAAGGAGAGGGCTGCAATGACATAGTGCATTGTGCGCCCTTTGATGAGATGGGGCAAAACCGGTAATAGTGCAAGAAACCAAAGCTGATATCTTTAATTATTACTTCTAGTAGTAGTAGTCACATAAATACTTCACTAAACCCAGGAATTAATCCAGAGTCCCTATGTTTTCCTTTGACAGAAGCCCAGCAAATATTATGAACCTTGCTTGGCTTTATCCGGGGTGAAAGTGATTGGCAGAGCCAGAAATTGCTTCTGCATGAATGTTGCTTTTATTCTCAGAAGATTCATCAGCAACACTCCAACACTGTACAACCAGATTAGTCTCTCTGTCTCAGATATTCTACCTGCGCTTTCCACTGCAGTTGTTCTTCTTTCAATGATAACATAAGCAGCACATTTTATAGTCTCACTGTACTTACAGGCAGATGTGTCTTGGGACTACCTAACTAACTCCAGTAAAGTGTTGAGATTTCTCCTTTGTCAGACAGATTTTTAATTTTTGCTTACTCACTGAAGCACCAAGGTTTAAAATCAGTGGTAAGTTATACAGCACCATACTTCTACATGCTTTTTTATCTGTTATGTACATTTATACATATATAGACAGAGAACCTTGTCAATTTTGCTTCTAAATAGAAAATGTTAACCATAAACTAAAATACATGCATGCGGTATTAAAAAAGGAAAAGCTCTGCGACTGATAAGTAATTCCCTGACTTTTATGTTTCTTGTTTACATACGTATCTAATTTTGGAATCATCAGCACAAGCAAAGGCTGACAAAGTGATAACATGATGCTTTGAATTAGAAATTACTAATTACCAGCAGTTCAATTGAGGCTAGTAATGGAACAATCCCAAACTGTTTATTTCCAAGATATATATGTATTTGTAATTCTTCTTTTATCCTCATTGACCTTGTCTCTTATTTTTCCACGCGGGGAGCTGTATTAGTCAATATAGCACAAGAATTATGTGTGATGATCACTTTGAGACTAATGCTAGTTCACAACAAAGTACTTATTGACCAGAACTTATCGCAGAGAGCTTTTCATATTTAAGATCCATTATGCGATTGTCAGCTGTAATCACGGTCCTCTAATGTCTGCTGTGCTACAAAATCCATCTGGTTTCTGTGAAATCTGAAAAATAAATTTGGAGGAGACTTTTGACTTCTACTTCATAGCAGGCAGCAGTTTTAATTTAAATTGGCTCTCTTTCTGAGGCTTCAGAAATGTTTGTTTTATTTTTCCTGTTCAGCGAAGTCTCTCTGTTCTTTCTGTGGCACTAAGAAGTGCTCATTTTCTCATGTTAACTCTTTCATTCAGGATCTGTGAGGTGCTTTGGTGTCAGCCACTGTTCAGGCTGAAGACAGCAATCAGAGCAACTAAGGGCTTCTTTACAATAATATACTGTTGTGTTTTCCAAACCAGGGGAATATTACTGGTAATAGGGAATGTCAGAACAAATCAAATCTAGCAAAATATCAAGTGAAACCTAACATGTTCCATGCCTGTAAAACAAAACCAAGAAAAACAAAACAAAACAAACAAACCCCAAGCACTCTGAAAGCCCTGGCTCCTGCACATACAGCAAAAACTTTATAAAGCATGCTCCAGTTATTTCTGCAACCTGAGAATCCCCATGATTGCTCTTGGTTGTGAATAAGGGTATCGAAATTCCTAAAACCTCTTTGTCAGCTAGTCAAACCATATTAGAACTGGAACAATCTATGTGACTGGGCTGACCTTCAACAAAATAAAATGTAACCCTTTTAAAAGAAGATTTAATCACTCTGTACAAGTGAAGCAGTGTTACTCTCAGTCCCCGACAAATGAGCTATGGAGTGGAAACTCTGGATGAATACACTGTCTAGTCATTGGCTACCACACTACATATGCAGTTTGGTATCAGCTGATATTACATTTTGAATACAGTGTTACACTCAAAATCTTGCTAGGGACAGAAAAGAAACACATCTTGTATATAAAGCTGATAATTTATTGTTAGTATATTTCTTAACAGTCTAATCAGAGAATTATTATTAGTCCAAAAGTAAAAAGAAGGAAAGAAGGAAACAAAAGAATATTATTAAAGAAAAAAAACACCTATAATAATAATGGAGTTAAAATTATTGTACACATAATCCTAGTATCAATCCCTTTTCGCAGAATCACAGAGAATTACAGAATCACAGAAAGACTGAGGCTGGAAGGGACCTTTGGAGATGATCCAATCGTCCTGCTCAAGCAGGGTCAACTAGAGCAGGTTGCCCAGGACCATGTCCAGTCGGGTTTTGGATATTTCCAAGGATGGAGACTACACAACCTCTCTGGGAAATCTGTTCCAGTTCTTGACCACCCTCATAGTAAAAATGCTTTTTTCTTATGTTTAAATGGAATATACATTGGGCACCATTGAGAAGAGTCTGGCTCTGTCTTCTTTATCCCCCCACCCCATCAGGTATTTATCCACATTGATAAGCTCTCCCTCAGCCTTCTGTTCTTCAGGCTAGGCAGTCCAAGCTTTCTCAGACTTTTCTTGTATGTCAGATGCTTCAATCTCTTAATCATCTGTGTGTCTCTTCAATGGATTCGCTCCAGCACATTCATGTCTTCCTTGTACTGGGAAGCCCATAACCGGACCCACCACTCCATATGTGCTCTCACCAGTGCTTTTTTTCTCTCTTTGGTGTTGTGTTCATTCTTTCAGTGTTCCTCTGGATCCCAAGATAAACGACTTCTTTCTGGTGGTCAGGAGGGTGTACAGCCAGTCGTCAGCATCCCACATCCTTTACTGGGAGAAGTATGATATTGACGACGATGGCTTCTTCTTCCTCACTCTAGGATCCATTTGGGATCATTTTTACCTGCTTGATAAAACATGCTACTCTTTAGTCTTTCTTATTTGGCCTGCAAGTTCACATCACATCTGAATTTCCAATGTATGGTGTTTTTCACATGTGTTAGATATAGTTGTTTTTTCTTCTCTTTGTTACCCCTAAAACTGGTTTTGACTAGCTCCAGGTCTGCATTTCTTTAATTGATCATTGGTGAGTTGCACCTAGCCTTCGGGTCTCCAGTGCCAGCCTGTGCCCATTTTCAGGTCGTCCCATGCCTCCTTTACACTATATTCTGTGTCCCCACTTTCAAGGCCCCTGTTGCCATAGCAGTCCCGTATTCCCCTAAACTATATCATTGTGTTAGTGTGATAAATATTAATTCTGAAGAGAATAACTATTTGTTTTCACTGTCTTTATAAAATTATGGTTATACCATTCAAAGATCAACAAAAGTAAAACAAATTAGGCTTAGTCTCCTCTTCATTAGAAAAAATGCTGGTACAGATAAACAAACTAAAACCAAGCTGCAGGCAGGTCAAGACAAGTTCAGACAAAACAAGCCTGACAGATCTTAGTCCTAAGGCCTTCCAAACTCAATATAAAGCCTGTGGCCTGTTACTAGCAGTGGCAGTACGATATTTACCAGGCTACGGGGATCTAGAAGGAGCTTCTGGGTCTGAACACAAAGGTCTATAGAGTGAAAGAAAAAAAAAGAAAAAAGTGGAGAAAGAATATAGCATAACAAAGTTCATGAATTTTATCTCTGGTTTCAAATCAAAGTTTGTAGTACGTTCTGAAGTGCTGACTGCTGAGAGGGTGAAGAAGTTGCTGTTGCTGTGACATTTAGAGAGCAAGCATCCATAATTGAAAGCTTAAACTTGATGAATTTTTTTTCAAGGCAGAACTTGAAGGACTGAAAAATCAACAAGACTTGATTAATAAAGTTGGCAATGTCAACAGACATGCCTTTTAGGCATCTTATTTGATGTACGTATGAATCAGTAACAGAGCAAGGTACGTAACAGTTGCAGAAAATGTACAAAACCCATTGTTTTGAAAGTTATACAGCATGAAGCAGTTATCCCAACAGGGCCTTTGTCAAATAACAATGTTTTACAGTGAATTAATTACATGGCAAAATATGCCCGCATATTTACATGTGTGATCCTTAGTACAGCTATTCCATCATATTCAGTGGAAAACTTACCAGAAACATCTCCACAGGTAACCCAAGATATAGATGCCTAGAGAAAATGACGAGCAGATCTGCCAATCTGCTCTGACAGTGCTATAGGCAGGATAAGAGTTAGCATCTTGGCCGCAGAGGTAAATGTAATGACTCTTGGGTTCACATCCTCTTGCAGTCCACAAATTTCGTGCTGCTAAAATCATACCTGGAAACTTACATTAACAATGCATTAAGAAGGTTGTACCCTCTAGTAAGACCATCAGAGAACTTTTGACTCATTGGCGTTGCTTCATGTTTAGGCTATGACCTTTATTTATTTTTTCTGTGAGAAACTTCTCTTTGCTATCAACCCAGAAGGGTTCACTGTCAGCAGAGAAGTTTGAACCTGATTCTTTGAACCAGGATGTAGGCTTTTTTAATGATTAACGGTTGTCCTTAGCTGGTGATGCCTTCAGAAATTCATTTTGTGTGGTGTCTTATCTACCTTCCTGACAGCTCCAAGTACCTAAATAAGCAGAAGTTTTCTCTCCTGAGCCTGAAACTGAAGCTTTGCTTACACATAACTGGATAAAAGCATTCATCAGAAAACTTGGAGGCTGCTCCTTCCTAGACATATGGAATAAGTTAATCTTGTTTAAGATCTTATTGATGGAGACTGAGAAGAGAGCTGTCATGGACCTTCATACCCAATGGTAGAATTGTTTTCCAGGTAGGAGGGGAAAGAGATGCTCGCCTGTCAATTTATCTGAGCTGCTATTGATCCCATTGTACTGAGTGGGTCATTCAAAGTATCCACTTTGAACAGATAGATGCCTTCTGTGACAGTGCTTTCTGGGTGACTTTTTATTTCCCAGGAGCTCAGAAATGTTTGCTGTAACTGAATGAGAGTCCAGCTTTCTTTGTAAAAGCCTTGACAATTCTCATTCTATCTATCTTCTGAATCAGGCTTCTTTTCCATGACAGTGTCAATTAAACCATATTAACTTTTTATAGCCAAAAATGACTTAACATTGAACCTTCCTGTGGCTTCATATTTTTGTAGAGCATCTTTCATTGTCTGGAAAGATGTCCATCTATCATTGTGAATTATTAAGGTATTTTGAAGTGTTGTCCCTCTGAAAGGTTTTTCCTCCCTCCAAAAGAGTACATTTTGTTGCTATTTCCAGTATTATAAGAATCCCAAAAGAATTCCAGGGAAATATTTCATCATCTACAAATAGAAGTTTTCAGTTCCAAAAACCTGGGAACTCTTGTTCTACTATGACTACAGTCAAATTTGCCTTCTACTAGAGCTAATTTAGCATTTAGAGAGAAACCTCTCAGTCTGTACAAGTACACAGAAAGAGAATCTGACAAGGAATGAAACTCCAGACTCTGGCACAGCTGTACTGAATGCCGCTTCTGTTCTGCCAGATCAGTTTAGCTATCTTGCTTTTTCTTCTGTGCAGGCTGAGAAGCCTAAATCTAATTAAATAGCAGAGAAAAACGAGAAGTGCAATTGATCTGTGAGAGGCGAGAGGGGAATAAATTAGCATGGAAAAGTTTAAGTTAATAAGTAATTTCAGTGCATTTATCAGACTGGCATTTGAGCCAATCCATTTGTTTTGGAAGCCATTTTTACAGTTAGCCAAGAGATAATCGAACCTTTCCCCCTACCATGCTTCCTTATTGCTTTTCAATAACAGAAATAAAAGGCTCTTGATACTCCTTCATAATTTATTCTACAGAGAACAAAAAAAAAAAGCTTTCCTAACATCCCATTTCCTTGTCCTTGCCATATATCTAGTATGCTCCCATAAGACACATATCCTTGTCAAGACCCTTCTTATTCAGCTAAGTTTTATATCATTTCTCTTTATGAAGTGTCACCTGGCCTCTTAAATCTGCCTTTGGCAGAGTGCTTTGAATATTCAGACAAAGTATACATAATCTTATGAAAGGCCAAGTCTGAATTTCATGATTCCTACTCAGAAGGGGAGAATGAGATTAGAAAGGGCTTGAACTGCCCTTCGCATTATCACATTGTCATGTTTAAAGAATATTTAATATGTAAACAGAATCAATCTTACTCTGAGTATAGACTGCAGCATTATCTTTACAGATTATACAAGCAGGTGTACAGTGCATCTCAGTCTCATTTTAAAGGGATTGTAATTGCAGATCTGCTTAGCATAGTCTCTGCTCCGACTCAAAGCATATCAACATGCAAATAAGGACATAAATCTTGAGCAGAAGGAAATGTGACAGAAACTTGGCTGTAAATGAGCAAAGTTTCACAACCAGTCAAATCTGCAATACTACTTGATATTTGGTACCTCACAGCTGCTTCTAGTCTCTCTAATCTCAGCAAGTTCCGTGTCTCCAGAGCTTTTATAAGCCTCAGTCATGACTTATGATCAGAGTTGTCATAAGATGAAGTCAAGAAGTGCAAATGAGCTCTAGGTGGGAATGCTGTTAGGGCTGTGGTAAATCACAGTCTTCCAAATGTTTGGTAATATTCCCTCATAGTGTCATAATGTCAGTGTCAAATATTATCAGATCATCAAAACTCTGGGGCAGGATGGATTCCCTCTGCCCTCTCTTATATCTTTTATAAGGGGATATTTTGTAAATCTGACTGATTTTCTTCAACTATAGATGCTATAGACACTCAGGAGCACAAACAGCAAGATATTTTGGTACCTCAAGTAACCTACCTGGGTGTCAGTACTAGATAGCCCTAAAAAATGTAGACCTGGTTATTTTTCAAGAATGCTGGGGATTCATATTTACTCAGTTAGAGGGGGAGGGAGGAGGCAAATTCTCCCTCATATGGAGAAAACCTGGAAAAATGTCTTTACCTTCTTCTGTCTCTGAAAGAAAAAAGTCCCATTGCAATGATGGAAAATGGGATGGGGGAGAGGACTTTGTCCTGCTCCTCTAAGAAAAGGAGAAAGAACCTTAGCTATCTGCTGCAACTGTGAGGAGAAACTAGCAAGACTGAATTATACAGGCAGCTGATATATCATGCTGGAAAGCAACACACTGTGTGATTGCATGTGGTCTTTGAGACCAGGGAAAAACATGCTGGAGGAGACTCCAAACTATGGTGAATATATACCTTTGATATTAGGAATTTTCCTTAACACTACCATCACCCATGAGGCAGCAATGTGCCCTTGTGGCCAAGAAGGCCAGTGGTATCCTGGGGTGCATTAGGAAAAGCATTGCCAGCAGGTTGAGGGAGGTGATTCTCCCCCTCTACTTAGCCCTGGTGAGGCCACATCTGGAGTACTGCGTCCAGTTCTGGGCTCCCCAATACAAGAGAGACGTGGAACTACTGGAACAAGTCCAGCGAAGGGCTGCAAAGATGATTAGGGGACTGCAGCGTCTCTCTTATGAGGAAAGACTGAGAGAGCTGGGCCTGTTTTGCCTGGAGAAGAGAAAGCTGAGAGATCTTTTTAATGGGTACAAATATCTTAAGGGAGGGTGTCAAGAGGATGGAGCCAGACTCTTTTCAGTGGTGCCCAGTGACAGGACGCGAGGCAACGGGCACAAACTGAAACACAGACAGTTCCATCTGAACATGAGGAAAAACTTCTTCACTGTGAGGGTGACAGAGCACTGGGACAGGTTGCCCAGAGAGGTTGTGGAGTCTCCTTCTCTGGAGATATTCAAAACGCGCCTGGATGCAATCCTGTGCAACGTGCTCTAGGTGACCCTGCTTGATCAGGGGGGTTGGACTTAGACGATCTCCAGAGGTCCCTTCTAACCTCAGCGATTCTGTAATTCTGTGATTCTGGGATTCATAACATAACATCATAACATCATAGAAGAAGGCTGGAAACTGGTCACTGCTCGTGGGAGGAGAAAGGCTCCTACTCCTCCTGAAGACCTGAAGCTGAAGAACAGGTTTAGTGCCCTCCAGGATGAGGAGGAGATGGGCATGGCTGCCAGGGAAGTAACCGGGACAACAGACCCTGTGCCCTACCGGAACACCCGGAAAAAGCGGCGGGTGATTGTTGTGGGGGACTCCCTGCTACAGGGGACGGAGGCATCTATCTGCCGACCTGACCTCTTGTCTAGAGAGGTTTGTGGCCTGCCGGGGGCTCGTGTGAGAGATGTCATGCAAAGACTGCCAAGGCTTGTCCACGCTTCGGACTATTACCCACTGCTGCTCTTCCATGTGGGCGCCAATGACACCAAGGGCAAACTGGAGACCATCAAGCAGGATTTCAGAGCTCTGGGGATGGTGGTCAAGGGTCTGGGAGCCCAGGTCATCTTCTCCTCAATCCTGCCAGTGAGGGGGATGGATGAGAGGAGGAGGAGACGGACTTTCCAGGTTAACGACTGGCTGCGCCGCTGGTGTTGGCAACAGGGTTTTGGTTTCTACGACCATGGGACCCTGTTTGAAGATCGACAACTGATGGCGAGAGATGGGATCCACCTCACGAGGCGGGGCACGCGGGTCTTTGCCAACAGGTTGGCCAACCTGGTAAGGAGGGCTTTAAACTAGGAAAGATGGGGGAAGGGGAGAGTTATAGTGACAGGGTAGTTGGCAAAAGACTGCTCAAGTCAGGATGCCTCCAACAGGTGAATGCAGCCAGGGAAGTGCGCATGGGATGTGGCTGTGGAGGACCCTCTTGTATCCCTCCTGGGAAACCTGCATGCTCGATCACCTCCCTGAAATGCCTGTACACCAATGCACGCAGCTTGGGGAACAAACAGGAAGAACTAGAGATGTGTGTGCGGTCGCAGGGCCATGATCTCATTGCCATTACAGAGACATGGTGGGATAGCTCGCATGACTGGAGTGCTGTCATGGATGGCTACGTACTTTTTAGGAAAGACAGGCCAGGAAAGCGAGGTGGTGGAGTTGCTCTTTATGTGAGAGAGCAACTGGAATGTATTGAGCTGTGCCTAGGGGTGGATGAAGAGCGAGTCGAGAGCTTATGGGTAAGGATCAAAGGGCAGGCTAATAGAGGTGACACTGTTGTGGGTGTTTACTACAGGCCACCTGATCAGGATGAGAAAGTGGATGAGGCCTTCTACAGACAGCTGGAAGTAGCCTCACAATCCCAGGCCCTGGTTCTCATGGGGGACTTCAACCACCCCGATATCTGCTGGAAAGACAACACAGCTAGGCACAAACAGTCCTGGAGATTCCTGCAGAGCATTGGTGACAACTTCTTGACCCAGGTGGTGGAGGAGCCAACAAGGAGAGGTGTGCTGCTGGACCTCGTACTAACAAACAAAGAAGGACTGGTGGAAGATGTGAAGGTTGGGGGCTGCCTTGGCTGCAGTGACCATGAGATGGTGGAGTTCAGGATCCTGCGAGGAGGCAGCAGGGCACCAAGTAGGATCGCAACCCTGGACTTCAGGAGAGCAAACTTTGTCCTCTTCAGGGACCTACTTGGAGGAATCCCATGGGTGAGGGCCCTGGAAGGAAGGAGTGTTCAAGAGAGTTGGTTAATATTCAAACATCACTTCCTCCAGGCTCAAGAGCGGTGCATCCCTATGAGTAAGAAGTCAAGCAAAGGAGGCAGGAGACCTGCATGGATGAGCAAGGAGCTCCTGGCAAAACTCAACCAGAAGAAGGAAGTCTACAGAAAGTGGAAAGGGGGACAGGCCACTTGGGAGGAATATAGGAATGTTGTCAGAGTATGCAGGGATGCGACGAGGAAGGCTAAGGCCCGTTTGGAATTAAATCTGGCTAGAGATGTCAAGGACAACAAGAAGGGCTTCTTCAAATACATCAGCAGCAAGAGGAAGACTAGGGAAAATGTGGGCCCTTTGCTGAATGGGGTGGGTGCCCTGGTGACGAAGGATGCAGAGAAGGCAGAGTTACTGAATGCCTTCTTTGCTTCAGTCTTTACTGCTCAGGCCAGCCCTCAGGAGCCCCAGACCCTGGAGGCAAGAGAGAAAGTCTGGAGAGAGGAAGACTTTCCCTTGGTGGAGGAGGAGTGGGTTAGAGATCATTTAAGCAAACTTGACACCCACAAATCCATGGGCCCTGATGGGATGCACCCACGAGTGCTGAGGGAGCTGGCGGATGTTATTGCTAAGCCACTCTCCATCATCTTTGAAAGGTCATGGAGAACAGGAGAGGTGCCCGAGGACTGGAAGAAAGCCAATGTCACCCCAGTCTTCAAAAAGGGCAAGAAGGAGGACTCAGGGAACTACAGGCCAGTCAGCCTCACCTGCATCCCTGGAAAGGTGATGGAGCAGCTCATCCTGGAAGCCATCTCCACGCATGTGGAGGAAAAGAAGGTGATCAGGAGTAGTCAGCATGGCTTCACCAAGGGGAAATCATGCCTAACCAATCTGATAGCCTTCTCTGATGGAATGACTGGCTGGGTAGATGAGGGGAGAGCAGTGGATGTTGTCTACCTAGACTTCAGCAAGGCTTTTGACACTGTCTCCCATAGCATCCTCATAGACAAGCTCAGGAAGTGTGGGTTAGATGAGTGGACAGTGAGGTGGATTGAGAACTGGCTGAATGGCAGAGCTCAGAGAGTTGTGATCAGTGGTACAGAGTCTAGTTGGAGGCCTGTAGCTAGCGGTGTCCCCCAGGGGTCAGTACTGGGTCCAGTCTTGTTCAACTTCTTCATCAATGACCTGGATGAAGGCACAGAGTGCACACTCAGCAAGTTTGCTGATGATACAAAACTGGGAGGAGTGGCCGATACGCCAGAGGGCTGTGCTGCCATTCAAAGAGACTTGGACAGGCTGGAGAGGTGGGCAGAGAGGAACCTCATGAAATTCAACAAAGGGAAGTGCAGGGTCCTGCACCTAGGGAGGAATAACCCCATGCACCAGTACAGGCTGGGGGTTGACCTGCTGGAAAGCAGCTCTGCTGAGAAGGACCTGGGAGTGCTGGTGGACACCAAGTTAAGTATGAGGCAGCAATGTGCCCTTGTGGCCAAGAAGGCCAATGGTATCCTGGGCTGCATCAGAAAGAGTGTTGCCAGCAGGTCGAGGGAAGTGATTCTCCCCCTCTACTCAGCCCTGGTGAGGCCACATCTGGAGTACTGCGTCCAGTTCTGGGCTCCCCAGTACAAGAGGGATGTGGCACTACTGGAGCAAGTCCAGCGAAGGGCCACAAAGATGATTAGGGGACTGGAGCATCTCTCTTATGAGGAAAGGCTGAGAGAGCTTGGCCTGTTTAGCTTGGAGAAGAGAAGGCTGAGAGGAGATCTTATCAATGTGTATAAGTATCTGAAGGGAGGGTGTCGAGAGGATGGGGCCAGACTCTTTTCAGTGGTGCCGAGCGACAGGACGCGAGGCAATGGGCACAAACTGAAACACAGACACTTCCATCTTAACATGAGGAAAAACTTTTTCACTGTGAGGGTGACAGAGCACTGGAACAGGTTGCCCCGAGAGGTGGTGGAGTCTCCTTCTCTGGAGATATTCAAAAGCCGCCTGGATGCAATCCTGTGCAATGTGCTCTAGGTGACCCTGGTGGAGCAGGGGGGTTGGACTAGATGATCTCCAGAGGTCCCTTCCAACCTCAGTGATTCTGTGATTCTGTGATTCTGTGATTCAGTCCATATTCAGCTCCCAAAGAAACATGAAAAATTGTTTCTGAGAAATTCTATAGTATATCACACTAGGCCATTTTCTGAAATGTACACTTCTATTTTGAGTGTATCTATCTTAATTGCCCTTTGCATGTGATGAAGTTGCAAAACCAGTAACTAAAGCTGAGATTGAGAAAAAATTGTGCGTTCTTATCAGAGTGGGGCTATAAATGCCTCCTTTCAGAAGAAGTAAAATGTCATTTTTCTGGTGTTTATCTATAATTAAAAATTTTAGATGAAAATGAAAAGACACTAATGAGATATCCTTCTGTGTAGAGTAGAGGGTGCATTATTACTGAGGAAGCTACTATGATGTACAACACTTGCAATGATACATAATCATTAAATAAAATTTCAAAATATTTAGCTGGGTGTAGACAGAATATTAGAAGACCTCTGTAGTCCTACTGGTGAGCTTTCCACTGTATTCAATGAATCCTTATTTCTGTTGATGTGAGTCTCTATAGAAAATCAGAGAAAAAAGTATGAAGGCTAGAGTAATCCAACATGAATAATAGATGTTTTAATAGACCCATGATGACATAACGTATTTACTAGGAAGCAGGGTAGTATTCTTCAGACAATATCTCACATTGCTATTGAAAGTTATATGTGAAACACATTTGATGATAGCTCTATATTTGGTATTGATTTTTGATGATTTGGAAAAGCTCTTCAGCTACTCATCAGGCTGTTGAATTTTCTGAATATGTCACACTAAGCTTTCCCTTTTTAAAGGAAATACTGGTTCTTGTGTTCTCCAGTATGTTTATGGTATAGTCTGTTTGTGTGAAATCTCTTCCTAGAAACAGGAACTCAAGGCCTACCTGTCTTACAGATCAACCACCTTACACATTTTCTAATAAGTTAAAGAAGCATAGACTTCTCTGGTGGGCTTTTGGGAGCTGACAGCATTGTAGTTATCTGGGTATGTGGAAGAATAGAATTTTGCCTTGATAGTTTAGACCACATGGTGATGACTACTCCACAGACAATTTAAAAACAGAACCCCCCCCCCCGAAAACTTAAAATAAAAGGCATGGATTTTTTTCATGGTATTTATTTCCATACATGTAAGCTAATACAGGTCTTGCAATTTGAGATCAGCCTCTAAATCAAGTCCCAGAACCTTGGCAATAAATGACTACAAAGGAATAGTTTTTAAGAGTAAGTCTGACAATAATTGGAGATTATAAGGAAGGAAAACATTTGCAGTGCAGCTAAATTTGCTTTGAAAAGGAATACAGTAATTAATACAAAAAACAATGCAAAATTTAATCATTTTTTTCTTCAAAATGATGTTTCTTTTGGCTTGTCAAATTCTTAGGTAGCTTTTCTTGTTTTCTGATGTGATAAATAGGCAATGATGACTTGCTCATCATACAGAATACATAAAAAAGCCTCTAAAGTGCCATTTTGGGCATCTATTCATTGTCACATAACAAGTAACATGGATGAAATGATGAGCTTTCATAATTAATACTTTGCAATACTCAGATCACTCTGTTTTCAAACCTTACCTGAGACTTACTGGGATCAATTAAATGTGATGGGTGTGTGCTGCTGTATATATAAACTCTCCCTGCTCTATCTGGGTCTGGTAATTCAGTTTCTTTCTGAGGTAATGATTAAGTAACAGGAAGGAGAAGAATCCCGTGGAAACATTACACATAGGATGATTCCACACCAATGAAGGAGGTGATTTCTGTGGATTCATGTTGCTGTTACCAGCATTGTAATGTTCAACTATTTAACATATAGTTTCATTACTGCAGGTAGCCAGGAATGTATTTTGATGGAAAAAGCATTTTCTGCATATGCACATACACAAATGGTAAGAAAATTGCAACTTTCCACTGAGAAAATTGCTAGAAAATATTTGTTTTCAGTCAATTTGATGGCAGCCAGGAAATTATGACTTGTGAACTGATGCAAAACATTCTGCTTCAGATCACTTAATCAAAACATTAAACTGTATTTCTCTGCCCGTATTTATCTCAGTAAGATTGTAGTTTGGGCTTGCATTCTTTTTGAGAGTTTGGAGTCCCTGAAAAAGAGCATCCCTCTATAATGAAAGCAGACTTCCCTTTAACTATTGGAGAAGTCATGGGATCCATGAAGCCCTGGGTACATTTTGAGACTTGTAGTCCTTTTACTGAACTCAGCTTTTAGACGAGAATGGAGAAATTATGATCCTGCACTACAGCTCTCATGAGAAAACACATCAGAATGTCAAAACAATGTTTTATCTTGAACTGACTAGAAAGGAAATAAGGAAGAAACATTTTATTTATTTATTTATTTATTTTTACTAGAAATGTCAAGAATGAAACTTTCTCATGTTTTCAAGTCAGATTGTTCAGAATATGCATAAGAAATTTCAGTTTTTCAGTTTTTGTCCCCTACTGGAACCAAATCAAAAGTCCAAATTTCTCCCGGGCATAATTTCTGAATTTGCTCAGCTCCAATCATGAGAAAAACTAGGATAAGAAAAATGAGAAAGGGAGGAAGGTGGTACGTAGCTTTAGAAATGTAATCAAGGCAAATGTATAATGATTTGTGTAGCCTTAAACTTCTTGTATGTTGTTTCTATAACATAAGGTATAGTTCTGTATTTTACTGTATAGGTACTGTAGAGGTTCTGTACTTTAAGGTATAGTTGGACCTGCCATTTTACATTCTCAGAGGAGAATTTCATTTTGTATCCTAGAACATCCTGTTGATACTGTTGCTAGTACTTTATACTGTCAAAAAAAAAAAAAAGAAAGAAAAGGTGGATGTTAGCTGTTGCAGTGACCTATATGCCTGTAAAGACAGGCCCACCATTTCTTAGGATGGTATGGAAAAAATGGATCAGGCATTTCAGTGAACAACTAATACACAAAATAATTCTGAAAAGCAGAAAGTCAAATGGGAAGTTCAGTCTAATAGATGAGTTTCTAAACAGTCATTTCAGGAGCGTGGAACTAATGAGGAATGCAACAATAATATCCCTTAATTAACTAGACTCTCTTTGAAAATTAGAGGTCAGATATTCAAAGTGAGTGGCATCTAGTTATGTATGTGTAATTTGCATACCTATTTCTTTCATCCAGGACAATTTGTATCTGCTCCCTGGTTCAGATTCATTATACTCATTTTTGTTATTTTAATTTGAAAACATTTTCTTTCTCTGTATAATTATTTTTAAGGGTTTGCTTTACAATAATGTTTAAAAACTGCAAAGGAAATCAGGGCCTCTTTTTGCTAGGTATTATATAGCCATGATACAGTCATAGCAAGGAACCCTCTCTACCCATAAGATCTTACTGTTTAAATAGATAAGACAGTGTTTTCCTGTGGAAGACTCACATCCCTCTTCCCCTTTCACATCCTAGCTTACAAAACACCTGACTGAAATGGCAAAATTCCTGAAGATTTTAGAGGAAAAGGATTAGAAACAAGATTCTTTACTTAAGACAGTAGTAGCATTTATGATATGAAAATGTTTATTGGCCCTACCCTTGTCATAGTTGTCATTAATTGTGTGTTAAATGTTGAACAGAGGCATAGGTGACTGCAGGATTATAGTCCAGGAAGCTTGTCATAATATATGCATATATATATAGAAATAATAAATGCAGACAGCACTTCCATAACTAGATAAAGTTGTGTTTTGAGATGCTATCGATCTTTGACCTATTTTTCTTTTTGTCTTGTGAGAGGTAATATCCTTTAACAGACCAGCTGATGTAGTTGGAAAAAAACAGACATGCTTTTAAGCATGCAAATTTTCAGGACCTGAAGAAGAGCATGTGTGTCTGTTTTCTCTAACCATGTTAGTCGGTCTAATAAAAGACATTATTTCTTCCTAAAAACATGATCTTGTTTGTATCCTTGGACCATCACAGTTATGAAAACATTACTACATTGTTTCTTATCGTGTTAATAATTTCCTTCTTATAACCCAGTTTTGGCTAATTTCAATTGAATTTCAATGTCATAGCTACATTATTTTTTTTAGCAAACTGTAGGTTCTGTTTGGTTCTTGTTTTAAGAAGTCATTTTAAATACATCCTACTATGACACTTTATTCAGTCTTTGAAAGAAGGCATGTTACTGAGAGACAGTGTATGTCCTTGGCAAATAGTACCAACCTGAAAAGAAATGGATTTGAAGAAATAAAACAGAAAGAGGGATCATTAGGAAATCAGCAAGCTGTTGAAAGAACAGTCAGCCAGACACTGTCATAAAGATTTGAAATGCTGCAGTGTTTTTTTTTTTTTTATGGCAGTCTTCATTTGGAAAGGTCATGATGGTATGGAGGATGAAGGGTTATCCTTTATGTTATCTAGCACAAAAAAAAAACAGTGTAAACAAATAAATACTGAGAATAAGGTAATGTTTATTAGCCTTCAGAGACTCTGCAAGAGTTTAGTTAAGTTACTGAAGTGCTATGAGTGTCACAGGAGGTGATTGAGAAGATCAGTACCTATAACCGTAATCTGTAGATTTTAATGACTCAGAAAAATGTTCATGCATATTCCATATTATAATAAAAATACAAATCTAGAATCAAGGTATAATTAGATAAAATATCAAATTTTAAATATATTCACATATTTGATGAGCTGTAAATACTTCTTTGCTCAAATAATAGGATATACTCTTGCAAATCCCCCTTCCCCACGCAGTTGAAGACTATTTAAGCCCCAAATCAACTAACTCCCTAAGCAAAATCCTAAGTTATGAGTTTTCTCAGTACAGCCAATGGTTGTTCATGTATTTAAATTAGGCATTTGTTTAAGTTTTTGTTGAACCTTATGTTTTGTCATTTGCCTATAAAAGTGTGGTATTTAAAAACTTCTTGTGCAAAACTGCCTGCAGAGAAATGAAGGAAATTTCTTCAAAGGCTCTCCCGCCTTCCTTGCATGCCTCTGCTGCCAAACATTCTTTTTTAATTTGGGCAAATTTTATAATGATTCATAATGTGAAATTACTAAAATAATTTTTATGCTCATAGAAGTATGATGATAACATTTACAATTTTGTTCTGGAAATATTTTGAACTGGGGGGAACTGATCTTCTATAAAACCCAAGCTACCAAACCAGGCACAACATATGTGTTACAGTATTGTGACTATAACAAGCAAGAAAAATAGTCTGAGATACAAATTTCATGGCTAGGCTTTAGGATTTCTTACAAATGGGGTTTGAAAAAGATGGTAAAATGGAGAGGTATCTGTCTATATTTTTATTGTAGGAAACTGTTATTATCCACAAATAAATTGTAATGGGTGATAAAAAAGATTAGGCATATGAACAGAGTTATGATTTTGTCTTAACAAATGGAAACTACAGAATTAAGGCTGCACCTGCCCCAAATGTTTGGCTCTACCCAGCTCAATACTTACCCAATTGTTTAGATTTAAAGAATGGAAAACTCTTAATGGTTTTTTAAGAGTGATGTTTGTATTTTTGAGCTTATGTTTTTATTGACATCAAAATGGCTTTTATGAGTTTATCTATGCCTGAAGTTTATTCTTTCATGAAATAAAAAATATGATGTTTGTGATATCACACTTCATTTTGTCAGACAGGATCATTCTGCTATATCTGGAAGATTATGACTTAAAATGAGGAATGAACAGATTAACACCAAGAAGTAAAGCTTCTGTTTTCATGCAAATGTCTCCGATAACAAAAAAAAGGTTCAGAAGAGGAAAACTCCAGAATGCTTGTGACACCCATAGTTTTCTCTGAAAAGAAGACTTTTTGAAAGTTTCATCTGTTCTTTAGGAAGAACTTATCTGAATATATTTAAAGCCTTCAAATAGTGTATATGTCAGCAGAACATCAATATCATGTGAGCAAAATTATATTCTCTGAATTACGTAATATCCAAACATGAAGTTGCCATAGAAATGTAGATCTGATGTTTTCATCATCTGAAAAATTGTGAGGGCTTGTTAATAAAATAAAATGACAAAGGGTATGTTGTAAGAGATTTCTATTTAGTTGAGCCCTGACAAATTTTTCTTTGAGCTCACCTCATATCACATCCATGAAGAATCTTATCCTCTTTCTTCAGTTATACTTATCCTGATTATCCCCAAGATGAACACCAAAACATTTTTTTAGTTGAATCATGGCTTTGTTTTCATCTCCAGTGGAGAAGATAAAATCGTGATGATAGTGGAACCTTGTTCTGAATATTTTTGAAATTAAACACTTGAATTTATGCTGAATTTTCATATGAACTCATTTACTTAACAGCAGACAGAGAAGTAGGAAATAATTTATTTTTCACAGGCAAGGTATGTGATAATAATCTGCCCTGACTAGAGTCTTTCATGCAGCCTTAAGGGAGACTGATTTAGTCATAATTTCCCTCCTGTTTCGTCTGTTGCTGAGTATAATACTGCTGAATGGAGTATGTGTCTAGTTAAGTGGAAATTGGTGGAGATGTGGTCCACCCATTTGCTTGCCCTGTTTTTCTTTTTCCTGTGCACTTGGAGACAACTAAACAAAAAATCCCCTAAGGAGTCTTTCATTCCCTGTGCCACTTGTGCTGTTTTAATTCAGTCAAAATTCAGTTCAGTGTTTCTACCTGTTCCACACCACTGTCTTGTTGATTTCTATCTTTTTGCTCCTGACAAGGTAGTCCTCTGCTTTGTATTCTGTTAGGAATTGACTGTGTTCCACCAAAATCAATAGTAACCCTCCTATCAATTTTAGCTTGGAATGTGAATAAGAATATTCTAAAACAAAAATAAAATCTGTCTACGCACCATGGCTGCGCTGCTGTGTTCAGTCACTTCCACAGGCCAACCCAATGAAGGTGAGCAGCTTGACTGTTTTGCTCATGACCACCCCACAAGACTTGAGTGTCCCAGTAGTCCTTGTGCTGTATGTGGCATGGAGAAGCCTTGAACATTACACTGGGCCACAAACCTTGTGACATCTCCAGCAAAGCCCTTCTAGGAATAGTCCCATCCCTGACACATCCACATTGCACACCACCCGGTAGCCCACCCTGCAGTCCTGCCTAAGAGCCTTTCTCCTTCTCCCCTGCAGTGCTCACACCATTTCCACAAAGGCAGCATGTTATGGCAGGTTCTGACTCATGACATTTAGGAAGGATGAGCAAGGGACCTGGAGGATGAAGGCTAAGCAGTCACAGAAATGAAGCTGCCAATACCACAATATCAAGGCTTCCAGCCAAATGAGGATCTTGGTGAATTTTACTTCTGCCAGACACAAGTCTAAGCAACCTACATTATGATACACCTACTTGTCTCAGGAATTCAGCATCATTGACACTCACAGATAGGACGTCAGTTCTTCAGATATCAGATGGTAACAATAAGCCATAAATTTGATGATGTGGAGATCCATCTTCTCTACCTTTTGTCAGTAGATAGAACACCTGAAAGATAGAGAAGAAATATTTCTGGGCCTGCATGAGCATTTGGCATCCATTCCCCTTTCAAAAGTCAGCCACACCAGACTCACAGCAGGCCAACAGAAGAAAGTCTACCACAACAGTGTCCTCAGGGACGTCAGTCTCCAGGAGGTCCAGGTAACCACTGAAGGACTCAGGAGTTCAGCTGATCTACTTTCTTCAGGTCATTTGTGGGATACAGTTTCTTAGCTGTGTTCATTAAGAGAGGTTCACAATTTACTGCAATTATTATATCATTCTTCAGAATCTCACCGATCACTGTGGTTGATTTATGCACAAATACTGGAGACACAGTCTTATACATGATGGCCAAATGTTTTGGAACTGCAGCTTCTGTCTCCAGATCAAAAATGATGCTGTGTTCCCAGCAAATAGTGTTGACATTCATGGGGTAAGGATACCTGTGTCATCAGATCAGTTACCTATCCAAGCTGTCTTTGTCCCCACTTTCATGACCACAACATTCAAGGGGAGTTCAAGCCATCCCTGGCGTATTGCCTGCCAGCTGTTAAATGCACCTTCTGGCAATCCAAGACCTGTTAGTGCTGATTATAAGATCAACTCAATATGAGGAAAGTCATGAAAGTCACTGTAACCTGATATGCACTTTCATAATCTGTGCAGGGGTTGGCTACAGGAAGATTTATCACTCTTCCCAGCTCTGTGATGACCTTAGATATCCTAGGTGGATATAGCTCAAAAACAAGAAAAGCCATGTGTGAGGCCATCTGCCTATGCATCTGCTGGGTCACCCATTACCGTTTCCCGGAATTTCTTTTAAGATCTGCACTCCTCCTGGATTTCCTAGAGCTGTCCGAGGTTTACGGCACTGAGTGTACCTGCAGAGTTGCCATAATACGAGAGTGAAAATGCAGCCCATGTGAGTATGAAATTAGCGCCTGCAACATTTTTATGTTATAGAAATGAAAGTGCAGTAAAATTATTGCTATACCTATTACTAAGTTTAGAGAGTTCCAGGAAAGAATGCTTTCAGTTAAAATTTATGCGTTTATATATATAGAGTTCTGTTTTTTGCCACAATGCTTTATATACAAAAATAAGATTGGTGCCTAAGATTAATACTTGTAAGTAATGAAATCTGAAGAATTCTAAACATGATTCATGAAGAATTATGTTTCTTGTTTGTAGGCACTTTTAAATAAGTCATCTCCTGCACCTCATATATTTTTTCTGCAGACAGCTGTTAAGAAGACTTAATGCTGCTTTCTGCTTTAATCACTTTTTTCTTTGCAGACCCAAATTAGTTTAACTTTTGCAAATGAGTAATCCAATAAGCTTTGGGGAGCTTCCAAATGCTAACATCAGCTGAGGTATTATTCTTTTAAATAACAAGAGTTCATAATTAATGTAAAACTATGTCTTTGTTTCCAGTTTGAGGATGAACAGTTTGATGATTTGGACAAAAGATAGCTTTTCAGTTCTCCTTTGAAGTTTTCTGCCAAAACTTTCAACACACTTTTCTGGAAGTTTTGAGAGGTACAGATGAGGTCCTTCAGCCTCTTTCCCTCCTAGCTATTCCATTTCTTCTGGTGAGCACTTGCCTGAAACAACGAAGTAGAATCAGCACAATGATGAGATGCTGGGATGGAAAGAAAAGAAGAGACAGAAGGAGAATTGGGATAAAGAACTAAGAATAAATAAGGAAGCAGAGGGAAGAGCAGAAGCCATCAGGCTGAATCTCCCTGTTGGCAGGCATCCCCTGATGGGCCAATTACTTCATCTCTGCAGCAGGACAAAGACATTTTCTGTAGCTCCCAGTCTAGTAATGCTTTAATGCTGCTGCAGCTTGCTGTCAGGCAGCTGCACATAGCACAGCTATGTTCACAGATACGATTTCTGCCTAACAGTGATTGAAAACCACTCACCCATGGAAGATGTGGTAGAGAAGCAGACCAGGCAAGCCTCCTTTAACAAGTAAAGTAGTCTGCAACAGATGAGCAAACTCCGATTCCTAAATTTGCTGGGAGGCTGAGGGGGAGGGAGAAAAACTGACTCCTCTGTGCCTGTAATAGCAAATAAATGAGTTCATGACCTCGTTTCTAGCTCTGAGGCCAAATGCAGATGGCATGGCACAGCTCAGCAGCCACACACCAAAGATTGCAAGGCAACGTGGCTGCACCTAAACTACCTTGTGGAGGAGTCCTTGTTTCGTGCTCTCCTTGAACTGTGCCTGGTATTGTCTGCAAACTGCTAGCTGCCATGGGCCAAGACTGTGGCAGGGCGAGAGCTGGAGGTTAAGCAGCACAGAGACCTATAGGCATCAGGCATCCAGGGCTCAGTTTGTGCCCTAGCCATTTCTTTATGCACTTATATAGAGATTTTCAGTGTGTTTAGTGACTGCTGGTTGCCTTTCTCTTTAGAGAAGGTATCACATGAGCGTTGTCTGTGCCTTGATTACTTGCCCTAGAATATAGACGTACCATGAAGAGAGTATTTAAATTGTTATATTACTGAACTGCAGGGTTTATTCTCCCATTCACAGACAGATGTGGTTAGTATAAAACTTATTTTAACTATTATGTGAGGACGTTACAAATTAGTTTGTATCTTTATTAAAAGTGAAGAACTACTTCTATGCAGGTTGCTTGAGGAACAGCAGTGTATTTATTTTAGCTGTTTCTTTTAGTAAATGAAGTGTGCCTAATAAAGGAAACTTCCATGCAGTCATCTTAGCTAAAGGATAGACATGCAGAGCTTTAAGAAGAATATGTCCTCCTTGCTCATAAGTCTACGCTTATCACCCCTAGGTCCAGTTGCAGATGCCAGAATAGAGTTTTGTAACCTCTGTTTCATTGAAACTGTTCGTGCAGTTTATTTTTCATGGTAGTAGAATTAAATATTTGAATGTTTACTTATTTTTTACACAGTGCTGGATGAGAACTTTAAAGTGTGAGTGACAATAAAACAACATAATCAAAATCTTGAAATCTAACTATTTAGTTAGCAGATTTCCATCAGGAATATGTTATTAAGTGGACAGACAATGACATCATTTCTCCAGGATTTTCAGAGAGAGAGTAGTGTATATCACGCAGCCTTTTAAAGCTACCAAACACTGACACAAGGGAATTTTCTTCTCTCTTCCCTTTTTGTTTGCCCTTCTTTGTTCTGTTTTGATTTGAAACAAAAAAAAATTTAAGAACATTCATATTAAAAAAGATCTTTTTTTTACAAACCATTTAGAGTGTTTATGGAAGATCCAGGAAAATATGGATGGTTAGAAAATATTTTGTTTAGAACGTTTTAGTTATTTCATAAATATTTAGAAATAAAAGAGCTTCTAGGGGATGTTTATTTGCAATATTTGGTATTTAACAGACAGTTTCTATAAATAGTAGGATGTTTAATTCATAAATAAAGCCACCTGAGAGTATTGTTGGTTTCTAAAATAAGAAGCATCAGTTGAGATTGTTTATTTAAATTGTGATGTAACTAATTATATAGGAATGTGAAGCAGTTTATCTACCAAAAAGACAAGAATTGCTCCTCCGAAAATTGTGAAGAAGAATTAGTTCTTTTTATGTTAAAAGTAAACATTTTCAATGGTTTATCTGTAAAAAAGAAGCATGTTTGCAAATATAAAACTGAGCTTCATATCCTATTAAATATCTACTAGAGGCATATCTCAGAAAACCAACTCAATATAACAAAAAATTGCAGTTCTGAACTGTAAATGCTGTGAGAACACCCCCTACAAATCACACCTTTTGTGTATAGACTATATATTAAGAATCAGAAGATGGGATCAACTTTAATCCATCAAGGTCAGAGTGACCTGGAGTTCCCTCTTCATTGCTCTCTTGCTGCATTATCTAAGCAGTTGGCCAGTTTTAATGACAGAGTGCCTTCTTTTCCCCTGAAATCCCTGGAGCCTGTGGTTATGTCCCTCCTCTTAAACATGGAAGTTCAGAGCCTGAACCAAGGTCTGGCAGTTCTTGGTCCAATAATCTAGGCCATTATATAAAAGGTGGAGGATGCTGATTTTATCATTTTCTTTTCAAACAATATCTAGCGCCCTGCATTAATCATCTGTTCTCAGAGGAGAATCACAGATCTCTGTGACTGCATGGACTGATATGCCTAGCATATCGTATTTGTTCCCTGTAAATCCTATTGATGGTGCATGTTTTCCTCTTGGATTAAGAGAGGTAGACACCGAAGCAGTCGGGATAGCCTGTGGAAGTGCTCAGTTTCCTGCACAAAAATAATTAATCTAGTTAACCTGAATTACCCCCTCCAGGTTTCAGAGGCTGTAGCTAAATGATGTGAGATAGAAGTCCTTCCTAGCTGTCATCTCCAGGTGTGACCCGGTCACATCCTGACTGTATCTTGGGACAAGACCTGCAGATGTATCATATTCCTTTTCAACCAGCTCCTTGAAGAAAACCAGACTCACCAGCCCTGGTGAGTTCCAGCTGGTCCCAGGGACTGCACTTTCCCTTCACCTGAGATGCAGTCAAGAGTCATCTCTCTCCATTGACTATGAAGAGATCTTGTTTGAGTAGTGGCTCCAGAACCATCTGTGTATTATCTATGTCCCAGAATTTAGGGTGTCCCTAAGTCATTCCAAATTTCAGATGGTATTGTACATCTTAGAACATTAATTTCATTATTTTCTTTTTCTTCCCTCTGTTACAAATTGTTTTTCACACAGGAGTCTATATTCTGGATGTGGGCCTGTCTGTGGGCAGAGTTATACAGTTATAGTAGGGTGCATCTGGGCTTGAGATTGGTGCTTATGCTAAAATCACGGGCTCTGGGTGCAATTTATACTCACTCCATATTTTTAGGGAAAAAATGTGCCCTCTTTTGCAGAAATAATGACTGTGAAAGAGATTTGCATTGGCAATGGATATGGATGATATCTAACAGGTGGTCTAGCAAAGCCTCCTTTGCCAGGGCTATGCAACCAGAGAGAGTTTCTATAGTGAGATGATCTCCCTGCAGCAGGTTATGTCAGTTTTGTGGGGTGCAGTGTTGCCTGTCAGAACCAGGGCTGGGGTTCAATGTAATGCTCTCCAAAATCTGAAGCAATCTTTTTTTTTTTTAATCTTTCTTGGTTAAAAAAATGAACTTGGCACTGGCCCAAGTTCATAATAGCATCACTGTGGCATGGTTTAGCTATAAGCCACCTAATACTTTTTCCTTCTTAGTGAGCTTGAGATATATCAGTGCCACTATCTGAAAACAGTAGGGGGAAGAAAGCTTTTTAGAACACAAATGAAAGGGACAGAATCCGGTGATAGACCAGACTTTTCACTTCTGCAGCCAGAGACATGATACTCTGCTACAATTCCATTTTTATTTTATTGCATAAATATGCAGTATCAGTACTTATGTAATGTTTTTAACTTTTTATTTTCACAGTGGGGATTTCAAGCCTGGTGTACAATTGAAATGTGTAAAAGTGCTGTGAAATCTTACTGAAGCATATGCTGAATTTAATATGCATAGTATTTTTATTTTTCTACCAAGAACGAAAATGAGAAACACTTAGCAGTGTTAGTATGAAACACTTAGGTTTCAAACTATAAGCAATAACCTATGCTACCTGTCCCTGAATTATGGCAGATTATCAATATTATTATTTATTACTTGGACTATACAGATCTTTCCAATATATTTTGGTATTCAGAATAGCTGTTTTCACAGTTTTCTTATTAGCAAGCCTGAAGCACCAGTTTTGACATTCCAGCGCAACACCCAGGAACCCAAAGTCATCGTGCTCTTGGATGTGCATGTGCAATACCATAGTATGGCAATTCTTTGGGTGGAAAGTTGGACACAGCTTCAAATATGGGTGCCACTCATCTAGTTTGGCTATAACTGCACTCAGCTGCTGTCAGCTCCTATTCTTTTTGCATGGTTGGTGTGTCTGCAGACCTTCTGGGATGCTGCATCTGCTGTTTGTTGTGTTCGGGGAAGGACAGCAGAATACAGAGGGGAGCTGAGGACAGAGGCAGTGTCAGGAGGACAAGCTGCAAGGTATGATATGTCAAAACTGTACGGTGTGGGATCAGACTGAAGCACAGGCAGGAAGAAAGTGCTGTGAAGGAAATGGTGGAGACAGATGACACTGAATGGGAGAAAACTACAAGTGTATCTTTTGGGAAAGAGTCTGGGAAGCATGAGAAGGTAATCAGTGCTGAAGGAACAGGTTAAGAAACTAGATGTGAAAGAGGGAAACCAGATCTGTATGCCTCATGTATCCCTGAGCACCTGCTGCGAGATGTATAGAAGTTAATGAACATGGTTTCATTGGACTTTTCATGAGGAAGTACAGAAGTAAACTAAACATTTTTTTGGACTGCTTAGTCTTGGTTTCAGATGTCTGGCAAATACGAAGCCATATATCTTGAAATTTGATAGAAGTACTGGTAGGATGACAAAAGAGACATGAGAAGCAAATATGAAAATCTTCAGGACTGCACTTGGTTTGTGATGATTTTTAGCTGGGGAAAATAAATGGTGAAATGAGTTTTAGTTAGACAGACAAGAAATCAGAGAAATGTGAGGTCATTTTGGATACAAAAAGGCTGAAAGGTGCAGTTTTAGTTTAATTTCCTTTGATTTAAGGGCCAGAGTATTTGCTCAAATAAGCTAAAATGATTTTTTTCATATCCCTGATTCTGGATTTATGTAATTTATATTTCAGTTGTACACATTGTTTCCAAGTAAATTAGGTTATTTAACTTGGAGATTGCAGGCATTTAAGTCATGATTTATTTAGATTGCCTTATGCATACATAATAAGTTTTACATCTTTATTGTGCTAAGATGAGGGCTGAGCTGTGCACTGTGGGCTTGAATTCAATGCAGTTCAGGTGCAGAGTTTGGAAAACGTTCAGATCACTGGGGTAAGGATAGAGAGTCGAAAGGTGAAAGTAAGGCAATTCTCACAAAAGTTTCATTTATAGATAGCTGTGACATGCGTACTGCTGATTCCTGTGAGATCTACCTAATTTTTCTAGCTACACAATATGCTATCATATAATCTGGATTTAAGACAATTTGTGCAAGATTAATATGAATAAATACTCTTTGATATTTTTTCAGAGAAAAACACATCTAATTCTATGATGATGACTTTTGGGACAATATTTATGGTATTTTCAATACATCTTTTTAATTGTCACTATATCATTGTCTGGAGTATTCCACTGCACCCCTGGAGCACTAAGAACACAATACAGTCAACAATGTAGGAACAGTATTATCTTAGTGATGTGTCTTCCTTACAGTTTTATCATTTTAATTATTGCAAAGTCATAACAGACACATCAAGTGCACTATCTTAACGTGTGCAGATCAAGTCTGATCCATTTTTGAGAAAGTATTTTGAATTGACAAAATAATAGAGTGACTTCTTAATTTCAAAACCAATTACTAACTGGTTATTGGAAAGCAAACCGCATGAACACAGTTCCTTGGGATTTCTCCATACTCACTCATACTTATTCATTTTATATAAAGCTGAAAAAGAAATCTCAAGACATTCCCCAGTATCTAGCCAGAGGAAGAACAAGGTATGGAAATATATGGAAAGGCAGAAGTGCTGCTGCCAACTTGAAAAAAAAGAAATCAAGCGTCAATTTGGTAGGAAAATATGGACCTCGGAGTCTGTTAAACTGCATTAGCAATATTAACTGGTAAATCACTGTATAACATATTACAACCATTTGTCACAAATTTTCAATTTAATTATTAGGAGCCAAAGTGAGAAGTTAGTCACAGGAAGAACCCAAAGCTCTGCTGTATTTGACTAACAACAGAGCAAATAGTACCAAAAATTCTTACCGGATCTATATACAGTATACAACAATATTTAAATTCCTACAGTTATTTATTCAGACCTACCTAAGCATACACTAGCAATGTAGGCTCTTCTTAAAAAACTACTTTTCTGGAACTTTTTAACTATGATTTCACCTTAACTTACTATCCAATACATTTACTTAGTGCTAGTAATTTATCGTTTCAACAGAGCAGTTTTTCACTCTCTCTACAAACAACACACAGAATTTTAAAATAGTGTGATGAAGCTTTGCAAAAATGGATGTCGAGAGTGTCATATAAGCAACATGGAAAACTGTGCAGACAAAAGGAATAGCTTTTTATTTTCTTTTTTAAGTATTAATATTGAAACAGCTATAACAAGAAACAGGAACATTTCACTTCTACCATGTCATCTCTTTACATTTCACATGAATGAAAGGATTGAGGAAATCAGGTGTTTATTTTGATGAGAACTCAAAGCAGAGACGAAGGACTTCTTAAAGAGGGATTGCAGGCTGGATTGGATGACCATATGGTATTGCACCAGTCAGAAGCAATTCCTCCAGCTTTGAATAGGGGCCAGGCAATATTGCAGTTGTAACACCAAAAGGTGATTGAAAATTTTTCATGAAACAGGTTTTTTACTTGAAATTGAAACTCTGTTGGAAGTGAATCTTTCAATTGGAACATGTCTATTTCAAGAGGGGGGAGGTTGATCAAATAATTTTTACTTTTTTGTCTTATTTTGCCCACACCAAGCATTTTATTTTGGTTTCTCTAGTTTCCATTTGTTTCATTTTGATTAGTACAGTATACAATAGGTGTTGTGTCATATATATTTTGACACTATAGAAATGAAAACCTTTAATAAGATTTCCTGGAATTTTTTACATAGATAACTTTGAAGGTTTTTTTGTTACAATTTAGAAAAAGTTTTTTTTAATATATTAGTGTTTTCACCTTCTGACCATTTTAATAAATTCTCAGCTCAAAAACTTCTTGAGCAAACTGCCTACCAGGCTGTCTATGATTTCAGTGAAAGAAGAATCTTTGTATGATATTTGTACCTTGGAGTTTTGTTTGTTACCTCTAGTTTTGTTATTTATGGTCAGTGTAGCTGAACAATTGTCTTTTATTCCTACTGGACATTTGCCGTAAAGGCAACCTACTAACATATATGTGTATACAACTACTGTAGCCCACTAATACCTATGGGGTGTGTGTGTGTGTGTGTGTGTGTGTGTGCGTGTGCGTGTGTATTTTCATAGACTGTTCCAGGTAGTCAATGATCTGTGGGCCAAGTTCTGCTCTTGGGTTACACAGGTATAAATAAGGGACACATTGGCTCCCTATCTTTCTGTCAGTCTGTTCCTATAAAGGATTCAACAGGCTTCTGTCACAGTATTATGGGAGTGCATTTTCTTTTTCTTGGTAGGGCAAGAGTTGAGCGTAAACAGAACAAAGTTGCATAAAACCAGAGATTATAAATTATTGAAAAAAACATGTAGTGGTTCAGCATGTCCTTATGAGATACCTTCACATTTCTGCAAGACTTCTTTACTTCTGCGTACATCTCTGGTTCTCATCTTTCTGAGATACAGATTGCAGTATTTGCAGTCGTTCTGGATTTGGCTAAGTCAGCGTAAGAATCCCATCAAAGTTAATGATAGAATTTTTGTCTTGCCTCTGAATGCTTTTGTTTGCAAAGCTGGATTTTTCATTAGGTTCCTCTGTAATCTTCCTCTCAGCTGAAGGAAGAACATTAAGTGATTGCGTCTTTCAACTGGGACAAGCCTCCCACATTTTGTTTGTAGAACGTAATGGCTCTGTTCCTCCAAAGAGCAGGATTTGTGCTTTTTTGTCACGTGGCCCATGTTCATTTACCCTAATTCAGAGAGGGGAAAGGCTGAACTGCCCTTTGTGTCTTCATCAGGCATAAAAGAAGCTACAGGCAACTACATATAGGAAGCTTCCATTAGTATTTTAGTCTGAGTGAGGTTTTGGGCTGAATGAGATTTTGAAGTGAATCTCCCCGCCACCTTACTTGCTGCACTTTGGTCCTCGTTCCCGAGTGCCCTACTGGGCTCTACAGTTGTGTGATTCTTTATGAATGAAGCCGAGCTGACCAACATGCTACTGGAGCTCCTCAGGTTCCTTCCCAATGCTCATAGGTGTGCGGTCCACAGGACTAGCTGGAAACAAATCCCCTTGAAATACTTCAGTGTAGATATTGGGCCCTGGGCTGGGCTGAAATAGGGGGCTGGGGCTGCTCAGGGTGGGGGATCCCCATGGGGTGGGCAGGGACAGGGAAGGCTGCTGGTGCCCTCAGGGGCCTGACACTGATATGGGCAAATCCTGAGGTCTTGTCTCAAGGACAGTGTGCATGTCTGGGACTGTATCCCAGGTCCAGGATGTGGGGCTCAGCTTCCACCATTATTAAATCTGCATGTGAATTAATGAACTAGCTTTGCTTGTAGAAAGATGAGATCTGATCTGGTAAAATATCAGATAATGAAATCTAAAGCTATCCTAAAATTTGCATTTATGAAATTTCACACCAGGTGTTCCATAGTATCCTTTGGGAAATAAAACTTTATTGAACACTGGCAGAGGGTGTTGCCATTGATTTCATTAAGATTAATCTAAAACTCAGAAATTATCTGCCTCATAACTTTCCTGTAGAAAGTTGAAGAGATTTTTTTTTTCTTTTTCTTTTTAACTACTATTTTTGGCTGTCTTACTTTAGCTAAATGCATGTATCCAGGCAGTTATCTATAATCACTTCAAATAGCAGGCTTCTTCTAATTTTGAGTTATCTCAAGATTTTTTTTCCCCCAGTGATTCATTTTAGTGTAAGGCAAAATATTTTATCTTGTATAACTTTAACTATCTAAAAGTTAAAAGTCTAGTTTAGTCATCTAGACACTCTCTAGAGTCAGTAGAGAGAGATAAACATCTAAGAAGTGTTTTTTATCCCACGTATTTTAGACACCAGAGTTATGATGGGTTGTATCATCCTAGAGGTAACCCTCTCACTTCACTGATTATGAAAAATGCCTAAATGGTAATTTAATGAGAAAAAAAAATCCTTTTTTTTTTAAATGGCTAAACTTACACAAGATAAAAGTCATCCAAATAATTTTGTAGTTTGCAATATAGACATTTAGACTTCATTCCTCCATATCTGTCTATATCTGCCTGACATTCTTGTATCCATTTATAAAGGAATATATTTTTCTATTGTGCACCCTTTCCATTTTTTTGTTTTGTTTTGTTTTGTTTTGAAAAAAATACCACTTTTTTGTCATTCTGTCTGTTCTTGTCTGATGCATAAGAGAAAAAAGAGTGCTTATACTACAAGTATATCTGGGTTCTTTAGCTGAATTCTCTTGAATTTTTTTAGATTCTCTTCCCTAGTAATTTCCCACTAGGATAACCTATAAAATTGCAGAAGAGCACTCTGAAATCAAAACAGACAAGGCAAATGGAAAAATGCACTTCAGTAAGAATAGCAGGACAGTATGTTATATTATGAAATATGATAAAATAATGTGTATTTTTAAAGCATGCTGCATTACTTTCCTTTATCTCCTTCCACTGCACTCTATCATTGTCACTTTTAAACTAGAAATCACCCCTTGGTGGTTCTGATTCTAGCAGCATGATTAGTCTGTTTGCCATAAACTGGTCTTTAGCTATCAAACTAATGTGCCTAAGTGTTTGTTTAAGTACCTAAATCATCATGTCTAAATGCAGAATTCTAATTTTAAGCATAAAATATGAAAATTGGTTTCCTTAACATATATTTAAAAAGCCAGACAGAGATTAGAATGTTTCAGCTTTACTAAAAATGATCTTTAAAAATGCCAACTTTTGAGTGTAGATGTCTCTCACACACTTTGTTGTGCATAAATCTGAAGCAAAAGTTATGCATAATAATGCTTTTGATAGGCTAGAGTGCTTGTTATTCATGGACTTGGCAATCCATTCACGTATAACAAAGTTTTACACTAACTTGATGGTTTAGTATAGGTTACTCGTATCTTTTTCATTTACGGAAAGCTGGCTGTGGGTGATTTTTTAGTCTGTTACACTAGGGCTATAAAAGATGCCCCAGACCCAGCCTTATGCTCTGTCAGATTATCCAGGATACAGAGACGAATACCCGAGTTAGGATCCCTGGCAGTCTGGAGAAGGCTTTCGATTAAATCTCGAGACTCTGAGCCTAGCACAAATAAAGAATATTTGTGGGAGTTACTCTGCATTGCTACTAGGTATCCAGTGACAGAGTGTTTTGACTCTCACATTACGTTGATCCTAGGATGAACAAACTCTAGCGACCTGCATGAAGGACGAAAAGCAGCCTAGATATGCTACACAAGGGGTTTCAAAGGTTGGTGGGGTTTTTTTTGTTTTTTTTTTTTTGATCCCTCTCAACAAAATGGCAGCAGACTGAACACAGTCTGCACTTGTTTCTGGCCTCTCAGTGTCCTTTCACTTTTGTATGCTCACTTCACTTGCAAGACCTCTTCCTGTTAGCCAAACATGCCTTTCATGGGGTATTTAACCGCTTGATTGCTTACAAGGTATGAAACACTTTGCTTGTTAACTAACGAGGTAGTTCTGGGTCTCACACCACCTCCCAGGTTTATCAGTGTGTCAACTAACTGCTCATTCACTCCTTTTAAGTCATTGTGCCTTTCAGAGCTGCTACTACTACAGCAGTTATTACTATTTTTGCCAAGAAACAGTAGATAGGATAGAGGCAGGGAGAATGGAAATCTTTGGTGTACTTTGCTTGGTGTTGCTTTTTCTCCCCAAGAAACTCAAGGTTTTCCTAGTTTTTTAGACAATTGGTCCTTTACTACCATGTCCCTCATGCTAGAGAATTTACACTTTAAGAAACAAAGGTATTGCATTGATTAAGGTGTTCATGATTTTTCTTTCAGATAATCCTGTGAATGACCCATTTTAGTAACATTTTTGCCTCTGATTTCTGGCATACGAAATTGCTTTATCCTGTAAAATCAAAACAGAGACAAAGAAGCACTTATGAGACCATCCTTACTGAACAGTCAGTTCTCCCAAGCATATGAACTAAACCTGAACCTGAAATAAAACCAGGAGAATACTGTAATGCAGAAAATTGTGTCAAACCATGTTGCTTACTTGAAATAATTAATTTTCAAATATTTGTTTCCTAACAAAGTCAAATTTACCTGTGTTGATATTTTATATCAAAATATTGAAATATTTATTTGGGACATATTTATTTTTGAGTAATAACTTCTCACCTGATCATGAATTTTTAAGCTATTTTAGTCAATTCAAAACAGTTTATTCAATGCATGTACCGCCTGTCTACAAAAATATCCTCCAAGTTTAAAGCTGAGGTAACTAGGCTCCTAATTTTGAAACCTCAGCCTATATATAGGAGAAAAAAAGCTCTGAGTATGGTTGGGCTGGTTAAACAAGTGGGCCATATTACAACGTTGTAAAGATTCTACCTTTTCTGTCCAAACTTTGCAATTACATAGTGAAGGACTTAGACAGAACCACTTTTTTTTTTTTTTTTAAATTTAGTGGTGGCCTTTATACTTTAACACATTATAAAATAGATAAACTGAGAAAAAGAAAGATACTATATAAGCTCTATAGCAATCATATTTCCTTCCTAATCTTGGCAACCAGATGTACAGAGGTTGCAGCTGTGGAGAATTATCCATCTTCTTTGAGAGGATATAACACTGATCTTTCTTTCAAAGAAAAAGAACTAGAGGTAGTGATTTCACCTTCCTCATAGTTAGAAAATGAAACATCTTGTGAAAGCATTGTAAAAACCTAATTCCATGATATAATGATGCAAATCTTCTTTAAGTCCTACCAGTTGAAGTTATCAGCTATATAGTCTTGATATCCCTATATCTTTTTACTTCACAGTGTCTGGTTCTATTATCAGCCCAAGTTTGTGCATAGCCATTGAAGGTGAGGGTTGGTCATCTTCAGCTGTTATAAATAAATCTAATATTTGTTTTTATTTTAAATGGAGAGTTGTAAAATTTAATTTGGATCCTTTATTGGCTCTCTGTCAACTTCTGCACCAATGAACACTATTTTTCCCTTTTTCCTTTACTTTTTCCTCTATTCTGTACCTCCTCTATTCCACTATTCATAGGTTCTTAGATACATTATTGAAGTCATCCACGTTTAGTTGATATTTAGTTTGCTCTCCCTCCAGGTTCTACTAGTGATAATAGTCATTAAAAATTAATTATTTGGCCAGAATCTCTTTTTGTGTAACATAGTCAGAAGTCCCATATAGAGGTAAAGCTCTTCATCCACTGAAGAAAAGAGAGGTATCACTGTGTTTGAGGTTCTGCTGGCAAGGATATAAAAACTCAATGCAATAGCCATTATTTTTATGATTTTGAAGTATGAAACAATTTTATTTCATGTTTTTAAAAATAAACTAATTATGGTGTTCAGAAGGTCCAAAATCAGCATAATTTTCACAAGCTCTAATAATTGGCTCCATCTGTCCTTATAAGAACGTGAGTGATAGTTTTATGATACAGTATGAAGATTTTTTGAATTGGTTCAATTATATACCTCTAGATCTAGGTGGCTGAGATCTGTGGGGCTCTGAGTTAGTAACCTAATTTGCTTATTCTGTCCTTAATTGGTTAAGAAGAGAAACCTTGTATTGGAAGAATAACTTAAGTGGTTCCATTGGTCTCTTTTGAAGGAACCATTGATTTTTAATGTTATTACTTCCTAAGCCCATTTTACCAAGGTTTTATTTACTATTAGCTTCTAATCCTTGCATGTTAATGCATTTATTAACCTCTGGAAGCCTGTGAGAGTCTGTGTTAATAAAAACAATGAATAAAACTTAAACTGTCTGGCTTGAATTTTACATGCCCCATGAAAAACATACCTCAGGAAAATTCAGGTTGAATATTCCTGAAATTAAAGACTGTCCATGTTTCAGGAACATAGATAGGAGGAGACTGCACAACACTACAGATGAGGTTGAATTTTGCTGTATTTCTTTTCCAGCCCTTTCTATTTCTTTTCTTTTCTCTCATGACCTTTCCTTCAACTGGTGAGAGCTGCTAACAGATACTATTCTCTTTTCCCCCAGTCAATTTTATGATAAGGATTCCTGGTCTGACACACAACCAGACTGGGGGATAAAAGAGGACTGGTTAAGCAGTAAACTCACCCCGCCTCCAATCATCACATTAATCCTCTGGTCTATGCAATCACCCTGTAAGAGGTAAAGATAGGGAATTAATAACTGACTAGAGATATCTGATCTGGTAACCCTTAGAAGGGGCTGACAGTTATATATATTCTATAGTAAATATTTTTCACTGTTTACTTAGCAGTATCATGGAACTTGTCAGCTAAATTTTATTTTAAATGTTGTTCTCATTCTCCTTGGAGCAGGGACTTTTTTTGTGCCATATTGTCCACAGTGCAGCCTACTGGAGGTTGATCCTGACAAGGAGCTTTTGGGAGCTGTGTATATGTTAATAAAAGTTGCCATTATTATTTACTTAGCTACTCACTTTTCTCAGTGGAGGGATCCCCTCTTTCCTTGCCTGAATCCTGCCACATATCCGCCATTCGTTTCATTCTGGGGATCCAGTAGCCAAGCGGCAATTGCTGGGGACAGCTGGAGAACTATTGAGGAAAATGCAGATTGCTCCTTGGGTCTTTCAGCCATTCTGCTCCAGAAGTGGGTTCCATAAATCTGAGGCAGGAATGGGAGTCATGCTGGCCAAAATCTGAACACAAGGTGGGCATGAGATAGCTTTGCCTGGACAACCTGAAAGATGTGAGTGGGATGTTTCTACAGTCCTCATGCTCTTTGAAACTTAAGATCCTGCCTGTGATGCTGATATCCCGTTGGATTATTCCCATCTGATTATTAGGATTTACTACCTAAAACTTCCTTCTTTATTAAAGTCATCCTCTTGAGCACAAAGGGTTGATTAAAACCTCTTCTTTGAAATTTCAATCATGTGGGTAAAAGTACTCATTATTATAACAATAGCCAAGGAGTATATAATGCCTGCCCAGCAAGTGGGAGACTGGAAGATGTCCTTCACTATCTCACTCTTTGTGTGTTTTATGCTGGGTTTTAGTTTAAAATGGACCAGTGGTCCTTGAGAGCTGAGACCATAAGTTCACTGTCATGGGGGTGCTGGAAGTACAGAAACATGACCTTCCTTGAGTCTGTTTCCTGCATCATAAACTTTTTACAATTAGCTGAGCTCAGTGGCTGGATTTCAGCAGAAAGCAAGGAGAGCATAGCTGATTGAGCTTTACTTTTAGCTTGAGGTGGCCCAAATAAGAAATATTAAACCTTTTTTGGTTGATGCTAACACAGAAGCTCTCTCTCCCTTGTGCTCAGGAAAATAGCATAGTCACATGTAAAAGGTGGTAACTGGCATCACATCCTTCCACATTTTTGAATGAAAGTGGCACAAGTGGCTGTGCTTTGTGCTGAATTCAATGACTTACTGTGTACTGTGTGGGGTGTGAGTGCCCACAGCAGGTTGATCTCCTCGGGAGATACTGATATAGGGAGGTCTATCCTCTGAATCCCAAATTTGCTTATTTGTAAGATAGGTGCTGAGATGGTCAGTTTATTCAAGATGGAATAACCATGGGCATGCATAAAGCTTTTGATACCTAAGCAATTATAATGGCAAAAGCCTAGGTGGCATAGGATCTTATTCCAGCACAAATCTCTACAGTCAGATGAATCATACCCTAAAAGTTCTTGTTTCTCTTCACCACCTGTGAAGGGAGCCTAGATGACCAGTTTAGACAGAGATGTCCACTTTATCGGTAGGATAATTCCCACTCTCTGTATCTAAAAAGTGTGTTTATGGATATGGGTACAGCTCCCATGAATTAACAATCCAAGTGTTTTAAGATTTTTAAATAGTAATAATGTGACAATTAGAGATAGACATCTAGGTGTTGATACTAAAGTCATTGTGTCTGAAGGACATTTATTGAATCAGATTACATATTTTTCATGCCCACAGAGCAGTTGGGCAAAATGGAAAGAGGTAATTTACCCCATGCGCAGACATCACATGACCAAACAGGTCAATGTCTAGAACAAACCCAAGTGCCTACAAGGTCTGGGTGTAGTGTAGGATTTGTCTGAATTAGGGAAGTTTCAAAGGCTTAATTTGAATAGGTTAAAACATTGGCACACTAAATTGGTTTAACACTTGCTTAAAAATGCGTTATTTGTTTTAATGATACCTACGTTTCTTTAAGTGAATCTGTGGATATGGGTCTACAACTGAAAGCCTGTTATCAACTGTTGTTTGCTGATCTGCCATACATGCTTGTTTAGCTTAAAATTAACTGATCCTTATTGCCTTGTATTTCAGGAAGGTTTAAATTGTGCACACAAATTTCCCACAATTCACTCAGCTCAGCTGATGTGATAATTTAGTAAATGTTCACAATTTGGTCACACCTCTGAAGCCTGGGAAACTAGCTCCTACACTGGTTTGAATACAAGCATGATTTCAAATCAATTGGGTGGATTTTAAGGGTAGTCTTGAATTGATAATACAACTAAGACTAATTCTATGCTAAAAAAAATGAGGGTGGTCTTTACTACCTAATTCTTAGTGCGTTACCTGGATTGCTCCAACCTGTTTTATCCAAGAGCACACTGCTTCAGAAAGAGCTAGTCCTGAATGATGTGAAGCCAGTCAGTGCCCGTTGGCCTTGACTTCTCTTATTCAGCAGCAAAAAGCTAGTTTCTGAGTCTACAAATGGTTCTGACTGGCTTAATTAAGTTGTCTCTTAAAATAATTTGCATTAAATTGGTGGCTGGTTGGACCAAACTGATATTATCTCACCTTTCCTTCAACAAAAGAATAACTGTTGGAATTCAGTCTTTCCTGACAGCTCAGAAAGCATGTCATCTGTAAAATTTTGACTACTTTTGATTGATTCAATTATTTGTGTTTAAATGGTTCATTCATAGTATAAGTTGTCATGTTTTAACTATGTTTTTATTATCATTTTATGAGGATTTATTTGACAGTTTTCAAATCTAGTGCCAAATTAATGTGATTTATTCAATGTGTCAGCTTCACAGTTCATGAATTTGTGATTATTCTTACTAACTTTTCAATGTATCTGTTTCCTGAAAATTACCAGACAGTAAAATATCCAATAAAATTTTTGTAGCAACAGAAAACATAATCATCTGGATTCAGGAAATCTTGTTCTTCGAAGAATTTGTGCCTGACTTGCTCTCTATAGGAAGCCACAAAATCATGAGGTGAGAAATACTTCAGAAATATTTATAGACTATGAAATGAATTTGCAAAAAACTTTGCTTAAATAGTAAACATGGGTTGGATTCTTGCTATAAACGATTGATAGATTTTCAGGCTTTTATAAAATAAAACTTGCTTTATGAAATAAATCTTGCTTTGGTACTAGATACACAGTTCTCTGATGGACCCCAAACATTCTTGGCAGGGATTGTTCTTCAGGGCTATTGGGGTAGCGGGTGACATTTCCACAAATTCTGTATCATCCCTTTGGAAAGGCATGACAGACTGCTCTGGACTAGCAAAAAATCAGAGAATGCCCAACACATTTGCACCAAAAAAGCATTGATGTGGAGGAAAAATGAGCTAAACAACTTCTTAAAATAAGAATTGACATTTCCAAACCTGACAGACATTTTTCTGGGAGTTGTAATTATTTTGACAATAGCAGTGTGAAAGCCTAATATCGGATTTTGAAGACACATTTCACACTGCTCTGTTTGTTCTTCAGAATTACACTCACTTAAAATTTTCATTCTTGACTGCTTAGTGGTGAGCAGTTACTTGACTCTCAGGAGTACAAAGTCATTGAATTGACATGCATTACTGGGCAATAGAAGTGATAGAGAAATTGAAAACATTTCTAATTCCAGCTCTGTAATAAACACTGGGAACAGGAAGCACAATATGCAGAACTGAAAACAAGATCAACAAAAAACTTATTTTTTTTTACTCATTTGTCAGAGGAAATTCCAAAAGAAGCAAATATTGTAGCAATCTTTGTTATATTTTATTTTTTTTTAAATCTACATTTACATGTAAATTAGGCACAACCCTTACTCTTACAGAACATAGATTTTAGTGTTGTAAACTTCTGAGCACCCCAGAATTAGGATGAAATGCATGACTGTGTTAAGTTAAAGGACAGTGGCAAAAGGTATGGAACAAGGAAGTTCTCCTGGCAGACCTTTCATGTCTTGGTAATCATGTGAAAGACAGTAACAGCAAAAAAAAGTGCATGCTAACTTTTCATTTCTTTCAGACTTAGTTACAAAGGAGTGAATATGTTACAGGTCATTGCATAGTGTTGGCACTAGTCCAACATGCTGGTCAGTAAGGCATAACCTCAATTTATCAACAAGATGACATCTCGTTAATATATCACAGAGTCCATATGATGACAAGCAATTCAACATAATTCTAGAAAAAGCATTGCATGCCTGTGCTGTGTGGTGATCAAATCCAGCTCTGCTAGCTGTTGAAATTACTGTCTTCAGAGTAGTAGCGCTAGAACAGGACTGGAGCTTCAGAGAATAGAACTAGGCTACAGGAAAACATTTTGGAAACTTTTTTTACTACACATAGTTTGCTAGAAGAACTCAGATCTGACCTACTTGTGACTATAGTAATACAAACATTCTGGTTGGAAATCTGTTTTTTTCGTGTGTGTGAAAGAATTATATGATTTCTTGAGCGAATTTATGACACTATATCAAATTAGAAATATATGATACCAGCACAACTTATTTGCTTCTCTCAATGTGCTGCATTTTATCCAACCTGGACAGATATAATTGCCTCCACCCAGGGAGACTGTGGTAAATAACAAAAGCTGTGGGGCTAGCACAGTATTATGTTAATGTATAGGAAATGATTTACTGTAGTTCATATGAGAAACTGGAGTACAATGCACACAAAATCAGTCCAAATTAAGAAAAAAAGTAGGTAAAAAAGATTTGGTGCGTGAGTATGCCTCTAATTTTGCGTTTAGTTTCAATGAATGGACATAAAAAATGCTCACAGAATATGTGCACAACAATTACTGTTAGGTTTTGTGTGTCCTTTTCTGTGTCTTACAAGAAAAGTGTGTGTATTTATAAGCTCACATATTTTCAACCCATATTAAATGCTGTGAGGTCAAGGCAATCAGCCGTGTTCATTCTAATCGAAGTATGTTAGCCATTTGATCTGAGGCTTCATGAAGTTAAAAGATGTAGAACTATGCCCTTTCCATTTTAAAAACATATTTTTTAAAAAGAGGGGCATATAGGGAATCCCAGATACACAGATGTTCTCCATTGTATTTGACAATATTAAGTTAAAATGCAGTTTACAGTTCAGCTCTAAATATGAGATGGAGTGGCTATTTCTTCTTTTGGTTCAGTTACTTATATAAGCATGTATGTAGACATATTTTACAAAGCGAAATGTATTTTCATAAAAATTCTGCAAAAAATATACTCTTAAAATCCTGATTTAATACAATAGGTGAGAACCTTGTGACTACCATGAAAAAATTTCCTTTCTTAAGCTAATGCCATGAAGATGATGTGAAGAGCTTTGCTCTTCACATATATCAAAGTCCACTGATGCCATTTGCATCTCAGTGCATTAATGATTGGGTTTTAATATCTGGAAACAAAAGCCTACTGAAAGCAATGTAAAGACTCCCAGGGGTCTTTGGATCCAGCACTTCTGGAATTTGAAACATTCCACTTGAGGGCAACAAAAATTTTTCGAGTTCATCTTCCATGACGAAGGCTGCAAAATTCTTTGTGCTTTAAATGATGGTGAGGCTTAGTTATACTACAATTAAGATTATTGCAGCTATGTTTTACAATACTTTTAACAATCATCTGATATTTAACTTACAGTATCTGTCCTTGTAAATCTTAATTAAATGCCTTTCCAGTTTCCTAATTTAAACCGTCATGTATTAAATCTCAGCAGTACTCTCTCTGACCATTAAACTGCCCTCCCCATCGACATGCAGTGTCTACCAATGAAGTTCATGCTGTGCTCCTTTTCACAAGCATTGGTAATATTAGAAAGGTGGTTTTACTGGCAGCATAATATTGCCTGACAGGTGTTATTACAGCCAGAAAAGATGGGTTGCTGCTTCTCTTCTAACAGAATCACAGAATCACAGAATGTTTGAGCTTGGAAGGGACCTCTAGAGATCATCTAGTCCAACCCCCCTGTTCAAGCAGAGTCCCCTAGAGCATGTTTCCAAGGATTGTGTCCAGATGCCTTTTGAATATCTCCAAGGATGGAGACTCTGGGCAACCGGTTCCAGTGCTCAGTCACTCGCACAATACAGAAGATTTTCCTTATGTTCAGATGGAACTGCCTGTGTTTCAGTTTGTCCCTGTTGCCTCTCATCCTATTGCTGGGCACCACTGAGAAGAGTCTGGCTCCATCCTCTTGACACCCTCCCTTCAGATACTTGTACACATTGATAAGATCTCCTCTGAGCCTTCTCTTCTCCAGGCTAAACAGGCCCAGCTCTCTCAGTCTTTCCTCATAAGAGAGACGCTGCAGTCCCCTAATCATCTTTGTAGCCCTTCACTGGACTTGCTCCAGTAGTGCCACATCCCTCTTCTACTGGGGAGTCCAGAACTGGACACAGTACTCCAGATGCAGCCTCACCAGGGCTGAGTAGAGGGGGAGAGGATCACCTCCCTCGACCTCCTGGCAACACTCATCCTGATGCACCCCAGGATACCATTGGCCTTCTTGGCCACAAGGGCACATTGCTGCCTCATGGTCAACTTGTTGTCCACTGGGACCCCCAGGTCCTTCTCCACAGAGCTGCTTTCCAGCAGGTCAACCCCCAACTTGTACTGGTGCAGGGGTTGTTCCTCCCTAGGTGCAGGACCCTGCACTTGCCTTTGTTGAACTTCAGGAGGTTTCTCTCTGCCCACCTCTCCAGCCTGTCCAGGTCCCTCTGGATGGCAGCACAGCCCTCTGGTGTATCAGCCACTCCTCTCAGTTTGGTATCATCAGCAAACTTGCTGAGGGTGCACTCTGTTCCATCTTCCAGGTCATTGATGAAGAAGCTGAACAAGACTGGACCCAGTACTGACCCCTGGGGGACACCGCTAGCTACAGGCCTCCAACTAGACTGCACCACTGATCACAACCCTCTGAGCTCTGCCTTTCAGCCAGTTCTCAATCACTGTCCACTCATCTAACCCACACTTCCTGAGCTTGTCTATGGGTATGTTATGGGAGACAGTGTCGAAAGCCTTGCTGAAGTCAAGGGAGACAACATCCACTGCTCTCCCCTCATCTACCCAGCCAGTCATTCCATCAGAGAAGGCTATCAGGTTGGTTAAGCATGATTTCCCCTTGGTGAATCCACGCTGACTGCTCCTGATCACCTTCTTTTCCTCCACATGCTTAGAGATGGCCTCCAGGATGAGCTGCTCCATCACCTTTCCAGGGATGCAGGTGAGGCTGACTGGCCTGTAGTTCCCTGAGTCCTCCTTGCCCTTTTTGAAGGCTGGGGTGACATTGGCTTTCTTGCAGTCTTCAGGCACCTCTCCTGTTCTCCAGGACCTTTCAAAGATGATTGAGTGGCCTAGCAATGACATCCGCCAGCTCCCTGAGCACTCGTGGGTGCATCCCATCGGGGCCCATGGACTTGGTGGTTTGAAGTTTGCCTAAATGATCTCTAACCCGATCCTCCTCGACCAAGGGAAAGTCTTCCTTTCTCCAGACTTTCTCTCTAGCCTCCAGGGTCTGGGGTTCCTGAGGGCTGGCCTGAGCAGTAAAGACTGAAGCAAAGAAGGCATTCAGTAGCTCTGCCTTCTCTGAATCATTCATCACCAGGGCCCCTGCCCCATTCAGCAGTGGGTTCATGTTCTCTCTAGTTTTCCTTTTGTTACTGCTGTATTTAAAGAAATCCTTCTTGTTGTCCTTGGCATTTCTTGCCAGATTCAACTCTAAATGGGCCTTGGTCTTCCTAGTCCCATCCCTGCATACTCGGACGACATCCTTATATTCTTCCGAAGTGGCCTGTCCCTGCTTCCACCTTCTATGTACTTCCTTCTTCTGTTTGAGTTTTGCCAGGAGATCCTTGTTCATCCATGCAGGTCTCCTGCCCTCTTTTCATTGAGATGCAGCATTCTTGAAATTGGATGTACTGTTCTTGAGCTTGGAGGCACAACACCTCTGTGTAGTGTCGCAAATTTTTATTCTTCTGCTTGACAACATCAACGTTCAGGTTCAAAACATCATGAATGTTGATGTTATCAAACAGAAGAATAAAAATGATTGTTAAAAGCTTAATTCTTCATAAACTATATTTACCAGCTTTTTGATAATGAATATATCACAAATTGGCACTAGAGATAGTAAAAGATGAACTTGAGAAGGTGAGGATTTAAAAAAAAAAAATCTGAAGAAGATAACTAGCAGGAGACCTGAGAGTGAAAAACTGGGAATTTGGCAAAATAAACTGTCAGAATGGTGCTATTTTTCACTTTATCACTGCAGTCACACAAGTCAAGAAACAGATGAGGTTTTCTGTCATGAAAAAAGATAACAAATATTACCATAGGATGTAGATCCCTAATATGTGACAGTACTAGTCTGCTTGAAAAGCCTCAAGACTGCAAAGTTACTGTTGTCAACTTAACTCAAAGGGTTAAAGAGCCCACAGAGCTGGAGTCTCCAGCTGTGTGATATTCTGAGCAGCCTTTAAAGTACTAGCAAGTAACAGTTGTGAAGAAGCACAAGAGCAGTGGAGTCAGAGCTGAGTGCAATGTTTAGAAATGAGAGTTAACCAGTCAAGTTGCTCCTCTATTACTCATAAAGTTGTTTCTTTTTGAGTTTCTCAGGTCAACTCACAATTATAACAATTTTATATTATTAATCTCTTTTTCCAGAAAACATTTTTGATGATTTTAGTGGAAATGACTCCAAACTGTAGTTCAGTCTGCTGCATGTTATTTGTCTGTTCAGACAGGTGATGATAAGCCAGTGCAGCGGATTGAGTTCTACTGCCATACAGTTTAATAAATGTTTTTCTAGTTATGATTCAAGTGTGGTTTAATTTTTACTGGGCCTAATTCATTCCCATTGAAACAATATGTGTGCACATCATGTGATTGTTAGAGCAAGATAATGTGTAGTCTGTATGCTTTGATATCAAATTTACTCTGAAAGGGTTAGGATAGACCAATGTTTGTGCCGATGGTCTGCTCCCATGCCCAGGCTTGGCAGCCCTACAACTATCCTACCTTTTTTTTTCGTCTTGCAGGAGCCATTGGTCAGTTTCTGTGTGTGTTTTTTGATTTTTGAGATTCATGTGGACTGTGAATCACCTTCCTTCTTAAATATGGGATAAAGCCAGGTTTGGACTGTGTGTTTGCATGTTCGATGGTATCGACACTTACATTGTTAGAATATAATACTGTCTCTTATGTTCCTGCCTAACCTTTTGGGAGAGGTATTTCTGGATTTCTTTGCACTGGATTGCTTTGTTGATGGGGGTAAGAAACTTTTTACTACCAATGGAATGAGGAGGACATCACTCAAGAAAAAAGACTCATATATGAAAGGTCTACCTGAGGGCAAAAAAGGCCAAGTGTGATATCCAGACCTGCACCATCTGTGTTTTCTGTCCATATTAAGGAGAACTGATAAGTATTCTTTCTTGGGAGGCCTTTTCAAGATCCCCTTTAATTGTGGACAAAACTGAGAGCAATGAAAATGAACAAAAACCTCAGAACTAAGTAAGGCTCTACTAAAAGCAATAGAAAACAGAATTGTAGGGAACCTCAAGAATTCTAGCTCTGTCCGTATGAGTAAACTAAATGCCAGGCATGGACATGAGCACTGGCATATGTGCTCCATACAGTCACTGTTCATCTTCTGAGGCAGGATTTTCATCCAGGCAAACCAGCACCATCTCAGACAATGACCAGGAATGGTCTGGGGGAAAGCACAAAACAAGGGTTGTTATCTTATTAGTGAGCAAAGACATCTGACAAGAGTCTGAAGCAATGCAGAAGATGATGACATGAGACTTTGGCATCCCTGACGGGGGAACCTCTACACATAAGTATCTTTCTGTGACATATTATGGTGAATTACCATGTAAGAAAATGGTAACAAGTATTATAAGATACAGTCATTGTTTATTTTGGAGGGAATGGTTGTTGGAGGTTGCTATTTTGGGTAGGTGTGAATTAGGAGCTAGTTCAAGGTTTTTTTTCCCCTCAGAACTGCTAATAAGCCCTCTGACTCTAGCCAGCTTTAACTCCTTCCCAAACATTTCTTTCTCATTATCATTTCTCATGCAGTCCCCTTCTTGTTATCTTTGTGACACCTCTTCTCCTACCATATGTCCAAGTTGCAACTTACTATTAACATAATTGGATTTGTTAATGTAAAAACAAAACACCATCTAAATTAATTTTCTTTGGGGTTTGGTCAGGGCTATGGCTGAAATTATAGGCTTAATAGAATTTTTGAGACACATTTCATAGCCTTGTATCAAAGGAGTATGAAATATGTTTTCAACAATATTTTACCATTGCGTTTATTGCACAGCTTTTTATCTGGAATGTTTATCTCTTACAAAGCTGAGTATTTCAGCAGTAGATACTCTTTTGGGGGAACATTTCAGAGCTTAAATGTACATACACCTGAAGATTTACAGAGATAGTAAAACACCAGGGAACTGAATGGTGGAGAATATTTTTAACTCCTGAAGTAGGAAACTGAATGGTGGAGAACATTTTTAACCCCGAAGTTCTGAACACAGATAGCAATTATCCATTTATTTTACTTTGAGCATTGCACATGATATAAAACAGACCTTAAGCTAGTGCTCTGTTTTGGTTCTAATTTTTCAAGACTTTTTTACCTGAGCCAGAATACTCAGTTGTACTTAATATTCTGTAGCATAGGCACTCTGAGTAGAGACTGAAGAAACTGGGCTTGTTCAGCCTGGAGAAGAGAAGCTTTAGGGAGAACCTAATAGCAGCCCCCCAGTACCTTCGAGGAAGATATCAAGAAGATGAAACTAGGCTCTTCTTAGTGGTGCATTGTGGGAGGATGAGAAACAGAAGACAGAAACTGAAATCAGAGAGGTTCAGGCTGGAGAACGTTTTTCACCGTGAGGACAGTGAACCCCAATGGGGTTGTGCCATTTCCTTGCTTGGAGGTTTTCAAAGTACGACTAGATAAAGTCCTGAGCAACCTGGTCTGGTCTCATAGCTGACCCTGCTTTGAGCAGGAGGTTGGACTAGAGACGTCCTGACGTATTCTGTGGGTGAATATCATCACTCAATATATTTCCAATCTGAATGGGCTCATTCTTTTTTTTCTGGGACGTGAATCAATGATCTGTTCCAACACAAGGACTTTCTGCCGAGATGCACATGTGATTTCTAATCTGATTACCCCAACCACACCACAGTTGTCAAAACCATTGTTTGGCAAGTTCCTTCAGTACTTTGAGGGTGACCTCATGTTCCTCCTGCTAGATAGCCAGCCATTTCTCATGTGCCAGAGTGTGGAAGAATGGTTAAGTGAAAAGGGGCATGATCTCTTAGAAGTGAGCAATCCTGTCTTCACGATGGAGGGAGGATCCCACAGCTATGCGAGCTGTCCTTGAACAGCACAAAAGAAGGAAGCTACGAGGAGGTAAACAAGTCGACAGACTTCTCCACGTGGACAGCAATCCTGCACCAATTAGATATCCGCTTTAGGCGCGTGAACGAAGGCTGTAAACCAATCATATAGCTATCGCTAGCACATGCTTATTGCCTGTCTATATATACTCTGTAAAAGCTTGAATAAAGGGAGAACGATCATACTCACATTGAGACTCATCGTTACTCCGGGTCCGTCTCCCACTCCGACACCAGAGAACTGTACGCCTCCAGGATCTCCCAAACCGCCGCACACAGAACTTACATTCATTTCTTATAAGAAAAAGCTCATTGCAGCATGGTTCCAGAATCTGGAATAAGAAAGGTATAAGTATCTTATTGTGTCTCTAGTATTCTAATACTGGGAAGAAAGAGACACTGAATATGGTATCCCAAAACTTAGGGTAATATATTCTATCTTTAATGCCAAAAAAAAAAATGAGCAAAGAACAATATCTTCTTGATACTTTTCTATTATTTTTGTCCTCAAAGTATATTTTGTCCTCAAGCATAAGAAAGTTCATGAAATGTTATAGCAGTATTCATGAAATATTTCATGAAACACTCATGAAAATCTCTCTGAAATTGTCATGTAAGATTTATGGTATTTTCATGAAATATTAAGCAATGTAAAAATAAAACAGCACACTGAGCTACATCTTCAGTGAAATACCATTCATAGAAAGTTCTGTGCAAACAGTTCTTAAATATGAAAGCAGTTTGTAGACTTAAAGCTATATTTGTGACATTTCTTACAAATGTCTATGAAATTGTTCACAAAATATCACATGGAATTTATACAAAATATGTAATAAAATATAATGTAAGGAGATCTCACAGCCAGTTGAATAAAGCATAAGTTTAAAACCATTAAAATAACTCTGGTTCTCCGTATAGGAACACAGGGCATCTCTGAGTTAGTGCCTTTGGCATGTTATTTGGAGGGAGAGGGTTTCTTCTGACTCCTCATTGCGTTCTGTGAATCTCCCCTACTGTGCCTCCCAGGCCTCTCAGAGAAGCTTTTTCTCTTTTCCCCTTGGGTGTTGTGGAGTATGTGGTGTACAGTCCTGGCACAAAGCAAGTAAAATTCAGCAGCATACTGCCAGGAGACTGCATCGGCTCCCCCCAGTCTTCCAAATGCACCCTTTACTGTCGTTGCATGTCAGTTTAGGCAAGAGATAAACAGTTTCTTTCTGCAATCCAAGTGAAAATCCGTAAAGTTTAACTAAAATATCCGTAAAGTTTAACTAAAATTGGCACTGAAGAGGGCAATTCATCCCATTTGGACATCTATTTCAGTACGTACTGTCGTTCTTTATTGGCTATGGAGGGAGCTTAGGTGATTAACTTGGTCTGCACAGCTGAAGTTAGAGGAAATTAGTCATAAGCAAGTCTCTAATTAAAGGCTTCATAGCTCAAGTAAGCATATGATAAACTGGATTATCCAAAATTACAAGGGAATTTCAACAGTACCTCCACAGTGTCTGGAAACAAATATTCTTTAAAAATTAAATAAAAGAGGTTTCAATTGACATCCCAGATCCTTTCATTATAAACTTTGATTTAACACTGGTGAAATTACCAAGGTGGTCAGTCAGCTTTTGAACATGATAGAAATGCATCCTTTTCTATTTATGAATTCAAAAGCCTAGGGCGGTGGGAGGCAGTAGGAATAAGTATATGGGTTCTGTCTGTTGTCCATGTGTAATTCAGGAACCAAAAATCCCTGCAAAGCCTCTCGGAAACTGCAAATTTATAAAATCTATACAGACAATCAGGACTGGATGAGGTATTAGTTACTGCTAGGGAGATTTGGTAGTGGTGAGCTGATTGTTACAGTGACATTCATAGTGGTGAGAAATGGTCACAATTTTATAAATGGGTGGGGGAGGCTTCATGCTGACCTGCAGCTCTGAAATGAGATCTACACAGAGCTCCAGAAAAATGGTATTTTTCATCTTGAAGTTCTACATCTACTGCCAAAGATCAGCCTTTTCCTGCTAGAAATGAGCCCATAAAAAGTTCTGAACTGAGGCCATAGTTCTGTTCTCAAGTAGTCCCTTGAAGGAGTTTATACCAAATCAGTGCTTGTGGCTGTGGAACATTTGAGCTGGTGCCAGGAGTCCTAAAATTTAGTTTGCTGCTGTGGTTGAACCACAGCCTGGTCCACAGACACAACTTCACAAACTGTTGTTCTGTGCATCACTCCTCATTTTCCTGCTGCTGTCAGGCAACTATCAGCATGATTTGCAAAGCTCCTTGTCCAAACTGATACACAGTGACTCACAATAAGTTTGGAAATATTTTGCCACAAGCCTCAACTTAGAAAATCTGAGATTCATCTAGGCCATTTCTTCATCCCTACTGGAAGACAACACTGAGAACCTATATCAGAAAGAACAGTAAAGGATATACTATGAAGTAGGAAGAGAAGAATAATGGGAACTTGAGCATTTAACTTGCCACTGGCTCATTGTGATCCATTAATAAGTAGAGTGATAGACAGAATTCATCTGATAAATATAGGCATTGCCAGTGCAGATGCCAGTATCTGATAACTTGTCAACATTCCTTTAATAGTCCATGGAAAGCAAATGGTACCTAAAGTGTGATTCATTTCACCCTAACCTAGACGTGATTAGAAAGATGGTATGGATTGTGTCCTGAAAGTGCCCGTTGCCTTCCAGAATGGAAAAAGTAAGAAAGGGTTCACTAGCTTGGAGGTAGACATTTAGATTACTGATACCTTAATTTCATCTAAGGACCCAACATATCTGTTCAGAATACTGGGGAGAGAGTATCCTTATGCGATAGTGAATTTGCATTAGGAACAATCTAGCCATAGAGATGATTATTGTAGAACATCTATTCCATTCTGGCTAGTCAGCACAAAATAAGCTCCTTGTACAGACAAGCCCTAGCCTGAATGAAAAGGAAGTTTTTCTAATAACATTTTCCACCTATATATTGATTTCCTTCCACAGATCTCCAACTACTTTACAAATAGTAATTTGTCCTTGTAACACTCCTAAGAGGTGAAAAGAATTATTCCTATTTGAAAGACTTGAGATTAAGGGCAGAGCTAGGACACAAGGCTCTTTATTTCAACTTTTGGCTTTAATGGCTAAATTACACTTACACTTGCACTTCTGACATTTGGAATATTACACTGGAACAATTTCATGTACAAGGTTAAACATATGCATGTGCACCAAACATGTATCATCAGTTTTCCTCAATGGTGCAGAACACTTTAAATGTTAAGGACAGAGCTATAATAAAAATGATACAAACAAAAGCTTTCTTGAAATAGTAATGTTCATGAATTTGCTCTGTGGAGTTATTAGATAGAACTGGACTGGCAATCAAGATCTTGATTCAACTTTATGTCTATGAGAGATTGGCTTATTGCTGTAGTAAAAGGGTGTTAAGTTGCTTTGTAACGGTTGAGAGCAGCTGTCCCTAGAAAATGGCACAGCTGGGAGTAGAGCATGCAGTGTTAACCAGAGAAGACATTCCTTTGGTGATGGAAGAAATATGATCTTATGATAAAGGCACTGCACTGCAAGATCGAAGTTTTATTTCTTGTTCTTACAGAGACTTCCACTGCAACCTTTGGGAGACCACTCATTCTCTCTGCACCTCATTTCCTTTTTTGTGAAATTCTGCTCTATGATGTATATATTCTTATACTTCACTCATATCTGAGTGTCTCTCAGTGCTGGATTCAACAATGTGGCTAATATCAGTCCGGTGTTTATTCTTGTCTATCCCTATAAAGAAGAAATATGTGTTATAGAGTATTTCATTCTGGTAGATATGAGAAATAAAAGAAAGGATAGGAAAGGTAGAAAAAAGTGTCCCTTGTTTCAAAAACAGACAGTGCCAAGGCTTATGACTATCAGTTCTTGAGGGAAATCGTCTCCCAGTCTTGGACTGCCCGTATGAAAACCATTTTCTTATGGGAGAGTTCAGATCTGTCAGACCAGTGAAGTGTCTGCTATTGTTTTCAAATACCATTAGAGAGGAGCAGTTTCTGGACCAGACATAACATGGTATGCTCTGTGCTCAACCTGCAAGCTGTCTACAGAAGTTTTCGTGTGGCATACAGACATTTTCAGCACGCTTTGACATGCAGGGTCCTACATGCTAGCAATGACAAACTTTGACTGTGTTTCTGTAGACTTAAAAGAGAAGGCAGATAATCTGCTCTTGAAGGAAGCCTTAGTTATGAGAGGCTCTGACTATATTGCTAAATAAAAAAGGACTAGAAGCAAATTTGCAGCCTTAAGGCCAAGGGGCACCATCTGGGTTGTGTCTACACTGCTCACAGCTGCAGCATGTTTATCTTGCAAAGGCCTAATGGATTTCTTTCCTTGCCTCTGATCTGGAGTGTTTTAGTTTGCCCTCACCCAGAAATTTGGTACAGAGGTACAGAGGAAGTGAAACCAAAGCTAGGGGGTGACATTAAAAAAGGATGAATAATTCATCTGCTAGCGTTATTTCATTAACAGAGCACCCAAATATATTTGATAATGGTCACGCAGTGCTTTGAAGATAAAGACGGCATAATGAAGATATAAGAATGATTGTAGGGAGTCATTCCAAAAGATCAGCATCAGCTCTCTCATATTGGCCAAAAGCAGACGTCTAGGGAACTGTTTAGAAACAAGTATGGTTAGACTTTCTCAGCATGCTCTTCCAGCCTTTAGAAATTTGCAGCACAAGGAACCAGAAGTGGTAGTGTATTCATATGTAATAACTGCTGATGAAATTTTTTTCCTTGAACTTACAAATCCATTTAGCGTTTGCAACATCCTGGAGCAGGGAGTTCCACAGCCTACCTATACACTGTGTGAAGAACCACCTCCTTCACTGCTTTTGCATGTCATGTCTAGTTTTGTTTGATAGCCTGTGGTGCTTTCATTGGAAGACAGAGTGAAAAATCAGCTCCTTTTCATCCTGTCCACACTGCTCATGACTTTATTGACATCTCCTTCATTTTTTCCCTCTTTTTTTCTCTTTTTTTTTCCAGGCTGAAAGTCCTAGCCTACTTACATAAAATATTTAGAGACATTGAACTTGATTATTAATTCTATGGGAATTAATAATAGTTATCAGAGGGCAGGTCTGATGGACTGAAGCACTCTATCTTAGCTGAGAAGACATAAGCACTGAAGGTGTCACCGTTTTGTAAATGTTATCTGCATTTCCTGGCTGAGCAATGATAAATAAATGAGCACAGATCATTTTCCAGCAAGGTGGGTCAGAGCCTCTTATCAGGTTACAGACTGCAGAGATATTCCCAACCTGAATATAGATGGCAGAAATATTTCTGATCTGTTTGGACTCAGCCTCAGTCAGAGCTGAATCTTCATTGAACTGTTTCATTCAGGAGGGAATCCTCTCCCAGCACTTGATGGTATAGTAATCAGATGTAGTGAAGACTAGGTAGCACTGTGCGTCTTCTGCATATTATTGGCATTTGACTTTGTACCAATGGCTAAATTTAAATTCTGGGGCATTTATGTTCCATAGTCTGTTTGATCTTCCAGACCAGGAAGCCAGCTGGAGAGCACTGTGCCTTCTACTCTGCCCAGGCAACAATTTCCCTCCAATGGAAACCAGAACACAGGGAGAAGAAAAGCGATGAGAGATATGGCCAGGATGTAAATTTGCACTCAGGAGTGGGGAATCCCACAGTGCAGGATTAACCATAGTTACCTATGTCTAGGGGCTGAAAAGGAGTGAAAAGACAACAGATATCTTTAAGACTTCATAAATCAGCTGTCTAATGGTGCAGGTTCAGTTTCCTGTTATTATTTATTGCTATGAAGTAGGAAGGGCTCAGAACATTTCTTACAGACACAAGTTGCTTCTCTATAAGATAGCAAGATTTTAGTAGTAGTACATGTTGCAAAGAAGATCAGAAAGGTGAAAACATGCATCTGTCTATACAAGGGAGATCCACAGTTCAAGATCTTACTCTAAGTGCTGCCTGAAGTCCAGCTCATATAGTTCTAAGAAACAAATTTTGAGCTTGGCCTTTGGGCAGCTGTTGGAATGGAAGTTGTGTGTGGATAAATTCTATTGTGTGTCCAAAGTCAAGCAGACTCAGATACCACCAATATGAGTTAATACAAAAGAATATAAGCAATATGCTATTATATATGATATATAATTATATAATTATATATATATAATATATGCTATATAATATTTCTGAAATCTATACTTCCGAAAATGATAATAGCCAAGATAAGTTTAATGGTATCAGAAGGATGAAATATCTGATTCTACTGCTCTTAAATGATTCAGGTAGCCTAAATTTATGGCTACCCAAAGCTTAGTGGAGCCTGATATTTCTAAAATACAATCTTGCTATTATTGGCTAATAGTTGTAGAATGGAGACAAGGCTCAGTGAATCAATGATGTATTTTTAGATTATCACTTAGAATTCAAGCCATGAGAGAAGGGACCCAAATTCTTTGCCATCTGAGATTGAATTGCATCTCTGTATTGAAGGGGACCACAAGGCACACATACTTGATAGAGAAGCCAAAGAATCTGAAAGAATTTAGAAACTATATTTTCCCCCAGTACAAGAAAAAAGTCTTTCAGATTGATGAAGTAGTATGGGAATGGATTTCTCAATGCTGTATACTACTTAACATAGATGACAATACAATCTTCAGTCACCAAGGCTGCTAGTCTTGAGTTTTTCACTTTAAGAGAGCAGATGTCCTATGGCAGGAAGTGCAGTTTCAATCTTTTCAGTTGGATTCTTGGTCATTGTAGCAAACCACATGCAATAGTTAAAGGATCTAAGTGCCTGAATCTATGTTGCAGTAGGCTGTCATGTTTATTACATCTAGATCCAAAGCATTTGGGGGAAATTATGTGAAATCTTAAAAGAGAACACTCTGAGTGTATGAATTTCAGTCTTGGATAGATGAAAATTGTAAAGAGATATGCTCTTACTCAGGGGTTCAGGAAAGATGCCCACATTTGTGTAGTATAGTTCTTGCAAAAGCCATTATTTTGTCAGTCGCTTTTACAATTTTCAGATGTGGACTTGCTTCAGAAACTTGTGTAGGAGTCATGGGAATAAACTGCAAATGACCTGAGACTGCCTGGAAAAGACATGAGAGTGTCTATAATTATAAGGTATTGGAGCCTCTGTGGTAGTTGCTGCATTTACAGAAAAGTAATTAAAAGTTCTAAAAGGATGAGAGGAAGTTGAGAAATACTACATACATCTTAGACTACAATTTGAAAAACTTGAGGGGGAGTTATTAGCATTTAAGACTCTAGAATGAGAAAGTCAGTAATAGCTGCAAACCTGTGGCAAAACTTTCATTTGTCAGACTTAAAAAATGCTATCTAATGAATATACAAATATCTTGTCTCAGTGCAGTTTGCATCAGTTTTTCAACCCTTTCAACATAGTCTTCGGTATTGTTAAATTCTCTTTAAATGTAAGTAAAGCTATAATGATAACAGGTTTCATATACTGACACTAAATCAAATACTACTGACTACTATATCAAGAAAATAGTGAAGGAATGTGTTGTTGCAGTAATGCTAGCAATAATAAACACATAACCCAGAACTGAATAAGCCTGCCTTATGAACAGTGATCAGTTGTTTTTTATTTGATAGTCGCTTCAGTATGTACTACTCCTTTTCCAAAATTCTAATGGGTGACACATTTGGCCTGCTATCAGATTGAGACACCAGCCTTAACACTGTCTTGTATTTTACTTTTCTTCAGGAGGTATCCTGGATGTAACTGTTTTTGTCCAGAAGAAAAACAAAAAACAGTTAGATATTATACCTTTTATTGTATCAATAAATAGCTCATACAGCACCTACAGTGTGTCAACAGGGAAAAAATAAAAGGAGAATCTTCCCTAAAGATATTACGTCATCAAAAATAGATTAACAATATGCTCATTTAGGTTTCCAGATCAAATAATCTTAGTATGCATTTCAGATCTTTGATGCAAATCGTATACTGTATTTGGATGCAAATACATGGGAACTTGCAAAGTATGCCCACAGGAGTCCTTTACTTTGAGTATAGCAATATTTCACTCACTGATAGAGATTATACACAGATTTTAGTTTTGGTTTATATTTTCTTCTAGTTTAAAGAAGAAAGCCAGATGCAGCTATGTGTATAAAAGAATCATTAGTTGCTATCTTTCATCTCATATACACGGAAACATCAGACTTCTGTACCGAAGACAGTCTCCTAAACTTCAGTGACCCTCAGTCAGGAAAGCTTTTAAGCAACTGCCTTTTGAGATTTCCTGAAGAATGATGCTTTTCTCAGTTGAGGTCAGACTGTCTTATAATCATTATCTAGATAATCCTTGCAATATTTAGATGCAGTGGGTAACTGGCTAATGTTATTAGTGTTTTATAGTTAAGGAAACTGTGGCAGAACTCTTGCAAGTTAGAGACAGATTTTCGAATTGCTCTATTTCCATTTAAATGCTTACCAGAAGTGGTAAGCTCTTCAAAACATCTCATGTTTTGCCATTGAGGACACTTGTGCATATAGTGAGACTAAAGGACAATTCTGAAGAACTGGTGCCAAATTTTCAGACTCCGGCTTAAAGGGAGCTGTTTAGTGCCTCAGCTGTAGGTATCTAGAAGGACAGGCTGAACCTAATCACCTAAGTTAGAATACTAATATCCACATATTAGTGAGGAGTATTGCCTGCAAAAAGTAGTTTAGAAGGAACTAAGACCTTTTTCTCCTTGACTGTATAGGAAGTGTTTGTAAGAGACCCATGCCAGGTAAGCAGTAAGGATGAGATTGCACCAAGTTTTGGGTCCTCTGTCCTTCAGTACTACCCTGGCAGACCTTGCACCTTCAAATGCTATCACATACCCTGCAGGCAACACCTTGGTTATGTAAGACATGCTCATTTTCATGTTTTAAGAAAACATGCTGCAGCATAGTTCTCAAACTATATTAAACACTTTGAACTGAAAACAAAATCCAGTCTCTCTCATACAGTTTTGTTTTATGGCAACAGAAACATTGTATGAAGCCTGGAAGAGACACAAAGCTGGGACCTATGAAGTCTTGATGCTGCCAGTCTGCTCTGGATGGGGCTGGGCATTAGCAGGGTGGACACAAGCCTTTGTGGCCTCTCTTGGCTTGGGATCCTGCAGTGGACTTACTCAGCAGCATATATGTAGTTTTAGTAAGCATTTCTGTTGCAGACAGTTCTGGAGGTAATGTAATTCAGTTTCCTTTTGGATCAGGGCAAAATTAATTCTATATTCCATTTAATTATTACATATAATAATGAATTTATTTGGGAGTGACCTTTGTGGACTTTTAATCACAGCCTATTGAAAACTATATTGGCAACCGTTGTCTGTTTTGCACTGTGCATTTATCTGGAAATGTTTTCAAAGGGTGCTCATTCTGCCGGAAAAAAACATCCACATAGGATTGTAGGGTAATTCAGGGACCTCAGTAGGTCTCTAGCCCAGCCTCCTGCTCACAGCAGGGTCAGATCTGAGGTCAGACCAGGTCGCTCAGAGCTGTATCCAGTCAGGTCTTGAAAACCTCCAAGGATGGAGAGTGCCCAATCTCTCTGGACAAGCTGTTCCACTGCTTGCCTGTCCTCATGGTGAAAAAAATGTTTTTGTGTAAATTATTGTCTGAGGACTAGTACTTTTACAGTAGTAAATCAGGTTGTAGAATGATTTCTGAATGACATCAGGAGCAGTGTTTCCTTGCAGGAAGTATCTTATGGGTGGCAAAGGGAATCAAATATTATTAAGAATCACAGGGAGATGTATTCTGTCATCTTCATTATCCTTTGTGAAGTTATGCTATATTATTTTCAAGGTAGAACACAAGGAAAATATATGTACCCCAAAATGGCAACTGTCAGCTGGAAATTTCTCCTCACATTTTCAAGTTTCTAATAGAAATTGAAGAAAACCCACTGTTTTTCAGATAATTTCGACTGCAACAATACTTGTAATCTGATTGTGAACAAAAATCTTTTAATGCTTTAATTTAAAATGATTACGGAGAATTTTTTTTATTGATTTCATATTTTTGTTTTCTTTGTCAAAAATAACATAGAAAGTAACTAATTATTTTGTGTATAGAAAGACACTGGCTTCATATTTCAGACACTGGCAATAAGAAGCTAAGAGACCAAACATTCTAAACAGATTTCCTCCATGGCCTTAATTTTGCAATCTTCCTCCCAGCAAATAGAAAATTTAGTGCTTCCTTTTTGAAATCTCTTTTATACTATGACTGAAAGCTATTTGGGGCAGAAAAGCTGCACTGACATGATGAAATGCAGAAATCTACAGTGCAAATGTCTTAGAAATTCCCCTAATCTCTGTTTTTAGATGAGGGAAAGAAATAGCCACTTTCAAGATTCATTTCATCCTAAAATGAATATCTAAAAATTTTTGATAAATCATTATTTATCCACTGTCTATAAAGGGAGCCTTGGATGACTAGCTCACATGTAGACATCTACAATAAAGGTGCTTGAAGACAGGTGAGATCAGTTCCGTGCAAGCTGCCTAGTCCATTTTGTTTTTACTAATTCAGAATTATTTCATTTAGTTTTTGGATCTAATTCAAGCAGATAAAGTAGAAGTGCAGTTTCCTATGTACTCCATCCATAATTTTTTGAAGGATATGTGCACCTTTAGAAGGTGACACTATCCATCTGAGATCTGAAATGTCTTCTGCAAGTATCTTTCCTTCCATCAGCTACAGAGGGAGCTGAAAGTCACTTCTTTCCCAGCCTAGAAAACTCCATTAGGTCCTTGAGGATACTCACGATGAATTCTGGGCAGGTAGCAGACAGAAAGCTGCCTTACTGTTGACCAGACTGGTAAAATCTGTCACAACATAACACTAAACTGACGCTTCCAGGTAAGGCTGTGATTTTGTGATGCAAAAATATCTTTGTATATTTACAACAGAACTTAGATATTCTCTAAGACCAAAGGGGAGCCAGAAAACCCTTTTTCTGAACAAACCTCTGCCTAACCTGCCTGTGAGGCCTGGAAGTTAGTCTTTTAGGCTGCAACTCTGTCTGCTATCAGTCCAGTAGCAGAAAGTCCTGTCTTATCCAGAAGAGTCATCAAATCACTGCTTCTATACCTTCAGCAGCCAAAGCAAATACAGCATTTGTGTACACTTCTATTCCTTGATAACAAGCTAATCTGTTACTGCAAATTACTGAAGCCTAAATTAGAAATAATGATGAAGAGAAAAACTCATTAAGTATGATATTTTAAAAACAATGGACTGGTATCTTGCACAGTGAGCAAACCATTAAACATTTTTTTCTAAAATTAGTAGTGCTTTACATTTTGGATAAATATTAGCTAGTAAATTCTTGACAAATTTGGGTGAGGTATGTAAATAAATGCTTTTATCACATTTCCACAGATGATAGGGAAAGTGGGGGAAAAATGGAGCTGTCTTATTGCTTAGATTTTCAAAAGATCTCCACTTTCCATAATTAGAAAGAAATTCTTCATAGTTGCCTTATTCCCAGTTATGCTTCTAGATTTATACACTGTCAGAAGTCTATTGCTTGATATACTCAAGCTTTACTGATTTTTTAATTCATTTTCCCAATATGACAGTTTTCGGGGGGGGGGGGGAGACCCCCCCAATATACTTCTAAAGCATTTTGTCAAAGAAAATAGCATATATTTACCTCACTTCAGAACAGCATAACAGGGGACCCCCTAGTGAGAGGGGACCTGTGCTGATTTTTATTTATGGTTCAGTACGGTTGTATAAAAAAATATTTGTCCAGTTCATTACTTCTACACAATAATCACATTCCAACTTTTTTTCATGCATCTGTTGTCAATTAGATGCATATTTTGTCATTTGTACAGAAGATTTCAGTACTTTTCACAGGAAATTGGAATTACTTTATACACATTTTGGCAGGTAAGGATTTTCTGAAGCAAAATGAGTCTTTGGCTGGCACTAAATAAACACTATGAAACATCTATTGCATTAAATGCAGTGAATACCAAATACCCTCATTAGTTACATTGTAACAACCGATTAATGAAAATATAATTTGTAGTTCTTTCCAGAACATTTATTGCTATTAGATTGGTTTATTTGCTGTTTTATGTAATGTAAGTATACAAGAATGTTTTGTAAATAAAAGAAGAATAAAGAAAGAACTATTGCAATAAAACATACACAATACAATACAATATAGCATATATTTATATTACATATAAATGTCCTCACACTATATTTTTACGATCTTTCTGCTTTCATCATGATTACTTTATATGTGACTAATTTGATGTAAATTTACAGAAAAGCATCACAGAGATTTTAAATACTGTTATATTAGCACCTTATAGATGGCTAGCAAAAACTTTCCTATAACACATACTCACTAGTGATTAGACCTCCAAGTCCTACATTCTGTGAAAGGAGAGAAATAAATAAATGGAACAAAAAATCCAACTCATTAACAAAATGATATAATTAAACACCATAGAAGATACCTGGAAAATATTCCTCTAAAAGGTAGAACCTAATCCAACTCCTTTGAAATTGATGAAAATGAGTTTCCTATTGCCCAATTACAACATCTGTAGTGTGTTTACATCTGAGTGAGTTATTTGGACTCCCTTTGACTGAACACTAACGTAAATGTCAAAAATAGGTCAAATGACTTGCACACTTGAAGTTTTTCTTCAGGCTATAAGGAGATTTTAAAGGTTTGTTAGACTACACTTGTGTTTATCGCACCACTGTTAAATTTATTTGATGATAATCTATAATAATTAATTAGAATTTGAATATAATGTAGATGATATAGCATAAGTAAGGGCTAGAGTTTAAAGAGAAAGATATCCATTCATGAATTTTCCATGTACATACGAAGGAAAAGTCCATTGGAACTCATAGGTAAGTTCTTAAATGGAATAAGCATAAATTTAGTATTTATTTAGAATTAATATAAGCTCTTTTCATTTATTTATCATGATAATAATGATATTATATGTGTGTTGGCACTTATTCATATTTCTTGTTTATTAATATGCAATAGCTTTCCTTTTACAGTTAAATAAGTGCACAGTTAGAAAATGTTTTTGAAAGCTTGACTTCCTTTTGGGTTAGGTAGCCAGTCTTCAGGCCTTGCCATGATATAAACATCTGAAAAAAAAAAAAAAAAAAAAAAAAACCAGCATTTAGCGCTAAACACTAAGCACTTTACTGCACAATGACTATCATCACTGTATAATAACATCTGACAAATAGGCTATTACCATCAGAGGGGAAGCTTTTAAATCAGGCCTTAACTACTTTTATTCAAGGCTTGGAAGGTAATCACTGAAATTATTTTTTTTTCTTGTGTGTTTATGCTTCTGCCTGGAGTCTTTAGAGATTTGCCGGCTACAATCTATCCACTACCTGTTGTGAAACACTGGTAACAAGATAATACAAGCAATTAGAAAAGTATTGCTCACTCCTGAAGAAGTGTTATTGCCTTAAATGAATGTTTCCAAAGGGAATACATAGTAGTGTTTCAGTGACTTTTTTTGTTCCGGTATTTTCCCAAAGATACCTTTTGTTTCTTACATATCCTGTCTAATCAGTAACTCACAGGTGGCTGCAGAATAGTACTAATGCAGTAAATATACTCCCTTGGGTGTAAGTAACACTAAATTTCAAATGCACAGAAAACGGGATTATTTTGATCCCTTTATGCATGATGTCAAAACAGAATATCTTAAAAATGTTTCTTGGCTAGATTTAAGGTTATGTTCCCTCTTCCTTAAACATTTTGAAACCTGTTGTCTGTAATTAGACTTGCCGAAATCTCAAGCACTGGGAGTGAGAAATACACATGTGGATCTCACCTTGCGGCATCCCGTATATCTTCATTTGCCGTGCTGCGCTGTCTTCTCTTTCCCTGCCCAAGCCCCTGCACGATGGTTCCAGCACATCAGCCTGCTCCATGATTCACTGTTCTGGCACAGGCAGCCAAAACATGGGGCCGAGCCCCTGATGAGGGCCTCCCATAAGGCAGAGCGATCAGATGATGGTGTTTGGGGGGATCGTGTTTGCTGGGATGTTGCTGGAAGAAAGGGTAGGAGAGAAAACCCACATGCCTGCTGCAGTGTCTTATCCATACCGCTTATCCCAAAACAGAGCCTGAGAATGAACTAGCATTTGTGTAATGTGGACAATCAGAGGACCAGGACTTGACTGTAAATTAGAGTGCAAAGGTATTTCACAGTGTAGACATACACTGACTTGTGAATAGGTCTATGTTTAGTAAGATTATGACTCTGGAAAACTGAAGAATTGTGTCCACCACAGTACCAAGCTCTTTAAGTATCAAGCTCTCTAAGTTTTTCTTGCCTCCCTCTTTCCACAACCTGCAAACGGTATTTGCAATTAGACAGACCATGTAACTCCTTTCTTACCAAAAGGCTAGGTGATCTTTACATTAAAAATACTGAGAAATTATGGTGCAGAGTGTTCAGCAGTCAGAAATGTTTGGGGGTTGTCAGGAAATGGTTGATTCTTGGGGCTAAAGGTGGATAAAAATGAGCAGCCCTGGGCAGCACTGCCCAGCATGTTGTAATTGCGATGAGAGGCAGGAAAAATATTAGAGACTGCAACAAGAAGATTTATCTGCAATTATCATGCAGACTGCTTCCAGGATTTTTTTTTTTTTTTTGTATTACATACTATTTTTCTTGCAACTTTTCTTACACCTTGCCTTACAGTTTAAAGGGACACCATTATTAGTTCTCAGGCAAGTAAAATGTATTCCTTGTGTTCCACTTGGTGTACTTGTTAGCTTGACAAACTGCCATTTTTGCACGTGGTATTGCCTACTAAGTTCTCACTTACAGCAAAAACAATATCTATGCCAAAGAGTGAGGGTTTTTTTTAAAACTATCAAAAAATACAAATTAGTTTGTAAATCAGATGATATGGTCACCCCAAGTCAAGGCTCTCAAGCATAATTTTCTGACTATTTTGATAGCATGCAAATATGAAAGCCCCTGGCCAACACTAGTCATAAAATGAAGCAGGAACCTATATGATACACTCTAAAAATTAAAGCAGTATTCTTGTACTGCCACCCTGTTGTTTTTCAAAACTGAATGAAATATGAACTTATTAAAATTAATATAACTAAACTACATATGTCACAGAAAACAGAAGCAATAGCTGCTTTTGCAGTCAATTAACACACTCCACATGGACAGGAAATAAGTGTCATTTATCCCCTTTTAGTCTGTTGCATTACTGATAGATTCAGTGCCCGAATGGGCAAGCCAGTAAGGAAATCTGTGCCCAGAGTCTGCTCCGTATTGTTTTAGAGATGATAGTTCCCTAAGTAAAGCGGTGTTTGCCACATTAATCTGCCATATTTATTCCATAACTTATGCAGCTGACTTGAAACCAATACCAGTTCAGCTGATACAAATGCAGAAGAGTAAAGCTTGAAGAACCTCATGTATTAACGGGCTAAAAGCAACTTCTGCCATTGGCCTATGGAAAGAAGATAGCACAAAACATAGCACTTACCTCGACAGGCTCTCTACAGTAGTATTGGCCTTTCTTGAGGGACTCTGGCCTTAAATAGAGCTTTAACATCAGAAACTCAGGTGACTTCAGAAAGCACCGAATGATGGGTAGCTTTGTCTAAACTGTGTCCATTACTTCAGGTATATTTGTTTTTATCACCCAGAAGGGATTGAGGACAGACATGATCAGTAATTGCAACAAATATATAGTTTTGTATAGGTACATTTGGAAGCAGGTGGTGAAACTGATGGAATAAAGAGGTGTATGTGCCATCTGCATTTAAACAAAGAATTAAGGTGATTTCAAGTAACAGCACACATTTAAGCTAGAATTCTGCAATGTGAGTATACTAGAAACACTAATCAGTGGCAGTCTATAAGGTAATACCTAGTATGTTGTAATTTAATTAAGTATAGTCAGTATGTTTTTGGAAAAAGGAGTTTATAGACAGTATTTGATTATTTTTTTTAAGAGGTAACAAGAAGCTGATGAGAGAAAATCATAGGAGTAATTTGCCGATGCACTAATTTACACTTGCATTTTAAAAGTGCTACACAGAATGTTAGTTAAGCAATTCCCATAAGAGATGAAAAATGGAACCTTATTTCCTGATTTGAAATTGTAGGTGCAAAAATGCTTTTTTTGAAATATACTGACAAGGTTGGTGAATACATTACAGTGATGACCTACTCACTTGGAATGCCAAGAGAGAAAAAATATTTTAAATAAATGGGCAGAGAGAGTGAATGACTAAGGATGACCGCTAAAGCAGTTCTGTTCACTGTGTATAGCAACAACCCAGAGGAGGAGATGTGCAGTAGAGAGATAAAATTTACTGATAAAAAAAACAGAGAGGTCTAGTAGCCATTGACAAAAGAAGGAAATACAGTTCAAAATTACTTGGATAGACTAAATTTCTGGATGGATAAGTACAATTCAGTACTGAGAAATTTAAAATCCTGTAGCTTGGGGCAGTTTTATACTAAAAAAAACAACAACAAAAAAAACCCTTAGCTTAAATGGCCAGACACAACAGAGTTCCGAGAGTTGTCTGAGGGTGATTATAAAAGTGTAGAAATAGTGCCTAAAGCCAGCAAGCAACAAAAGCATAAACAAACAATTTTTTTTTTCTATACAGAAAAACAGTGTGGCAAAGTGTGGTGCAGAATGCCCTCCAGGTACTAAGGAAAAAAAAAAAAAGAGTAAAAATGTGTGTCTCGGTCCCACGGAAGTCTCACTGATGGCTGTAACTTGACCTGGCAGTTCTAGGGATGGTGGCCCAAAATCCACTTCACTCCCAGTACCTGACCTGCCACAGTGTCCCTGGAGACCCCCAGTCAGTCTTATTGTAGGAAATAACATTGCAACATTTAACAAAAATGTAGCAAATTGCAATACCAGACTTTACAGGAGAAGATGATTTTATTTTTAAGCAAAATTGATTTCATTCACACTCGCATTCTCCTACCTATGTACTCATAAGCAGTAGGATGCTTGTACGAGGCTGTCTGTCCAGGACTCCCTTCAGTGACTTGGAGGACAAGCGATGCCAACTATCAAGTCTCCCTCACATCTCCTGGTTTTCTTTTAGTTTGGCAGGCATGTATGTTGGTTTGGGGTATGCTTCTTCACCCTCTTTAGGAGTTGACAGTGTTTAGTTTCTCCAATCTGTACCAGCTCTTATTTAATCACTGTACTTTGTTTCTTGGTCTGAGTGTCTGGTCTCATGGCAACCTGCTAATCTCGTTGCCATTAGCGTTTGCCATTCTCATAAACCCTTTCTTGGTGTTTGGTCCTTCCAGTGCTTTTGTACCAGATGCTCCCCTTCATTCTCTGTTCGTGATGATCTTAACATTTCTCTACATTGTCTAGTTTTTGATGATCATAGGACCTTAACACAAGGGTGGATGGGATAGAGGGAGAATCTTGGTCCAAGCACAATCCCTTCACTGTGGCAATAAGTAGGCTCCAAAGAATGGAGTACAGAAGAGCAGCTGTTCTTTCTTGAAGTACCAGCTCAGGTACCCATGAACCAGCCAGGAGGGTGCTTTACCACATCTGAAGAGCAGATATATGTCAGCTTTTGGATTTGAGCCCTGCCTCAGTGCTATTCATAGGATAATTCAGGTTGGAAGAGACCCCAGGATGTCATCCAGTCCAACCTTTTGCTCAAAGCATGGTCAGCTATGAGGTCAGACCAGGTTGCTCAGGGCTTTATCCAATCTGCTCTTGAAAATCTATAAGGATGAAGAGTGCACAACCTCTCTGGAAAATCTCTTCCAATGCTTAAGTGTCCTCATGGTGAAAAAGTCACTCCTGAACAAGGTAGATTTTGCTCATTGAATTTCGTGGGAGCAGGTTTCATATTTTCCTGATTAGAAAAGATATGGCCTGATTCAGAAAGATGATCATTTGAGATAGAAAACAGATCTATATGAGTAAGGCAAGGGACTATTTGCTTTCATGGGGCATACACAGGAGTATGATTCTATAGTAATAAGTTCTCATTCTCACAAAAAATTCCAGTCATGTCAGTGGAACTACTACATACATATATTAGGTTGGCAGCATGGATCCTAACATTAGGTTCATTAAAAATAGATGGCTCAGCTAAATTTCATTATCTAAACATGGGAATGTTGGCTATCTGTGGGGAAAAAAAAGCAATTGTGATTCTGGAAAAAGTGATAGAGGGAGCTCCTCAGGTGATGCTATGCAGTAAGATAGATCTCCAGACTGCATGATGTTATGGTCAACTTATATTCTCAGAGGAACTGGTCTGTTTAAGATAAATCTAAAAAACATGATCCCAATCCCAAAGGCAAATGCAGTCATGATCTGAAATGGGGGTCTAGGGTGAGAAGATCGGTAGGAGGATCTGTTTCATGGCTGTGACTGCATGAAATAATGAAGAAATGTACATGCTGCTGCATATCAGTGCTGGGAGTAGTCACATTGTGCAGTGCCATTAGCACTGGTAAAATGCTATATTCATTTTCAGATTCTGTAGATGATTACCTCCCTGCTGTGTTTACTCCCCTTTTCACAGAATGGTTAATCTGGCCTGATTTTTTTGTTTCTGATTCCATGGATTCATAGTATGCAAAGAGCCAATAATGCAGCGTGGAAGATGCGCTGCAAATCCACACAGCTATACAAAAACTATATAAACAACGTAACACTTTTGTATTTTGTTTGATTTTTTGCTTGATTATACATCTGACAGTTCTGCACTGGTGTGGGAGTTCCTGTTCAGGTAGGAAGGGATTCATCTACCTGTAGATGTCGAGAGTGCGCACAAGCTAGTCATCGTAGATTCCCTTTATAGTCAAACAACAAGTATCTTCAAATGCTGATTCATTCTAAGACTGGTATTTTAGATAGCTAACACAGGAGGAGATGAATTCCCTTCTAGAGGTGCCTGTCTCTTCACTTTCTGTGACAGTGGCAGGATTTGCATCATTCTAATCCAGATTTAGACATCCAACTTAGGTTGTGGCAGGTAAGTTCTACTGTGCGTTATCTATTAATGCATTTTTATTATACTGCTTTCCGTATAACCCTTTCTATCTTTACATGTGAAGTCTGCATTCACAAGTGTGGTTGTCCTCACATATGCAAACAGCCATACCAAGTTATCCAGATCTGCTTGCGTAAGGAAATACGATAGATTCAGCACATGATGACTGAAAAGCTAAAGGGAAGAGAGAAACTTGGAAAGCCAGTTTGAGAGAAGGTGGGGATATAACAAATGGTAGGTAATTATGCTTAGCTCCTTGAAGAAATTTCTTAAGCACTCTGCATCGTTAAGCTAGAGGATCTGCATTATTATTGTTCTGTAAAAGAGACTAGAAGATCTATTTAATTCTGCAGGTAACAAAATAATACCATGAAGCTATGTCACCAGCAATGGTGGCAAACACACAAAGTAAAAAAGACAGATAGGAAAGAAAAGCTGAATTTCAGCTGGAGTGAGAAAAAGTGATGTTCTTTGCTGATCCCTTCCAGTGACTCAGAACATTTTACCCTTGTTGTGTTCATCCTTTAAAAATCTGAGAAATTCCAATTCATGATTTTTTAACTTGTCTTTTTTTTTGTTGGAGGTCTCATTTGTAGCTTTGTCATCTCACAGCTGTGAGGTAGGAAGGCCAGTACTAAAGAATTTTAAATGAGTTAGTTGTAAACAATATTCCCTACACAACAAGGAGGGGTATCCTGTGTAAGCTAGGTTACACTCTTGTCTGAAAACGTCATTAATACTGACATGCTGGATTTGATGCTAGCAGTGTAAGGCTAGCAGTGTATTGTAATATTTTCTGTAGCATGTAGTGGTCAATATGCTTCCGCATGCTGCAGGGACTCCCCATGGCTGAGACTAAGCCCAGACTCAGTTTCTCTTACTTGGCCTATTCCCTGACCATATGCAAAACTCTTATTTATTCCACCACTTAATTTGCTTTGCTGAGGTGAGCACTGAAGAGAAAGCAGCAAGATGATTTCAGCCTTGCTGCATCACAGCTTAAGATCTGTTGTTTAAACACGGTGTAGTCCCCAATCCAGCTAGCTAAACAAAATCCTGCATCAGTCTTATTCTGAAATGAACTGCTTCTCTAGCTGGGCAGCAGATAAATAGTCATGGGGGGATGGCAAATTTCAACAGCCTTTAAGAGTCATCCTGTGCTCTGATAATCTGGAAGGGAATATGAATGTGAAAATGCCATGGAAAGAAACTGCTGTTGTAATGGTTTGCTGACATAGGAAAGATAAGGTCTGTGGGTAGAGGCAATAGGTCTTATTAGACCAACTAGTTAAGCTGGAAAAAAGGTAAGCTCTCAGGCATACAAGATCTTCTAAAGTAAGTAGTTACATTTCAAAAAAAAAAAAAAAAAAAAAAACACCAACCCTCTCCTGGCTGCTTCCAAGTATTTTTTGTACAAATGGAAGTTTTTCAGGTCGTGGAGAACTGTGGACATTGGCAATGTGTTTTAAGCTACACATATTTCAGGAGCTTTACCAGCTTATATGTTGTAGATATGCTATCTGTACAATTTACACAGATTTATTCCACAAGCCTTTCCTTTTGAAAACTTTATAAACTCTCAGAAAATATTTACTATTGTAGCCCTCATACAGCAGAGAAACAATAGTCCCTGTTTTACTTCTCTATCTCCACTGCATCACTAAGATTCATGAAATAAAGTGAATTTCTTACCTTGACTGTATTCTTTTTCTGTATCGGTGGATAACTCCAAACTAGTGTTTTTACAACATAGCTATGTTACCAAGACAATATATATGCATTTAAATATAATACTTGACATCTACATGCCTCTTTTCTTTCTTAGATCTCAAAGGGAACTGAAAAGAAATGTAAACACTCCTGCTGTCATTTTACACATGGAGAAATCAAGGCATTGTTGGAGACAAAACTGAGAATAGAACCAAGCCTTCTTATCACCAGACATGAGCTTGTTATTTTAGAATGATTATATTGTCTTGTTTTGTTCTTATGGGGAAAATACCTATATTTGAAGCTCCAGTATGCAATGTGTGAAATTGCATTTAGTGATGTTGTGCCTTATATAGAATTTCTTTATTTTTAAAGAAGAGAGAGATTTTTAGATAATTTCTGCTCAGTGTTCTTTCTGAATAAATAAGAAAGGACATTACTTTCATGTTTTAATTTCTGACTATAATTCTGATAGCAGTCAAAGACCTTTCGGGGGAAAAAAAAAGAGCTTCTTTACTGAGAAAATCATGAGTTTGTAGCTCCTAGACTGATTCTGTAACCTTTTGGCTTCAGCTCTGAATATATGTGTGAGTGAAGATGTGATTTATACCTTAAAGTAAAAAGGAAGGTGTTACCGTTCTCGTTCTTACCGAGGAGGCACGGGGCCTTCCCCCAGACCCCGGACCATCACCACACAGACACCAATATGAGGAGTGGCAAAATGGCGTTTAATGAAGCGCGTCCTGCTCTTTCATAATGCTGTAAAGCCCCGCCTTCTTTTCCGGCAGCAGTGCTCCGCCCGTTACAACCTTCCCATGTTCCGCCCCGCAGTGCCTCCCTGCTCATCCTTTTTCCTCCACATCTCCCCCTCTCCCATCAACGTTGTTTCGTTATATCGAGCGGGACGCAATGAAACAAGCGAAAGTGAGCCCATCTTATTCCGGCAGCTGGACGACAGCAACGGTGGATGTCATTGATCGCATGGCAGACCTACAGCAGGCCGCTGGGCGGAAGCTTGCGTTGGTAGCACTGCTGCTACTGCTCAAGGTTACTGTATGTGCGGTGTGCCGCGACGGGACCGCCGTCGGGTGGTTACTTGCGTTACTAGCTTCGTGATCAGAGCTGTGTGCTGCTTCCCCTTTTCCCGATTCTTAACGCAGGCGATGTCCTTGTCTTCGTCGTGCAGGGAAAACCTTAAAGGCATAGGCGGGATTGCTCATTTCCAACAGACTATATCCCCCCCCCAAAGCCCAGCCATTCCTCCAGAAGTTCTCCTTCTTGTTTTCGAGCAATCCAGACTTGGCCCGCTACTTTCAGCAAGGCTTTCTTAACGCAGCTCAGTATTACACACAAGCATAAGCCTATAATTATGAGGATTAGCAAAATGCGCAAGCCTTCAGCGAGCAGTCCTATTAGCCACTGTGGTAGATTGCCAAACAGGTTAGTTAGCCATTCGTCTAATGGCGTTTATTGTGGGCTGCGTGCAAGCTTACATACAGGTGCACTTCGTTTCCACCCCTAGGCTGCGCGTCACACCGCGTGATCTTCCGCTACGCCTAGTCTGCCGCTTCTCATGCAAATATCTTGTCTATGCAGTTTCCCAAGATCCACCACATCTCCCCCCCTTTCTAGAACCTCTTTTTCCTGTACTATTAATTGATATACTCTATGCTCATGTCTATCAAGCAGTTAAGCCGTACATGCCGTAAGCAATAATTCAGAATTAGCAAGCCGCAGCATATCGCTATTACTACTGTGAGTGCTATCAAGCCTAGTGTTATAAGCCATTTCTAATCAAACCATGACAAGATCCACGCCCCTGTGTTGACTTGTTCCCCGTCAGGAAAGTCTCTGTCGGCCCCGCCTCGGGGTTGAACGGGATGCAGTAGTGAGCTGCTCTGTGCGCCTGTGCTCATCTCCTCCAGTATGACTCTGCGGTCCCCGGAATCATGAAGCCGGCGATAAGCATCAATGCAGCCATGCAGCAGCATCCCGTCTGGCGTCGCCCTGTTCAGGATGGAATCTCACCAAGAATGATTAGTTACACCCCAGACCCTCCCGTACGTGCATTTAGGTCAGGTTTTATGCATTTCATTGGAACCCATCTTATCTGCTCCTCCCGTTTTACCGCAGCATACCCTCTTCCCTGTGATATCCACAAGAGAAGCAACGCTGTGGTCCCTTTCTCATCTGGTCCACCGCCGTGACAAGAGCCTGCGCTGCTGCTGTTCCCTGATTCTGTTTTTGCAGTACCGTGCAGATGACAACCGAAAGTGGTGTTCCTTTAGGGATCGTTTTCAGGATGTCCTGCGTCATGGCGTCACTCTGCTGCCAGAGGCACTCCATCATGACCGGACCCTGGGCCTCAGGGGGCAAGTCTGACTCTGCAATGGCCCGCTGGAGCCTGTCACAGAATTCAGTGAAGCTCTCTGCGTGTGTCTGTTTTATCTTTGTCCAGGGTGGCTCTACCTTTTCTAGCTTCCCGAGTTCTTCATACACGGCCCGCGAAGCCTCTGTTGTGGCCATGACCTCCCGCCTTATTTCCTCTAATGCACGCAATAGGGTGTCGACCGGGGATGTTGTTACTTCTTCTCCGCCCTTCGGCTTCCCTTTCGGCTGTGTCTCTCCTATTGCACACCCCCGCAGCCTGCGCGTAACTTCTCGCAAGCCCCCGCCTTCCTCGTCGCTGCTATCTTCTCCGCTCTCCTCCTCAACCGGCAATCTCACCCGAACCTTCCTCCCTCCTTTCAAGGTCGAACTCTGGTCTCTCCGCTCTGATGGGCCGTTACCCTTCCTCCCTCGCTGCAGTGCCTGACTCTCCCCGCCTACAGCACCCTCCTCTGCCGGGGCCCACGGCAGCAGGGTCCTATCTTCCTCACTAAGCGTCTTCCTCAAAACTGCGCCAGGCACGCAATCCTCGGGTTCGGTCCCGTCGACCCCCCATCCCTCTCTGTCTTGTGCGAGATCTTGCCAGGGATACACCGGAGGCGGCTCCTGAGATTCCACCGGTAGGATCACTGGAACCTCCCCGCCCCCACTCTCCCGTTCTTTCGCCGGGGCCTCCCTCGCGCTCCGCAGGAGCATTCTTATCAGCCCCCACACCTTTAACTCCCTCGCGGATCCCCCGTTCATCGGGAACTCCGCCAGCGCTGCTGTGCATTGCAGCCACAGTTCCTCCCGCAGAATCTCCATAGGAGAAGTAATCGCTCCCTCCTTTACGAGCCTCTCTACACACGCTCGTATCGCGCCCGCCTTCAGCGGCGCCCGCCATTCCTTGGCGCAGGCCATTACTACCTTACATATGGCCTCCATGGTTCCGGATCCGGATCCCTTCCTCACGCTCCCGGCGCCTGCGCCGGCCGAGCCGCCTCCTCGGAATCACGTCGGGGTCACCACTTGTTACCGTTCTCGCTCGTACCGAGGAGGCACGGGGCCTCCCCCCAGACCCCAGACCATCACCACACAGACACCAATATGAGGAGTGGCAAAATGGCGTTTAATGAAGCGTGTCCTGCTCTTTTATAATGCTGTAAAGCCCCGCCTTCTTTTCCGGCAGCAGTGCTCCGCCCGTTACAACCTTCCCATGTTCCGCCCCGCAGTGCCTCCCTGCTCATCCTTTTTCCTCCACAGGAAGGTGGATAGATCAGCCAGTCCATTTGGTCATCAAGTAAGTTGCAGTGGCAATTCTTCAATAGAGAATAAAATCTTATTAAAATGATAAGAACAGAATTAGAAGGGAATACAGAAGAAATAAAAAGTGGTAAAGGAGGTATTTTAGGAGACTAAATGATAAACAACAGCAAAAAAAAAAACAACACTTGAATTTTAAATAAAAATAGCTCATAGGGAAACAGAGGCTCCCAATTTGATTATGGGAGCTTAAATATCAAACAGTGCCATGGAACTACGTCAGAAACAACAGTTCCACAAACAGGCGATTAACCATGGTTGGCATCAGAAGCAGATAGTCAGGAGCCTGCGCATTAAGCTCTTCCCTGAAATGAAATCAGTATTTGATTTCATTATCGACATGAGTGGAGCTACTGCAGTTCACATAAGGGATTCCAGTTATACATGCTGTTGTTTTCAATTTTCATAGATCTCAGTTTCCTCGTCTGTAGAGTGAGACTAAAACAGGCCTCTTTTGGGAACAGCTTTACAAGCTTTGTCAAAGAAATATAAAGTTCTATTTTTTGTTCTAATGTTTATTACAGATCTGTTGAGGCACTGGTCAGAAATGTTTCTTGTTTCTGAAAAAATGATGAAAAGAAAAACTGAAAATCAGTATAAAAATATCTTGTGTTTAAAAAAAAATGGTGATCTGAAGTATTTTGATATATAAAGGAAGCTAAAATGAAAATCACACAGGATTTGGCTCTAAACCCCACTTACTTGAATTTCTAAGGATCAAAAAAGGCAGGGAATAGTTATTTTTCTTCATTCTCTGGGGGTTAAACAGACTTAGTTGGGTTTTAAAAAGGATGAAATGGGTGGGACTTAAACAACTTATTTAAATTTCTTAAAATAAACTGGATTGTGCTTATTACTGGATGAAAAGAAACACTGTGGGGAACACTCTTCTTTTTATTCTGGACTTCAGAACATTGAAAGCAAAATGAAGAACACCAGAAAGCTTACAGGATATGACTTTTTCATAGCAAGTACAAACACATAGCCCGGCATTTGGAAAACAAGCTCACCCTTTCAAACTAGTGCTGCGCATTCCTGTATGATGGCCGACTGGCTCCAAAAGTTCTTTCTGGGCAAAGTGCCCCTGACACCCAAGTTGAGTTTTGGCTTTCAAGGACAAAACAGAGTACTTCATGTTGCTGAATAAGCTGAAAATGCTGACTCTTCGGTTCATTATTTGACACTTCACTATGAGAAACTGTTACCACTTAAACAGCCTTGTTTTATGAAGTCTGTGAACTTCATAAGAAGTTTAGAAAACAGTCCCTATACTTGAGATAAACAATCCAAGGTTACAAGCTGGATAGTCATTAATTCATGGATCTTGGAGCTTTCAGGAACTTTTAGCTCCATTTTATTCCCTCCTTGAATCTAAGACATATAGATATACATACATACATATATATATGTGTGTAAATATTTAAAATATATATAAATATATATTTTTCCATTACAAACTTTACAAATTCTCCAGAAAAAAATGAGTAGTCTCTGCATGTTTTTCTTTTAACGCTTGATTTTGATGCTGTGTGACATGAGTTGATATCAAGTCAATGATAAGTTCAAGTGTTGTAAATGTCTTAGAAGGGAGATGACTGAACCACTTTGATGTAATTTCTTGGTAAAAATATACAAGGAATATACATGGAAGACAAAGGAAAGGAGGTCAGTGAAAAGATAAATAAGAAGCAGCAGAGGAAATGAGATGGCAGAAAGAGATCAGAGATGCATTTAATACAGACAGACATTACAAAGAAAGCAAAGGCCAAAGAATTATAAGGAAAGAGTGGAGCACCTTTGAGAACACCTAAGACATGTAACATTTTCGTTTGTCTCTTATGGTAGGAGCATCATCCACAAGTCTGGCTTTAGGCAGATGTCTTCTTTGAGTATTGCTCTTCTGGGACACCCATTGTCCAAATAAATTCCAGCTGGCACAATCAGTCCTGTAATTCTGGCCTTTGCTATCCAGTTTCTAGCAAAACTGCACTTTTCTGAGTCCAGTGAAGCATTTTGTAACCTTTTCTTTGTGGGGAAGAGAACTTCAAAGCAGAAGGAGAGGGTGGGCATGTTCATATATATCTGCTGATTCAGTGACATTTCAAAAAAGACTTGATAACCTTTTGGGAAAAAAATATGTTGTGTAGCTCAACACAAGATGAAAGAATGGTGATGCAGAGAAAAGTCTTCTGATTGCCACATTTAACAAACAGACCGATTTTCTGCACTTTTAAATTGTTTATATTTATAATGGTGGCAGAATGTGGAGTTCTCTTTCCTTTGGAAGTGATGGGTCATATGGCACAGAAACATGCTTTTTAAGTAGAGCACCTCGGTAGTCCTGTTGCCTGGTCTCCAAAGCACAAACTTGAGAATACTATTTATCTATAATACAAAATTATCTATAATACAAAATTCCAGATGTTTAGGATGAGTAACATTTAAAATTTTCCCACCTTGGCAAAAGTAGCAGTGAGGATTTGATGAATGAAAGGCAATGAGCAGCTCTCCAGTTTGATATCATCCCTCCTATACAAAACTCATCGTTGTACAAGATACTCTGCGTAGCATTGGTTTTACCATGCCTTTAGGGTATAACTGTTGCTTTGTATAAACAAAGACCAGTATCTTCCACAGACTTTTGCACTGAGCTTTGACTTTGATAAAGTGAAGTCAGCAAAGAAACCAATGACATTTCTTCACGTCACTCTTCCTCTGTATTTTAGCTTGAGTAGAAAGACGTAAGAGAAATCCAGTCAAGTGAGATTTGGCCTATAGCACTGACTTGCTTGGAGTTGGGTACTGTATTGCTCTTCTCCCACTGCTACTAGAAAATTACAGCTTGAACCATGAAGGCTGCGTCTCATGTTTTCTTGAAGGCTTGGGAGAAGAGCTGGAAAAGATAATGAAAAAGTTTGCTAGGGATTCAGAAAAGCTTGGTAGGCAGGTCAGGTATTTTAAAGGTGTATTTGAAGGTGTATTCAGCAGCAATAACACTCTTATAGAGGTTCTAGCGAGCAACATTTATCTCCAGTATCATTTGAAGCAGGAGTTTGTCACTTTGTCACTCAGTTCAGCACAACAAAGCAAAGCGAAAGGGTCATTGTCATTCAGTTTCTTGGCACAGGTATGGGACATAATTTAGTGGCTTGAGGTAGCCAGATGTGAAGCTAGCTGCAGAGGCAGAGTGCCTTATAAATTTCCCTTTTATCCTTATTCTGTAGAATACGGTAGATAATTTCCAAGGAAAATATGCCAGTACAGCTGCTATCCTGTTGATAACTTGTCTTTCATCTGTGAAATCGCTTTTAGACTTGGTGCCTGCCTTGAACAGGAGGACTACATCTTTGCTACACCGCTGGATTCATTTGAAAGATAACCTGCTGCTGTAGCTTGGAAGGGGTGCTGTTGAATTTTAAGGGCTTGTTTGGATTCATGCAATGATCAGCTAGGATAGGCATCAGTGACGGGATATTTGCATAACATTTTCCAGAAATAATAGTAGAAAGCAAATGTTGTAAAAGTTGGGATAAAGGGAGCCTTCTTAGCACTAGCCTATCTTAAGCATCATTTTGTGTTCAGCTGCCTCTTCTCTAGTGTCTGTTCTAATGATACCTTCCCTGATTGAAATGTTTTTAATAGAAACATGATCAGCTAATATCTCCAAAGTAAGCAGATATTCATCCCACTTAACAAATTCATTTGCGGAGGGGTAGGTGGTGAAACACGAATTCAGATCTCTTTGCCCCCTGGGTTCATGCCTACTGCTTGAACTAAAAAGGGAGCTCTGTTATCTCAAGCCAGGAAATGTGCTTTCATATTTTATCCACTCCTTTTCTTACACTATTTTAGGGTGATGTTTATCTCTAAAGAAACACACAGTCTTAATTCGGAGGAACACCTACTGCTGCCTTAAAAGTACACTGCAATCTTTAATTGATTAATGCTGTTTCCAAGGTGTGAGCACTGATTAAAAAAAAAAAGGGGGGGGACAGAAATGTCAATAACTAGGATGAAAACATAGAAGCATTGGGCATTGTTATGTTTACATCAGGGATCATGTTGTGCATTCAGTAAGAGCTGCCAAATTTTTTCATACGTTCTATAATATATATTGAAAAGGAACACTTACAAGCAGATTTTTTAAAAAGAAATGTATTTATTTTTTATCTATTCACCATCATTTTTAATAGGCAAAAATATACTTTTATGTATTTTTATCTCTATTCAGCTTAAGAAGCTGACTTTCTGCTTTCTTGCACACCTTGCAAGTCATAAGCTAAAAAAAAATCAGAGCTGTATTAACTCCTTGTTTGTGTGTCCTCAAGTTGCCAGCAAAACTCCCTGCAGCTTTCTGAGATGCATGAAGCAGGGGGGAAGTGAGATAATGAAGAACAGTGAGATAATATTTATGCAGACCATATCCTTGTATCCCAGAGAATGGGTTTACATGCCAGGAAAATATCTATTTGCCCAGATAATTAGTCTGAGCTTGAAATAATGGGAGAAACAACGTATATTTGTTTTTTGCATCTGTTTGTTTCCTTTGCTCATGCAATGATTTAGAAACATCATGCACTCACTATGCCTTTTCTGCTTAAATGGAAATTAACTCATTGTAGATTAAGGGCGGGAACTAATTCTATGGTTGCATAGATGGGGCTTGTAGCAGTGGTCTTTCTCTTTGGGGATGAAAGGAAAAGGATACATTAAACAAGTACATTTCTTAACCATTTGAATGGTGTGCTTTTCTCAGCCAACAGTTCCCACTGTTTGGAGAAACTGCAGCTTACCTCCGGGAGACACTTTGAGCTAGACTCCAGATGACTCTTTCTCCTGTTTTGGTCTACCCACAATATACTGTTGCTCTCAAATAGGCAATAACTAGTGTGAATGCATGTGTTGTCTTTCCTTGATATCAGGTTTTGACCTACTAGATTGTTTTTCTTTTAACTAAAATCTGTGCCTCCTGGGCGGCCAACTCATTTATCCAGCTGGGCAATAATGTCTTACTTTAACATTTACTACATGGGCCTGTAGCATGAAGTCTAGCAGGATTTACCAAGTCAGTATAGGTCAGAATCCTGCAAAAAGAACAAGTCCTAATACCAACACTGTAAACCTGAAGCATTCAGAAAAAAAATAGCAAGGGCTCTCAAGTCATGAAGGTGACAAATGTAATGAGACTGCAAATGTAACCAACCAAAAGAATTAATTTGCCTTCTTTTTATACATATTTTATCCATATTTTATCAGATTTTTCAGCTCCAAAGTCAATAAGAGAGTAAGGCTTGATAATGCTGTGGAAACATTTGTATCTTCATACTGAAGATTTACCCATAGACAAAACATAATATAATGTTCTAAATGGCAACCCCAGTAAGACAATCCTGACATAACAGTCGCTGCAACAGAAGTCCTTATGCTCCTGTAGGCGTGGTTGTTGCCTATTATATAGCCCAGTGGTGTGCAATCATCTCCACTGTAGCGTTTTATATACATTATGCAGGCATGAATTATTGCAGCATGCTTTTCTTCTGCGTCAGTGCTCTTCTGATTATTCTGAAGAGCAGTGTTAGTGTGTGCTATAAGTTTTTGTAATATATATTTTATGCAGTATGCACTGTATGAAATTAAATTGGCAAAATGGAGCTCTTTGCAGCAGTGTTCAAGAACTAAAGTGATGAAATAAACTGATATAGCTGGCAGAGTGGGGAGTTGCTTTTAGCAATGGAAAGACTGAAAGTTTCTCTGAGACTGTGACCAGAACAGATACTCTCATACTGTTGTCCTTGAATCACTACTGGTCCTAAGAACATCTGTTTATCATATCCACTGATTCTCATTTCTTGCTGTCTCTCCTTATTTTTTAATCTTGCTAAACAGCACTCAAAGATGTCAAAATGCATTCTACGTTTTTGTAATACCAGCTTCCTTTCTTGGCCACAGGGACACCTGATTGTTAACAGGAGAAATCATCCACATAATTGAAACCAAGAAGAAAGCTGTTCCACCAGATGTTCTTCAAAAGGTACGCCTCCTTTAGAGAGTGATTATTCTCACCCAGCATCAGCCATCTATAAGGTAGGTGTCTAACCTGTTAGCTGTAATGTTCTGTTATAGACAATGAGGAGCGATAAGAATCTCTTAGACAGGTGTCTTAAGCTGGGGTCTGTCAACTTCCAGAAGTACTCATCTCTCTCCATTGACTCCAAAGAGGCCTTGATACTTAGCTTATTCTAGGCATTGAATTCTGAGCAGCTAGAGTTAGGTGAGATGAAGCCCTCCTCAGGTACTACAGTGTATTTTGCGGGCAGACATGAATTCACTTTGCCAGTGTGCTCAGCTGGCTGAGTGAAAGGTAGTTTAGAAGGAGAGGCCATGAAGAGAAGTTACCAGACCATGCCAATATTTTGAACACTTTTAAGAAGTGCTTGAGGACCCATATCTAACCTATGCCACATAGGTCCTCCTACGTATTCCCATTCTCCTCACAGAAAGTGCTGGAAAGCTCCTATGTAGGTTATAGCAAGCTGAATTAGAAAGAATTTTCATTAGTTTTGCTCTTGTATTTTGAACTGATCATCTTATTTTTATGCCCAATTTTTGCCCCTCTTGTTTCTTTTATGTTCACCTCTCCTAAATTAATCTCTTACTATATACTTTGCTATAGCATTGCATGCAAAATAAAGCTGAAAAACTTTTTGGTGAATATTCATACAAGAAATGGTCTTCCAGCTCATATCTGCTCCTCTTTAATAGCTGAGATGTCTTTGGTTTGTTTTATTACATGGACATATTAAAAATAAGGCATATTGATTCATTCCAAGTATTTACGAGAGGGAACTCTCTGTAGAGCCGTGACTCAGTTCATTTGCATAGCAGACTCCCTTCACACCTTCAACATTGTCCGTCTGCAGGGCTAGGTTCATTGCTAGAATTGCAGCTACTAACTTAGTAGAGATATTCAGCATTTCATTATCTATGTGCTTTAAAAAAAAATGCTAAAATCCTTTATTACTAAAAGGAGTTCAAAGCAATAAAACTTTAAATACATCTCCCTTGAGCTATTATGAAAGCAGCATGTATTGCAGAGAATTAAAATTAAGTAATAACAATAATAATAAAGAGAAGTTAGGCATGGAACAAAGAAATTCTCCATGCTAATTTAATTGTGTATATGTGTGTGTTTAGATCTGCAGAATTTCTGTGGAAAATGATTTCATCTCCTTCTTAATCTAACGTTGACTTTATAGCTTTAACTTCACTATCTGTGTAAAATTCAGCTTTGTGTTCTGGGATTTCAACATCTTCCTCTCTGGCACAAGTAACTCCGCTTTATTTCTAAATGCCTACATAACATTGTACTGAATGAATAACTTACTAGCATGACACATTACTCAGAGGGGATTTTGTATCTCTTTATTAATATGTTGTTTCTTGTCTTGCCTTGCTGTTTCTTGCTTTAAATGTTCACAGTGTATCTAGGTGACAAATATTTAACATGAAGAAATCTTTTCCTTGTGCTCTGCCTTGCCAGTAAGTCACTTTATTTTTGTATATACACCCATATTGAATATATCCATGTATATTTGTTTTATGTATGCATTATATGCTATACATATTGTTTGGTATACAACATATAAACTATTTATTATACATATAAGTATATAGGACATCTCATTGCTCCTTAATTCAAATCCAGGTGAGTCCTGGTTGGTGAATATCTTGCATCTCCTTTTCTGGTTGAGTTTAAAGTCATTTTATGAACACTCTGTAACTGTGTTTTAAAAAAATGTTTGATGAGCTCCATTAGCCTAAGTTAGATGTTTAAAAATTACAAATCTATGCTTGAGCTAATCACCACCTACCCTCTTTACAGCCAATGGAGAGGAAAAGCTTTCTAAGACAGGAATCCAAGCTAGATTAAGTTAATTGGCTTTTGGGAGTGCATATTTTTTATTAAATTTAAAAGATTCTGGTGCAATTAAATGTATCCCACCCCATGTAATGGAGTTGTAGAACTTAGTCTCAGAGCGTTTTAGCCCCCAGAGAACTCAGTTGCTGTCTTCTTATGAGATCATTCTGCCTTCTGCCTCAGGTAGTGTCTTTGCAGGCACATTTGCGAAGCAGGATTGACTGAAAGGCAAACTGTCACAACGCTACCTTCTTTTCCCATCTTTTTCTTCTAAACTTGCATATCCAAAATGCATCTGGCCCTGTTTCCAGCTCAAGTTTTTCTTCAGACCATTGAGATATACACGGAAGGACTATTTCTACAATGAAAATGGAAAAAGTGACAAGTAGAGCTACTGAACTGAGGTTCTAGTCATAGCTCTTTTGTTGCTACTAATTATCTTAACTGTGTCTTTAAATACATTTTCATTCTGTACAATATACTTCTGCAATTTTGGTGAATAAAATTAATCTGTAGAATACAACAGTTTACTTTTCTTCAAATTTATCCACAGAAATAACTTACAGTTTTAGAGTAGTAACTGTAACAAGTATCAATCAAACCAGTTCTGACAGATACAACAAGCTATTTTAATGATTTTTTTAACTTTTTTTTTCTTCTGAGGTACCCATAGATGAAATCAGAATTTTGTTGTAGAACAGCATTATTCTTTGGCCAAGATTAGGCAAGTCATATCTTCTGTAATTAGTTAATTCCTTATCTCTGTGTACTGTAATTCCTGAATGTTAGACTGTAACACTTCCATCATTCAAAATGAAATTAAACTGATTGAATAGTTCCTCTTCTGCTGATCTACCTTTTCAAGTTGCATTATCAAAGCTTAGGTGGTTCCTCTAAACAATACACAGCCTTGCTTCTTGGTAACTGTACAGTACTTGGAATTCATACCATGGCACTTTCAGCCATGAAGCAGGAAATAAATGACATTTAATATCAGCTTGATTTGAACACTCGTTCATAAAAGCTTTTAGTTTTGGTTCAAATGACAATGGTGTCAATTCTTTACAGAGCTGGCTATGCTCCTAAAATGAAGAATTTCAGTGAGTTCCTCTATACCTACATGAAATTATGAAGAAGCAGAGAATGGTCTGACATCCGATTTGGTAAGAAGATATGTACCACATTTCATTGAATTTGCATTACCCAGGAGCTAATAATAACACTACAGACATTTAATCTATTAACTCATTAGTGCATAGGCCTAAAAATTTAAATCTTAGACAATTTAAATCTTAGACAAACCAGAAATCCTAGTATTAATTACTACTACTGCTACTGTTCTATGAATTGCAGGTCCATTTTTGGACTTGTTCTTAGCAGGTAAACTGATAGAATAGTATGAATGCCTCCCCAAATAACTAATTTCTTTCTTCTGATGAACTGCCTTATTTCTGTATTTGATTTACAAGGCTTGTGAAGTCAGTCCTCTACACAGGGGATAATAGCAAAGACTAGCATCTTATGTCATTAGAAACAATACTAGGCAGAGATTGTTAGGACTGCAAATTACAGGTGTTTTTCAAGAGCTGTTTGGCTATCCCAGCATAAGATTATTGGGCAGCTGATTATTTATTTCAATAATTTTCCAAATATATAAAAAGAAAGTCATGGCTTAGAGATCATTAAACATATGTGACAGTTGACCTGCTGTTGTCTGCTAGTTGTTAACATATACTGGCAGTTCAGTGTCAGTCAATATAACTGAATATAATTATAGCTGAATGTAACTTTAAAACCTGTACAAAGAATTTTTAAAATTTTTCAGTGCTGTATTTTATCTCTGTTTTTTTTTTTTTTTTTTTAAATGATCTGATCTTTAACCCCAAATAACTATTTTATTTTCCATTACTGTGCTCTCTACTGGGCAACTACCCTAACTAGTCTGGAAGTAAGAACATTATTCTTCACTTAGGACCTTTCATGAGTGGTCTTCTAGGAAACCAGCAAGACTAATAATCAATAATTAGGTTTTATATAAACAAAAGCTATAGTGTATGCATAAGACTAGTAATAAATTCGTGACATTGTGGGTCAGATTTAGTATCATGTATTAGTTGGTTTGTACTTGCGCTGAAACACAAATCTACATTAAATCTGAAGCTATTGTAGTAGGGCTTTGCATCATCAGAGGAGGACACAACACTCAGTGGAGTTGATGAATTTGATCATTGGTCTTCACTGTTTCTGCGACTTATAACCTTGCTCCAATGTTCAGATCTTGGAGAAAACAAAACACAGAGCTTCCCTCAAAGCAAGTGATAAGTATAGCACAAGTATTTTGGGCTTTGTCCACGGTTAGTGAACGATTTATTTTCAAGCTAGGGAATAGAAGTGATGAACATCCACATGGCTGATGTCATGTTTGCATAACAAGTGCTGAAAGGACTTGACCTTGTTTTCTAAATAAAGTATATACTTTTAAATCACTTTACTATCAGACTTAGCTCACTTCCCTGACCCAAATTTTGTTGCTAAGATAGTTACTCTCAATAAGTGAATTCCTTAATAAAGGCAGTACTTGGAAACTGATGGAAATTCCTTATTTCTCGGTAGACATACTTGGCGTGTTGGGATTTCCATTTTCCTATGGGTCTCTTGTTTCTGCCCAAGCTTTCCTGAACAAATATATGTATATTTCTGCTGTGCAGCGTGTGAGAAATGTTTGTCCAGACGACAAATGGTGTATCCTGAGACTGTAGACTTACTGTACATATTTGAGCTATGTGTGCAAAGTTCATGGGCAAAACTCTGAAGCTTCCTTGTGGTGAATGTAGTGTACAGATGATATATTCTCCCTTTTTCCATTAAATGAAAATGGCATTTATCTGTCTCAAAACATCCTCTTTCCCCTGAAAGACATTCTGAGACATTTGTAGCCTTTGCTTATGCAGGCAAAGAAGCAGGGGGGGAAAAAAAAAGGCAATATCATATGATAGACAAGAAGGAACATCAATATCTGATCTTGGTCAGGATATTGGTCTTACTATTTAATCTGGGCATCACCTTTACCTTATTTGCATTACACTCACCATCAGAAAAATGATAATCCTAGATCAAAGGTATTTTGGAAATATTAATTATTCAGGACTTGTATAAGTGCTTTGGAAACATACCATGAAGTGCTGCATAATTTTTGAATTTGCTTTCCTATTTACTTACATGTCTAAAGTTATAGCATAGAACGGCTGTGAGGCTCTAGGTCTTCCTAAGAATTTTTACTGACCTTACTTGAGAGCTCAGGATGAGTAAAGTAGCACTTTAATACAGTATTTTTAGGCAAGCTCAGTCTTATCATTTATAAACATTTTTAGACAGAACACATTGTAATGATCACATAAAGTAGTGGTTGCTCTGGTAAAGGAGTTGCTGTTATAAGATCCTATACTTATAAGCACTTACTGTGAAACTTTTTCAAATTCATTGTGTTTTACTTCTCCGTATTCCATTATTTCTAAATACTTCAACAAAAAATCTGATGTGTAAGTGGCAGCGCTGTTTCCACTGTTTCTCTCTCCTTTTACCTGTCAAAAGGTTTTATTTCATGCTGCCATTTTAATACCAGTAAGGCTGAAAGATAGAGAGAGTTGCTGGCACTTGTGAGAAGATTTGAGAGCTCAAGTACAGTATTCAGAGGCAATTGTCTAAAATCCTTAACAATAGTGATCTTTATTGTCTCATTAGAACCTTTTGCAATGAAATAGGCCAAATGCCCAATGTGCTAGCTTTGCAGTGCTCACTTGGAAGGCTTTTTTTCCTTCTTTTTCTTCCTTTTCCACATAGTCTCTTCTTCTCTTTCCTGCTTCCCTTTCTTTGTTATTTCCACCTTATGAATTTCTTACTTATGCTGTTTTAATTGTTTTCACCTGTACTAACAGCTTAACTAGAAAAAACTGGGTTCAATCCATGGCCACGATACTCGTTCTTATACAGAAGTTAAGAAACACAAACAATAAGACTGATCTTTTCACCACTTGCTTCTGCAGTTTCAAGAGTTCTGAAAAGGGAGCTGTGCAGACCAAGAAGATACTTCTCTGCTTAATAATTCTTCTTTTTATTTGTTCTCTGTGAACAAAGCAAACGCTTAATTGGTTGCAACTGTCCAAAATCTGTATGTAGCTAGAATAGAACAACAGTCATAGAGGTTAAGTTACTTATACTAAAAAAAAAAAAGAAAAAAAAAGTGGTCCTGACGCCACATTTATGCAGTTCTAAAATCTCCAAAAATAAGTGATACAGTATGTATTATCTGCATAAAGATAATAATAATAGTTTGTTTGTTATCTCTCTGTTTAAAGATAACAATAATTCTTAGAAATTAGACTAAAGTCATCATTCAAGCACCCATGAATTTTGGGGGAAGGAAGATTGGAGGAAGGAGATTTTGGAATTCTGATAAAACAATGGCCTTTCTGGCTCTTGTCACTTTAATGACCCAACACCAGAACCTAAACTGCCTGTTCTGACTCAGTTGGAAAACATATCTGAGTTTGGACTTTCAGCCTTCAGGGGACTGGCTCAGGCACTATACAGTAGCGATGTCTTCATGCATCCCTCATGACATAGTGATCTTTGCATAAATTATTACAGATTCATTGGAACTCAGACCCTCAAATCCCATCTGGCAAGGAAGGTGTAAAGTTGTCCTAATTAGCAGGCCAAAATGTCACTTTTACTTTTTGTCAATTAATATTTAGCTAATTTAAAAGGAGAATAACTTTAACAGCAAGGTCTGAAAGAATCCTGCCTTGGCATACTTCATAGTTTAATGTCTGAGTTGTTCATCTTCAAGCTAAAAGAGCCAGGTTTACTGGCTCATTACTTCAGTCAAATTGAAGACCTGTGGAATACCTGTATTTCTGTTCAAGAAATGCTTTCTTTTCCTCTTCATGGCTTTGTAGTTTGAGAACATGGTTATAGGTAAGAGAAAAGATCTTTAACTCTCAAATAGGTGAAGAAAACAAACTCTGATGTCTTAAGATCCATAAGAACACACTTATAAGCAGGGCTGTCAAATAAAAGGGCAACAGTGCTACCATCTGATGTAAACAAACCAATTATTTCTTATTTTGGAATAAAACAGTAAGAAAGAATGTTGAATTTATTTCTGACTAGCTTAACCAAGAAAGAGAGAGGGGAAAAAAAGTTTTCTGGTTTTCCTGTAGAACCAAAGTTCTTTGTACAATGATGGTCAAGGTGAGTCCTCAGGAAGAGCCCTACACAGCATTTTCCGGAAGCCCACTGAGAACCTCTTTTTCTGGAGAAGTTCACAAACCCTACCAATGCAGACAGATTACTTTTTCAGTCCATGAGGAGATGGTGTTATCTCACAATTTCCTGCTGATACAATCCGTCTAGTATGTGCATAGTTCTAGCAGCAAATTCTGGAGGAAGAGAGGTACCTATAGTGAAGGAAGATTGAGTTAGAGATTAATTCAGTAAACTGGACACATACAGAACCACGGGACTGAACAGGATGCATCCAAAGGTGTTGAGGGAGCTGGCCGATATCATTGCAAGGCCACTGTCTATCATCTTACAGAAGTAGTAGAAACGAGGGGAGTTCCCCAGTAATGAAAGAAACAAATGTTCAGCTCTTGAGGACATGATGGCTGTCTGCATATTGGGCTGCACTGGTAAAGGCAAAACCAGCAGTTCTAGGAAGGTGAATTTTTGTCTCTCCTCAGCGGTTGTGATGAGGCCTCTGGAGTACTGTGTCCAGATGTGGGCTCACAGTACAAGGGAGATGTTGACAAAATACAGAGAGTTCAGTGGAGTGCCACTAAGGGGGCTGGAACACATAATGTAAGAGGAGATGCTGAAGGACTTGAGTTTGTCCAGCCTGGGGAAGGGAAGACTATGCGATTATCAATACAAACCCAAACATCAGAATCTTACTAGAGGTAATAATTAAATCAAAATCCACTCTGTTTAGCTCTTTGGTAATGTGGATATCATGGAGCCATAAATTTTTGAGTTAATATAGAAGGATATTAAAATCATCACATGCAGTTATGTTCAGTAGCATTTCAGGACAATTTTTAGGACAGCTAAAACACATCTGTGTGCTTTGAAATATGCAGGTACTATCTGAAGAATTTTATAGAAAATGGATTCACTCAGTTCTAACTTGGAAGCCAAAACCCAATGACACATCAGGAAAAATGCATAACAGGATTATGACTTTCCACAAATACTTCTCATTTGGATATGTGGATGGTCCTTTTCCTCATAAATGTAGTTTCAATGATATCTGCCATTACTGCTGCTGCAGCCATGCATAAGCTACTCTGGAAAATCACTGGATCTACACATAGCGGAATCAGGATATTTAAGACGTGTATAAAATAAGCCTAGTGAGGTATGGGTATGTGTGCTAGATTTTTTATTTTTCATTTCAGACCAATGACATGTAATCAATAGGGTCGATGCTGACATAAAGAAATCCTATAAAAACTCTGGTTTGTGATTCTGAACCAAATCTACCCCTTTCTTTAGAAGAAATGTGTAACAGATGAAGACTCACCAGTAGTTGATACAGAGAGTTGAAAACAGTCATGCTGAAAGCAGATTTTTGTTTGGCTTTCAAATATTTGGCCTGTGAGTATGTTTTTAAATCAAATTGTCTCTCATGGTGAGAAATTCTTCTTTACCTACACAGAAAATGCTCTTAGAACCTCAGTTAGTATAAATTCTCCTTGATTTACTGAAATCAATAATCTATAATGATTTACCCCACCATTTTTTCAGTAATGGTGTAAAATATTAAACGATGAGGCCTATCTGAATGTAAATCTGAATTCATTAAAAATTGAACAAATGTTGAAAAAAGTGAACTGAATTTATATCCAATTTGAAATAAACTAGTCCAGCTTCCATGTTTGCAACAGAGTTGGCCTTTGATATGTCCAAGCCTGAAACTTCAGACACAATTTGGGATAAATAAATCTTTTTAGGACTGAAACAAAATAAAATCTTATGAGGTAAAACTGCCAAACTCTACCTGATGCTGCATATTAGTTTCATCGCTTCATTTAGGAAAAAAAAAATTCCAAACTGAGAACATTATGAAAAAAGCAAAAATTAAACAAGCCTCTAATGTGTCAGCTCCATCTTTAATTTCCAGATCATTGCTTTTTTTTAATGTTAATTGTCTTTGAGGAAGCTCTTAAACAACAGTCAGCCAAAAGATTGTCTGGTTCATTTGTCAGCGAAAGCATTTTAAATATGATCACAGACAGTGTCATTTTACATGAGGTGTTTCCTTAGTATGATTGTTAAAGCATACACCATAAAAACTCCCTTTGAGAGGCTACTAAGTGTAGCCTCTTGGATCAAGAATCTGGAAATAATTCATAGGGGGTTGATTTACCAGGCATCTCTGGCTAATCTCAATAGTCCCGGTGTCCCAGCAAAATTATGATGTGTCCAATTTACTCCAATTTGCTGCTGCTTATAACCTATCTTCCCCTCAAGTCTCTTTTTGATATAAAGAACAGTATCTATCTATCTACCTACCTACCTACATATGCATCTTTCTATCTCCTTGTACTCAGGTTGTTACCGGAGATCATAAACAGAATACTGCTTGCACAGCTCTTTTTTCCCACATTTTGCCTTTTTTTTCTAACCCTTTGTCTCATTCCCACAGGCAGACACAGAAATTTGCTGGATACTCTCATCTCCTGCTTTCTGCCTGATGACTTGATCTATTCTCAGATGCATTGATAATCACAAAAATGAGATGATGCTGAAAATATGAACACAAACACTTCAAAAACAAACCCTAATAACGGACATTTTAAATCTTTTGTCCTCACATCTTTCTTTCTTTTATATTGTATAAATTAATACAGTTATTTATTTGCTAAGAGCAAGGGAAAAAGACTGGACTAATAACAGTACTATCCCAAAGGTATCCTCATTCATATCTAGCAAACAGACTGCTGACCCAAGGAAAATAAAGCAAGAATGTGAACACTATTATAAACAGTGCAAATATCAGAGAATAGGTGTGACTGAAAGCAGAGATTTTACATTACATTTTATCTGTTTATTACCATATGGACTAAGCAAATACATATCAAACGTTTGAGAAATGCTCTAAATGTTACCATTTCTTCATTTTCTCTTTTACTGGTGCAGTGTCAGACACAGGATAGTTGAAATCTAGCTGTTATGCTTTTTAGATGATAGTCAAATTTTACTGACTTCAAAAGCAAGGAAGTGCAAGAGAAGGAACAGGAGATTTCTCAAATGTTTGATATATAATGACCTGGGGCTAAATCTATGATAAAACTTACGAACCTAAGTTAAAAATTGATATCCTTCTTACCTGTCTCCTGCTCTTGGATGTGTCTAACAAGCATAGACACTTAGGTCCAGATGCATCACTCTTAAACTTAGGCCCCAAATTCAAAAGCAAAGTGGCTTATGTTCCTTCTGTACTCAGTGCAGAGAGGCAGCCTGAGAGGGTGATACCCCCTATCAAAGGTAGATAGGAAAACCTTAAATGATCCCAAAGACAGAGACCCAGATCCAGGACTTCCCACTCCCACATGGACACCCTTTCCACCAGGCTGTGCAGACAAGCTCACTCTTGCTTGCTTTCCCTTTCACCCAGGTTTTGCACCACGCAGCAGCCCTGCTCCAACAGGAGGGAGGGAAACTGCTCTCTGTCACTGTAGTTTTGTGGTAAAGTCATACTCCTATAATCTATATTTAAGCTCCCTCCCTCCAACAGAGGTATACCTAGACTTAGATCTCCGGATAAGCATTTGGCAGCTGCCCTCTACACTGTTTCCAAGGCAGGCTGAAGCAAGATGGTAAAAAAGTTTGTGATGGATGTTTCCTTTATCAACTGTTTGCTCTGCAATACACTGTGTTAAGAAGCTGTGTCTGGGTTGTGTATTTTCACTGGCCAGCTGGTAACATTTTAGTACAGATAGAAAGTATTTGTAGGAGGGAGTGACTGCGCCTTCCCAGAGTTCAACTTAGCAAGTGCTATGGGAAGGGAGGTTTCAGGAGTGGATGAAAGAGAGGCATGATGAGTTAGAGCTTGCAGTCTAAGCAGAGACTAGGGGGGCATTGAAGAGACACTCAGACAGACCTCAGAGGATCTGGAAACAAAAGTATTTTTCCTAGGACTTGAGGGGACTGTGTAGAGTTCGTGCAACCCAATGAGCCACTAAAAGTTACTGGACTAGGAGCAAGGCTGAAGGAAAGGACACACTTTCCATAGAGACAGGGGAAGGGGAGGAATTTATTCACACATTTTAAAATTTTGTCTTAGGAAATTAGAATATCTCTATTTAAAAGTTTTATATCTCCCCCCACCCTTTTTTTTTTCCTTAATAGTATTACTGAGTCAAAGCCACTTTGACATTGTTCTGTCTTTTCACTCTAAGAATAAAGTGCAGGCAGAGCAAACTCTAATCTCCAGCTAGCACTGAGTCCATCATAATGTATCTTGTATTCTCTCCCTCACTAGTAAGTGAAGGCTAGGGCAAATCAACTTCTTGTCCTGGACATCTGTTTCCATTTCTCAAGTTAGTGTATGATGTTGCAATAGAGTACGGGCCTTTCATGAGGTAATCCAGACACTTAAATCAAAATAAAGTATTATGTGTACTAGCCATCAAACTTACCCTAACTTACAAAACAAAATCAAGATTTATAAAGAGGCATGTTCAGGCATGTGTAAAAGAATAAAAATGAACATTGCAAGGTGACCAATGGCACTTATGAGATCATGCAAGAACACTAAATTCTGTGCAAATTGAAAGTTACTTGGATTCTATGTGTTAGTGAAGGCAATGGAAATTCTTAATAGATCTTCATATCCCAGTCAATCAAGGTCTATTAAAGTTCTGAGCGAAACAGTAGTGTCAGGGAAAAGGATTCATGGTCATTGGCTACTATCCAAATGTCAGAAGTTTAACCAATTCTGTATTGTTTATACAAGGTTTTCAAGTCTAAAAAATATATATATATGCATAATTTATACTAATTTTTATATGATAATAATTGGTTCTCATAAATTGGTGTGACTTTTTGAACTGTACATTTTTATAATGATATGGTAGCATAAATTTATGCTACTATTAACCATAGAAATTGTTCTGTTAAGTCTTTGCTGAGAGCTATTAAGAACCCCCAGAGAAGGCTAAGACATTCAAAATACATTGCTTGCCTATTTGTCAACAGCCTTTTAACAAAGTTTTTATTGCCCTGAGGCTATTTATTTGATTAATATAGTCTAGGTCTTGGTGCTAATTTTGTTCCCAGGGAATATGCTTAGTTGTCCTTTGTCATTTTCTTTTTTCAATTTTAAATTTTTCCTTGTCTTAATTCAGAGAAGCTTCTGACATTTGTGTATGAATGTAATACACTGAGAAATCATATTTATCTTTTTTCTTAGAGTGAGCAAATGCTCTCACCCACATCATATTAGCCATTGGCATAACAGAATAGTAAAATTACAAAAATAAATCTAACAAACAACAAGGAAAAGGCACAGCAATCAGGAAACTCACATATCTATTCTGAAAGCTCCTTCTAAAGAAGCAGAGCACAGATCACTCCTTTTGTCCTGTTTTCTCACTGTTTTCTTTGTGTTCAGGAGATAAAAACATTCATTTCTTTAAAAATCGTTGCTAATCTGATTTAATGGTTTTGTGATGAGCACATTTATGTTACCAAGCCTGACACTGACATTAAAATATTTTCTGTTTAGATTTTTACAAGGTGAATTTTGTGTCATATTAGTCTTTGTAACATTATTAAAACTGTGTAAAATAGGCCAGACCCTTTTACAGTCTTTGATGGATGTTTGGAACTGGGAAATGAGATGTGACCTGGATGATACAGAGTAGCATTCAATAGAGCTAACAGAGCTGAAGATGGCTACTTGAAAGAAAATTAAAGCACTTCTATGCCACATATTACATTTTAAAGTAAGATGAAATCCCTACTTTATGTAATTCAACACAGATTCACGAACACCAAGAGAGGTCAGTGGAGCTCTGGCTGTTAGGAGCTGTCAACATTAGTAGCTTTAACTCCCCCCCCCCCCTTTTTCTTTCAGACCAGAGTGTGATTACAGGGGCAACAAAAAAAACATGCCTGCATTCCAGTTTGTAATTGCATTACCATTTTAACACAGATCTTTGAGTCTGAAATCTTCAGGTTTTGTTCCATGTACACTAACTATAAACTGATTAATTCCAACATAGTTTATTACAAATTAAGTTTCTCTGGTTTTACATCATAAGGAGCCCAAACAAACTGCGTAACAGTGTGATAGGTGCTGAGGTCCAGATCCTAAAGAAACTATTCAAATTCATGACTGAGTGTGACTCTGTGTGAAGACATACTGTTTCTTGTCTTGAATATTTGAGATGTGCCTTGAGCCTTCCTATCCACTTCTATTCCAGAAGCACTGGCTGAAGTTTGCAATTAGATGATCAAAATTCTTGATTATAAGAAATAGGATATTAATGTTCAGCTAGAGAATGCATTCTACTATTAAGCTGTGATTTTGGGTGAGGGTTCTAAAACAAACAAACAAAGGCATCTTATTTAGTCTAATTCTAATACTGCTATTCTAGACCCTCTTTTTCTTCTTTCAATGTTTGTTTGCCATTTATAGGGCTCCTTAACATTTTAGATACTTGCAATAACTGTCACTGTCTTTGAGTCAAGAAAACGTTCCTTGAAAAAACACTGACAAATCAAAATGTTGACATTTTAAAGCCACTTTGCACAGGAAATATATAATGCAGAAGGCAACAGAAAATAGGATGCTTTCTTTCTCATTACTGGGTGAGCACTGATTGGACTAATATGAAGGCATTTCCTCCACACCATTTTTGAGTTGTTCAATATTTTAGTGCCACTTTGATTCAGGTACTTCATCACCATTGAAATTTTTATTTTTATGATCACTATACACAGGGTCATCTCATGATGAGCTAGCTAATTTAAAACTAAAGCTTGGCTGCTGGACATAAAAACTGGTATAGCCCAATATTTCTCCAGTTTAATCTTTATGACATAAAATATTTCTGATGGTTTCATGAGGATTAATTCTGATTGTAATTCTTAATATTATTTTAAATGATTGTACAGTTCAACTGAAAAAACATAGGCTAATTTTGCCTTGGAACTTCCTTTTTAAAAAGTGAGTTCCAGGTTTGTGAAAGGTTTTGAGTTGGTATCTCTGAGAAATGAGACACAAGCTGGATGTGGCTCCTGCTTGTGGGTTGCTCTCCTTTCATCTAATGGCAACGTTATACATATGTTTCTAACTCACCTGCTGACTATCTGTTGGCAATAATGATATTTCAGGTCAAACAGTCGCCTGAACCTTTAGGCCAAGAAATCCTGATTACAGGCTGTCTCCAGTTCAATAAAGGACATTTTTTTGATAGCTCACCATACCTTTGTGTATCTTGCTGGAGGGTGCTGCAGGACTAGGAGGTGGAGGTTTGCCGTAGTTCCGGGTAATTCTTTTCTTCTCTACAATTACTCCTTATCCTGTTCATGGAGTAGCATCTTCTATTGTGCAGACTGAAGGTGCAGCACCTCACGTCTCTGGTTTTGATGCCATTGATCACCAAGAGGTATTCTTTGTTTCTCGAAAGAATTCAGGCAGTTAGTCTTTGATATAGTCTTTGATCCTGCAAACTCTCCCAAATGAGCTACTTCAGGGTTTTAAGGCCTTTAAGGGTAAGCAGGTTGTTACAGGATTAGCATATAGATACGCGTTTTCTGTGTTCTGAGGCTTATCTTTATTATTCCATATTGTGCAGCAAGGGAAAATGTCTGGCTAAGATCCAGTCCGGTTAAGACCAAGATGTGGATGCCAGAACAGAAGATCACCATGAGGATATGTCAGAGACATAGCAGCTTCAGTGAAAATCTCTGTCAGAAGCAGCTTGGGGAATTTTTAAATTCTTAGTAGCAAATAAAAATAAAATAATTTATGCAGAGGATTGCTTTAACTACATTTGTGAAGACAGTGTGGAGAGGAGAGTACTGTATTAATATTTTCATTACAGTTAAAACAACATTTTACACTCTAACGTAAAGTAGATCATTTATGTTTTGTACTATAGAGACCTTCTTTCCTTCTTCACAGAATCACAGAATCACTGAGGTTGGAAGGGACCTCTGGAGATCATCTAGTCCAACCCCCCGATCAAGCAGGGTCACCTAGAGCATGTTGCACAGGATTGCATCCAGGTGGGTTTTGAATATCTCCAGAGAAGGAGACTCCACAACCTCTCTGGGCAACCTGTCCCAGTGCTCTGTCACCCTCACAGTGAAGAAGTTTTTCCTCATGTTCAGATGGAACTGTCTGTGTTTCAGTTTGTGCCCGTTGCCTCGCGTCCTGTCACCGGGCACCACTGAAAAGAGTCTGGCTCCATCCTCTTGACACCCTCCCTTCAGATACTTGTACACGTTGATAAGATCTCCTCTGAGCCTTCTCTTCTCCAGGCTAAACAGGCCCAGCTCTCTCAGCCTTTCCTCATAAGAGAGATGCTCCAGTCCCCTAATCATCTTTGTAGCCCTTCGCTGGACTTGCTCCAGTAGTGCCACATCCCTCTTCTACTGGGGAGTCCAGAACTGGATGCAGTATTCCAGATGTGGCCTCAGCAGGGCTGAGTAGAGGGGGAGGATCCCCTCCCTCAACCTCCTGGCAACACTCTTCCTGATGCACCCCAGGATACCATTGGCCTTCTTGGCCACAAGGGCACATTGCTGCCTCATGCTTAACTTGGTGTCCACCAGCACTCCCAGGTCCTTCTCCGCAGAGCTGCTTTCCAGCAGGTCAACCCCCAACCCGTACTGGTGCATGGGGTTATTCCTCCCCAGGTGCAGGACCCTGCACTTGCCTTTGTTGAACTTCAGGAGGTTCTTCTCTGCCCACCTCTCCAGCCTGTCCAGGTCTCTCTGAATGGCAGCACAGCCTTCTGGTGTATCGGCCACTCCTCCCAGTTTGGTATCATCAGCAAACTTGCTGAGGGTGCACTCTGTCCCTTCATCCAGGTCATTGATGAAGAAGTTGAACAAGACTGGACCCAGTACTGACCCCTGGGGGACACCGCTAGCTACAGGCCTCCAACTAGACTCTGCGCCGCCGAGCACAGCTCTCTGAGCTCTGCCATTCAGCCAGTTCTCAATCCACCTCACTGTCCACTCATCCAGCCCACACTTCCTGAGCTTGTCTATGAGGATGTTATGGGAGACAGTGTCAAAAGCCTTGCTGAAGTCAAGGCAGACAACATCCACTGCTCTCCCCTCATCTACCCAGCCAGTCATTCCATCAGAGAAGGCTATCAGATTGGTTAAACATGATTTCCCCTTGGTGAAGCCATGCTGACTGCTCCTGATCACCTTCTTTTCCTCCACATGCGTGGAGATGGCCTCCAGGATAAGCTGCTCCATCACCTTTCCAGGGATGGAGGTGAGGCTGACTGGCCTGTAGTTCCCTGAGTCCTCCTTCTTGCCCTTTTTGAAGACTGGGGTGACATTGGCTTTCTTCCAGTCTTCAGGCGCCTCTCCTGTTCTCCATGACCTTTCAAAGATGATGGAGAGTGGCTTAGCAATGACATCCGCCAGCTCCCTCAGCACTCGTGGGTGCATCCCATCGGGGCCCATGGACTTGGTGGTTTGAAGTTTGCCTAAATGATCTCTAACCCACTCCTCCTCACCTAAGGGAAAGTCTTCCTTTCTCCAGACTTTCTCTCTTGCCTCCAGGATTGGGGGTTCCTGAGGACTGGCCTGACCAGTAAAGACTGAAGCAAAGGCGGCATTCAGTAACTCTGCCTTCTCTGCATCCTTCGTCACCAGGGCACCCACCCCATTCAGCAATGGGCCCACATTTTCCCTAGTCTTCCTTTTGCTACTGATGTATTTGAAGAAGCCCTTCTTGCTGTCCTTGACATCTCTCGCCAGATTTAATTCCAAATGGGCCTTAGCCTTCCTCGTCGCCTCCCTGCATACTCTGACAACGTTCCTATATTCTTCCCAAGTGGCCTGTCCCCCTTTCCACTTTCTGTATACTTCCTTCTTCTGGTTGAGTTTTGCCAGGAGCTCCTTGCTCATCCATACAGGTCTCCTACCTCCTTTGCTTGACTTCCTACTCATAGGGATGCACCGATCTTGAGTCTGGAGGAGGTGATGTTTGAATATTAACCAGCTGTCTTGAACACCCCTTCCCTCTAGGGCCCTAACCCATGGGATTCCTGCAAGTAGGTCCCTGAAGAGGCCAAAGTTTGCTCTCCTCAAGTCTAGGGTTGCGATCCTACTTAGTGCCCTGCTGCCTCCTCGCAGGATCCTGAACTCCACCATCTCATGGTCACTGCAGCCAAGGCTGCCCCCGACCTTCACATCTTCAACCAGTCCTTCTTTGTTTGTTAGTATCATAAGAAATTCTTGGGGAGCTGCAGCTCTGGGAAGCAACCACTTTGAGATGCCCCTGTTGTTTTTTCCTACAGTTTGGTAGTCAATTTTATTTACTTATTGGATTCTCTTTCTTCCTCTGTTGCTGAACTCAATATTTAGGGATTTTTTTGTATATTTTAAAAAGCATTAAGCATATTTCTTCCTATCTCTTACATTATCTAGTAACAATGACTTGAGGAAAGGATAGTTAGAAAGGTAAGCTAATTAGCTTTTGTTAAACTAGCAATCCTATTTTATTAGAAATTCTTTCCCATCTTTCCTACACCACTTTCTTCTTTTTTGAAATAGAGTGTAAAAAACAAATTTTCTGTCTATTCATATCATCTAGATTTCTAGGTCTAATTCAGTGTTCTTTTTATATGCCAGGATTTTGTATAAGAACTCTATACATAATCAGTGCCACGCTGTTTTTATTCATATCAGGGTTGAAGGACTTGATGCAAAGTGAATTTTAATATGGTTCTTCAAAGCAAGTAGTGTGCTGCTAATTGACATGTAACTTGCTGCATCAGTTGGGATTTTATGTAATAAGACTAGTGAGCAATAACACAATACTTGTAGTCACATTACATCAAGCTGTACCGCACTCATACTAGATATGTGGTGAATTAATCTGTTGCAATTTTTCCACTAGCCGATAATGATTACTCTGAATCATTATGACTTCAGCTTTTTGCTGACATTTGTTGTAGTCTTAGTGACATGCTATTACCTTTGTCACAATTTGGTGTAAAACATCTCTCATTCAAGCACCATTTATTACCCTTGGGCTAGATGACATTCAGTGCATGTCAGTAAAGGTGCAGGAGTTCAAATCTCAGTGAATTAGCTGTCCTCTGTGAAAAAAATTACTCATCTCAGAAGATAATTTGCCCCTAAATAACTCTAACGTTTCCATTTTTGTAAAGTTAGATTCTATTTGGCTTATATACTGGAAGAATCTTTCAAAACCTGCTTACAGTGTTCTGTTTCCAGGGTTTGTCCCCAAATATCAGTTTGTGAGAACTGATCACAGAGTGTGTTGTCTGAAAGCACAGTGCTGCATTCTCAAAGGCAGCTCTGAGGCCCACAGTTTGAATGGCATTTAACCCCCCCCCCCAAAGGTACAGTGTGAAATTTTGTTTGGGAAAATATAATGTCTTGTTTTTATAAATCACCTTTTTGTGTACCAAATTAAATCAACTGTTATTTGATTATCATGCCTGAAGCCATCTGTTAGTAAAAAGTACTGTGAACTTGCACTCTGACTGTGATCCAGTCAATCTAATTTAAGCAACTGACTTGTGCTGGAATTTTAAGTGTCTAGTAAAGCAGTCCTGCCAAAATATGTACGTGTGTCTAAATTGTGAGACAATTGCTAGCTCCTAAGGCCAGATAGATGCTGTGGCCGTGTCGTGTCTCGTATTCTTTCTCTGAAACACTTGGTTGGCAGGCCCAAAAGGAGGTCCTCACTATCACAGGTCTTGAATATGTGATCGCTCAGTGGTGTGATTTCACAATGGGTCGGAGTTCCCCACAATTAGAAAATGCTCCTGGATGGCAAGTATGTCGGGTGTCACATAGGAAGAGGCTCAGGCTGGTTCTGTTCAGGGTTGCATTGCACCTGGGTCCTGGATCTGCTGCTGCAGTCCCTGTCTTGCCCCATGGTGTTGCTGCTTGTGTGGAGGTCAGGCGTGCTCCTGAGAACTGTGCCTCCACGCTCAGCTTGGAGGTGGCTCTCTGTTGTCCCCCACAAGCCTGGGATCAGGTCTGGTAACCCCAGCCAACTGTGTGTGTGTGCCCATATAAATGTAAGGGGAGCTCTATTCCTGCCTGCTCTCCAGTCTCGGCCTCGCTTCAGGTGAAAATGAAAGGAAAACACATTGTGTGGTTTAAGCTCAGAGCAAGCATGGTCTTCCATCACTGACCAAATGCTCTAGCTAGTGAATCATTATATCAAAAAGTGTGTGGCTTCACCTCCTCTGTACACATTTTAAAATAAAAGAGTGTGTTTTGCTCAGTTTTCTGCAAGAATAGCTGGGTTATCTGCTCTCAGAGGTTCTTGAGCTTCTCCTTGCCCTCCTTGAGCTTCTGGATGACTGGTTGACGTACATGTTTGCTGGCCTCCAAATGGCCCATGCTCTGCCTCAGCTCTGGCCAGGAGGTGGTTAAAGACACTTTTGCCTTTGCTCAGAACCTCCTGCCGACTTTTGGCAGTTTTTCTCTAGATCTCTCTTCTATGTGCATACCTCTCCCACCGCTCTGAGCATAAGTGACTTATCCAGAGTTTGAATATCACCTGGGAGCCAGAGCCTTCCCACACAAGAACCATCACAACAGTTACCTTACACGTACCTTACCTTATACCTTCTGAATCAAACCTTAAAAGATCTATATACTTTTTTGATTTTTGACTCTATAACACTTAGTTTGCTACTTAAAATGACTTCTCCAGGAAACACTTATAGCAAAAAAATTTTAGGGAGAGCTGGTGAATTTCCTTGTCAGGAAACACATCCTCCTTTGCCAGCTATACCTATGAAATTAAAAAAAAGGACAAAATTCCAAGCTGCTTAGAAAAAAGTATTGTACCTCATCTGAAAACTTTACAACTTTGATTCCAGGTTTCAACCCCATGTAAATTAGTTTAATATAAAAATAAATTGCATGAATCACAAAAACTTGGAAAATAAGCTTCAGAATGGAACCTGACAGCTTTTCTACAATATTTTTAATCAGAGTTCATTGATGTCAACTGTGTGATCTATGAAGGTTTTAAATTTATGAGCTGATTGTAGGCGTAGTTATTGTTGTAGCAATTTTGGAGCTGAAAATAGTTGGCTGTCATTAAGGATCTCCAGGTAAGGGGAGGTTTTGTCTTCATGGAAAGGGACTTAACAGGGACTCATGTGGTGTGACATAATTTTGTTCATTAAGACAAGAACCTTTTATTCTTTTGCCATAATCACCTCTATACGAGAAAAGCTAGAGCTCAGTCCTGACTGGCTGTAGAAAAGTACATGGCCTTCTTGATGAGCACTAGGAGTATTTGCTTCTGTATTGTTCTTTAGTAGCATTATATTCTTTATCATGCACAAGATGAACACATTTATTTTTTCACAACCCACCATGAAGATTTTTTCTCCACTGTTGTAAATTTCAGACCAAAATATCATATACATAATATCTGTTCGTATGCAAATACATACACTATATATCTGTATCTATCCAGAAGCACAGTTAGAAGAAATGCTGGTTTGGGATTATAAACATTGATTTTTGGGAAAAAAATGTTAAAAAATAAAGAACTTTAAAAGAAATAATTGGTATAAGCTTTCAAAAGTCTGTAGTCTTGATAGCCAAAACATCATGTATATATGTTTAGTCACTAAGAAACAAACATCCCCCCAGAAAAACAGTCAAGATGTTTGAAAGTCAGGAGCTTGCCTACTGCTTTTAGGTGCCCATCACAAGATGTGAGATGACCATAGCCACCATTCCCTCTCTGCAGTCTCACTTTTGGAGTAGAAGAAGGGAATAAAGAGACACAGGCAGGGACCAAACATGCAGGCAGCTAGGCTGTGCCCATATATCCTTTTTCCTTGCCCCCCAAGCAGACAGCTGTCTTCAGCACCTTTCTATTCTGATTAAGCCTTGAGTTATTTCTGACTTTAGGCTGCTGCATGCTGAGCATGCTGATTGTAGTTAACTTATTTCAGAAGGCACTGACTCCTTCAGATCTTTTTCTGCGGTGTCTGCCTCTCTTGTATAGAGAGCCTAAGTAGATTCCACTGCAAGGGTGAATTGCCTATAAGTTATAGATATATGACTTACAATGCTTTGTGATATCTAACTTTTTAATAACTAAACCTTTAATGGCAACTGGCCTACTTTTTATATTGGCCTTGTTAGAAGTTTTCCCTAAAAGTTTTGTACTGTATCCCTGCAAGTGCTGTCAGAATTTAAAGTACTACCCCTATAAAAAGTGGATCATTATTTATAAGTTAGTAGCAATTCAGGGTTTAAATGGTTGATGGCTTCTATTCCTATCTGATCTCTAGTGGTGGGACAGGAAAGAATTATTGAACTGGAAAAAAATACCAGAGCGACTGTAAAATCTCCAAAAACCTTGCAGGCTTTAAAGACCAGCAAAACCATAGTGGATCTGTCTAGTGTTGGCAATAGTCCTGTCTCAAGTGGGAGGCTGGGCTATAAGACTCTCAGAGGTCCCTTCCAAATAACATTTTTCTGATACTATATATTTACAGGGCTCTCAGTGGATTTTTTGGCCTTTATCTGAAACACTAGTATGAATACCAAAACAGACTTATTTCTAGGAAAGTAAATATCAAACACTTAATAACTATGATAAGTATAATATGGTAGGAAAAAGAACTCAAAATTTGTGAGGAAAAAAGCTGGAGAATCTCAAAGGCAAACTCATATTTAAGAAAGAGCAGACTGACATGCCTTTGAAGTGGGATAATTGGAATGGAAATACTTTGGATTCAGTCACAAACGGGTGCTTGAACTTTAAGTGAACTGGCAAAGAAGCTGTTAAAAGCTATATAAATTGGATCATTCTTGCACTAACAAATATGTTCACAAAGAAGTGTCAAGATAGAGTTTTATGTTTTAGAACAGCAGCAGATAGGAAATCTTTGTAGACTCAGGCAGTCTGCTAGTGCTCTCAGGCAGTGCTAGGCAGGAATACAGCCCTTGCATCCTAAGGAAATGAAGGTTATCCCATTGCCTGGTTTGGGAATACACAGTATCTGAAATTCATTGGCCTATGAAAAATAAGTTACCTGTGTAGGAGAATAATAGACACTAACTAGATTAAATCACTAATTAACACTGTTATTAGGCAGTACCTGTTGCTAGACTGAAATGTGGTATGCTTGCCTTTTCCATTTTCACTCTGTCTAGAAAAGTAAAGGAAGAGCAGTGTGGCTGAGCACATCATGAGATGACTAAACTTCTCCCTTTGGGAGTATTCTTGAATATGGTCTAAGTCTGAGACTGAGCAAGTTCTGGTCATAAACTGTGATAAGTCTGGATTTGAACACAGTCTTGGACCTGTGCTTGACTGACAGTATAAACTTAACTTATAGAGTGGTTGCAAGCTTAAAAGTATCACTTATTATTGTCTGTAATCAAACTACATGATCTTGCCCTTAATGATGTTATGGCAGGAGAATGAGATAGCTTGTGTAAATATATCAGGAGAAAATCAGTACCACTATAAAGTAGGTCCATTAATAAATGAGATGGAGAATTAAATTACTAATGACTTTGAAATGGCTGAGATAAAGAAATTCTGTGCCAAAGCTGCCTTTAAGAAGAAAAATAAAGTTAGGCCAATTAGGAATGCAAGGAAGGGAAAAAAAAAACACCCTGTGATTCACTGTGAAAGAAGAATGGCTATGGAAACAATTAGATTTTTGAACACTACTGTCACTACCCAGTAAAATGGGATACTTTCCAGTGTGCCTGTGGTACTGAACTACCTCTTATTCTCTGAACCGATTAATACTGGGACTGTAATACCACAAACAACTTAAACTGACATACACTAGTAGAGCCATCAAAAGACGTCACTCAACCCTGTCTTGGCATCTAGATCAGCACGCTCACTCATGCTTTCTCTCTCGCCTGGTTTTGACGGAAGTGTTTGCACTGTCTCATGGTTAACTGCATTTATGTGGTTTTCCACTGGGACAAATGCCTTCTACTGAGTAGTGAGATTTATTAGCCTGAGTGAAGGTAACTCAGCTACTCTTTGCTTTCATTAGGCTAATTTGTCTGCACAGGTTTGCTTTAATGGAACAGCATTCATTGTATTGTTTAGACTCACCCTACTTTGACATAAAGCTCCAGATTTTTCACTGGCACCGGAGTGACTGACATCTTTGCTCCTCTCAGGTTTTCTCCTAGATGTTTTCTCCAAATCCAGCCTTCCATTCTCTCCTTTTCTACTCCCATCATTATATCCTACCTGAGCAATAATCCTCTCAGTAACACTCTCCTTCCTTTCACATACCATTTTCAACTTTCTCTTCATTTTGAGGAATGTGCTATATCAGGTGCTGCTCATCTGGAAATGAAACAGTATTTGTTAGTAGCCACCTTTTTCATTATTTTTTTCATACCTCTGAAATATAATAACAAGTATAAATTGCATTGGACTGATGTAATCTTGAAACAATTATGCAGAGAGGTGTGGAATGTCTCTCTCTATTGAAAATTTCCTGTTTAAATATCAAGGTGATTAATGATTGTGAGAATGAATTATTTAGCAGACCCATTTGGATGATAGGTTATTTTATAATCCCCAAGTTTTTGGATACTGAAAGACTAAGTTATTATCTATTCAAATGCTAATGCTTTCAAGTTGTTTTTCTGGCAAATATTAGTACTGTTGTTCTGTGAAAAAAAAAATAAGCTGAATGATGAAAACCAGAAGTGTTAAGGGCAACACATAAAATCATACTTTTCTCCAGTAGAACCAGAAATAGAACAAACATTAACATTATTGTAATATTTATTAATATGTCGAACTCAGGTTTTTTTAATTACATGTATATGTCAAACTATTCCAACTCTACCACAGAAATGTCCCAAGGAAAACAAGGAGTCATATATGAGAACTGATATGATGTAGAGAACGGTCCTTTTTAGAAGAAGATATTAAAAAAAAAAAAAAAAAGACCCCCCCCCCCAAAAAAGGAGACCAGCTGTGGGGAACCTAATTTTTTGGCCTCCCAGAACGTTTATTTTGTTTCTAAGACACTTTCCAAGCCATATTCCTTAGCCATTGCTCAACTGCTATTCCTGTTCTACTTTATCTCCCGCCTAAACCACAATTACTTCACACTAAGGAACAGTTGCTGTCTGGGGAGGGAAAAGCAGAATATCTGAAACTGAAAAACATTCCCCTTCTGCTCCCAAGTATAGGGAGAGAGAAGGTACCCAGCAACCCTTTCCTTGGAAACCCACTGATGAATAAAATGGCTAATACACTATCTGTTACTGAAAATTATCTGGTACCGGAGCGGTGAAAGAAATGCTGTCCATTTTCCAGCCACTTAGAAATAACGGTGTGATGTTCAGCACATGGATTTCAGCAATTTCTTTGAGAAATGAAACCTCTTGTGCATCTCATAGTTTGTTCAGTATTCAGACAATAGACTTATCTATAAAAAGATAGTTGAATATCTCAAATCAAGAACAGCACCTAGATATTTCATTAATAAAACTTTTTTTTTAATCTGATATGAGAGCTAATGAAACATAATGAATAATAGAGAATGATCAATGAAAGGTCAGACAAAAACTTGGAAAATGTTGAGTACATTAATTTGGATTCTCATTTGCATTAAGATTCCTGTGAATTTACATTCCCCTTCACAACTGCTTTACATTAAAATGATGGTATAAGGTAGCCTTATTATAATTGACTATGTAGATTACTGTTGAAAATATTACTAATGTAATGATGCCTGGGAAGGAACTCTAAGGAAAATGATAATCAGATCTTTACTGGATTTGACTAAAATCTAAGAAACATACGGGTTTACAAAAATGAGGCTTCAGACTTTGACTGAAGAAGCATTTTGATACTCTTCTTGAGGAATAAAAGAACAGTAAAATATTCCTACAAAAAATCCCTAAGTACCAAAACTGAGGTCAGCACTGAAATTTGTAATCCATATCTCACTCTTCAGTCAAATCTACCTTGTCAGGAGAATCATGTTGTATTATATGTACACCTTAACCATATTATAGTATGTTTGGAACAAACCTATCAACAACCATGTTATGGAACTAGGTAAATGTTGTTTACTGAAGCAAGACTAAATCAGGTTGAAATGCAGCCAGGCACTGCAGTGCTATAGCAGTCTTGCAAGAAGTAAATTTAGCCCTGGTACTCCCATTCTGAAAGAAGATCATTATGGCAGCTATGAGAACAGCAAAGGGACACTCAGAAATTTCTTTTCAATACGTAATAAAATAGCGTTTGGAAATTTTAATTATTGTGACTGAAAAATACATATTCATCGCTTTTATTTTTTAACAGTCTGATAGCAAAACCATAGGAAAAAAGTTCTGCCACAGGTATCAAAAAGTCAGACTAAAAAGATCATTTCAGTTTTATGTTTAATGTCTTCAAAGACAAGAGAATGGTAAGGATATACTCATTCATGCAAACAAAATGTACTCATCCACATTCATACTAATGATGTGTATTAAAAAAAACATGTTGTTTTTCAGTAAAAGCATCTATGCCTATTAATGCTTTTGAGGCATTGTTTGATATGCACAGAGATTTGTACTAAATGCTCTTCCTCACCGGTGTCTTTTTGGAGGTTCAATGTGGTAAAGACACACTAATATTATTAATGCTTTTGTTGTAATGTGAGAAGAAGCTATAAAGTCATTAATTTATGTTGGTATCCATCCAGCCATGCAAAATGTCCTTATTAGAGATCTTTTTTGATTTATTATTCACATATTATGCAACTATTGAAGTGAAAAATACATTTTTTTTAAATTTTAATTTAGTTCTCAGATAACAGTGAATTAAAGCTTTATAATGAGACTCTGAGCATACACACTGAATGATAAGCCTTTGGAATATCTGTGTTGTAATTTTTCAGATAAAAAAATCTGAAATGACAGAAATTTCAGCAAAGTTTCATTTGAGTTCTTAGTGTGTTTTTGTCACTATATCATTATACAGTCCAAAACTGAATTCACTTTGGCCCTTTGTTTTGATCAGTTTTGCTTGAATTCTTAGTCTCAGGCACTGCAATTTAGTATTAGAGCATATTTTCTTACATATATATTTTGAAATTGTCTTACTCTTTTAACTCTGGTTTCACTTGTATTCCTGCTCATGCACACCATGAACCTTTGCAAGACTGGCCTTTGAAATTCACCCAACAGTGATTTAAACCTGACCTTGGAAAGTCAATAATTGATTACAATCACGAAGTGCACAAACGAAAGAAAAAAAAATACAAGGGAAAAAAAAAGTCTCTAGCAAAAACAAGTGATTTTAAATTTGATCAAGAGCTGGTCCATTCGAATTATATTAAAATTGCTCTACCTGCCTGACTAACAAAAACCAAACCAAACATTTGCTTATAATGCTTATAATTTGCTTATAAGTTGCTTTTGTGATTCAAAATATGAAACAATACATAAGCATTACACAGATAAGGGTGCAGTTCTCAGCTTGAGGCACCTAGATGTAGTTGTCTGCATGAAAAAATCTACATGTTGAGCTGGATCATATCCTCCAGTCCCAAGTAAATGTCTTAGGTACTGTTGGGTATTTCAGGTAGTACAAGGTGACTCCTTTGTTTGCAACTAAATCTCAGTCACAGCCAGTTCAATCAGTGTGTCCTGAAAAATGGTTCAGCTGACCAGCCATGGGACGTCTATTTTAGGGTGAGATGAAGCGCTCTCCAGGGCTCAGTTTGGTTGTCTAAACATAGGTGTCTAGTGTCATCTGCAATGTCATAGAGAATTTGAGACATCCTATTAGATCTGCCAGATATACTATGGGGCATACAAGGACACTGTGTGGACAGGCAGTTGGATGACAGTAGGCATACCTTAAGGCGTCTCCAATGGCCCTCGATGCCTGTGTGGGGGCTGTTGAATCAAACCTCCAGACTCCATCAACTGTGTTGACTAAAGGCCTGATATAGTTGCCCACACATAAGGAGTTTAGAAGTGGGACTTAGTTGCCTAAACATGGGTGACTTGTGTCATGTGAGGTGCCCTAAGACATGTTCCCGGACTTTCAGATGCTGCTTGACAAGGGTGCATCTTCTGAGTCATGACTGCTAGCACTCCTCAGACATACTAGGACATCTCAAAAGACATTAGATGTCTTGTTGAGATCTTAACGCCATTTGAGACACCCTTGGCATCTACACTGCGCTGGCAATTATGAGAAATGAGCAGGGGAGATGCATACCTTTATGGAACAGCAGCTAGAGGCCTAATGGGATGTCGTACATCTAAGTCCTAGTGTCCTTCTCAGCAGCACTAAAAGTGGTGCTGGTCTGTATTAAAACCATTGATAACCCCAGACCTTCTTTGTCCATAATGGGAATTCAGATACTCATTTCTCAGGAAGAAACCTATATGTTGTTACCTAAACATTGGTGTCTTAATCTTGTGATCTGATAGTCTAAAACCCTTAATAATAAAAATAATTAGAAGATTAAAAGCACTTTGAGACAGGAAAAGTGCTCTTTTGTTTGTATATCTCCTACAACAGTAGCTTGGGAGAGGATGTAGGTGTTAACAGTTAATTAAAAAACAAGCTAATGAAATATTATACTGCTAATTCCTTCTTTCAAAATTATTTCTATCCAGTCATCATTATGTCTTTAGATTTGTGTCTATTTAAGTGTTTTCTAGTTGTTTTTTTTTATGGCGTTACCTGTAATTTCTTTGTCTGCAAAATAAAGTCAAGATGTCTTCTCTTTCGAAAAGTACTTTATCTATATCTGAAAGTTAACTATAAACTAATATATATGAGGTTTCCCTGACTCCCTTCAGCCTAGTCATTATGTTTGCCGAGTTTTTGTAGGGACAACTGGTCCAACAGGCACCGAGGAAAGCTTGGCAGGGAATTGTGGGCCTCTCTGGGATGAAGACAGGCTCTTTGTAAAGATCAAAGCTTAAGGAAACACAAACTGGTATATCTGCTTTCCTACTGTAGGCCCACAAATATAATTTTGGGCAAGCTTGTCATTCCCTCACCTATCTCTTGCCTACATTTGGTCAGGCTTCATGGTTTTGTCCTATTTGTAGCTAAGTCCACAGGCAGGCCAAATCTGGTAGAGAGATGTCAACCATGATCTGCCTATATTGATAAACTGAAGATGACCAAAGGGCAGGCTCAGATACTGGACCCTCGTTGGCTCCCTGTGCTTAGGTGTTAGCCCACTCCAAGGATCAGTTCTGGCCTGCTTCCATTAGCCTTCTCAGAGATAATTTTTCTCTGAATGAAGGTAGCTTTAAGCAGTATAGGCATATACCAGTTGGTGTCAGTTCGCCTTGAGGACAGAAATTAGTTCCTGGCCCTCTTTTATTCATCAGTGTAGAATATAGCCACAGTGACTTTGATCTTTTTCAAAATACTGCCTTTTCCTACAGGCCAGACATCGTGAATTTAACCACAATTCATAGCAGCAATTCCTTTTTTCACAATGCAGTTGTCAGAGTAACAGTTTTAGCGAGAGCGACACTACTACAGCCTCTCTACACCATCAGACAGAACGTGGTTCACAGATTACAGCTCTGACAAGGACTGGAAAGCCATAGTAGTGAAATGCAGACTATCTCCTGAGATTTGGTCACAGTATAAATTTATTTGTACTCATCTGTAATTGGACCCAAGGTAGTTCATATGTGCCCAGTTGGGATGCCTCAGCTCCGTGCCACCTTGTGCTGCTGATTTGTCTGCAATGTCATCTTGAGATCTGTAGTGTAGCTTCGGCACTTGGTTGTATTAATGGCAGGGTTCAGCCCTTCAGCTCCCTCCCCTCCAAAAAAATACATGTTCTTTTGGGTTTGGGGTTAAGGTAGATGGAATAATTAATCTGCCACTGCTGAAGTATATGAGGCTTAAAAGAATCTGTGTAAAGATTGCCTGTAGTGCAGAAAGAAGCTCTGATAATAACCATTATGTCTAAGCTATTGCACAGCAACCGTAAACTGCTGTGTCACTCAAAATGGTCGCTCTGACACTTGATCAAGGAGTGATGACATCTTTCACTATGGAATTATTTGATGCAGAGCCCAATTATTTCAGAAATTTAAAAAATAATATGTCATATATTTAAAAACACTGCAGAAATCCCTGATTTAATTTAGTTTTGTTTGGAATCCAAGACAATTAATTCCAGAATCAAATCTATTTTAGAGAAAATGTTTTCAGCTGCAGCTGCAGGCAACTTTTGCAGTTTCAGATACAATAGCCACAGTTAATTATCCAGTCAACAATAATTCTATTTAGTTTGGGGAGAAAAAAAATAAAATTCTGGTTTTAATTTTCAAGCTTTAATTCAGCAGATACTGGAACTTAATCAGTGATTGTCTAATGAGAAATTAAGCAATGCCCTTAAAATTAGATTTCATTCCTGTCTTCTAGCACCAAAATTTAGGTTTAGACTTAACTTGCCTAAAGAAAAAAATAAGTTATATTTTCAGTAGCTAGAGGGAAAGTGATATGAGGTGAGACTGGGAAAGGCCATGTATTATAAAAGATCACACTTGACGTGGAAACACCTTGAGGGATTTCGGGTAGAAAAGTAGACACAAAACAAAAGGATACCAGTCTGTTTTGTTGTAATTGTTTTACAGTTAAAATACACAAGAGACATTAAAATCACTATATTTCTTCATTTTGAATTTGAAGGGAATTCATTGCTGATTGATTGTGAAAAATCTAGAAACACTGGAGAGCTGACACAGGAATTGAAACTCCTAGATGACAGGAACGGAATACAGCTACAATATAAGAAGTGCATGGAGAAGAAGGTTTTACTTTTTAAGCTCATCTGCACCTGATTTGCTTGATATCATCTCCTTCAAATCCCTTTCTTTAGAAGGCAAAGGGTACAGTAATGTTGCTGTGTCTAAACTGACCTGCAAGTGAGTGTGTCTGGTGCGTGTTGTGGTTTCGCTGGAGGAACTCATCTTTTGGATCAGGACTTGGCTTCCAGCTGGCCCGTGCACCCAGGTTCTTCTATGTGGAAACCAGGACTTGTACGAGGAGAGGAGAGATGAGGGAAAAACTGGCCCCATCCTGACACACTGTTGGGTTGGGGAGCAGGTATGCACATGGACTGGCAACTTCAAAGTCTATCTAGTCAAACCTTTTTCCTGTGGGCAGTTCCTGCTTGCAAGAGGAAGGTGTAAATAAGAATGATTAAACACATCCAGCAAGAAGGAGTCAGGTTGGGGAGAACGAGGAGCTTCTGCCACCTCCATAAGTACTCACAGCTCCTGGCAGGCTAACAAAGCTGAAGCCATCCCACCTCCAGTGCTGTTCTTGCCCAGTGTAGTTAAATCATGTCCATCTTGTTTGCGCCTCTAAGGTGACAGCCTTTTTCTGCAGTTACATCTTTATGTCTCCCTTAAGTGTAAGCAGGCTGCCTTTGGGCTCTCCTTTCTTGGATTGGGGGGTGGGTTAATACCTCTGCCTACATTTAACTCGTGGAAATCAGGTTATCAGGTACTAGGAACTACTATTTTGTGGAGTAGCCTTGAAAGTGCTGGGAAAAGATGAGTAAAAGAGCTATGTGTGATTAATAGATCTGGTAGAAACAAAGACACTTTAAAAGCCAATGGTTCTTGTTTCTTTTTTACTGCATTGATTCTAGGGTAAAATAAACCCCATGTTTTTAAAGGGGAACACACATGAACCGGGTGGTCATAGGAGAAAAATTTATGTCCCAGGTTTTGGAAAAAATATTCAAAAGTATTTATCCAAGGTAAAATATTATATTCATAATACTAGTAAGGTGAGTATTGCTAAGTATTTGCTCTGCTCTAGACCTACAAGTTAGACTGCCAGAGGCTATTTTAACCAGCACACCTGACATTTCAGAAAATGTTCTTATTCTGTCAATCATTTGTATGTATCAGTGCTGGATAGAGTTGCTCTAGTTAAAATATTTTATCTTGGTGGCTTTATGCCCTTTTTTAATTCTTGTAACTCAAAAACAGTCTGCAGATAGAAATCTTCATCTAATTTGGATTAGTTCTGTGTTGTTTGAATTATCTGAAATAGTCCATTTGGCTTAAAGAAAGAAAATTAAAAGCAATACAGATATGTGCTAATTTCTTTTTGAAAGCAATTTTGAATATGCAGACCTGCTGTGCAGATACTGATACATAAACCGTGGGGATTATATGGTTGTTTTTTTTTAAAATATCTCAGCTATTGACCAAATAGAAAGTAATAGCTCAAAGCACAAAAAGAGTTACAGTTTATTGTGTCAACGATCTGTGGATTAAAGACTCCCTAAGTGCACATTGATATGATAAAGCAAATGACTCCTTTGGTATCAGACTAGGCTATCATGACAATGAACTATAGATTAAAGATCACCTGGAGTAGTTACAGCCGCAGTGGACCAGACATAATGGATCTGCTGACTATCACCAAAGTGTTCTCAATTACAGTTTTTATTTTCTGTTTATTGAAAAAAAAAAAGCAAAAGAAATTGAAGAGGAGTGTAAAGTTGCTCTCAGCTTGGATGAAGGTAGTGAAGTGACATGGAAGATGTGAGTCAGGTCAAAATCATGTTCAATCTAGTTACTGCATGCATGGGAAAAAGACTGGTGAGAATGAGAAAGCATTTCAAGTGTGTTGGGATGCCTCTGTCTACATTAACAAATAGTTAGTACTTCAGACCTGCAGGAGAAAAGAATGACTTTTTTTTTCTTTCTGTTAAGTTAAATTTTTATGAGAAAGTTGTATCAGCTAATTTTCAAACCTTCAGGTCCTTCATTCCAGTCACCTATATGTCCTACAACAAATCATAACTTGTAGTTGTTGAGGAATAAGTATAGCAAAAGAAGGAACATGTTGGTTATATTTCCGCATGTGATCTAGTAAAAAGGGATAAATTGGGAATCTTCGCTCTCTGTTCACGGTCTGTCCTGTGCACCCACATACCAAACAGTTATTCTGTGCATACAAAAGTCGAAAAAAGAGACAAATAGTATTAAACCTGTGCATACGGAATTCTTAGGCTTAAATGGACTACTCACACAGGATTAAATTAGGCAGCAGTGATCTCTCTTAAACGTGCCTTGCTGAAATCTTTAAAACTGTACGTAACTGCAAGTATCTACTTAACTCCTACTGAAACCAGTGATGCTTATACTGATCTGTGTTTGCCTGAACCAAGACCTTGGATCCATTACAGTCTGATGGAGCATGTCCACTGGAAAATTATTTCTGATAGTTGTGGATGTGGACCAAATTGTATGTATACAAGAGCATTTTCTGAAGGGAACTAGCAGAACTTCCTAGAGCACTGATTGTTTCACTGACTATAGTAAACATCACTGGTTAATGTAGTAAAAGTGTAGTGCATAAAATGTATTGGAAACATAAATATTTTCTAATACCTGAGCTTAGTCTTAACAGAGATTTCTTATAAGAACTGGAAGTCTACTTGAGATTTCTAAAATTTTTTGAAGAGATTTGATGCTCTATGACGAGAAAAAAAAACAAACATCCAAACCCTTGATTTATTTTTGCTTCAGGCTAATTGAGGAAAATGAGAGTATAAGTTTTGTAATTTGTGAATATTGGCTTGCATGGTCAATCAAGGGGAAAGAAAGCTGAGATTTTGTAAAACACAGGCCATCTGTCTTCTTTGCTGAGATAATTAAGTATAGTACAACCAGTGGCAAAATGACAAGAGTATAGATAATTTAGCATGGGAATATTAAGAAAATCTGATTTATAAGTTAGCACTTGGTTAATAATTCTTTTTCATGCAGCTTGCAGCTCAGATTTCTTTTCAGTTAAAATCTATTGCCCAAGGCAATACTATTGAATGGAAGGTAGAATACCAAGAAAAGATTACTTTTGATTATGCCTGCAACTGAATACCTATCATAATCCTCCATCATTTAAAAGAAAAACCCATTAAACAACTTTTCATGGTTTAACAAGATAATTAAAAAGGAGAAAGGTTTTTTTTTTTTTTTAATAGTTAGTAATATGAAGTGTTTCTCAAAATTGGCTGACATTGAAACATCCGTTCAGAAGAGAGGGAACCAAATAAAGTGATAAAGTTATTTACTCAGCTTTGTTAGAGCAGTGCCTAGCGACACCAAAGGAGACTAAGAGTTGTCCTAAACATAGTATCTGAACTATCATTGATTTTTTAAAGCTCATAAATATTCTGGACCTTCTGCCTTTAAAATGTGTGTGTGTGTGTGTGTGTGTGTTTAATAAATTGATGCTTGAAGGGGACTGCAAGGTCACTAGCATCTAGTGACATTGACTCTGGGGTAGTGGGTGCTTCAGCCCAGCATGCTCCCTGACCCAGATTTGTTTGTTCACATATGGGGTGTTTGAAAAGCTTGTTCACATCTTTGGGATATTTGAAGAGCAAGTGAAGGTGCTCAGACTGTTCAGTATGTAGGGAAAGCTTAGGTGCCCTACACAGCTCTTGTGCCCTCAGGACAAGGAACATGGGGGCCTTCCCAGGACCCCACATGAGCAGGTTATCATTATTCTGTGGACATGGTGGAGGTCTGGAGCTCAGGCCAATTTTAAAAATGTAGTACTGACATAACTTGGTACACACTTAATGACTACTTTCCTACTTAATAAGAAGAGATCTGGGCTTATCAGACTTTTAAATTGTGATATAGAGAGATTGCCTCCCCCTTTTTTTTTTAACCAAGTTCATTCTTGCCAGTGGACTTTGGACCCTGGACATTTTTTAAGGTTGTTATAACACATTAGAATATGTGTAGACCTACCTGAAAATCCCAGATAATTGCTGAAAATACCAGTAAGTAACTCAGGTGATGGTGAATGCATGAAAGACAAGTAGAAAAGTACCTAAAATCAGAATTTTAGATCTACAGAAACTAGATACTTTAAACATACTTAAGTCTGTGACATGTGAATCATCCCAATAAAGTATAAAGCATAAAGGAAATGAAATTAAACTACACTTGAAGTCCAAAAGTTGGGTATATGCTCAGTTAGTATTTACAGTCAGTTATTTTTTCCTCAATGTGATAGCAGTATTCTTCAAAAGCATTTAATTTGCTACTTAAACTTTAAAGTCATGAAGAGAAAGCATTGCAAAGCAACTTGGATAATTGACTTTCATTACTCATTGATATACTACTTTGTGCATCCCCTTGCATTTTTAGGCATTGGTTAGTGACTTGCATTTTTCTGCAGAGTTTTGTAACTTTTTTTATCTTATTTTCACATCCATTGCATTCCCATTCATCTCATTTGCTTATTTCCTGAATACTATGCAAGTCTTAGATTATAATGGGTATAATCTATTATTTTATATACATTTGTGGTAGTGACTATTTAAAAATCTTGCATTTCTCTCTATATCTTCCAATAAAATATGACCAAATCTTTGGGGTTCATAGTCACTCTCATGTTATAATGAATGTTTCGTTGTGCTTGCAAATAAGCAATCCCTTGCTTCCAAAGGAAATAAAACAAATTATCCCCCTCCAATCTAAATCTTTTGAAAGCTTTGAGAAAACTCAGTCTCATCTCAAAATGTGTTTACAGGAGCAAAGTGATGTTTGTGAGGTTGACACAGATAAGTATTTTATTGGTAGTCACTTGGAAGTAACACTGATAATCAGCACTTCCTTTGGGTGGACAGAGACATACAATATTAACTTCTTAAACTGCTTTTCAAACAGATGCCGGTTATTGTGGCTCTGTGTAGATGCCAAAATCAGCCAAATTGCAGAATACTAATTAATTTACTCTCTCTTATGAAGTCCTGTAAATTGCAAGCTTAGCACATATATGACTATAGTGTGCTATTAGTGTTTTATTTCATCATGTATTCATGTATGTGAAGGGCTCTAAATTGCTTCCGCAAATTAATAGATTCTTAGTTATTATTAACACACTTTTGGTTATTCAGAAAATATATGTGAATATTTAAGATCTGAACACAAGAGTGAGATCTCCTGATGAGACCTGTGATTTTTCTAATAAAGTATTCTGGATCTGATGGTTGCAGCAAAGAGCCACCTCAGACAAAGGTGTAAAATCACACATAGTGACAATTATGGAGTATTTTGTCTGTAGGAAAAGCTACTTCACACTATTAGCATTTAATAAGAGGCTGTGGGATTTAATATATCATTATATAGCTTTGGGATAGCAATCAGGCGAGTGAGCTTTTGTGGGTTCTGCCACTATTATACTCAAATCATGTTTAATTTAGAGTGCAATGCTCATCCATTTTAGATATTTTCCATTTGGGAGGTAGGCAGACAGCTCAAACAGTGCAATATTTTCCAGAAAACTTTACAGAGAGCCCTGCTAAATCTGCAGTTCTCTCAAGTACACCTTACTGAAGGCTTATATAACAAAAATATTGTTGCATGGGGAGGAGACCAGCAGCTCCCATGGAGAATGCTAAAGAGTTAATCACACAGCAAGCTAAAGAGTTAGCACACTCAGGCCAAATCATCTCTCTGTTTTAAAAATAGATATATCATCACTGACTTATTAAAGTTTGGTCTTTTCCCCTGAGCAGTATTTTATTGACTCAGACAATCCTTTGTACTTTCCCAGCATGAAATTATAATAAAAGGTTGAGTCTTACAGATGTCTAAAATGCCCTTGAAATGAAAAGAGAAAATGTCTCAGGCTACATTTCAAAAGTGAATACATATCACTCATCACAGAAAAATGAATTGACTTTGTATTCATTAGATGGTCTGTGAAATAATCTTCAATTAAATGGACAATAGATTTCTAGTTCCTACAAAGATAAAACTTTAATCTCAGGGTGTTTTTTTTTCTTTCTGTTTTTGTCTATACATCAAACTTGTGTTTAGAATTTTCCTTTAGAGACTGTTGTTGTTAAGACAGGTAGGGGGGTAGAAAAGCTGCCATAACACAGCTCTTAGGAACATCATTATTACTGACATATTTTCACATCTGTTTTGATGCTCTCAGAAGTAAGACAAGACTTAGTTGGCCAGATAGCCTAACATAATTCCACAGATATATTAATTTCCACTTATGGCAATTTATACCTTCAGGACATGAACTGATGAACCTTCACAATGCACACACAGAGGAAGAAGGATGGGAGCCCTTATGATTTTATTCGCTTCAAAAATTCTGAGTTCAAGAAAGATTATCTTAATTTCTCTTCAGCCTTTACATGTATTGTAATGAATATTTGAACTGCAGAAGTGCCAATGGGATCAACCATGAATCAGATCTTCATTTTGTTAGATACTGTACAAGTACATGACAAGACACGTTTTTATCCCCAAAAGCTTATACAATAAAAAGACACTGACAGATGGATGCTACAGAGGGATATGGTGATGTGCAGGGGGAAACAAAGCACTCTATCAACAAATACAGATCAGAACTAGAAGGTATCAGGCACATTCAAAACTCACTAAAATGTGAAGTGACTGCCTCATGGGTAAAATGCAAATGATATTGAAGGTGGGGACATTGAACCACAGAGTGTTAAAAGGGTAGAACAGTAGCCAAAGGAGCTTATACTTTGGAAAAACAAAAGTCAAGCTGAGCGATGTTGCCAATTTTCTAAGAGAAGTGAAATTAAAGTTTTAATGCAAAAATAGAGGAAAAAAATGGGGGAAACTAGTTTTTGTCCAAAAAATGTCGTCCAAATTTGGGCAAAGTTGGGAAACCGAGATATGCCTGGGAAAGCAGCTCATGTTTCCTTGTACAAAGATGCTACGGAAACTTTTCCTGCTCTTGAAGTTGCCCAGCCTTCCCTCTCAGAGCACTCCCCGTGCCCTGCATCAGTGAGAAAAGAAGAGCCCCCCATGCCCTAGAAGCCTCTTGACTGCTGGACCAAGATGGAAAGTAAATGTAGTGATACCTGTACTCACGTCATGCCTGTTAGTCTATTAGCAGCATGCTGTACTCAGCACTTCCCTGTATCTTCTTTCTGTAGTTGCTATAGAATCATCATTGCAATGGTACAGATAATAACAGTGACTAGTAGAATAGGAATTCAGTTTCTTTCCATTAGGAAATATTAACCCCGTATTTCATGTATTGTTCCCTTCTCATCTGGTAGTCTAATCTTCTCTTGTTTTTGCTTCTCCAATATGGTATTTGCCTAAGACCTTGAGTTTAATCAATATCTGGGGGAGGGGAACACGGATGCACTTCTCACCTTAATATTACAGTTTTACTCTGTTAGTGTAACAGTTTAGGGAGTCTGTCTGCACAGTCTGTAGATTTCTTTTTTGAGACCAAGTGTTCTGTTTCTATCTGAGAAATTGCAAGCTTTATTTTGACTGTAAAGCCAATCATTGCTTTTCTGCAGCTATTTATCCTGAACGATCACTAAAACTCTTAGAACGCTGGTCCAGGGCTAACAATAGCATTATTAGCTTGAACTATATCACTCCAACGTAGTTGCTCTGACAGTGAGTTAACTCCTATGAAGGAGACTTGTTTCGTCACCTTGGCAATAAAGTCATTTGGAAGGGATCAGAGAACATCTTGTAGGGCTGATCAAGGATTCACCAGGCAAAATAGCTAGAAAGTCATAAAAAGGATAGCAAGTAATTTGTTTGATCCGCTTTAGTCCAATTCAGCGGCTAAGGATGAGGGGAAGCTGTATGCCCCAGAGACATAATAAAACGGAGAAAGCCAAAGCATAAGTAGGCTCTAAAGGGCTTCCAGGGAACTGGTGAGCCAGAATAAAGGACCTCATGTTTGGAAGGCAGGTCATTCTTTATTTTTGTAATTTCTTTTGCTTTATTCTTTAAGTTAAAACAATATTATGCTTAGAAACTCTCAGCAAAACATATATATGTGCTTATTTGGTGACTTCTACCCCAGTCATTCTAATGAATTAACCTGCAAACTAGTATTAAAGATGTTCACTTTTGGGGCAATTAGGGGAGAAAGAATGTTTCAGGTATGGTGGGAGACCAGTCCCCAAAGAAGAATATTTAGATTTTGACCTCCAAATCTCAGGTGGGTTTGTGCCTCAGCAACACGTCCAGAGACTTCAGGGTCAAAAGATGGTGCCTAAAATTGCTTTAGACTTGTAGGACACAAAATGTTTGACTGGGTAGTCTGACAGCAAGCAGGGAAGCACCCAGTGGGGAACCACATGCCACACACCTATATATAATTTATATATAGAGAGAGGATTTTGGTTGTAAAATTGATCTTTTTTTAAAAAAAGCAAAAGGCTGATTTTTCAGTGTGTCTCCTGGACACAATAGACAGAAAGGCCAAGGAGAAATGGACAAAATACAAAGCATTATTTATACTTTTCCTTTTATAACCCAGCAGAAGAATTTTTTTCTTGACCCCGGGTTCATTCTGTATTGTGCTGACATTATTTTTTTTCTCCAGAAAGTAAAAATAACGGCTATGAAACCAAGTATATTTTTGTTGTTGTGGAGGCATCGCAAGTTTTTTAAAAAAATCCCCAAGACATCACTTCTCTCTCTTTCTGACAGAGGATATTATAGGTTCAGTCATCTGCTTTTTAATAAACTTTAGATAACAAGGAAAACATCTTGTGTCATTTCAGTCAACAGATTATAAAGCTTAGACGATATATCAAATTCTATTGCTTACCTTCTGATGTTTTCCTGAATGTTTCTAATGTTTTTTCCCACATGGGCACATCGAATTCAATTTTCAATTGTTAAAGCATGACTCAGCAATTCATCATATTTAACACCTGAAGTCATTAAAGATAAGTGAGCAGCACCTGATTTTTTTCAATACCAATATTGACTCCTTCAGCTAATGAAAATAGAGAATATTTAGCTTAGAAACACTTTTGTGGAAAAGAAAGAGACAGAATTCTATTCTCTGTCTGCTGAATTTCTATTGCTTTTCAGATAGAGTAGGTATTTATGTCTTTGCAGATAGTATGAAAAAGTTCTTTACCAAGCTGTAAAGGACAATTTAAAAGGATAGTCCATGAGAATTTCAGATTCTGTCTTTTTTCACTTCTCTACTCTAAATACTGTTATTTATGCCTTATTACCTTCCTCTCTGACAGTGGTACTCTCATGCTATTTTTCTCTTTTGACATCTTTACCAAAATACTTGATGACATCTATAATTTGTGTTGATTTTTTTTTTTAAATCAAGCTTTCTCCCTTATCTGTTGTCACATGGTTTTATAAAATAGCCTGTTGTTTGCTGCTTTTTGTATTCCATGGAAGATGTTGACTAGACAATATACAGTTCAGAGGCAGCCCATCCAAACAGGCCACGCCACACTCAAAACCTAGCAGGGAACTCCAAGAGAAATTGGGTCAGATCTTTTTTTTGAGTTACCCACTGTTTGTTTCAAACCGTTAAAGACTTCAGTTTTTCAGCAACAATCCCAAATCTTGTGCAGGTTTCAACTTGCTCAAATTGCTTTCCAGGAGATAGTTACACACTAATTGATCATGTTAATAGGAACATAATTTTAAGCAGTAAATAGCAGTTTCTGCAACAACTACTGGGACTTCATCTTGAAGTGTGTGAGCTAATTATCCTGTACTTCTTTTAGAGTAGTACTTTCAGAAATAGGCATTTTTATGCCTTGAATCATCTGACTTATTTTAGAGGTCTACATTGGAATGAGACAATTCAAGCCTTAGAAGTGCCCTTACATCTGCTTTAAGGGGAACTTAGCAAAACTAGCTATTTGTCTGCATTTTTGTCATCTGCATTTATTTATATGAAGCACAACCAAAAGCCTGAGCCAGGCTGAGCCGGAAGTCTGTTTCTCCAGTGATGGTACAAATAGACGGGTCGCAGAGGAGAGCTGTACCACAAAACTTACATTGTGGTTTTGGAGATCTTCACATTTTATTTATTTTAGCCTTTGGATTTTTTTCCATGTTTTTATTTTCGTATAGAGATTTTTTTTTTCTTTTCAACAATTCCCATTTCTATATATATATATATATTTTTCCTAATCCCAGAAGTACACCAAGAACACAAATGCAAACACACAGCACACAAACCTTAACCTTGTCTTTGGTATTTTCCTTGCTGTTATTTCCCCCCAGTAATAGGGTGGCTGGTTCATTACATGAGACTGATACAATTTAAAAAAAACCAAATTTGGTAGTACATTATCTGTGTTAAGTTATGGTTGTTTGCTTCCATTCAGGACAACCACAGAAGCAAAGTTTTAAGTCATGCCAAAAATCTATGTTTAAAACACAAGGCTATGTTATGCTCTGAGCAATAATTTGCTGAGCTATAGCTCTATGCATGAAGTATTATGCGAGGGAGGCCAGTGGGAGAGCATCAAATTATGAACTGTGAACTATAGGATCATTTATCCGTCTTTGTCAGCTTTATGCCTTTTCAATTAGTTGATTAAATAAATCACTCAGAAGGGCTTCAGTGACGATGTATATTTTATTCATATTGGCAAGCTGGCTTCTTGGAAATCCTCTTTTCATTCCACAGTAATTACTTTTTTTTCTACTTCAGAAGATTTCAACCCCTAGAGAAGTACTCTTTGGCTACAGAAAGGGTAGCCAGACCTCAAGCAGTATTGAACAAAAATAGTGTATTTTAATAATATGTCAATTTTAGATAACTACACCAAATATTTGGAGTATATGGAGTACTGTATAATCCAGAAGTATATTGTATATAATTATTTTGAAAGATTTTCTGATGAAGTCAGTGCTGAGAGTCCTACGGACATCACTTCATTTTGAATTGTCACTATGCACATTACCAACAGGAGCTCATCTTGCAAAATACATAAATTAAGTATTTGTACCATGTTTGAGAATATTCAAAGCAAAAATCAGGTTTCTTTGCAGATTTATGTACAGGACTGAGATTTAGACCCTGCCAAGAAAATAGGTGTCTAACTCCTTTTGAATTCAGGTAAGCGCTTATATAGTTCTTAATTTCTTGTTTGGGAACATGGCAGAATTCTATTCTCTGGGGCTCAGTCACAGAGATAGATGTAATACTCTAAAAACAGAGCTAAATGCCCACTCTGGAAAATAAAAGAGATTGCCCTGAGTTTCTGTCATGTTTGAATTTTGGATGAATCACCACTTATGGGAATTTAGCCTAGCCGTTTGTCATCAGACCTTCAGAGCTGAAAGGATGTGCTCCCACTAAGCAAGGACTGATGCTTACAAGTGTTTCTATAGCTTTGCCATTCTTTTCTGTCATTCTTGTGTCGTACAGAGACAAGATGGCTGTCACTGTTTTATTTTAACAGAAAAAAGTCTCATTCAGGACAACTGGCATACAGTTTCCTGAGACAAGGAATTTGGTGAAGAATTGCCTCATTGTAAAACGGCCACCTGCTTCCCACCTACACAGCATGGCAGGGACTACAGCTCCTCTAAGTTATGTCAGCCCTTTCCAGCGGCTGCAGCCCTTTCCAGCAGCTCCTCTTTCCATGAGATGGGAAACCATAGCTATCCTGTAGCATAGCATCCCCCTTAGCTCACAAATAAGATGCAAATGAGGGGAGGTAATGTGTATACCATTTCTTTCATGTATAACAGGTTGATTTACCTGTCCGAATTGCAAAACTCAGTCTAAGCTTAACAATGGTGCTGTAACTAATGCTTTCATAATAATTCCTGTTGAATCCCTGGTTGTTGCACAAATACATCAATAAAATACATTGCATAGTTAGTGAAACTGCCTCTGAAGTGCTGCTACGGCATTCCTTAATGCTTTATATCAATGGGAAAAATTCAAAAATATTTTGTTTTCCTGTAAGCTTTTTAATTGACACATATTACAACCTTTGGAGTACATAAAACACTAGTTACTGTGTGTTTAACAAATACTCAAAGAAGCAATTGCCAATGATTTGTTCACAGTGGTAGAAACTGGACTGCAAGCTCATTCATGTAAGACAAGAGCTGCTGAAGAACTTTATAGTTTTGCTGCTTTCTAATGAGTCAAGCTCAGCTATATCGAGACTTTAATTATTTTTTTTTATTGTATTCTACTTGCTTTTAAAAGATGCAGACCATGATAATGGCCCTTTTTAGATATTATTTCACCTCATGTAGCATAATATATAGGCATTCCCTAAGTTCCTCATACATTTAAGACATGGTGAAAGGCAAGATATAGAGAAATGTGTGGGAGAAGAATGCAAGAGAGTAAGCAATTGTGCAGTGATTATGCTCAATATACACATGTCTTAGAAAATTCTTTATTTATCTTCCATTCAAAACATCCAACCAAAGACAACTTGGCTTGTTTCACACTGAAGAATTATGCTTACTGTTGCAATACCTCATTCTCAGTGCTTTCCTGGAAAACAAGGCTATCTTACTGTATAGGGTTAGATGCCTAAGGAATAACAGACACAGAGACTTGTGTTTTCAGCTAGCCTGTAGGAACTTCTCAGGAGAAAGGCAGGTCTAGAGCTAATCTTCTATAAATCTTCTTTCTCCTTTCAAATAGCTTAGCTCTTCAGTTCCTTAGTCTTTGCTCTCCTGAATTTCATCAGAGTTAGTTCCCAAGCTCTCTTTTGGACTGAATGAACCGAGACATGATTTTGGACATAGTTCACTCCAAGGATTGTTCACTACAGACAGATGAAAATGTATACCATGAATGGGATCTTCTAATATCCCTGGTCCTCCATCACCATCCCACCAGGCTTCAGACTGCTCAGCAAGCAATCTAAAGCACGTGCCCTCATGCCATATCTTAGGACATGCAGCACTCACACCCAGTTTCATGCTGTAAAAACATCACTCCGGTGAGCTGTAACACAGCTCTCCAATTACTTCAAGTATTTTGAATGATAAAAGATACAGTATAATAATAATTATGACCAAGAAGACATGGGCACCAGATAGAGCTATCAGGAAATCACAGCCAGGTATATGATGTGGATATGCCCAGACCACCGCAGAGGGAGCCAGCTGTGTCTTGTTGGCTTGGGGGCCAACAGTCACTGCCTAGGGAAGATGTTTGTTTGCAGCGTGGGTGTTGCCACAGTACCAAGTACTATATAGTTATTTTAATCAACTGTTTCAAATAAAATGTATAAATAGCTTCATGGAAAAAAGTTCTCTCTCCCACAGATTTAACTACCAGACTGACAATCACAGACTTCCTTGTTCAATTTTTCTGGCCTTTGAATCTCCATTATTTTTTTTTTAACAAAATGGAGCATTTTTCAATAAGAAAGGTATAATCTCATCCCCTAATAGCTTCTAATCTGCTGATTAAAATATTTGCAATGAATATGGGACAATATGGATCTGAATTACAGCTGAGCACATTTATAAAAAATAAATAACATATTAATTATGAAGCAATTTCAGAAACAAACCATTTGTGAATGTACGTTAAAGACTGAAAAAAAATTTGTCAAAAAGAAGAGGAAGAAATTCTTGCAAAATTAAATAAATTGCTTTGGAATTTCTAAAAGCTTTGTATTTCCATTTTTATAAATGTAGCTTTTTGACATTTTAGTTTAAAATGGGTTTTTATTTCACTAAATGGAAAAAAAAAGATTTAAAAAGAACTAACATGAAAATGGAATATGACATTTTGATCCAGGTACAACAAACCTAAACCTGTGGGGTTTTGGCTGATGCACAATGAAATTTTGGGCTCTTCTATTTCTAGAGCAAATACTTTAACAACTGTGAAGTTATACAAAGTTGGGCAGCAGTATTTGCCTGCTGTATATGCCTGCTATTTTAGTTCTCCCTCCTCCTTCTAAAAAATACTGTCAGATGCCACTCCACTCTGGGCCTAGCTATACCCAGTAGGCTTGTTATAAAGGCATTAAGAATATGAATACTAGATCTAGCAGATAGGGTAGATGATGCAGAAATGTTTCATTTATTGGCTAAGAACAGTTTTGAGTATGAAATGGCTCTAAGTTTGCTCAACCACACTGAGTTCTCAGTCCTATGTATGCAGAAACACAATTTTGTGAGGTGCACAAAATTTTTGATATACTCACAGATGGGCCAGAGGATACTAATCTCCCTCTGGAGTAAAAGGAGTAAATGGATCACCTAACAGTGTGCTTCTTCACTGGAGAAGACTAGCTATCTCCACTGACATCAGAGTAAATTTATGGAGACTAAGATCATTAAAATAAAATTATTTTTTTAATACTTCCTTTTGTATTGGAAACTGCATGCTAAATGACTGCATTACTCACCTAAAATTAGGAGACAAAAATGAGATTGTTTTGGATTCTGTAACAGAATTAAATGTAAATCCCATTTCTTGTCTCTGTCTTTATCTGAACTTAGCTCCTAGGATGAGCTGGGGGATTCTGATCCTCCAGTTGCCCAGACTGAGGTTATACCAGAGTGCATCTGGCTGCTGTGCAGCTGATAATCCCATGTTTCATCTCCCACAAGAGATCAAGAGTGATGGGAGTGATGGCGTGTATGCACCTGAGCCTTTCCTTCATATAGAATTGTCACCCTGGGGATTGCTCCTAGATCTGTAATACTGACGTATCCCATTTCATATATCTGAGTCATAGGGAGCGTATTGACTGTGAAACCAGGGCTGTGAGTTCTGTCAACACTGACACACATATTTAGTAAGCGACTGTGATGTCTGTGTGTATTCAGTGACAAATTTACTCTAATTGCCTCAAGATTACAGACAATGGAAATGCATCTTCTTTATGGATCTGAAATTTCACAAATAGCTTGGAGGAAAGCCTGAAATTTCAACCAAACCACAAGGGTTCCATTTATGAGCCTGCAGCATATGAAAATGAAAAGGGAGGTGGTTTCCTTCAGATCTTAAATATTTTGCTGTTTCTACAATACTCTTACTTTAAGAAAATAAAGGAACACTGAAACAGGTAAAGCAGTAAAAAAGAAATGCTTTCTGTTGCTTTATCGCAGTGTAAATGTGTATCACATTTTGGGAAAGTTTTCAGAATCTTTTTCATGAAATGCAAGAAATGCATTTGCTTTTTTAATTTATGAGAATGTAGTAAAGTTTTTCAAGGCCAATTCAATGACACACAAAGAACAGTTCCCTCCAAATCAAGCATCATTAAATAAGTCACATATTCACTTACTGTAAAACTTGTTTCCTGAATTGTTTTAATATATACTTATTTAATGCATGCTTATTATTCTTTCAAAGTACTGCATTTGTAATCATTAGCTGTGTTAATGGAAACTACTTAGGGAAAATATCTCACTACATATTGAATTAATTACAGCTTCTTTGACCAGTGTAATTAGCAGCAACTAGATGTTGATTTACTTGTTTATGAATGTAAAACAGGTAGGTAGACACTTCGGCACTTGTATTTCTGTTCAAAATGAATAAACCGAATGGAATCTTACATAAACAAGAATAACTTAGGCTATAGTAAAAAAGACCATCAGGAGTCAGATTTTTAAATAAATCAGCTGGAATTCATTGAATGTTCTGGAAATTAACGATTCCACACTTGGTTTCAGCACATTAGGTTTGGTGATGTCCACAGAGTTAACTACTTCACTTTTTCTGCCCTGGCAGAGGTTTATCCAGGCAATAGAATAACAGCCTGGATTTGGTGATTAAACCAAAGCACAAAGCAATCATCTGGTTCCTGAAAGGGCTAAAATTGCAGTGGAGAAGCTATTTCATTACCCTCAGGATTATTTACAAGCCTTCTGCAGACAGTGAGTTAAGTAGAGCAGGATTTTCTTCTATGAAGACAGATTGATTAACATTTAATCTTGTCTGGATTCCATGAACTCTTCAATTTTCGCTGAGCAATATCAGTAGAAAACCTCTTATGCAATACCCATATAGGAAAAATCTATAAAATTAACTTTCCCTTCACTTATTTTAAGGGACTAATAACTTTCTGTTATGATATGCATTTGTTTCAGTGCTACTTTTAAATCTCTGGATTAAAGGCCAGTTCTGAAAAAGAACTCGCATTTCCAAAACATGATTTAAAGACACTTAGAGAGGCTGCTATCTAAAACCTTGAGTAAAAAGGACCTCTTCTCTGCCATCTTCTTATTTGACTAGAAAATGTCCCAGGCATCTGCAGCTAAGCACTGTTATGAATATGCCCTGAGGTGACTTGGTCTGAGAGCTAATTTCTTAGCTGTTGCCTAAACCTTTCTGGGATCCAGAAACCAGCAAAGCGGAGCCTCAACTCTGTGTGAGTCCAAACTCGTAACTGTGTTTTAAATATACCTTAATCATACCAACAACGCTGGAGCCCTCACAGAAAGTCTTCATAGCCATTGAGCTTGTACATGGTGGCCACCTCAGGGAGATGGACTTGCTCATATGCAATAGCCCTGCTATAAGGGTTGTGAGAACATCCAGGATGTAAGGAGCCTGGGGTCAGTGCCCACTTAGGCAGAGGGGACACCACTGGCGAGCGTAGCTGCATGCACGTCCGGTTGAGACAAGTTGTAAGCTCCTCTTGTCCTCTTTTTGAAGACAGACTACTGCAGAATAAAGAGTGAAAGATCTGAGAGGCTGGAAAGAGAGCAAAAAAAGCAGCAGCTTAGTGCATGTCATTTGCCGCAGGAGGGGTAATCCTGAGCTTTGAATCTTGCTAATTCACTTTACACTAAATAATCACTGGCTAAAAAGCAGAAATAATCCTGGCAGCAGTGTCTTGTTGATGAATCCTAACTCTCAACTAAATGCTTTATCCAAGTAGCTGAAATGTCTATTGTTCTTCCTTACTGTAAAGGTTAAAGACTATTTTATTTTATTTATTTATTTATTTATTTACTTATTTGGTAGCATTGTGGCTATATTATCTCTATCCTGATATATAATGGCTCCTGAAATGATGTAATTTTTGGTGAAGTACATGCAAGCTCTGATGTGAAAGAACTCGTCTTTCATTAGCACAGATCTTTCTAGTTTGGTTGTATGATAGAACAATGCCAAGAAGCACATGTCTTTTGATCAAGGAACAAACCCATTTTTTATTGCCACATTTAGTCATTTACTTGGTAAAATGTTGAATGAAAAACTGAATGGCAGATGGGATTTTCCGGAGATGATGTACTAAAACCCTCTGAAATACATTCCCCCAAAACTATTACTGAAAATTGAAATAAAAGATGTGAAAGTCACATAAAAATTTTTCTTTGTACCTATATATTTTTGTGTACACAGACATGTACACACATATATGCACACATAATACCTTCCTTTTTTTTCTCATTCAGGCTTATAGTTTTTGTTTTAATGAATCTAAGGGACATGACTAAGTGGTTTTTGAAGACAGGTTTTGATTTTTTTTGAGAAAAATAATGATGAGTTAAAATTACATTAATTTAGGATTTTTATTTATTATTAGGTGCTTTGCCACTTTTTCATTTCACCAGCTTCTGCTAGGTTTATGTAAGGATATAAAAATGGTTGTATCAGGTCAGATTAAAGGTTCATCTGGCATTAAAGCCTGAATCTGACAATAACCAAGAACTGATGTTTGAGAAAAGAGTTTAAGAATAAGGCAAGAATATAGCCTCTGGCAATCTGCTGTTCAGGGACTTTCTTAGCTATTTTTTTCTCCAGTATTATTTTAATCACTTTAAAATCTCACTTAAATGTTTGGTATCCACACATTTTGTAGCAACAGTTTCACAATTTAATTATATATCATGTGGAAAGCATTGCATCGTGTTTATTTTAAAGCTTCTGCCTGAAATTTCAGGAGCACGACCCCTGCTCTTCATATTATGAAAACCACTGAATAACAGCTGCCTCTTCACTTTTACTATAACATCAATGAATGTGCATATCTGAAAGGTATTTGAATCTTACCATATTTCTTTGTACAGAAGCTGTTAAATCCTTTTGATCTTCCTTACAGTACTTCTTGATACCTTTTCTTACCCTACTCTACCTTGTTTCAGATGGGGCAGCATCAGTAATGAAAATCCTAAATACAAGTGCATCATGGATTAATAAAGTGATGTAACTCTGTTTTCTGGTTTGTTCTCTATTTCCTTTTCATTGATATCACATATTATATAAGTCTTTTCACCACTACTAAGCATTAAACTGATGTTTTCATCAAAAAATCCACAGTAATTTGAAGATGTTTGTGCAAGTGACATTCACTAATTTAAAACCCATTGTGTCTTTATAGTTAGAGCTACTCAAGACCTGCATCACCATAGGAGAATCATGGACAGTATGATTAGCTGTACGGACCAGGCTTATAATACCTTGGTAATCTGGAACGTGGGGCCTTTGACAGGGTCCTCTTTTCAGCATAAGACATCACATTCGGAGGAGACATGGTGCTAGTGTGCATTATGTTTTTTTCTCGTGCTCACTACTACTTTGGGTCATGTACTTGCAGTTTAATTTCATGGACTTCACTCAGGCCCTCCATAGGGTTGCAACTGACTGTGCTTCCAGTTACCTGGCCACAAATTGGAGAACATTAGTAGGCTGAATATATAAATATGATAAGATCACTCTAGTTTGGTGTGTATTGCACAATCTACAAGCTGGTTTACCCAGACTGGTAGAAGAAGGACAGAGCGCCTTCTTTTCATTACGCAGACTGGCCCTGTTGATACTAATGGGTTTGGCACTGGGAAAGGAAGGTGAAAAGACAATTCCATTTGTGCAAATTTAGCTCAGGAATAGTTTAAGGAATGTTGTGTGTAGTATTTGTTTGCTCAAAATTAGTGTCATGCTGCTCTGAAAAGAGTAAATGAGGTGGAAAACCCCTGAGAAAAGGGTTAAACTGCACCATCCTTAGGAGAGCTATTGAACATGATAAGGCAGGGAACATCTAAAAGCTTTCAGGTTGCTGGCAGGCAAGTGAGCAACATCACAGAGCTGGGAGACTGCAGCTGACGTAAAGAAACAGAAGCATTCAGTTACAGAATCGCAGAATAGTTGGGGTTGGAAGGGAGATCACCTGGTCCAACTCCCCTGATCAAGCAAGGTGAGCTACAGCAGGCTGCCCAGGACCGTGTCCAGTCAGGTTTTGAATATCTTCAAGGATGGAGACTCCACAACCTCCCTGGGCAACTTGTTCCTCCACCCTCACAGTGAAGAAATGTTTTCTTATGTTCAGATGGAATTTCCTGTGTTTCCGTTAGTGCCTGTTGCCTCTCATCCTGTCACTGGGTACCACTGAAAAGAGTCTGTCACCATGTTCTTTACACACTACCTTCAGATATTTGTAAACATTGATAAGAACCCCTCTGAGCCATCTCTTTTCCAGGTTAAACAGTCACTCTCCTACTATGACAGATGCTCCAAACCCTTAATCATCTCTGTGGCCCTTTGTGCTCCACTGGATGCATGTCTCCCACATCTGGATCCAGCACTCCAGGTGTGGCCTCACCAGGGCTGAGGAGAGGGGAAGGATCTTCTTCCTCGACCTGCTGACAATGCTCTTCCTAATGCAGCCCAGGTTACCTTTGGCCTTCTTGGCCACCAGGACACATTGCTGGCCCATGTTCAACTTGTTGTGCACCAGGACCCCCAGGTCCCTCTCTGTAGAGCTGCTCTTCAGCCAGTCAGCTCACAGCCTGCCGTGGTTCATTCCTCCCCAGGTACAGGACGCTGCATTTTCCTTTGTTAAAGTTCCTGAGATTCCTCTCTGCCCATTTATCCAGCCTGTTGAGGTCCCTCTGAATGGTAGCAAAACCGCTGGATGCATCAACCACTCCTCCCAGACATGTGCCAACTTGCTGAGGGTGTGTTTTGACCCTTCATCCAGGTCATTAGTGAAAAGGTTAAACAAGATTGGCTGCAATACCAACCCCTGGGGGACTCTACTAGTGACCAGCTTCCAGCTGGACTTTATGCCACTGATCACAGCCCTCTGAGCTCTGCCATTCAGCCAGCTCTCAATCCACCTCACTGACCACTTATCAAGCCCATACTTCATCAGCTTGTCTATGAGGATGTTATGGGATACGGTGTCAAAAGCCCTAAGGAAGTCAAGGCAGACAACATCCACTGCTCTGCCCTCATCCACTGGGCCAGTCATCTTATCATAGACTATCAGGTTGGTTAAGCTTGATTTCCCCTTCCTGAATCCATGTTGACTACTCCCAATCACTTTCCTGTCCTTCACGTCTCTGGAAATAGCATTCAGGATTATTTGCTCTATCACCTTCCCAGGGATCAAGGTGAGTCTGACTGGCCTGTAGTTCCTCAGATCCTCCTTCTTCCCCTTTTTAAAGACAGAGGTGACATTTGCTTTCTTCCAGTCCTCAGGAACCTCTCTCAATTGCCATGACCTTTCACAGATAACAGAGAGTGACTGTGCGGAGACATCAGCCAGCTCCCTCAGCTGTCACAGATCAGGGTCCATGGACTTGTGCATGTCCAGTTTGTTTGAGTGTTCCCTAATCTGATCCTCTTCCACCAAGGGTAAATCCTTGTTGTTCCAGGCTTCCCCTCTGGTCTCAGGGGCTTGGGATTCTGGAAGGCCGGTCTTAACAGTAAAGACTGAGGTGAAAAAGGAATTCAGTACCTCAGGCTTTTCTGTGTCCTTCGTCAGCAGGGCCCCTGTCCTGTTTGGCAATGGACTGGCATTTTTCCTACCCTTCCTTTTGCTGCTTGTATACTTGCAGAAAGCTTTTTTTGTTTCTGGGATGGATCATTCTTGAGCTTGGAGGAGGTGATCATTGAAAATCAACCAGCTCTTCTGTACCTCTCTTCCCTGCAAGGATGTATCTCATAGGATCCTTCCAAGCAGGTCTCTGAACAGGCCAAAGTCTGTCTGTCTCCTGTAGTCCTGGTCTGTGATCCAGCTTTTTACCCTGCTTGCAGGATCCTGAAGTCCACCATCTCGTGGTCACTGCAGCAAAGGCTGCCCCTGACTGTCACATCTCCAAACAGTTCTTCCTTGTTTGTAAGTATGAGATACGGCAGAGTACCTCTCCTTGTCAGATCTCTGATTGCCTGTGTTAGGAAGTTGTCATCAATGCACCCCAGAAACCTCCTGGATTGCTTCTGCCCTGCTGTGTTTTCCCTCCAGCAGATATTAGGGTAGTTGAAGTCCCTCATGAGGACCAGAGGCTGCAAATGTGAAGTTTCTTCTAATTGTCTGAAGTCCTTGTCTACTACTTCTTCCCGATCAGGCGGTCTATAGCAGACACCCATTATAATGTCTCCCATGTTGGTCTGCCCACTAATTCTGACCCATAAGCTCTCAGCTAATCCCTCACCCATCCCCAGTACAGATCTCCATGCATTCCCGCTGCTCTCTCACATAAAGGGCAACTCTTCCCCCTCACCTTCCCAGCCTGTCCTTCCTAAAAATCCTGTATCCATCCATTGTTACATTCCAGTTGTGTGAGCTATCCCACCATGTCTCCGTGATCCCAGTAAGATTGTAACCCTGTAACTGCTTATAGATTTCTAATTCCTCCTGTTTCTTCCCTGTGCTGTGTACATAAGTATACAAGCACTTCAGAGAGGCACCCCGGCTTGCTGACTTCCTAGAAAGGGCGTGAGAGCTTTCACTGTAATGTGGCCCCATAGGCACTTCCTTATTTGCATGCACACACTTGGTTCTATTTCACTTCAGCCCTGTTTTGTTCACTAAGAGGCCACTTCTGTTTACTGCACCCCAAGCCCTTTGGTTGCCAGTCCTGTCCACCACTTTCTTACTTGACCATTGATCATTCTCTCCCTTTCTTATCATTCCCAGTAAAATCCATCCTTACCAGGATGGTCCAGTCTGTTGGCAAAGATACTTTTGCCCCATTTTGTCAGGTGGATCCCATCCATACCAAGCAGTTTTTGGTCCTTGAAGAGGGTCCTATAGTCATAGAAACTAAAACCTTATTGTTGACAACAGCTGCACAACCAATTACTGACCTGCAGAAACCATTCAGTCCTCCTCAGCCCCTCCCCCCTCATCAGCAGGATCGAGGAGATCACCAGTTGGGCCTTCATGTCCTTGACCATCACCCTGAGAACCACATAGTCACACCTGATACTTTCCAGGTCTCCCGTAGTGTCATTGGTGCCCACCTGGAAGAACGGCAAGGAATAATAGCCTGAGGGGAGGACAAGCCTCGGCTGCCTCTCCACGTCCTGAATGCAAGCCCCTGGCAAACAGCAAACAGCCCTAGAGAGCAGGTCAGCTTGGCAGATGTAAGCCTCTGTCTCCCACAGCAGGAAGTCTCCCACTACTAACCCTCACTGCTTCCTCCTGGTGCTCTTCTGTGGGTGAGGCTCAGCTGGCACACACGCTCCATTTGACAGAGCTCTGAGCTCCTTGACAGCTATGAGCTGTGTAAACATAGGTGTCTGGTGCCACCACACTGTAGGGCATTCCCACCTGGATGTCATCTGTCATTCCAGAAGAGGATGGGTTTTCTGCAGATCCTGTGTCCTATCTGCCAAACCCCTGAGAATATTTCAGACAACCCGGGGCATCAGAGATGACCTAGTGGCGCAGGACAGCTATGTTTATGCAGCTAATGTGAATCCAGAGGACTGGAGTCAGTTTCCTATTTTAGACAGTTAAATTTAGATATCTACCTGTTAAGATGGTATCTAAGCTGCAGTTATAATCGATGAAGACCCAGGACAGAGGCCAAATTAATTGTGTAGATACATCCTGTGGTGATGAATTGTTTCCATCAGGATTCATTGAGATTCTGAATCTATACATGGGCTTCACTGAAATACATGAATATGCCTCTTAATCCTAGGGGGAATATAGACAGTATAAATTTACTCAAAATTAAATACATATATAGATTTTGGATGGTCAGTGTCAAACTCTACTATACTGATCAATAGTATGTTTCTTGGAGTTTTCCCACTATTGCAACTGTTACTGCTCAGTGGGATCTAAGCAGAATTCAGATATTTAAGATGGAATATTTTGTAAGTAACGAAATATTATTAGCTAGTGTGATCAGGGTTTTGATTTTCTCATTTATGGTGGTAAAGAGGTGCTTGAAAACTTGCATGTGAAGTTGATAGAATGTAACTCTCCCTTCTTGGTATGTATTTCAGGAATGAATGAAGATGTGACGACAATTTTGGAAACTCACAGTCTACTGGGATATTTGACTTATTTCTGTACTGTCATATTACCATCCTCTGAAGTAGGTAGGTAGGTAGGTGAGTGACTCTTCTGTTCTCACTTGCTTTCACTTCAATCAAATTTTGCAGAAAGCCTAGGAAACTAGTAAGTAGCTTGTAATCATGCTTTGGGTGGTCCCTGGAGTACTGCTGGTAAAAGGAAATATTGATGCTGTTTTTGTTTTTTTTCTCCTTTGGTGTAAATGTAAAAACATGGTTGGATCTGTCTTCACTCATGAGATGATTTTAAAGACAGGTATAGATCTTGCATGAGTTATACTTTCAATGCATATTCCTAAAGTCACAGTGATGGTTGTCTTAAGAAAATGAGACAACTCTTCACACAGGGAACTGTGCTGTGCCAAAGACACATTTTTTGTGATCACATTTAGGATAGTATCATCAAACAGTTTATTATTCATATTATTAAAAGTGTGTATGTATCATGTATATCATCAGATTGCTGATGCAAGTACACTTGGTTGATTCAAAATAAGTATTCTAGATCATTTGAATTAATCAATATGAATCAAACAGCAGATACAACAGAGATTATTAATCACTACAAATGTTTATAGTATAGTTAAACTCTTCTAAACTTGAATGAGCATCAGACTGTGATGCAATCACTTATTTGATCGAATGTATTAGGCCCTGCATTTCCAGTCACATTTCAGATCTCTGAGAGTTTAATTTGAACATCTTCCCCAAACATCAGTCAACCTTCTTCTTTTGCCCCATGAACAGCTAGCTCAAAGTTGTGCAAGAAAACTGTAGAATTAAAGCTATCTCAGTCACCACGTAAGTTTGTGTTTCCTAAAAATATCTTATCATTTTAAATCTGAAATTTTATTTGATTAATAAGACAGAGTTTTTAGATATTATCCATATTTACAGAGCAGTACCTGACACAGCAGAACTGAATAGTATTTCTAGAAGTTTCTATTGAGCAGACACTCAATTGGGCAGCAAGTGGACTCTTTTTTCACTGGGATTTCATTAATACACAATGGCTTAATTTTAAGCAAGGGATTTATTTTCACTTACTTGAGGATTATTTGCTAAAACATTCTTAGGGCATTCAAGTAATGTACATATCCTATATAACGGCAAATATGCTGACAGAGCTCATTTACTTTCAGATCTATCTACATACCTAATCTTATCTTTTTGCTTGTGTACACTGTTAGTTTTGTTACAATCATCACTCACATTTTTGTACAAAGGAATTAAATTGTTCTCTGAACAGAGCATCTTTTGTATTAAACTCCTATAAATGTTAACTCTGGGTGAAGGCAAAGAGCAAAAAACCAATAAGGATGTATGAAAAAATTACTGCAGGAAAGAGAGATCCCAATGACTACAGAATAAATTGAGATAGAAACCTTCCCAGTGAATGTGCTAGTTTGCATTTGACGACCCTTTAAGTCATACATTTATTTTTGAAAAACTGCTGATTAACAGTTGCTGTTCAACCCAGTCTTTCTCTTCTAAAGCATGGAAAAGATATTATTTTACACAATAATTTGCAATGATTTGTTGATTGAAGACCTAGTTTTTTAGACTGGCTTTAATAATGTTTAGTGACTTTTTTCCAACAAATTTGACTGCCAATTCTCATTTTCCATATGCTGTTACTCTGGAAGACCTAAGAAAATTGTAAAATGTCAAGAAGATGGAGGCATGAGAGAGATTCCTCTCCATTGCTTGAAAAGTCTTTTTTTTTTTTAACTTCTGTGAATTTTTATGCATTTTGTAAATTTCAAACTTGAAATGTTAAATGCTTTTGTGCTAAAAAAAACATCAAGGAAACCATTTAAGTCAATAAACGACAATGGAAAGTAGCAACTGTAGGTGCTAATTAAGCAGTGCTATTTTGAGGTTTCATTCTCTCAAATCAAGGGGGGATATTTTGAAGTGTGTTTTTAATGGTGCTTAAGAGGTGAGTGAAATAGCAAAATTTTGAGACTGGATGATGCTTTTAAACATAAAATATAACCTCTAATTTTCCCTAAAAGCATCCATTATAGATAAGGAATCTATTGAGGCAAAATTAAAGATAGGTAATGTACATTTTTATTAGAAGCCAGAGTTGCATTTTTTAAACATATTTTCCTCTTGCTCAGTTACAATCAGTAATATGATTTGGAAAATATTTTGGGGAATTCTTGTGACTATCTTTATTTAGCCTACTAAAAAGAAAATTCACTCCTTTTTTGGAGTAATTATGTTTTTAAAAAAACTATCTGGTATGCCTTGTTAACTTCAAGGGCAACAAGGCCAGATTCTCAATTTCAAGATGAGGAAGGCCTGACAAGGTCTTTAGAAATGTCCACATCCACTCTGGCTGCTGAAATGTATTGCTTGTTTACAGACAGGTCCAAAGTCGGAGAAAGTAAATAGAAATACAAATATTTATTTCAATGATTTAAGGGAGAGTTTCACTGAAGTTTTTTCTGACCATGATCACTCACATGAATAAGAATCATGAGGAAATACAGCAACATTCTTTTAGTAAATATTTGATATCTTATTTTTAAATCAATTGGGTTCAACCTTTGGCTATAACTGTGCCCACCACAAGTTCTTTGTGGTTTTAATGACATCAGAAGCTGTGGTTTTAAGTTGTATTAAACTTAACTATAGATAATGGGTTTTGCTACTAGTTGATTAAAAGAAAAATCCTGTCAGAAGTATTTTTCCTGTGTTATAAGCCTTTCTAAACAAGTTAATATGAACTGTCGCCATTTAGTAGCATCTGATGTTAATATCTGCAAGTCACTGAGGATGACTGATATTAATAGGTTGTTTCTTCTATGGCAACTGAGGCCCCTTTTGTGTAAATTTTAGGATAGCGTTTGCTAAATTGTCTCTTCATCTGCAGATTTTTGGCTTTGATTCATATTTTCTTTATCTAATAAAACTAAATATTCTGTCCAATGGTGACTTATTATTCTGGCATTTTTTTTCCATATTCCCTACATTGACACTTCTCCTCCACTTTATTGTGATATTGTGGCCAAGAAACCAATAGACTTAAGTATAACATATTACAAGCTTCTTGCTTGATAGCTGTTCTTCTAACGAGAACAGCAAAAAACAAAACTCTACTGCAACATTCCTAGGTCAGGGACAAAAAAAAAAAAAAAAAAGAAAGGTTCTTAGTAGAAGTGAACTTTAACTTTTAAATCAAACAAAAATACAGTTTTGCAACATATAGCCTGCCATTTTGAAGTGGTTTCTTGAGAAGTTACATTATGTTTTGAAACAGTCTTTTTTGCAAATTTTAGGTCACTTATAGCTTTAGGTTCACAGCTTCTCCAGTATAGTAGATGAGATATTATGACCGTAGAAGCTATGGGTTTATTAAATCTCGTGGATTCTATTGCAGAGACAGTCACATGTCCAGCCTTGGTAATTTCTCATTTCACAGGGTTCAGAATGAGCAAAATACGAGGGCCTGAGACACTGGAAAAGTAACTATGCTACTTTGAGTATTTAACAATGAAAAGGCTTGACAATATTTTAAACATGCTATGCAGAGCATCTAAGATATGGGAATTTCAGTAATTTAATTGCAGCTATCACTAGGCAAATCAGAGCATAGAGCTACATAAATCTGGAACCAAGATAACTCTGTGTTTAACCTTTGTTGTCTGAAAAGCTGATGTCATGGGTGGAAGGATAGCTGAATACTAATTGTCCCATGGTAGCTTGCAGGCCAGGCTGACTGATATTTTGGCTTTGATTAGGATGCAACTTATGTATATTATTAAACTGGCAGCCCATCAACCTTGTCAGCTACACTCATGCTAAGGCGCCTTGGAGAAAATACATGAATAGCTATTCTTTTTCCCAGGTGTTCACTGCTGTTTGCAGCAGAGATCCCAAACTTTTCGAACTGGTGCCTTGCCAGAATGCAAAATTCTGCATGCTGTTTGCATACTGTGAAGCAGATGGCAGCTGCCCTCATCGTTAATTTAGAGATTTAACTTCAGAGGACTACAGTTCCTGTCTTAAAATATTCCATCTTGATGTTAGCACTTCCAAAAAGCTCCCCTTTTGCCCATGATAAAAAGACTATCTGCTTTGGTGAGACTGTTTCTAGTTTCTGCGGATACTTGTATGTACACACATGCAAACACACACATACATACCATTAAATATTGTGCCATTCATGCTTGTGTTTGTGAGTATTTTTATGTATGTCTGTCTGTCTATATGTCTATCTATCTAATATTTGTTAACAAAAAATGAAAGTTTTATTTATTATAAGAATTAGATGAAATTCATGACCATATTCAAGGTTTGCTAGTTTTGTTCTAAATGTAAAATAGTTTTGTTCTAAATGTAAAAGACTGAACCAGATCTTAATTTTATCTAAAAATTCTTCTTTTCTGTACTGCTGTGAATTGTTTTTGAGCAGAAATGGATTTCATCTGTGCTAGGTAAGCAACCATTGATAATTTATGTTTCAGGACTAAACTTATCCTGTACGCTATAAGAATGACAGCATCTGAGAAAAGTAGTAATTAAGATATAATAAAATATTTTCAGTGAAATGTCATATTTTAGGGAGGAGTGGTGAAATCTATACTACATCTAGGTGATTGTACATGAAGTCATTTGAGAGCATAATGCACTCCTGATTGCTGCTAAAGTTATCTTAAATTCTTCATTTAAATCCTTAAATGTTATGATCAATCTTCTTTTTTTGTTAGTCTCATTAGTGGCCTATATCACTTGAAGTAAAAAAAAAAAAAAAAAAAAAAAAGATTTATTAAAGATTTCCTTCCTTTTTTCCCCTGTGCTTGGCTTCTAATTTTTAGTGCAATATAAACCTTCATCATAGTGTATTGCACAAAAGACCTGAAGATAGTATCATAAACAAAGTCCCCAAGTGAAGATATTTATAGCAGTAGAATTTCAAGACTGTGACCTTAAACATGTTTCATTCTCACCTAATTCATTGGAGAAGGTGAGATTTCTGTCTTTGACTTTGTTGCTGGTAAATTGTTATGTTGAAGAAACATATATACATATATATGTCTAGGTGTTTGCATACTCACCCCATGCACAGTCTGACACTAATATTATAAAACAAAATAGGTGATTACCAAAGCTTATGATAGAACTAATGTTTATATTCATAGTCATTTGTTAATTCTGTGATAATTTTTCTTTTCTAAAGTAGCCACTGAAAAACAGAGTTTGGAAGGCGAGTCTAAGAGCAACACTGCGACATGCTGCTCTGTATAGTTGCATAGCCTGAACTTGTACATCATCAACATAATGCTGAACTGAGATGGCTTCTAATATTTTACAGACAGATATTAGAAGAGTGCTATATAATTTATAAAATAAATCAAGGAAAGCAGAGAGTGAAATTTTATCTTTTAAGGGTTTCTCACTGAACAGCTAGAGGCCTAATACTATAATATGCCATTTTAAACTGCCAGCGTTTGTGTTCTGTTTAGTCTGCAGCTATGCTGGCTACAGAATCTATCTGATGATATCCAAAATAGCAAGAAATCCAATCATAATATCATGTTATTATATTTATAACACATATGTCAATGACTTGGATAGGGGAAGACAGGCAGACTGAGTAAAAAGAGAAAGCCAGAGCTACACCTGGCAAAAATTGGTGGAAATTTATTTAAGTCTTTCTGCTGTTGTATGTATTACATGCAATAAAGTCAATAGGGCTACACCAATTTACCTCAAATAAAGTTCTGGTCCGGTATCAAGTCTCTCTTTTCTTTGCTGCCTCTGGCAATAGAAATATAATAAAACATAAGCTGCAGATCGAAGGCTTAAAGAACACTTTAAAAATGTTCTAACAAGAAATAAAATAGATAAATCAGGAAATGTATGAAATCTGTGGAGAATGGCTGTTGGAGATTTCAAACTGAGTACATGTTGGGAATTTTCATTTTACATTTAAGTTCTAAAGGGACTGTTATAATTTCCTTGAACTTTTTGAATATAAAACAGGTCACACAATTTCTTTGAGTGGTTGCTGCATCAATTTTTGGATGCTTATTTTAAATGAACTGAACCATAATGGCTCACCTACCAACATGAATAAGAGGATTTTGTACACTCCCAGTATATATACGGAAAGTGCTTTCACCAGAGGCTGACACTTTTATTTGCTATAATTTTTAATTATAACTTGATTCTATTTTTTTTAAGTGATTTAATGCCATCTGCAAGATACTAGCACTGAAGAACTGTACATTTGTATTTCATTAGTCTTCCCTCAGAGCACAGGCAAGTAGGATAAACAGAGGAATGAAAGTCCCCAAACAACTTTTAGTTTCTATGCTACATAAATCTCCATATACAGAAATCACTCAAGTTATAAATTTTACAGTTGTAATCATTTCAGTCAAGAGATCAAAGAAATAGCCATAAAATCTGAAACCAGGAAGACAAAAATTTATTTTGATATAATAAGCTAGATATATTAATAAGATCAGCAAATACAATGATTCAATCAATAAAATGCAACAGAAGTTTGCAACATAGTTCACAAAAAAACATGAAACCTAACCTTTTCCCTAGGACACAACAAAAACATACTAAGTTGCGACATCACAGGGATTTCAATATTTTACAAATATCGTGCTGCAGGGTTTTATTATATAATAAAGATATATAAAAAAAACTATAAAAACGTTATGAGACTATATTCTTCATTCATTCATTTTCCTTATAATTTGACATATTCAGTAGCTTTTCCTAATTAACCTTCCTGTATTGGGAATTGGATTCATTTTAGATGTTGCATCTAAGGCAGTCATCTCCATCCAGGCAATAGAAGAGACAGGCAGCCCCAGACACTAGCAATTAATCCCTGAGACATCTCTCTCAGGATTGGATGAATCATCTCCTGTAGGTGCCTTCTCTATCCATTGACTATAGATAGAAGAAGCTTAGATGAAACTCTCATGCTGAATCACAAAACAGAAGAGCGAAAGAAAATCCTACACTAAAACTTCAGCACGCATTTCTTAACTGTACACTGAGCAACTAAAGAACAAACATGGAGCTACATAGTTACAGCTAGTTAATCTTCAGAAAGATGACTTAAAAGTCTTGCCAAACTTACTAGCCTGTCCTTCAGCTTCAGGTTGCCTTCTGCTGAATCTAGCCTACAGTTTGCTACTGGGTTTTAAGATGATTCAGAATCTTCTTTTTTCTCCTACACTTGGAATAATTTCTGTGCTAGTAGCTGTTTTCCTGTCCAAAGCTCTTCTCAAAGCAGTCATACTGGAACATGATTAGAATTTTCAAGGGAATGAATCCAGTGTAAGCGTCCACATATGAAACTAGGAAATGTATCTTTAAGCTGTGGAGAGGTGTCAGAACACTGATTTTGGCCAGCAGGGCAGAGCACTGTGTGTCTCCATACTGAGATGCACATCCATTTAGTCTGCAGCTTCACTGAGAATGGAAATCATCCAAGGATGCTTGGAGCTGTGTAGTCCAGCATGGTCTGGACTGGTATACTCTCCATTGTTTTCTGGGACCTGTTGAGAGTTCACTTGCCCTGAAGCTGCAGCTATGAACAAATGTCGGCAGAGTTTCCTTGGATTGGGGTCAAGCTTTCTGAAATATCTCTGCAACACAGGTGTTACCTTAATTAAAAGTGATTGTGCTTCGGAGGGTTAGCAAAACACACCTGCATCTGTGAAAAGTGACTTCACAGTGCCTCTGATGGTCTGCAACTAGTTCACAGCTTACTGATGGATTGAGGGGAGAGCTAAGTGGACTCAGTTTCCCAGGGGAGAAGTTTCTCTAGCTTTTCCTGAAAGTGAGGGAAGAAAGCAATATTGTAGGTCTTTCATGTAGGCTCGTCAGAGTAGGACATGTTAGAGGGTGCATGCAGATACATTTGCAGACACAGGATGTGTAAGAACCACTAGGGCTCTGCCTGGAGGATGGGAACTTTGGTGTTAAAAAGAAGTTTTCTTCTTGTCTGGGCAGAATTTTAAAATAAATAAAGAGAATGTATTCAGTCATTGTAGACTATCTAATTGAACGTAATGAAGCATTTGATATGATGTGTTACCACTCAAAAATAAAAGATGTAAAAGAGGGCACCTTCTGAAAATGTTACTGTCTTGTTGTCTTGAAGAATTAGAGCCTTAGATCCCTGAATAGCTACGCTGCCTACATATCAGCTCTCTCTGCGGTGAAGACTAGTTTTCTAGTGATTTCAGAAGATGGTGTCTAGGTCCTTGAGGAGAAGTCAGGGGTGCCTAATTCTTTTGCCCCGATACTGTTTTTTTAAGTGTAAAGATACACATATAGTCTTCCCAGCATGTGCTGGTCTCTCCAGAATCCAAAAATTGGTCCTCAGCTCTGGTCTCAGCTATAGAGCAGTGTAGGATGCAGCTGGAGAGGTTGATTACACGATACTTTGTGAAATATTAATATGACTTCTTAACACTCTCTCCCATAGCATTCTCATTTGGAAGCTAAGGAAACAGAGGCTGGAAAATGGACTCTTAGAAAGTTTGAAATTTGGCTAGACCACTGAGCTAAAAGGGTAGTGATCAATGACTTAACATCCAGCTGGCAGCTGATAACAAGTAGAGTACTTTAGGGGTCAATACCAAGACCTATACTGTTCATCGTCTTCATCAGCAATGGGAATAACAACATAAGTGACGTTGATAAACTTGAAGATTGGGCCAACAGAAACCTCATGAAGTTCTCAAGGAGAAGGTCAGAGTTCTGCCTCTATGGTGGAAAAACCTTATGCTTTAGTGCAAGTTGAGGAGGGATCAGCTTAGCAGCAACCCTGCAGAAAAGAATTGGGGGCTATGGTGGATGCAAGGTTGAACATGAGCCAACAGTGCACTCATTTCAAATGAGACACACTGTGTACTACTAGTCTATGTTACAAGAGATATGGCTAGGGATATATCATACCTCTATTAGTTGTCTGAAACTTGAAGGACAGTTACAAGATCACAGAACCAAACTCTTCTTGGTAGTGCTAGATGATATAATGAATGCCAAGAACCAAATATTGTGGGTCGGTAGTTCAGGTTAAATATTACAAGAGAACATTTTTCCCTGAGGTTCCTGAGGGTTGTGCAACACTGGAAGGGGGTGTGGTATCTACATCCTTGGAAGTTTTCAGCACTCACCTATGCAAATCCCAACCTAGTGTTGACAATAGTCCTGATCTGAGCAGGAAGTTGGGCTTCCAGATGTTCCTTCCAATTTCTGTGACTCTATGATTCTATGAAACATAACCATGTAATATTCCATGTTGCAGTTAGTTATTTCTGTAGAGCAGTAATGTAATATCCCATGGGCCTGATCCAGTCATCTGAAGTCAGTGTAAAAAGCCTAGGTAAACCGTGTCCCATCTATGCTTCTCAGTTTGTTGTTTACATATGTGACATGTTTAATAATTTTGTTATAACAGAAGGATCTAGATTTCAGAATCCATACATAGAATATAAAAAGTTTATGAGTATGAATATATAACACATACTGTGTTCATCTGTTGCTATCAAGAAAGCTGTTCTTATTTCATCAGGTATGATGGATTATGAGTGTGGCTACAGTAGTGTTTGCTGCTGTTCCTTGTCCAAACCTGGAGGTCCACAGAGGAGAAACTGCCCTAAACCATGCCTCCGTACATTATAGGCACGAGAAAATGGAAGGCAATGTTCCTTCCTGAAAAGTTCACATTGCTTGTGCTGTGGAAGACAAGTCCCAACAAGACACTCTGGTCCCATTGACTACTTCATGCAGACTCCTGACAAAGGAAGAGGTGGAAGCTTAGAACAACCTTCTTGCTGATGGGTCTTGCTCGGTTTGCTTACAGGAGAGACATCAGCAAGCAACTTATTTGTGCATACAAGTCAGAAGTGGAGCCTGGGAGCAGAGGCAGCTGTGCACCCTTCTGTAGAGAGGACTGTGATTATCAAAAGGGTTTTCATAAGACAGATGAATTCTGAATGGTGTGCATACCTAACAGCCTGGATTGGCAAAGGCACTAGGAATAGTTATTTGCCTCTGTATAATTCTGCCAAAGTTCACTCTGGAAGCCAATAACACCCTATATAAGATTATTTCCTTCCTGGTATGGAGGTAACTTGGACCCATAATTGGTTCAACATGTTCAGATACCAAGAGTAAAGACAAAATATGAACTACTTTGTCTCATGTTAAAAAAAAAAAAAGGGTTTGAAGTATTGGAAGCGCAACTCAAACATTTAACTAACCTTATCCTGTCCATATTAGAGGACAAAGATAAGCCCTTAGTTTGTCATTGCCATATGTAAACTAGAAATTCTGTGGAGGCTGCTTAAGTATACACTCTCAGTTTGTTCAAATTTATTCAGTAAAACCAGCTGATTAGGTACAAATGGAAGCAATATCAAGAAGCCGTGCTAGGAAAGTCTTATGTTACTTTTATTGGGGGGGGGGGGAAGAGAATGAGAAGGATGAGAATGAGAAGATGTTAGTCAGACATCAGGCACATCCAGAGATGAAAAAATATAGCCAAACAGAAGGTTTAATTTTAAAGTTTTGTGATCAGCTGCAACAGGTGACACAAAAGTCTTTGTATTACACTACATGCTACACTTTAAACTTTAATATTAGACTGACAGGGACACGACCCATGTTAGAACCATACAATAATCTTACCAAAACTAAACAAAAATAAAAAATATATTATTACTAAGCTGACACTAACCTTGCCAAACAAGCTCAGAGAGCATATAATCAGTGGACAACTCCAGCCTCTTCTAACTGAAACAAATGTACTAGATGCAGCATAATAGGGGTTCTTTGTAGGATAGAGACCTCTGCAGTGACACTGCTGGCTAATGTCCATAAATGGGTAGAGCCAGGAGAAGGCTCTCATCCTTCTGGCTTTAACAGTTAATACTGCTGCTTATGATATAATCCTGGTATACGTGAGACAGATGACAGAGTAATGACCTAAAATGGTGCAAATCTCCCCTAAAAGGGAGAAGGGACAGGAAATGTACTCTAAGCCACTTGAACCCTTCTTTTAGTATCCCACCAAGCTTAATTCTCTTTCTAGTCATATTCAACATCTACACTAACTTTCTGGGCCCTGGTAGTATTTACCATCTTGTGTGTTCACACCTCCTTCAGAAGCAGTAGTTGCAAATGCAGTCAGGCTGTGAAGTGACAAGGTAGAGCAACACACACCATTTGAGTTTGTCTGGACTCAGATACTACATAACCTCTCCTTACCCTGTGCTACACAAGATTATAACACTATGGCCAGGTGGTAGGCAGTTCAAGGATATAAAAAAATATATTCAAAACCTGAGCAAGACAAATGTTTTATTAGTGGGGTGTGGGATAAAGGTCTGTGATTACCTGTGGTCCTCCCTGCCGTGGGGTAAACAGCGGATACAAAGGGTGATTTGCGGCCTGATGCCCATGCTGGTGAGGGGTGAGGCAGCACCCAGGGCAAAGCGGAGGTCCCACCACTCGACATTGCTCCGCCCAGAACGACACCTGGGGCGAGGCGGCAGTCTCGCAGCCTGGTGTTGTTGATAGGGGCAAAAGAAAAAAGGCCAGCAGCCATTGACAGCCTCTGCTGAGCTCGACAAGGACCAAACATCCCACAGGGTTTGACTCAGCCCCACCTCGCCAAGAGTATAAATTCAGCGCATAAACGATCCTCCATCTGGAGGACGAGAACACCAACCTACGGACGGGTCGGCGGGCCTGGACCTCTCTCCTCCCCAAAACAGGGACGCCTTTTTGGTAAGGTTTGCTCCTCCGACAACGTCGGACATTACCCCAGGAAAAATACCATTGGTGAAAGCGCTTAATTATCAGTTTGAGTTCAGAAAAAGTAGAATTTGTTGCAGTAAGTGCATTTATCACCAGCAATCCTGAACCTGTTGATCTGTTGCTTTAATAAATTGTTTATTTTGATCAACTTTGCAAAACTGATCCAGTGAAAGTCCTTTTGAGGAGGGCTCTGGTAGGCAAATGTTGATTACCCCTTTCCCTCCCTTCATGTGACACTAACAGTGGGGAAAAGAAAACACTGAGTTTTCATGTCTGGTGCAGTATCCTTTGGTTGGAGACACACATTCTCAGCTAGACAATTTACTTTTCTAATAGAGAAGAAAAACTGGATTCTTCACTGACACCAGCCTGTCATATAACAGTATCTATGAGTAATGCTTCCTAACATCTCTAGTTAACTAGGAGAATCTGTCCTATCATAGTGAGCAATGGCCCAGTCTCAGTTATTTATGCTTTTGTCACTTCCCAGTTGGACTGCAGCAGTACAGTGTATCTTGTGATGAAACTGCTAACATTTAGGAAACCCCAGTGGGTGCAGTATCATAGATCCTCAGCAGCAATGCCTATTGTATCAGGCATGTCTTCTGATCTCTGCTCTGTCTCCCTGTATAGTATCATCGTTAAGTTCAAGTCTCCTTCCTTATTAGGAGGCTTATGGGAGCCTGAAGGGGTGAACACAGGTACTAAAAGATCAACAGCTGCTGTGTGTGAAAGACTGTCGTTACAGCTGCACCTTTCTAGCACAAAGAAATTTTCTGTAAGAAAGTATACAGCTTGTCTGTTCAATTTACAAAGCACTTTCAGGGTCCAACTCAGGATGATAGGAATAGATCCAGAAGCTGTGGGCCACTGTGGCATACCTCTCACATTAAATACTATGTACACCTGTCTAGCCTCACTGTCTATAATCAAAAACTAGCAAGGGATGGGTGTTTACAAAAATTAAAAACTCCAAAACAAGTGTTTCTCTGCATATACTTCTTATGGGAGTAGTATCAGAGAACAAATACACTGGAGATGTTTGTCAACATACTTAACATGCTTCTCAGAAACTATGGTGGTGAGCATTGTACAGCAACCTACATTGAAGAGATTTGAATAAAATTTGGATATGAAATGTAACCTTTACTATAGGATTAAAATCTCTTTATAGTCTCAATTCTAGCTTTCTTTAAGAGACAAAGAACTTTTTTTTTTTTTTCTCCCTCTGGAAAAAGGCTGTAGAACACACTTTAAGACTGGTATGCAAACCACTAACTTTCTAATCTAAAAATTTAGTAAAATTCATTTAAAATAGTAATGAATTAAATCTGTGGAAAAATTCGCTATGATAATGAAAACTGAAATCATTTAAGTATTTCCAAGTCTTCAAAGGCATTGTTTTTCCATCACAGAAGGTATTTGATTTGTCAGAGATGAATAATAAAACCATTAACATGAGCTGATTTTTGCATAGCTAAAAAGGTGTTTTGCATAGCCATAAAGGTTAATAAGAGTTTTTCCAGAAAGTAGTGCTTACATTTCCTTACATTCAATTAATCTTGCTAAAATAACCACAATTTACACAGAAGAGCTAGTAATCTGTGAAATAAAAGATAGATCTTACTACCTGCTGTAAAAGAATTACGCAGAGGCATTTACAAGAAAGAGTAAGAATAAAAGAGCTTGCTTGGCTATATTCCTGTTTGCCTACGTATGTCATTATAGATGACATTGATTCATTAGGTACTAGCTGCAGTGAAGTTCACTGTTTAAATCTAAAACTAAAACAAAACCCAGGAAAATCAATGCATACAGAATATTATAGTGTCATTTTTGGTGAATCTTCAAAAATCTGAATTTCTCTCCTTACATTCCACTAATTAGGGACTAGCTTTGATTTTTTTCAAGTCCTGAAGGATGAGCTGATCCTGTGACAGGATGAATTTGATATAAGATGTAGGTCCTTAAACAATTTGATGACAAGAGATCTCTTAAAGGGAAATGAGAGAGGAGAAGAGGAATATCATCTGGAAATATGTTAGCCTTTGATGGAGCTAAGTCTTCAACAAAGAACCTGGTATAAAGGGCTGTAGATTAGGACGAATTGATACCTGCAGCAGTGTTGATGGTAGTCTGAGAGGAAACTGAACAAAAGTGCTCTAGCTGCAATGTTATTTTTGAATACTTTGCAAATGCTCATTATGATAGTATTATAATGACTCGATATTTGGGGTAAATGCTTAGTATCAAAGGTATTTTTCACAGAAATCACTGATTAGGTCATGTCATATAACTGCATTATGAGAGATGCAATGTATAGTGCAACTGTCATTTATTGAAAACTGAACAAAACTATTACACAGAGAAATTGTACACACTCTTTTTGAAGACAGCCTCAGGACAGCCTGAATAGATGCTGAGGAGGAGTAAAACCCATTTCTCAACACCTCTGTCTCTGTGACCTGCCTAGCCTAAGTTGGCTTTAGGCATAGGCAAAATAAAATTGTTGCCTGGAAAAGCAGAATACTGTAGCAGTCTAAGAGCTGAGCTTGTGTCGACTGCTTTTCTTGTGCTGAAGTCTTATAAGGTCAGGCTGGCTGCAGCTGCAGTGTCAGAAGAAGCAAGCCTGATTTTCCCAAGCATCCTGCAGTCTCATCTCTGCCCTTTCCCCTTACATCTCCACCTCAGGTGGCAGAAGGGGCCTGAACTGACCTTTCTGGGGTAGCAAAATTATGTTTTGCATGCTTTCTAAGGAGCTCGAGGCTGGGTCTGTGACCGGATCCAAGAGAAGGAGGCATTATGGATACAGTCTTGGCTTTCTTCCCCCAAATCTGGGGCACAGCTGACTCTAAGTACCTCTTGTATAATAAGGCAATTGTATAAGACAATGGAATCTACAAAAATACTCACCTGGCAACCTCCTCCTCCTCTTCCTGCTGACCTTCGCTGGGCGTGTTGCGGTCCCATGCTGCTCCACGCTGCTCGCAGACCTGCTCCGCTCCGCTGCAGAGCTCGTGCTGTACGGAGGGCTTCAACACTCACGACCGATAAACAAAGAGCTCGTAATGTGTATCCACTGTCATCGCTACAGTGTATATTAACAGCTTCTCATCTCTATTTAACCTGTATTTTTCTTTTCTTCTTATTATCCCTGAGCGGTAACTTCTACTTTAAAAATAATGCAATATTCATTCAGTACTTTGAAAACAGAACATAAATGCTATATGTTGCTGTTTATTGCTTTACTATTAATATACTTACTCTTTATTAATTGAAATAAACTAGGAAATTTGCATTGATTAAGCACCTAATTGAGCACCATGCAAACCTTTGGCACCAGCTGACTGCATCCCTATTGGATGGAATTTATGCTAATCTTATCTCAATTAAGCAATAGTCATTACTGTTAGATTAAATTGGTGTCTTGTGAGAAGTCCTAGTAAAGTGTCCCTCCCTGTCTCAGTGTATTCACATTAACTGGGATATATTTTAGTGCCAAAATAATCAGGGATAATCCTGATTTTATTTTTACAGCGAGAAGAAGCAAGATATTTTTGCCAGGCCAGATAACAATGAAGCAGCCTTCAAGAAATATCATACACAAAGGTCTCTGAGAAAATTATTCCTGTGAGTAAGAGGAGCAGAGAGACTGCTTTTTGCTTCATCTCTCAGGGAGCAAATACTCTAAAAGGTAAGGGTAGAAGATAAGGCCATAGCCTGTGGAAAGAAACTGCTGCTAGACAGGCTGAGACCACTGCTCCTCTAGCTTTGCAGTAACAGATTGTGTTATTGCCCCAGAGAGGAACAGCGCTCGCTTGACATGCAGTCTTGGTGCTGGGATGCTGTAGCTCTACTCTAAAAGCTGGCAGCCCAAAGGCTACAGCAGGCTCCTTATCTGCTTCTGTTAGTGCACATTGCAGAAGCACCTCCTTAAATAAGCCCCAATCCCCATTCCCCAGGTTCTCTTTCTCTTCTGTATCCTAGGATGGAGGAAAAAAAATAAAAGCATAAAACAAGAATTTATAGCTTCATATTCATCTTGACTGAATAAGTTCTAATAATTATGTCACAAGGAATGGCAAGCTTTATTAGTAATTTTAACTGCATGTTAAAAGTAGATTATTATCATATTCAAGGAAGCGCTTTTCTGTATCCCTGTTCTATTTTCCTTTTCAATCTCTGCTTTCCTTTTCCTTTCTAATTAGTCAAGAAAAATATGAAACTATAGCATCAGACTGCAATGTGACCTTGTTCGCCTAAAAATCCTGGGGGACAACAAGGAGGTTTAGATAACTAAGCTTTTGGCTAGTTTGCAGGAATGTTCATTGTAATTTATGGATGCTGGGGATACTGTCATTTTTGTGTAAGAAGGAACCTTAAGCAGCTGAAGTTTAGTTAATCAAGGTTGCAGTGTATTGGCAAGTTTCACTAAATTACTTGCCTCCGCCACCTCATTTTGAAAGATAAAGCCTTATATTATTAACAATATTCAGTAATGGTTTGCAGCCTAGTAACTGTCAACATGACTGAACTATAGTAAATATGTGGCTTATTTCCTAATGCTCTCATGGCATACAGCACAAAAATAATTAAAATACTACATCCCCACATCCTCCAAAAATGCACTGAACCTGCTCAATGAACCTGTTTCTTGACACAGCCAAGTTTTTTCTGAATTTATTATAAGGGTAGCTCAGGCTATCTTTTTCCAGTTGTTGTTTGGCTTTAATGAAAGATAGGTGTTATAAATAACTTTTATGAAGCATACAGCAACCTGTAGGCATCATTTCATTTCCATCTCACAGATTCACTGCAGTTGCTTGCTATACTTTGGCAGCCTTTCCTTTAATTTATAATCAATTACACTGATTAAACGTATTTTCACTGTTTCTCACCTGAGCCTGAAGGAGGACAGATTTGATTTTCTTTTTTTCTTTTTTCTTTTCTTTTTTTTACAGTGGCTGTATCATAGGATTTAGCCAACGTGTTCAATAACACATTTATAGGAGAATTTTATTTTTTGATAATTCTCAGTGTTATTTAAGACTTCTAGATTTATCTCACTGAAATAAGGATTCTCTTTTATGAACAGTTCTTTATTTTCTGACGTCTCCCCAACTCTGTTTCACAGGTGACTGCTGCAATAGTCTAACATACAGTTTTGGCAATGCTCTTGAGTCAGATGGCTTCTGGTCTCTGTGGCACTTGAACTCACAGATGACATCTGGGAAGAGCACACCACAGGGCTGAAGGCAGAGGACCCCGCTTTCACAGGAGATGTGAGAAGAACTCTTCTGTGGTAATTTTCCCTTGGTTAAATATTTGCCAATACATGAATAGGTAAGACACAGCAATACGGTGAGAACAGAAATTACCTTCTGTAGCAGTGAAAAGACCCTGTCGTTCTGAAGTATACTGTTCATAACCTTGATCCTGGTTTTACCATTGTACTAAACTCCATATTGGTTCCTGAATGTGCAACAGCTTTTAAACAGTTTCTTCTTTTCAAAACATATTGCAAAAGTTTTTTGTTGTTGTTGCTTTTTCTTTCTTTCTTTTTTTACCGGTTACCTACTGTCCTTTGTGACTTACTTTCCTCTTGATACTTGATATGTGTTCAAAGTTTGTTTGTTTTGTTTTCTTCTTTTCTTTTTAGAGGAAGAAAACTTTGTGCACCTTTCCTTCCATATCTCTCTCCAGATTCACTCACAGTGAGTGATATCATTTCTCTTCACTCTACAACCGCTTTCTTGTCAAGAGTGATAATTTTAGTAAATGCTACATGCTTATTTACTTTCTTCTGCACAAAAGGATGAATAAAACACAAATATGAAGAGGATGTTCTCAGCTGTGTCCAGAGCTATCCACTACAAACATCTTGACATTTTTTTTCCTTCGGACTGTGCAAATTGAGCAGATCTCGAGTGAAGGTTAATGTGGGTTACCTACTGCAATGGTTGAGATTGGACCTTCAGTAAAAGTTTCATTTTTCTAGCTTAGAAACCAAGCGTGGCAGTTTAAGTAACTCATTCAAGAAGAAAATATGCAGTTGGACTGTGACTAAAAGCTGGAAAGGTACAATTTTCAAAAGTGAGCAAAGGAATACCAATGTTTTTTTAGATCTAGTTTGGTGCCTAGCAGAAGAAAGAGAACTGGGGAAGTAGGACGCAATTTATTGTCTTCTGAAAGGTCCCTATTTCCCTTCCTTTGCTATATATGGTGACCAGCCTCAGCCGTGAACAGAATCTTCAGAAGTTAGATGAAATGCATCTCATAACTACATCCAAGAGAGCTGCATAGACCAGCTGTTCTCCCTTGATTCCTGAAACCACACTAATTCTAGCATGATGTTAAGGTCCTATTGTAGCATTGTGTGTTAAAGAAGGCACATAATTATTCCCCAAAACTCTGTTGCTAACTTCTCACACTTATCAGTATGAGAAGGATGTAATAAATGTTTCTTGCATTCTTTTCTGGGAATTACTGGCACTAAATACGTATTTCCTTACATTTTTAGAGTTGTACGCGACAATGCTTTTGGTGCATATGAAATCTTGAGAAATATATATAAATATTTATGTATATAAATATGTATATTTGTTTCAAGGTCTTCTGGAATCCTTTTTTTATCACCATTTCTGGGAATTAAAAGCTCTCTGGCAACTACCTGTGGAAGTGTCTGCTTGTTAATTACCAGAAATTATATAAAAATGTGAAAGGTAAAAATGGAGAGGAAGAAACGTCCTTTAAGGGGCAGTTCAGGCTAGAAACAGAAGTGTTCTGAACTGCTACCTCTTATGTTTTTCTCTTTCCTTTACAACAAAGAAGGCATATAGGATGCCTAGTCTCTTGTTTTATAGTTAACCCCTAAACTGACCTCACTGTAGTTAATTGTTTCATCTGTTATTGTTAGGGTTATTTAACAATGGAAAAGAGGAAAACAACAACAACAAAAAAGCATTTAAAATGAACCTAGGAAAATACTTCTGTAAAATGTGAGAAACTAATTAAAAACAGATAGCAAATTTGCTTTCTTCTAACACTGAACAAAGGGCTTTGCTAGCATAAGCAAATAGTTTTATCCTCAAATCTATTCACTTTGTTTCATTATAGAATCCATGTCTAAACTACTTTCGCTTTAAAGCTTTAATGAAATAGTATCCCCAGCATAAGGTGAAACACAAACTTGGCTGATGTTCCTTGGGAAAATAGGAATGCCTGACATCTTGTGACTTAAAAACAACAAAGTACTTGTTAACACTGTGGTTTTAACTGAAATAAGAAAACAGGGAAAAAAATTCATGCTTGTATCTTTATATCCCTATTTAAAGCTGCAGAGCAATGATCACTGGGATTTTCATATATGTCTAAAGAAGTTAAAATCATTAGTTCTCTGCAGATATCTTTCTGCAGCTTTAGTCTCCTAAATGCTTCTTACTCCATCCCTATGTACTCATTTTACAGAGGGTGAACCTGAAGGAAGAAGCAGGCCTAAGTTTACGGTAAGTCAATGATGCATATCAGTCACAGAAAATTGCCTTCTTAAATGAGCCTATTTCTCAGCTAAAAGTGGGTAAACAGGAAAAATGATTTTCTTTTTGTCAGCATCATATTGCAAGGTGAAAAGAAGAAAAATAAAACCAACATGTCCATAACTGAGTTAGTATGTTGAAGTATATTGAATCTTACCATACACAGACACTCAGACCCAAAATACAACACAGGCATGTATTTATGTAAAAGGGAATATTATTTACTTCATTTTCTTGCACTATAGGTTAATTCTGCTGCTTAACAATCATTTTTCATGTGACTACCTTTATTTCTGAATTTCAGCAATTATATCCTATTCGCTCTTTAGTCAATACAATAAAGCAGCCTGGTGTTTGCTCTTGCAGTGCTGTTCGCATCTGCACTCAGAAATACACTATAAAACAAACATCAAGCATAACATTTTGTCAGGAGCACGAAATGTGGTTAATAAAACCCAAATCAATGAATTACTGTCTTACGTTCATTGAATGTCTTTGTGTCCATATAAATCCTCCATGAAATCCTGGCTCTGCCAAAGTTGTTTGGAGTTTGATGCTAAAACGTTGCAAGAATCCTATTCTCAGCTTATATTGAGATTTGTAGGGAGGGGTTTGGGATAGAAGATCTGGAGAAGAAAGGAACAGGAAAGAAATAAGTCAGTTCTCACTGTATGACACTGATCTTGCATAGCATCTGTCGCTATGTACGATCTATTTCCCTTTTCTTCATAATATATGCTTTCTTTTGTTTCAGTCTTCTCCTCCCACTACTCCCACTGAATATTTGTATAATAGAAAATATATGATGTTTGTTGAAAACAAAATGCTTGCACCCTGTAGCTATTAATCATTTGCTTTTCTTGGATTCATAGTGCAAGTATGTCTGCCTTTGGTATTTTTTCACCTCAGAGCATCCTGCCTGTGTTTTATCCTGTTAGCTGGAAGGGCATTTTGAAGATAGGTGAAAAAGTAGTAGCGTGTCCTTACTAAAATAGTTCAGTTCTGAGTTGATCTGACTGATGTGGTTGTGTGGCTTGAACACCAGTGCATTAGAAACTGACTGGCGGTCTCATGTCCCTGGAATTATAGACTGAAGTTAAAGGAGAGTATTTTACGCACATGTCCAGACAACCTCTCTGTCTCCTTTACTTTTGAAAAAAGTCTGTGAGTACATAAATCCAATTAAATATTTCAAACCCATTTGTGCATCCTTTTTCTATTAAGGTTCGTTTCTAAAATGCTGGAGCAAAAGCTGACTAATGTAAATATATTCATCTGCTCTAAATAAATTACATTTCAATTAATAAAATCATTCATGGATTAACTTCAGTGCCTCTTTCCAGTTCCTGTAAGAGCATTCTTATCAAATAAATACCCAATTAATAAAATTTATTTTTTACGTCAGGAAACCTTTTAGTGGAAATAACTGGGGATTGTTCCAAGTCTCCAAACTCTAGTGCCACACACAAGAAGGGAGGTCATTTTAAAGAGTTTTACAAGTTTCTGCTTGAGTGAAAAAGAAAAAGGAAAAAAAAAAGGAAAACTATTCAGAAGAATGCAATACAATTCAAGAAGTAAAGTGATTGGTTCATGTATTTCAAAGACACTTGTGTGAAAGTATTATTAGAAAAAGAGTGACATCAGCATATTTTTCCCATTTATTTCATAAGAAGGATTAGAGAGCATAAAGTGGTTGTATCATTTGAAAGTCATTCAGATCCTTAGAAAAGGCATGAATCACACGATTTAATTTACAAAGTTTGCAAATCCTGTCATTTTTTTACTTTATGTCAGATAATACTGTTCCCATGTACATAATTCTGCTTACAGTACATTTTGATTAAATAATTGAGAACAAGCAAAGAAATTTAACCAACACACTAGATTCATTTAGTTTCCTAATTTAATTGCCTTTTACCTTTAGCCCTAGGTCAATTTCTGCAGCAGAAAAGGAACATTCAAAAATCACTGAAATTTTAAAGATGAGATAAGAAGAAAGAAGCAGTTATACACTATCTCATCTTCAGCTCCCAGAACATTCTTGCACAGAGACTTGTGCATTACTAAAATATTTCTGTCTTACAATTTGTTACATTTGTAGGTACCCTGGAAACCAGATTAGATTCCTTTCAGATGTTGTTTTATTACAGTGAACTAATTTGGACTCAGTCACCTTCAACTCATAGGTATCTAATACAATAGTAGTTATTTCAGTACTGTTTTTCAAAACATCTTGTTAGCTGCTTCAAGAATCTGAAATAACATCTTAAAGCACATCTATTAAGGAAAATAATTACAGCTATGGAATTGCTGTAAATTGCCAGAGAGAAAACCGTATAGCATGACCTGAAAGTTTGGGGAAAAGTCTATCAGTCAGGCTGATTACAAGATACAAGAGGAATTGCTGATACACATTTTTGATTTATGATTATAGTAATTATAAAATGCTTAATTTATAACCTATTCAGCATCTGTGGAATCTCATTTATTAATGAAGGATATGCTGCATTACTACAAGATGTTCTATCCAAAGAATTTATTTGGTAGGAAAAGGCACTACTTGTGCCAACACAGTGAACAGGCAAGGGGAAAATTTGGAGACTGAAAAGAGATATAAGTAGTTCTTTGAATTTGAACTCAGTGGCTCTATTACCTGAATGAAAACCGTGGGACTTGGCCAGAAGCTTCCTAAAAAATGAGTAAAAGAGCAGAAGTTTTACTTGGGGATGCATTTCAGTCATACAGTCCATTTAATTCTGTTTCTCACTTGGTTATTCTGTTGTTTTCGTTCCCCCCCCCCACACACACACTGTTATTTTAACTAAAAGCAGTCTGTATCATTACTGAAGTAATTCATGTTATAAGAAGTTAGGGGACCTTACTGAGCAGTCATCTGTTTTGTGCTCTGACTTAGCTTAAAGAAAAGGTCAGTAACCCTCTGCAGAGGAAAAAGCTCTGACTTTGTTCCTAGTTACATCTTTCTTGTGTTAGAGAATTCAGATACCTGGATCAAAGGTTATTAGAATATGTTGAGTGAAGAACGCTTTAAAATGTGTAAAAATGAAATGTAACTCATTTGAACATTTTGTTCTTGACTTTCATACTGAAGGCTTGTGAACCATAGTATAGACTAGATTAAAAAGGAATTCAGATCTTGAAAAGTTAGACACTGCAATACTTAAAGCTTACAAAATGGAACCTAAAGTGTAAGCTGGGTGGGAAAAAAAAAAAAAAAAAAAAAAGAATTAGAAGCCCAGGGAATGATTGAACAAACCAGCCTGATGATAAATGAGATTCCAACAGGGAAATTCATTACATCTGACCTTTCTGGTGTAAATCACTTTCCTAAATATGGAATGCCTTGTGTTATTTTTTACTTCCCAGGATTTCTCACTTAGGTGCAGGCCTGCCCCTACGGATGCTGTGGCAGATCTGTTGTTCCTGTGTAGATGTTTTGGACATCCTAAAGCAAAAACACTGATGTATTGGAGTGAGCCTAATGGAAGGTCAACAAGAGGATTGGGCCTGGCACACGCAGTATAGAGGCTGAGAAGACTGGATATGTTCTGCTTTAAGAAGAAAACATTGATCTTCAACTACCTTAATGGAAGATGCAGAAACTATGGAGCCAGACTTTTTTTGGAGGTGCACAGTATTAGATGAAAGGCAATGAACACATGCTGCAAAGAGGAAATTCTGATTCTTTTAAGGAAAACATGTTCACCATGAGGATAAATAATCAAACACTGGGATAGGGTGCCCAGAGGGGTTGTGGAATCTCTGTCTACGGATATATTCAAAACTTGACTGGACAGGGTCCTGAGCAACCTGAATAAACCAGATGACCTCTGCAGGTCCTTTCCAATACAAATTAGTCTATGATTCTATGTTTAGGCAATTGAAAAATTTCCTGTAAGTCTACAAAGTAGGCAATTATGTGTCATGATTCATTAACATGCTTTAGACATCTACAGTTATAGAAGATGAATCAAACCCTAAAACCATTAGCTACCTTCCACTTCCTGTAAAAAGCTACTAATACAGATATAGCCTTCTAAAATTTGTTCAGATTAATCCCATTGGTAGAATCACCATGGTCATTGTGGAACCATGTAGAATGAGGAAATAACAGACTCCAAGGAGACATCTATAACTTTGGGGGATCAATATCTCAGAATCCTTTCTGCAAAGCAGAAATGCTTCCTCTTTCCAAAAGCTAACAGGGGTCCTTATTCAGTAGTAAAACTTGATAAAAGCTGCAGACCTTGTTCCTCACTAATGTAGTGGTGGAATTGTCCAAAGCTGCTGCTTCATGTACTCAGCCAGCAGAGGCTATAACCTATGGCTCCAACCTTCTTGAAAAATGCAGAGTCTTTGAGCAGTAGACCTAAAGATCCCCCGCACTGAACCCGTGGCGCTGGCCAAAGATTTATCCAAGTTCTAGTAGTTTGAACTCTTACCTCACATAGAGGATACCCCACAGCTCAAAGTTTTTTTGTTTTTTTTTCCCCCATATGCCTCCTTTTGAAAATTGCTTCATTTTTTTGAACAACCAAAATTTGTAAATGACCTGTAAATGTCACTGAGGTATATAGCCTGCCGTCTAGCTAGAGGTGATTTTTCTAGTAATCAGAGAATGAGCAGCCTCTATCTAATCTGATATCTGAGTAAGTGAAATAATATCAATCACAGCAACGCTGATTTGCTTCAGAAGGCAAGTTTCTAAGAGAGACAGACAACACTTTTAATCTCACCTTTTTAATCAGGTGGGATACAGAGATTATTAATTTTTGCCTAAACTGCAAGAACTATGTGAAGTGTTTAGCTTAGTAAAAGCTATTGAAGGAATAAACTTATTTATCTTTCACTGTCTTTTCACTTGCATAACCTTCCCTTTTCAGAGAGGTCCCTTGCCTTGTGCCCATGTTAACATAAGTTAACCTTTAACTGAGCTTTCGTAACTAACCCTCTCTCTCCTAAGTGATGAAAATATCACCATCTATAGCTTTCCCAGAACTGTGCGTCTCCAGATGGGATTTAACTCACCCAAGGTCTCAGTTCACACCCTTGCACCTGCCTCAACCACTGCTTGAGCAGCTGCAGGGCCTCTCACCCAGGTTCCAGCTTCTGCTCCAGAAGGCCACAGATCTCTTACATTTCTCTCCGGTGTCTGGCATCCCTGTATGGATTTCTTCACTGCCACAAGACACTAGATGCCTATGTGTGGGAAAGTGAATTGAGTCACAGGAATCTAAAAATTAGTTATCTGATTTAGGCTAGAGGTCTAGAGTCCCTCTGTAGTCAAAGGAGAGAAATAGACTTGTCCAGAGTGATTTATCACACCTATCTTAGATGACTATTTTTGGATGGGATCAGTCATCCTGTCTCTTTCCACTGAATATTGACAGACCCTAAGCAAGTGATTCAGCTTTACATGACAACTGAATAGCTAAATTTAGGGGAGATGAAGGCCACATTTTCTCTATCAAATTCTAGACATGTTGTCGCTAGTTTTTTTAGCAATTGTATGAGTGATGTGCAAAAATTTGTGTTTTTTGAACTGAAGAAGTTGCAAACAAGTTACCTAAAGCAACATTTTTTGTATTTTTTTAACAGAAATTAACTGTAGAAAATAACCTGGACAAAACTAAGTGATTAAATCACACTGGAATGAAATTAGTGTTTCATTTTTACAATATATTTTATTCTAAGAAGAAAAATCTTGAAAATTTGTTCAGAAATGAGAAGTCAAAATATTTTACTTTTGATTCAATCTTCCCCATTTACTTTTCCAGGAAAAAAATATTTGTGAATTAATGTCAAGTTTTGTTTGACTCCTGAGTCTGTTAATGAATATAATAGATGTAAAATGGTTGTAAATGATTCTCTAACTACTCAAATCTTTGCATCATTGTTGTTCATTTAAACACTTAGTTAAACACTTAGCAAAGTAACCTTTATCTTCAAGGGACTTCTGTAAAAGTGTGAAGTACGGTACAAGATGAGATAGATGTAACAAGTAGATAAGAGGGATACACCAAAGGCTCTGTGTAAGTAATAAATCAGAGGCAAGACTTGCGGGTTCATTGGCTTCTCCTGCTCCTGGCCTAGTTTCCAAGGGTTTCAAGAGATCCTCAATCTGAACAACTGCTAGACCAGTATGTCCAAGTGTATCTGACAAGTTATAGTTGACAAATTTTTGTCTTTCCCTTAAATTATACCATTCATTCTGCAATAGTGTTCACTTACTAATATTAATCTATTACAAGCAACAGTGGAGATTTCTGTTACACAGTTTCTGTTTCTAGAAATTGTTATGGATTGTGAGCCACTGCATCAAAAGTTTCTCAAACCTTAAAGTAGAAATTAAAATATTAAATGAACATAATCTGCCAGTCTGTAGCAAGTGAGAGTCATCTTTTTACCATGCAAAAAGTTTTTCTGATTTGTCAAGGAAAGCTAAAGAAGAGCAGGATGGATCACATGGAAACACAGAACAGGTGCTATTGGAAGTGACCTCTGGAGATCATCTGGTCCAAACCCTCCTGCTCAAGTAGGGTCAGGTAAAACAGGTTGTCCAGGACTGTGTTCAGTTGGGTTTTTAATGTCTCCAAGGAGATACCATCTTATTTCCTCCTGTTTTTTGACTATGCCAATTCAGCCAATGTCGTCTTAGGATCTCAGCTTTAAAGTGCTTTTCCCAGAGATAGCAGAGTGGCCTGTGATAAATAAGAGTCATTATGGCCTTAAAGTCTGTGAATCCCTATGTCTATAAAACAGGTGCAGAGAGCTCCTTGTTCTGTCCCTGATGCTTAGAAAATTTTAATCTTACTTCTGTTCTCTGAAGATTTGAGGCTGCAAGGGGGCTGCAGATTATTTAATCATGTATATGATGCCTTAAGACACTGACCTCAAAAGTTTCATAGTCTCTTACCTCTCACAGGAATGCAGAGTTGGAAGAGACATCCAGGGTTTTCAAGTCCAGCTTATTCTTATCACAGGCAACCACATAATCCAATCCCTTGTACAAAGTTTATAAATTTGCTTAAAAACAGCTGAGACACTGCCCTCAATTTGAAGATTGGTTTTGCGTTTCACCCTCAGAGTGAAAAATTCTCGTAATTCTTTCAGCAGTAAAATAAATATATTCTTGGCATTCTGTACATCTTGTAAGAGCTTAGTTCTTTTCTTTTACCTCAATCTGTTTTAGACAGCAATCATACTCCATTCTGCTCTTCATTTTGCTGGACTAAGCAAGCCATGCTCTTTTGTCTGTTACTCATAGGCTAATAAGATGGATTTAACATTCCCAAAGTCTTATTGATAAACATTCTTTGAAATCTGAGTTCATCTTTCTTAAACATGAGTGACCAAAACTGTATACAGTATTGTACATATAGTTTCATCAGTGCCTTATACCATATCTGTCTACAGTGGAATACTTTGTAGATCATATTCGCTTCTTTCATGTCTGATTTTTCCATCCAGTCCACTATTTCTCCTCCCTTTCATACTCAAATTAGGTGTTCTCAGCACTTCACAAATGATCACAACATTAGTCTTAAGTGTATTACTTAAATTTTGTTTTGTTTTATCCTGTCCTGTCCCGTCCCTTCCCATCCTAATCTATCCTATCCTATCCTGTCTTGTCCTGTCCTACTGTCCCCTACCTTACCCTGCCATAGCCTTCCTTCCTTTCCCTATTGTTAAGGATATTTAATTCTTCCTGCACCATATTCTCCTCTACCTCTATTTGTCAAAGTTTCCCAACTTTGTGTTGCTAGTGATGTTCACTACTTTGATTTCTTGAGCAAATATCATTAATGAAAAATTAAATGACTAAATAAATTTATTCTGAAAAGTGCTCCATGAGTGTCTGTGACAGTAACTTTACTTTTCCACCTTCCTATTCTATATATGAATTGCTGTCTTCTAACTAGTAATTTCTCCTGTGGCAACATGTCATCTGCTTCACTGAAGTCCAGACAGGTTTTACCTACTACATTTCCCGTCTCTGAAAAATAAGCATCAAAGAAAGGTATATAGCTCATCTAGCATGATCTATCCCTATTACATTTTACTCCATTTACCTTTTACCTTCATGTTTCTAATTATTCTTTTCTTCCAAATCCCTTCTAAAGCTTTGCATAACTTTGAGGCCAGTTTTGTTCTTGTTCAGATCATTTCTTTTCATTAAATGTGCATGCTACTCTTTGATTACTTGTACCACCTCTAACTTGATGCATTTATCAAAAAAAGTGTCATTACACCTGCAATTTCTTTAGCAAATTCTTTCAGGAGAGAGAGATTATTCCAACACCTACTGCATTAAGTTGCTTGATTTTACTTTCATTTCAAATATGGTTCCTTTCATTCTTTAACTCTCATCATTTATTTGATACTACATTCAATATTGTTGTCCTTATTGAAAACTGAAGTAAAATTTTCATTTAATTTTTAGACCATTTCTCAACTAATTTAAATATCCAGTTCAGCCCTCAATATATAAGAAGCATCTTCTTTCTTCTTCTCTTTTCTTATTATTCTATTTCCTGGGCCTGAAAGTTATTGCACCAAAAAACATGCTTGGTATCATTTGTGTGAACTAGAAAAGGAACAGGAATAGCTTTCAGAATGAGTCAGATCATATTTTGAAAAATATCTTCTCTATTTTTTATGCAAAACCTGAAGTCAATTTAAAAAATAGAAATGTTGTGAAATAAAAGGAATACTGTGATGAGATGGTTGGCTGTCAATTTCATGTTTTCTTTCTTATTTGCTAGATAAAGGCATTTTTTAAAATAAAAAATCATAAAATGCACACACTGAAACTATTATTTTCACTGAGTAGAGTTGTCATCAGTTATCACCTTAATTCATAACAAGACAAAATGAAGTAATTAATTTTCAATAGTGAGTAATTTCCACACTTAATTTCATTTTTTTTTAAGTCTTATTGTTTAATTATTTGAAAAATTAGAACAGCATCTTATAGTGGCATCTGCTACTATGGATAGCCAGGTTTGAGTACATGGGAAGGATGCTGCCAGCCTTTTTTGCTGCAAGGGCAGATTGTGTTGCTGGCCCGTGTTCAGCTTGTTGTCCACCAGAACCCCCAGTCCTTCTCTGAAGAGCTGCGCTCCAGCCAGTCAGCCCACAGCCCGCTCTGGTGCATGGGATTATTCCTCCATAGGTGCAGGATTCTGCATTTCCCTTTGTTGAACTTCCTGAGGCTCCTCGTTGCCCATTTCTCCAGCCTGTCAAGGTCCCTCTCAATGGCAGCACAACTATCTAATACTTCAGCCATTCCTACTAATTTTGTATCATCAGCAAACTTGCTGAGGCTACACTTTGTCCCATCATCCAGATCATTAATGAAGATGTTAGTATTGGCCCTGGTATCGACCCCTGGGGTACACCTCTAGTGACTGGCCTCCAACTGGACTTTGTGCCACTGAGCACAACCCTCTGAGCCTGACACTTCAGCCAGTTTTCAGTCCACCTCACTAACCACTTATCTAGTCTGTACTTTATCCATTGACAAATGGAGGATGTTATGAGAGACAGCCTCAAAAGCCATACTCAGTGAAAGTAGATGGTGAAGGTAGATGATATCCACTGTTCTCCCCTCATTCACCAAGCCAGTCATCTCATTGTAACAGGCTATCAGGTTGGTAATACATGATTTTCCCTTTGTAAAATCATGCTAACTACTTCCAATCACCTTCTTGTCCTTAATATGTTTGAAAATGACTTCCAAGAATATTTGCTCTATCACTTTCCCAGGGATCTAGGTAAGGTCAACTGGCCTGTAGCTCCCTGGACCCTCCTTCCTGTCTTTCATGAAGGTAGGAGTGACTTATACTTTCTTCCAGGCCTCAGGAACCTCCCCTGATTGCCACGACCTTTCAAAGATAGTCAAGGATGGCCTTGCAGTGAAATCAACTGGCTCGTCTCAGCGCTCATGGGTGTATCCCACCAGGGGCCATGGACCTGTGTACGTCCAGTTTGTTTAAAGGTACCCTTACCTGATCCTTCCCCATTGAGGGTAAGTTCTCCTTGCTCCAGAATTTCCCACTGGTCTCAGGGATCTGGGATTCCTGAAGGCTGGTCTTACCAGAAAAGATCAAGGCCAAGCAGGTGTAGAGTATTTTGGCCTTTTCCATGCCCCCTGTCACTAGGTCCCCATTCCCATTCAGGAGCAGGGTCATGTTTTCCCTTGTCTTCCTTTTGCTGCTGATACGCCTGTAGAGGCCCTTCTTGTTGCCCTTCATGTCTCTCGCCAGACTCCAGTCCAGGTGGCTTTTGGCTCTCCCAATCTTGTCTCCGCAGCCTAAGACAGCGTCTTTATATTCCTCTTGGGTGACCTGACCCTTTTTCCCCTTCTTGTATGCTTGCTTTTTATGTTTGAGTTTTGTCAGGAGCTCCTTGTTCCTCCAGGCCTCCAGCCACTCTTGATTTATTTCCTGATCACTGGAATGAACCACTCTTGAGCTTGGAGGAGGTGGTCCTTGATACTGCCAGGAACTAGATCTCAATCACCTACACTGGAAACAGTTAGAATGATTCTGTGTTAACTAGTGCTTTTGCAAACACTTCCTCAGCACCTTTTAAGAGTTGTCATGGGCCACAGGGCCTTCTAAGCAGGGAGTTTTGGTGCTACCATCATGTCAAGTGTTTAATAGGATGCAGTCCATTTCACACATCTGGCCTCTGTGCCAAAGAACTGTTCCAGGAACTTTCAACTTACCAGAACAGACATAGCAACTGCAATTTTACCTTCTGTTCTTCATCTTCCCAGGTTGTTCATTGTCTTCACCCCTAGAGTTTTGAATTACTTGTCAGTTTTTCATTAGTTCTTAGAAATCCACTGGCTGGCTCATTTTGCAGATTTCGTAAGCCATAGATGCACTTCACTATGGCTATACTGATAATTAAAGAGAACCAGGTGTTGATTATGTCCCTTCCTCTCTAAGGGCACCTGGTGAAGGCTGTCTCATCTCTCTAGTGCCTAGGGCTGACTTCCTCTAGAGCATACCAGCTGCAAAGCGCTCAGTCATCTGGGCCCCATGTCATAGCTCATTGGCCCTATAATATAGTTATCATTTTGTGTGCCTTTTCAGCTCAAAGCGTCTGAAATAACCCAACCAGAAAAGTGCTTTTATAGCATGGAACTGTTCTGAAGCCTAGATGTTGTATAAGAGAGAGTGGTGAATTTTGAGGGTGCAAAGCCTCAAGCAGTACAGGACTGTTCAGAGTGGAAGTAGTCAACACTTGCATATCAATTTGGTTTCTTGGGAGTGGCGCCCAAAATGATATTGCAGACCTACGTTCAAGCTTTGTCCTAGACCGTGCTATTTGGAGTGGTCTAAATAAATATGGCAAGTGGACTACCAGTGCTCAGTTCATGAACTTGCTTCCTATTTCTCTTTTTCTTATTAGTTTCAACATTCTCATGGAATTCCAGATGAACATATGTAGCTTATTTGTCACCTGTAGTCAGTCTGGTCAGTATTATATTTAAATCATCCTCCTGGGCATGAAGTCTGTGCTTGACACTGGAAGGCTGATAGGAGAAAAATATAAGACCATGCCTTAAAGAGGATAAATTATGACAATGAGCTTTTTGATGTATGCCACATAGAAAGAGGATGACAGAATGATCTGTCCTCTAGTTTCTAATCAAGAGTAGCTAGAGCTGTAGCTAGCTTCTAATCAAGAGTAGTTAATCAATTAGTAGATTTAGAGTTCACAGGCCAAAGAGTATTGTGTTTTCACTACAAATCTCTAGGAGTCTTTGAAATGCAACTTGAAAGCTAGATGGGAAATTTAGGCAAGAGATAGGGTTGAGACTCATATCAGAATTTTTATCTCGAGAATTGGTGGGGAAAGGCTAAAAATATTTTGTTCCTGAACAGAGCCACAGTGAAAATTAATCCCCTCGGGGATCTCTAGGATTTTTTTTTCTAGTTTCTGTGCTTTGCTTTTTTATATATACCTCCTTTAATCTTGTCTCTGTTTTACGGGCCCCTCCCCATTGCATACTTTCTCTTATTCGTTCCTTAGGGAAATGAGAGATGCCTTATTAACAGCTCTGATCCATTTAGGGCAAAGCCCAGTTCCCTAAAGCTGCTATGAGAAACGCTTCTGGAGACAGCACAGGAAACCAGATAAAAAACTTTTATATGATGATGACTGGATCACAAAATAAATAGGTTCTATATTGCCTTTTATTTTCCTAATATACATTTTTATTATTGTATCTGTTGCTGTCTGTATATCCAACAGATCACCCATTCCTTGTGGTACTCATCTCTGTCGTAACACTTCCTTTATCTACTCTTCCTTTCCTTTCGCTTACTTCCCTTACTCTTTCTGTAGAACAGATTCCCTCATCTTTTACTTACTGGGATAAATATTTTATTTGTTTCATGGAACTGAGGTATATATGTTTGACTTAACCTTAATATCAGACTATTTATTTTGCAAAAAATATATATTCTATCCTCATATTCCCCCTCATGAAAAAATATCAGAAATAATATCTTTATTAAGATGTAGGTTTCCAATATATCATGTTACACCAATTTCAATGAGATGCAAACCTCTTAATCCAAACCAAACTAAAAACAGATTTCTGAAGCAGTATTTTTATGAGATAGCTTATGAAAAAAATGGAAAGTTTTTTTTGTGATTTAAATAGGGTTATAAATAAAGCCACAGATCTCTTTAACTCTGTATCCTCTCCCCACAGAGAAGCTTGAGGCAAAAATAGTTTAAAAAAAACCTTTCTCTGTCTCATCTGTTTCATGTTAAATGACTTCACGCTCTGCACATTAAGAAAAGTAGTTTCCTTTTCCTTTTATTGATAATAGCTCTTATAAGAGTCCTAAATAACACTGCCTGGTGTGGGAAAATGTATGCAGACTACCATCCTCATTCATATTCAGAATTCATGCCACAAAACAAGCTAAATAAAAAAGCAGAAAAACAACACTACACCTAACAATTGTTCAGGAAAGGATGACTTTCTTTCTTTGAAGTCACATTTGTGTCATCTCCAAACTTCCATTAATATTTATTTCATATAAGAGGTATGCATGTGGATCAGAAGAAAACCAGGCATCTTACTTTATTGTATTCTGATAACTTTTTCAAACCATCTGTAGTATGTGGAGTTATGCTCTAGAATATTGTGATTCTTTATAATTATTTCTTAGGAATTATCTCTAGTGATTAGATCACCAGTAATAGTTTACCCATTTTAAAAGTGTTTTGATGTTGCTTGTTCAACTTAGTAAATGGTTCCCATGGGATGGATGAATAACAAATCCTGAACAAGAAAGCAGCAAGAGAATGTTAAGTCTGTCTGTCTGCGCACTGCATAGACAGAAAAGCTACAAATTCAAGGTTGTGTGTATAACCCTAGCGCATATTAAGTGTTTACAGACTTAAAAATGTACACATTATAACTCAAACAAAAGACTATGTTAGAATAGTTTCTATATTTTTCTGGTTTTGGTATCTTGGATACACAAGAGTAGCATCCATCTTTTTTTTTTTGTTTTTCTTCATCCTTCTATGTTTACGAATGTAAGCATAAGAATGGTCTAATATGTCTCGTAAATCAGACCTTTTTCTATGGCATGTTCTTTTTTGTCTAAGCTACATATTTTAACAGTGTTATCCCTGAACTGGCAGATCATCTCTGTTCCAAAAAGCCTGAAAACATGTATAAACATTTTTTTTTAACTTCACTAGAAATTAAGCAGGTACTAATCACTTGCTGAAATGCTTTGTGGAACGGGTTTTTAATCAGCAACTGTACTATATGTTTGCTTTGTAGAAGTATAGATTTATTTGGCTCTATTTGAGAGGATGAACCAGTTAACTAGCCTAATTTACCACCATATGTCTGCACAGTGCCAATGTTATTAGGTGTCATTTAGGAGCTTGTCCGTCAACTAAAAAATTAATTGCCAGATCCTTCATACTTTTGTTATGGAGAAGAAAGCTTTTTCTCATGTTTTCACTCACATGATACTCACCACAGAATCTCAGAATCACAGAATCACAGAATGGTTGAGGCTGGAAGTGATCTTTAGAGATCATCTAGTCCTGCTCAAGCAAGGTCACCTACAGCAGGCTGCCCAAGACCCTGTCCATTGGGGGTTTAATATCTCCAAGGATAGAGACTTCACAACATCCCTGGACAGCCTGTTCCAGTGCTCAGTCATCCTTAGAGTAAAAAAGGTTTTCCTCATATTCAGAGGGAATTTCCTGCATTTCAGTTTGTGCCCATTGCCTCTAGTTCTGTCGTTGGGCACCACGAAAAAGAGTCTGTCTCTGCCTTCTTTAACCGTCCCTTCAGATATTTACACTCATTGAAAAGATCCTCCGAGCCTTCTCTTCTCCAGGCTAAACAAACGCAGATCTCCCAGCCTTCTTTTATATGAGAAATGCTCCAGCCCCTTAATCATCTTAGGAGCCCTCCACTGGACTCTCTTCAGTAGCTCCATATCCCTCTTTTTCTGAGGAGCCTGAGGAGAACTGGACACAGCACTCCAAATGTGGCCTCACCAGGGCTGAGTAAAGAGGGGGGTTACCTCCCTCGACCTGTTGGCAATGCTCTTCCTAATGCACCCCAGGATACTATTGGCCTTCTTTGCCACAGGGCACATTGCTGGTCATGGTCAATGTGTTGTCCACCAGGATCCCAGGTCCTTCTTCACAGAGCTGCTTTCCAGCAAGCTGGTCCCCAGAGTATACTGGTGCATGGGGTTATTCTTCCCTAGGTGCAGGACTCTGCATTTCCCTTTATTGAACTTTCTGAGGTTCCTCTCTGCCCATTCATCCAGCCTGCCAAGGTCCTCTGAATGTATCACACTCCTTCCAATTTTGTATCACCAGCAAACTTGCTGAGGGTACACTCTGTGTCATCATCCAGGTCACTGGTGAAGAAGTTGGACAAGACTGGACCCAGGATTGAACCCTGGGGTGCACCACTAGTTACTGGCCTCCAGCTAGACTTTGCACCACTGATCACAACCCTCTGAGCTCTGCCTTTCAGCTATTTTTTAGGGCCTTCCAGGGAGAGAGGTGAGGCTGACTGGCCTGCAGTTCCCTGGGTCCTCCTTCTTGCCCTTTTTGAAGACTGGAGTGACATTTGCTTTCTTCCAGTCCTCAGGCACCTCTCCTGATCTCCATGACCTTTCAAAGACGATTGAGAGTGGCCTTGTAATGACATCAGCCAGCTGCCCTCAGCACTCATGGGTGTATTGCATCAGGGCCCAGGGACTTGTGTGTGTCCAGTTTGCTAAAGTTCTTAATTCTTCTCAACATGCCTTTAGTACAGGCATATAGGCATTAATGCATAATAAGCTGGGTCTCTAGGAGGGCTTCTAACACTGGGAATATGTACTCTGGGGAGTCTCCATTCAAAAGGCATCTTCAGCTGGGAATTTCTACTTGATTTTCAGTAGCTGAGATAAGAATCCTCTCTACATTTTGATGCTTACACAGAAAGCTAACTTAAATTTTATATTTGTCAAACTTTGGTGGGAAACAGCTTTCTCTTGAATTCTTTATGTTCTCTAGGTCTATGCACACATTACTCTGCAAATAAGTTCCCTGCAGCAGCAGTGCTTTAATTTATGTTCTGGGGGAGAATATAAGCTAGAATGAGTGTATTGCATGCATTTAAAAACTGCATACTCCCATGAAATCAAAATAAGGTTCCTAGCATTTCCTAAGGGATCCAATGAAAGATCTACTATTTCCAAAATTCAGCCTCCAGTTTGTAATTCTTTTTGTGGCAGAATTGATAAATTCTGTTTTGTTTTGTTTTGCTTTCTAAAGGGTTCAAGTATATTTTGTTATCTGGCTCCTATTAAAATGTAATTAAAATTTTCTTCCTGAAAAGCTTAAATCAAGATGGAGCGTCTTTTGCTAAAGAAAGGATGCAGTTCAAATTGCAAGTTGTACTGAAAGCACGAACTATTGTTTTAATTGTTATGTCATGTATTATACTGGAGGTTGGGCTAGATTTATCACAGTGGTCTTTTTTGGTCTTAAAATTTATGAGAGTGAGAAAAAATAGACAAATTATTTTTGCTCAGAGTTGGACCATATGTAGCATCTCTCCAAAATATATAAAAGTTTCAGAAAGCTGCAATTGCTGAAAGCAAGAATTCAGAACAAGAACAGCTCACAGTTCTAACCACAGTGGCTATTGTGTCTAAAATAATAGCTAACACCTTACTTGCAGCTTTTTATCTTCAATGCATATTATAAACAATAAAGAATCAATTTTCACAACAACACTGTAAAGGTGATAAATATGACTAAATTAATTTAATTTGTCTTGTGTATTCAGGTTTCTTTTAAATGTTAGAGGGGCAGGGCAAAGACAGAGAAGGGAGCAGAACTCCAACAGTCAGCTTCCTTGAAGTCCTTTCACACAACTGTGCATGTGCTCTGGGGTTTGACCCTAATATTGTGCATTTCCTCTATCATCTTTCTTTCTTCCATTTTCTCTGACAGTTATATCTTTCTTGGCATCCAAACTGATTGTGATGAAAGATGGAAGTGGTGTCTTTTTTTGTGAGTATTTCCAGCTGGCTTAAAGAAGGGGCTTCTTTAACTCATCCCTTCTTCTCCCTTTTCAGAAGAACCGTTTAGTTACAGCAGCTTTCCTCAGTGAGTGTCTTATTCCGATAAACATCCATGATGATTCTATTTATTGTCGACTACAGAGAAGGGGTGTTTGGGCCTATAATGCTTACAGACTTGTTCGGCTTATTAAACAAAAGGGACATAAATAGTTTCATGAAACACAGCATTTCATTTCCACTAGGCTGGTCTCTACAAAACACAGCCTTTTAATCAAGATTAGGCTTTGCAGGTGTTAAGTCAAAGAAACCTACAAAACACTTGAGTAGTCCTTGAAAGATTATGGTACTTAATAATCTATAGATGTCTTAATTTGGATATAACGCTTGTAGGCACCTTTGTTTTGAACTGGAATCTCTAAACTGCTCTTGAGAAGAAAAGTCAGGAACAGAGCTTGGCATAAACACTTTATTTTGGCAGAAGAGGGTAGTTAGATCTAAACCCAAGCTTTTTGCTGGCCAAAACACTCATTGTTCTCTGTCTCTGTGTTTGGATCATGCTAAGAAAAAATGAACTGATGTGCAAACACTGTTAAAATGGCTTGGCTAGCAAAGGGAGCAGCTGCTGCTTCTGACCTATCCTTAGTCCACATGCCTGTAAAACTGTTGTGCATATTACCTTCTGGCATGGCATGCTTAGGGGTGTTTTATCTTTTTGTGAATCTAGGAAAAAATTGTTTCAGTTTCATAAATTAGGGCTGAAATGCCCAACTGTTTAACCATTTGCTTATGAGTCCTTCCAAACTCCAAACGCTCTTTAGCAGGGGGGAAAAAAGAAAAAAAAAGCAAAAAAAAACAGAGAAAGAAGGCAGGCTGTGTACTTAAACTAGTCTCTTTTGTGAAACTATTTGAAAACTGACTAAAAATCTAGTCTATTCAGGTTTTATACCACACTTATTGTGGCACCTGAGCAGCTGCAGCATCCAAAATGACTATAAGACTGTGATAGAGAAACAAAAGATACAATAAATGGGAACTGCAGGGGCTTAGCAGTAAGATGTAATTAAGTAGCAGAAAAAAAATATTGGAATATCAGGAAAAAAAAAAAACATTGTTGAGACTTACTAAACTGAGGAATTAGTCTCTTAAGAACAAATGGTAAAATGCTCAAAACATGGAACAATATCCTGCACTAGTGTTAGAATGGTCAGTATATCTTAATGCTTTGCAAAGCATATATCCTGTAAATAAACATATTTCTTATCTACATGATTATAATTACCTTGGTTCATTAAAGTGTATGTATTCTAAAAATCCAATTTAGTTGTTCCTATCTTATTGTCTTGGCTGAATTCATGAATTTTTCACTATTTAGACAAGCAATTCTCACCCTGGACATCTGAGTTTCAAATAATGAAAACCAATTTTAGGACAACAGAGGGAAAAAATGTGTTCACTAGGAAGACAGTGCAGCACAGGAATGGATTTTCCACAGAGACAGAGGAATCTCCATCTTTGAAGGTATTTAGGACTTGTATAAACAAACCAAGGCTGTCCTGATCTAATAATGTTGGTGATAGTCGTTCTTCAGGCAGGAGGATGGACTCCAGAGGCCCCTTCCAACTAACATTTCAATTATTCCTTGAACTTGTAAGAGTTTAAGTTTGTATGGGCCTAAAATATTCATAAAAGTTGATCTAAAACAATGCCAGATTAAATTAGCTGTTCCCCTCTATGGTGATTTACTGGGAGGAAGTCACTCGCACTGTTTGCCTTTACCATCTGACTTTAGATGCCTAAGATATGGACTTCAGTTTGTGAGGCTTTTTGTAAAGCTAATGGAGGAAGAAAGAGTTCAGAAAAGCCATACTGTTTCAGGCTTTGGTTCTTATTTGTCCTGTATGGCACCAAGTTCTCACCATAGCTCTCTCGATAGTTTGCCAATGGATACGGGGCTGCTAATTTAGGCACCTAGAAAGGGATTCATCTCATTGAATGCAGATAACCAAATATGAGCTAGTCACCCTAGGATCTCTTTGTAGCCAGTGGAGAAAAAAGTAGCTTCTAGAATAAAATTTATTTTATCCTATTTCTATCACTGACTTTGAAGAGAGTATAGGATGACTAGCTCAGAAGTAAACAGGTACAGTAGAAAGACACAACGCCAACGCAGTGTAGACTGTCTAAAGTTAGATAAAGTGCATCGCAATGATTTGGTTAAATGGTTAAAATAGACAACATGAGTAAACCCATAGTTTTTGCTTACTGAGATTTTATCATAATGGTAGACATGCAAGCATGAAGATATGTATCGATGTGGGGAGAGAAAAATAGATGGTGAGGTGGCCTGTGTTAGAGAATTTCGGACTGAAGCTGTCTAGAATTAATTGCTTAGCATAACTTGCTTAGCACTAGTAGCTAAATTTGCTGAAGCCTTAGGCCTCAGGCTGTGAACTTTTACTTAGATAAGTAAAAGGGGGCCCCAGAGCCAGTTCAAGCTGGAGGGATAAAGAAGTTACACAGACAGCAGGAGTAGCCAACCTTGAAGATAAGAAAAGCAGCAGCCTGCCTAGAGACAATGAAGGGGCCCAGTGAAGAAGGGGAAGAGCCCAGACCTAACTATTACTATTGGTCCAAACTATTGCTTAAGGGGTGGGGAATTTAGATTGTAAGGGTATAATTGCCCAGGGATTTCTTTGTTCGAGGTCCCTCTTCTGAGGCACCCAGCTCGAGCTGTAATTACCGCACGTGTATCATTAAATTTTATTTCTCTCCAATCTGACTTTGAACTTCTGCCTCAGCAGGAACCTAGGGTCGGACCCTGTTATGGAGGCCGGCGAGCCTGGTTTTCCATAACAGCCTGCAGCCCTTTATTTAAGATGAACACACTTTTGCCGATCTAAGCTCATATCTGTTAGATGTAGGCCTGCTGCTTTTTTGGTGCCTTCATTTTCACTGTGTAGACACAAAGGAAGTGTAGCCGGTGTCAAAGTAGAGTAATTTCTTTGCACATACTGCATTATGCTCTCACAGTTATCTGATAAAAGTGTACGAAGGACTTAATAGATCTATTTCCCAGCACACACTAAGTAAAGAAACTGGCATATGGCATATGAAGTAGATGGATAAGCTCTGTATATGTGTTCTGTAGTAGAGTAAGCATATATTTGCAGACAGATTTTTGTGGACTACTTATATGCATTTTTTGAAAAAAAATAAAATAAAATAAAGTAATAAATAATCACCTATTGACAGGGTCAGCCCTACAGCCATAGATCATTTCCTGTTTTGTTTCTATGCATGATAAAAGCATCGATGTAACATTTTAGAAAGTGATATGACTAGTGGGAACTCTAGAATATAAAAGCGAAAGTCTTAGAAAGTGGAGGGGGTGGTAGGAAACGGATGGCTGGATTCAGCAAAAAGGTGGAGCCTCGCTATTTTGTGGTTCTGTGACATGATCATGAGAAGGAAAGTGAACAGATGATTCCAGGTGCTGGGTAGTACCTAAAACAGGATGATGCAAAGATGCCAGTATAAAGAACTAGGTGCTTGTTCAAAGCTTTCTGTCAGCATAATACTGTAGTATAGACATGATAGTAGGAAACCAGTCAGGAAAATATGGGTGGGTAAAAGACTGATATTTAGACTTCTTTAATCATGTTGAAGTAGCTATCTTTCTATGAAAGCATATTCTGATACGGCTTCAGAAGTGATCAAATATAATAAAGGATAACTTCTGATGGAGCGAGTAGAAGTACCTAATCAGAAATTTTTCTCTCTTTCTCATTTCTGTCTTTCTTTTAAAGCCTTTTTTACTCCCTGTGGGTGGTAATAGCAATAGGGACTGAATCACGGATAGCCTTGGGAGGGCAAAGTTCAGCAAAAGGAAAGCAGAAAAAAGCATTAATGAGAATGTCTAGGTAATGGCCAGTAGCTCATTTGTAGATAGGCAGCCAGCTTTTAAAACATTTAAACTACTTCCATCACCGTGTGGTTGCTGTATATTGCCAGTCTGTTCTGCTCTAAGGGATGCTGAGTAGATTTAAATGCAGATAAAATAAAAATGTCAGAGAAAAGTTCTCTTACTCCCACTAAGTGTATCTTTTCTCTCCAAATTGCTTGTAAATCTATTGCCATTCAACAAACACAACCTGGAATACAGGTACTTACTATATTTTTCGTATAAATATGCATATGATTTGAAGCATAAACAGTGACATTTTTCCTTTCTATCTATTCACAGCAGGAGGGCAGAAAGAAGAACATAATACATTTCTAAGCCAGGCTGAGAAACTGTAAAAGCAGAATGCTGCCAGTCACTCAGATCATATGACTGGGACATAAATCCAGTCACTGCTTGACTTGGATACTTAATTTATCACATTCTAATCCCTATCTTTAAGACTAATGACTTTTTGATCTCTAAAATCTAAAATTATCCTCAGCTGAATATTATCTGATTTATAATCAGAAATAATCAGCTCTCTGGTTGTAGGCAATATGTGTGCTGTTCAGCAAATCTATTATGTGATTCACAGTTCCTTACAATGAAGGCGTTCTATCGCTTATAAATACTATCTTCTCTCCCAATGCCGTATTCCTTATTCAGGAAAAATTGTATTGATGTCAGTTTCACTTCAGTGAGCATGTAGGATTAGGATCTCCAGGTAGAGTTATGAAAAAACAAAAGAACTATTATATAAGCTTTTATATAAAAGAATGTTGTAGTTTTCCAGCTAGAAGCAATTCTTACACAGTTTATATATACATGGGCTTCCATGGAATTGGCGGATACAAGTGATGCCATCTGCTGTGAGCAGATCTTCATCCTTCTGTATTTGCTACCTTATATCTCAAGTCCCACAAGCAAAATTGGTAACCATGGATAAATATTTTTTAAGAGAATAAACACAGAAAAAAAAACCTTGAAATTCAGTCAAATGTTCATGATGAGCCAATCTGTACTTTTTTGTTTGTTTGTTTGTTTCCGTGCAGATGGACTGGGCTTGCTTGCTAAGGAAAGATATCTACATAAAGTAGTCCTTTCCCGTCCAGAATCTCACAAACTACATTCTGCTCATATTCCATGCAGAAGGATTTTAGTAGTCTTCTGGAGAAAGTGCTAAAGTGAATGAAACAGGAGACTGAATGTATTGTCAAGCACACAAACACTCTTGCTGCAAATGCTAGACAATAGGACTAGTGGTAAGCAGAGTTATAACAAAATAAGCCTTTCCAGATATAGCTTCCAGTATTGGATAAAAGGGTTTTCAGTAACCCAACACAGACATGAAATCACAAAACAAAACAGCTACTCTTGTATCTCCCTAGAAAGGATGTTAGATTTTTTGACAGGTGGAAATAACAGATTTTTCTGAATCCTGCTCTCTAAATCAAGGAATCAAGATGAATCCAGTGGAAACCAAAGAGAGAGCCTGTGAAAAAACAATGAAAACCCCAAGTAAATAGACATCTTCATCCTCAATCTTGCCAGTGGTTATAGTTGCTGCTAGATTCCCAAAACACCTTTGCTTGCTTAACATAATTTCTTGTCTAACTAAAGTAATGTCTGAGTCAGCTTTGTGTCCTTCCCCCAGTAAGGAATTCCTGAGGGAGGAAAATATGTCATTAAAAGGGTGCTATCGATGTCAGAGGTAGTATTTGCATTTGCAGCCTCCTCTTCACCATTAATTCTTTTCATGTGTGTTTAGAATATAGCTCCTGTTTGAGAAAGGCAAGATGTCAAGTACACAGTTAGCTGAACATTAGGTTTAATTTCAGCACATCTGCACAATTCAATTGCATGAGATTGATATGTAATGCCATTTGCGTAGTACTATATAATCAATTCAAATTATTCTAATATACTTCCCCTATTTAAACCTAGTCTTAGTACTCAACCTGCGATTCATTTTTGGATCTTGCACATGATCCCCAAATGAATTCTAGGGGTGGTAATATCTCACCTTATTATAATTTGTATTTATGCCTGTCGCATTGTTCTGATTCAATGAGCAGCAAAAACTATATACTGAAGATGGTAAAAACATGTGATACAATGAATTATTAATAATCTTTCAAAAAAAAAAAAGAAAATTAATATGAAGTAGGCTATATACAGTTTATATTTTCTTATTCCTGAGCAAAGAGTAAATATCAGAATTCCTGGGCTCTTTTGACAGACTTGCTGGATGAGCATTGATATCTCTATGCTTCTGTTTAATGTCAGTAAATTGTGGCTAATGTTTATGACAATTATGTGAAATTTTCACATTGCAAACTGAAACCATATAGCATGTTTCTGAATTTAGCTATGAATTGGTGATTTAGGTTGATATTTTTCAAGGGGAATAAAAAAGTTAGCTGTGCACTTTAGTCTGCCAGATATAATGTGCAATCATGATTTCCATACACTTTGTCAAGCATTCTGACCTCAGACAGCATTCAACAAAAGACAGGATACAGATCTCAGTACTTGCTTCAGAAATCTGGATCAGCTGAAAAACAAAACACAGCTCAGTATCAGTGGTGATGACTTATGGATTTGATTGAATTGACCACAACATGGTTTTGAACCATATGATCACTAACTGACCATTGTTAACTCTTTTTTTTTTTTCTTTTTGCCCTGGGGCCTTTGGTATCATCCTGTGCTCATGCTTCCAAGGTCTCTGCTGTCATCCAGTGTTTGTACTCTTTTTCATTCCATCATTATTCTAGTCTAATATATAGTTCATTCTACACAGGATGCCTACCTTTTATCATTACTTATTACTTATAAAAATATATCAAAATTCTTGTAAAACTAAATGTTTCAACAATTGTACAAAGTTAAGCAAAACTAAACCAAAACAGGTAATAGCCACCTGGTCACTACAGAATGGCTGTTCGAGCTAAGCAAGCTAAAACAAAGTGCCAGAAAAGCCCAAAATAAACGCTGACTAAGCAAGTCTGATAAACCCCAGTCACAAGGCCTTATGGAATTAGTACAGTTTGCGTCCTGTTATAGTAATGGCATTGCCATATTTGCAGATCCACAGAGGTACAGCAGAGATCATCATTATAAGACAGATATTTATCTCAAGAAATCCTCTCTGCAACAACAGCCTTCTCCTCTTCAAAGTTAATAGAAATAGTCTGAGATAGAGATAATGCTCAAGAGGAAGCAGTTAGTGCTGAAGGCTAAGATTTCCTATCTTCTGCAAACAATAGTGGGGAGGATAACAGATGAGCAGAAGACAACCTGGATGTAGGGATAATTTTTCTCACTTGCAAAAATTCTGTACAAAAATATTACACCAAAAGAAAGCTATACTGCTTTGCAAAGACAGCTCTCAAAAGTAGGAAAAGGTAGATCTATCTTATGCAACTGCAGCTTTGAGAACTCTTACATATACATTTTTATACAACCTTCAACAATATTACCATCTCCCTGGGGCTCTCCTTTCCTTCTCCAGATCCTTGCTCCTGAAGTGGATGACAAATAAGAAAAAATCAGATCAAATGAGTAAACTTAAATCTGTCACAGCCTACCTATCAAATCTTGAATTTACAACTTGTTTTTGGAATAATTTTCTGTATTTTTTTCTTTGATGCCATCTGAAAATTCTTTCTTGTTCAACTGCAGTAATTATTTCAGTGGCAGCAAGTACTTGGTGAATGTAAGGCAAGCTGAAATTGCTGGGAAACTTTGGAGGTTTATTTTTAGTTTTATTTGAGTAAGTAGGTTGATATGGAACAGAAAGGGGAAAATGAACGCTGCTCCTGAAAAAAAGAAATGACAAACTACTGCAAAAGCAACACTACTATGTCATTAGCAGAAGTGGCGTTTGGGTGCTTGTGAGTACCTGCCCAATTCTTTAACATATTGAATGGGATCTGAGTCCTTATTTAATACCCGGCAGTCATCCTTGAGGCATATGAGACCTTGAAAATCTGACATGTCTACGCATTTCTTCAATTCTAAGGAATATTTTTTTATGTAGATCTTATATAGCCTTACATATAGTTTACTAATACCTGAGTTTATGAGGCTGAGAAAGGACACCCTCAATTTCATTGCATGTCACTGAAGATGGCTGTAATTATGCCCTTCAGCCAATATTTTTGTATGTGTATTTTGTGCAAAATTGGCAGACTCCTCACCAAAGTATGATCCTGTTTTTCTCTCTTAACGTAAGAAAACCTAATTTTTAAAAATAGGGCCCTACCATATGAACATTCAATGTCTGTGACAAATGAAAGAAAAATATAAAGTTGAAATGGAAGATATAACATTAATTACATGCTGCTAGCACTCAGGGTAGATTTTTTTGTACAACCAGGCTTCACCAGCATCAACACTCCTATCAGCTTCTGTGCTTGCTCCACTGCCTGGCCGAACAGCCAGGTAGGTCATTTTTCACAGAACATAAAAGAAAGAATTCAGTATTTTTGAAGTAGGAAATCCAAGCCTACGAGCCCATCAGTAATTCATACTGTAATTCCATCTTTGCATAATCAGAGAGCTTAGCTGCCAGCAGTCAGTTTATGTGCAAGAGAATAGTAACATCTTGGACTTAGTTTTCCATGTAAGCCTATAGATTTTTATAAGGGTTATATGTTTTGATCAGAAAAAACACATTTTGAGGAGAAATAAATATATGTTTTTGTTAAACTAGCAACATATTTTTCTTTTTAGTGACGTGTGGATACCAGTCTGGCATGTTATTATGAGAGACAGCCAATAGCAAACTCCCTTTTGGTGGCTGGTAGACAAGGGAAAGGGCTTGCCATGGGGACTGCATGAATGCAGAAGACCACTGAAATAATTTGACCTCTTTAGTGCTTTAATCAACTCAGCTGGAAAACTGGATAAAGGACTTGACTGAAAACCAGATGTTGCAGCTGAACTGAAAGAGTCTCCATAAACAAATCACAGACAAAAAATGATGTGAAATTGCATGCAGTTATTGTAATCCAGTAGAAGTACAAATGACTTTATGATATTTTTTATTGGAACCCAAAGAAATATTCAAGCAGGTATGTTGCTGTGCTTCCAACACCTCTCTATCGTGAGAGGTAAAGTAGAAGGAAAATACAAAGTCTTTGAGTGAAAAAAATCCTTGAAATCTAGGAGTCCAAACACACTACAAAATACTCTAATACTTAACACATTTGGCAAAAATCAATCAAAATGACAAGGTGAAATATCAAAGATCTCAGACTTTTTATTGAATTACAAATAATTAAAGAAATCCTTAGAACAAGTTATTCTCATATTTATAGCCTTATTATTATTGAATCTTATTGGTAGACTTCACATATATTTCTCTAAAACATATTTTTCTCCTGGGACAGGGAAACATCATTTACCTTTTTCAGATGGTGATGTTGTTTCTTCTGATATAGGAAGAAACATAGGAACAACTTAAAGGAAGTATAGAAACCAAAATTTTCATGCTAACGTCTTATTATTGGGCAATGGTATAATTGCACTAATATTGCCTTTCTGAAGAGATGTGTGACCTCAATTCAAACAAACTATTAGTTTGTCTATCCTGTAATATTTTACTACTAATAAAATTTTACCACTAATAAAATTAACACCACTTTGAAACTTCTTTAAAATTGCTTTAAATTACTGTGAATATAATCTAGAAAAATATTATTATAAATATCAGAGGTCATTTGAGGTTAAAGTGTTTATACATTTTTAAAAAATTGCTATGTCATCATCTCCCTCTTTCTCAAAAATGTAATTTTGTGCAAAGTACTGTATGATTTCAGAGCTGTAACTATCCAATTTAGACAGAAAGAAGTGATCAGAATTTTTTGTTATTGGAGGTGTGCAGCATTCATAGGTTATTAGTATCGAAGCCTCAACAAAATGAAGGAAGGATGGGAATCTCATTGTCTTTAATGGCATGAGTGCAGGTGCACATTGCAATTTGTGTACCACCAAGGGAAGTTTTTCTCTAAATTCCAGTCACTTACTTACACACTTGCAAGTTCATAGAACTCCATGATAAGCTGAAGTACTGCTGCCAAACTGCTTCTTTACAAGAGGAGATTCCACAGTTAGAAAGACTAGTCTGAGTTTGGGACAGCGAAAGAAATAAGACCGTAATTTTAAATGGTGAGAATTTCCTATAGAAATTTCCAACATAAAATAGAGAAAGAAATCTCTGGTCCCCTTTCAGAAATTCAAAATTGATGTTAATGCAGTGGCAGTTACTGTTTTGCTTTTTTTTTCTTCCTGATTTTATGCATATATAGTTCACAGTTTCCTTAATAAAGTGGATGAAGTGGCACTCAGCACTCAAACATTAATTTCTTAACAACGTCTGCATTCTGTAAGCTGTCATATGTTACACTCAAAATCGTGTTTATGGGCAAAAAAGAAACACACTTTATATATAAAGCCAAGAATTTATTGGTATAATTGAAATTGTAACGGTCTAATTCAAGAATCATTTTAAGTCCTGATATAATTATTAGAGCAAAAGAAAGAATATTATGCAGAAAAGATTTAAATAGTAGTAATAGTTAATATTATTTCACTCACACATTTTTTACTCCTTTTTCTGGCTTTATGCTCACCCTTCCACTGTTCCTCGGGGTCCAGAGGTCAGTGGTTTCATCCTGGTGATGGCGGTGGTTGCTAAGGTGAGTTGTCAGCTTCTGAGTCCTTCACCGGGAGGAATACGGTGTCTATGTTGATGGTTTCTCCTTCCTCACTCCTAAGACCCACTGGTGGTCCTTTTTACTTTTTTTTTTTTTAATGTGCTTTTACACCATTGTTCTTCTTCATTAGTCTGCAGCTCCACATTACATATGAATTTTCTATATATGTTACTATTTATGTTTTAGGTATATTAGATCCTACTTCTCTGTTCTCTTTGCTATTCCTAAAACCAGTTTTGCTCAGCTCCAGGCCTGCATTTCTTTAACTGACTATGGGAGAGCTGTTTATAGCCGTGGGGTCGCCAGTGCCAGCCTGCGCCCCGTCTCTTATCATCCCACGCCTGCACTCCTCTACGTTGCATCCTGTGTTCCCACTTCTCAAGGCCTCTGCTGTCACACCAGGCCTGGGTTTCTCTATGCTACGTCATTGTGTTAGAGTCATAAATATCTCATTCTACACAGAATAACTGCTTGTTACTTCTAACTACACAAAACTATGGTTGTACCATAAAAAGATAATTACAAGTGAAACAAATCAGGCATAGACACCTGGTCAAATAGAGAAATTGCTGTCACAACTAAACCAAGAAAAAACAAGCTGCAGGCAGGTCAAGACAAGTTCAGACAGAGCAAGCCTGACAAGCCTCAGGCCTGAGGCCTTGCAAACTCAGTACAAAGCATGTGGCCTGTTACCAGCCTTATGATGCTGTACTACAGGGCTACAATGTTATACGTTTGCTCTTGAAGGTTAGGATGTTTAGCAATTCGAAGGATGAAGACCAAATGTCCATGCAGAGGGAGGATGCTGTGATTCCAATATCTTAATATAGTTGTATTGATTGTCTTAGTGTGTTTATTTATTTATTTTTTCCTATACACTGTCTGCCAAGCACTGTTTGCAGAATTTGACCTTGTTGTGATACAGGCCAAGGATAAAGTAGTTGCATTTCTGCCTGAATGGAAAGCTCCTTTAGTCATATTCCTTCTTTTAAGCTTTTATGAGAAAAAATTCAGAACACTTTTTTCTACTCAGCTTTTCATCAGATATTTTCTTATGGGAACTGGTGAAAAGATCCTCTTCCATATTTGTTTCTCCTCAGTATATCTTTATCTAGACAGACTACCCAAATTTTAGGCTGCTTTTCATCTATACTCTGTACACAGATTAGATATTGATATACAGATAATTCGACTGTTGGTCTGAATCTTGAAATAAATCCTTCTTAAAATCACACATACACCACAAAACTCCTTAGGCTGTATTTTATCAGGATAACTTTTTAGTCTAACATTTCATTTCATTAGTTCACTGCCCAGTTGCTGATACTGGTTATCAAATGAATGATTTACTGAAGGCATATTAAAGCTGCCAGGTTGAGTATTAACATTTTAGTTAACTAGAGGTTTTCTGTTGGTTACTTAATAGTAGTACTTAGCTTTTACTTCGTATGAAATCTCTCATATTGTTAATAGCTATATTTCTTGCAAAAACTCTAGCAAAGATACTACAGAATCTGTCTTGACATTACTGTGTTCTTTTGTATGTAATTTGAAAAATACTCAGATACCTTAAATTTACTTGGATTTCCATGTCTGAAATTTAGTAGATTGTGATATCAGAATTACACCTCTGAGATACTGCAGAACATATGTGGTGAAATTTTGACAGCTCAGCTATATTTTCAGATGCATTTATAATAATTGCTTTTGATTAGAGATTATAGGTCTCTGTGCATTGTCCTTCTGAAGTATTTTTGGCCAGTAATAGAGACCCTGCAAAAGGCACTTGAGACACTGTTTATGTGCAGCCCTAAAGTACTTTGATAAGGCTCAGTTTTTTCGAACAGATGGTGTAATTTGCTTCCTGCTGCCTTTAAGGATTGTCTTCTTCATTCTGAGGTATTCTAGTACACTCTTGTGCCAATCCTATTTGTCCATTATGACTGTTTTTGTTTCTTTATTTCAAATCTCCTCTGACTTATCTTTCACTTTTATTGCATGATATTTTTTTTTCAAGGGATTACTGCCCTAGTAAGCCTGAGGCATCCATGACATACATGGTCCTAGATTTTCATAATCCTGCCCTCCCCTCAATATCACCTTTTTATGATTCTGAAATAACACATAAGTAAATTGCTTTTGTGTAATTGCTAAAAACAGATGCTAATGTTGTGTAATGTTGAATTTATTAAAGCATATTCCCGGAGCTTTCCTTTGCAAAGCTTGTGTGAAATCAGCCCATAACAAAGGGTCAATTTAAATTGTGTCTTTTAATATAGAGATTTTTATTCTTAGAAGATGTGGCTTTTGTGCTCAGGAAAGCTGTCCAGTGACATCCCTGAAGAATGGAATCTCTTCCCTTAAAGCCCCAAGATGCTGAGGTAGGGACAGCAATTCTGGAAATCCTTCCTTTTATGGCTGCACTGCTTTTCAAACAAACAAAATGAGAGACAGAGAGAACCAAATTCCCTATTTTGGATCTGCCCTGAAGGGTGGTTGTTCTCAGCTGTTATAACCAGTTAGATAAGGCCACCATTGGTTAAGCCTTCATATTGTCTCATGATGACATCAGCTGTGGCTTTCAGAGGATAAGGGTCTGAGAACCCCATGTGATGAGTGGATTCTGTAGGAGATTATGCAGACAACATTTTTCCTTCAGAGTGATTACTGAACCACTACTTCTGAAACTGAAGAGGCAAGGTCAGACGTAGCAAAGCATAGGTTAAACTCTTACCAAGGTTACTTGCAGCTGCTATACCTATATCTAAGGAAATTTAAGTTTGTGTTACGTGTTGGAAGATGGTGACTTCTCATGATACTTTCCTTTGCCTTCTAGATCTCTGGCAGATAAGCTGCACCAGGAAAACAGAAGTTGGTTGACTGTGTGTGACTTTGGGAATATTTGACATAGGCTAAGGATATCCTATCTACTTAAAGGTGTCTCTGTAAGCGGATATAGGCAGTTGCATACTGGCTTTGCCAACACTTTGAGCTGCCCAGGCATGAGACAGCTCCAGCTCAGGAGCCATCTAACTTAATTGGTGAGATGCTGTACCTGATCGAAAGCATCCAACTTTTACCTGTATAGAAAATGTACTTATGTTCTCAATATTCCTCTAAGGTATCAAAAAACTATTCATCCCACTTTATAGACAGCAGTCTGAAGAGCAGAAAAATGAATGACTTGTTTAGAGGTCACATGGAAAATCTGTGAGGTACAGTACATACCTGCTAATTCCCAGGCCAACACAATGGCCATTAAACAGCTTTTCCTCTTGTTTACTTGAAGTTATGGTGATACTGTACAAAGCTGGTGTTACTGTCCTGTTAAATTATGTTTACATCTGCCAGCACTGGAACAACACGGGAGGGCTGAAGTGAATCTGGCTGTTCACCTTCAGGGAGGTAAAGGAACTCAAACATTTCTCATTTACAATCTTTTTAGTAAAGTAACAGCTGTGATAATGTAGACAACGAAAGGAGTAAATTTCCTCTAAATCTCTGCACATCTGCTTAGATACCTCTCTTAATCTTGATGACAAGAGATGTATATAAAAGAGGGGTCATGAGCATTTGCAGTAGTTGAAGATTATTCAGCAGGTTATACTGGTAAAATCTAATCAGGATAATTACTAACCCTCTGCTCAAAGTCTTTTTAGTTTATATAAGCCAATTTTGGCTTTTTGTTCTGTATTATTGTTGTAATCCATAAAACAGTTGCAAAGTTTTACCTTGGATGAGCCTGTATTTTAGGAAAATAGGGGAGTATTTCCATATAGGTAATATATTGTTATTTATTGATATTCTTCATGATGAAAGGTAAAAATGAACTATTATTACACATTTCACATATAGGATGGAGATTTGGTCATCAGTGACCTGTGCTGGAATCAGCACAGTAACTGACAATGAAATACTCAAAAATGCCTCATCTTAGCTTTAGCAATGACTTTTCCATGAAGTAATTTTTATACGCTCATCTTCCATCAAAGTTACTCTTGAAATAGTGGAATTTTCTTTCAAACATGTAGTTGTGTGCTGATCTGCAACTTTTTTTTTTTTAAGAGTTTGACAAGCAGAACAAACATGCTGCTTTCTCATGAAAACTAGGCACTTAACCTCAAATAATAAAACAAGAAAGAGAGAATAAACTGAAGGTATTTTGTATCCTACTACAGAATATTGATAAAAGGAATAATTGGCAAATCTATTTAAGTCCTACTGAATGTGACTATTACGAGTCTGAAGGGTAAATCACAGAAGGGTAAATCAAGGGTATACTACCCTCATTCTTAATACCTAAGGTCTAGACTTTTTAAGTGGCTCTACTTGGTCATCAGACAAAACGAGAAAATAAGGATTAATTTTTTTTTAATATCAAGAATTGCCCTTATAACACTAAGTCAACCTAAAATAATATTGAAGTGTTCCAAATCTGTATCAGATGAAACAATTTAGATTATTTTAAGAAAAAAACACTCAAAAAATAAATATACTTCTCATGAATAAAAATACTTATTTTATTTTTGCACTTCAGTGATTCGAAAAATGCAATGTTGCACTATTTTAGGAAGGTTTCTTCTTAAACATATTCTATTAAATGTAGCACACACCTGGGAAATACTTGAACAAGAATAAAATGATCTCTGACACTGAAATTTTTTTTTCAAGTTTAAAATATAAGTTTTAACAAAATATAATAAAAAATTAAGTTATGTAACAATATTCCTTTGATACCTTCATACTAACTCTTCCTGTTACATGCACACTTCTGAAAAAAACCCTGGTAGTTTCTGGACATTCTTATTAAGTGTTCCTGGGAAAGGATGCTTGTGGAGACAATACAGATCTCTCTGTTTTCTTCCTCCTCCTGCATGTGAGAGAATCTTATGTATAAATGAACCTCAGTGGAGCTTAAGTAGGGAGTTTCATTTAACTTGGGTGCTCTGAATTGCTCTGTAACTCCAGCCATTAATGACTTTGGCAACACAGGATGATTTCAATCACTCTTTGAAAATGCCTATTTCTCTCTCATAAGAATTGCTCACACCTAAAAATCTAAATTTTTTGATGTCTAAGTTGGGGGAGATGAATCCCTAATTATATTGAATCATTTTACACTGGAGGTTAGATGTGCATGGCTGAAGCAGCTGCCACCTCCCGCCTGTCCTCTCCCCTGAGCTTCTTTCTCAGAAACACAGACGGGTTAACAGGTAGCTTCTGAATGGCCACTGCTTCCTAGCCAAGTGTATTAGAAGAAGCTGAAATTGGCTCTTGTTTGCTTTAATAGACTAAGCTGTAAACTGCAGCAGTTCAGGAGCTGTTACATACCTGGTTCGGCTGTCTCCCACAGAAAGCTTGTAAGCGGCCTGGAGAGGGTCAGCATGGACAGGCTAGGCTGATAAGTGCTTTAGCTATCCCAGCTTCAACTGCTGCTTTATGTGAGTCAAAACATTCTTGTAATTGCTGGCATGAATACTGCCTGTCCAAATGATCCTTCAGTTCTTTGTGTGTCAGTCCTGCGTAAGGTACGGACTTGTCTAATAAACTGCAGTGCAGCAAGCTTGGTTGCAGCTACCCACAGTATCCTCACATGGATGCTGTCAATCACTAGGGTGTCCTGTGGATTACCTGAAAAGCTGATCTTTACTCCTCACAGGAAAAAAAGAAGATTTTGCATTAAGCACCGGGAGCTAGTCACTGCAGGCAGTTACGGATCAAAAGATGAACCAGAATATTTGGTGTGGCTACCTGTTCTGTTAGACAACATACAAACCTGCATGAACAAACAGACTGCACCTTTTAGAAATTAAAGTTATTTAAAGAAGGACAGACACATCTGTGATCAAAAGAAGACCTGCTGTTAGCTGGGGCTTATGAGAGAGGAGTTTTTTCACATCTTAGGAAATCCATGCCTCTATATCCTTCAAAGGGGAAGAAATAAGGAGGGGAAAGATTTGCCATGGTTATGTGTTTTTTTCATGATAAATGTGATATTGACATAAAATATAAATTCATTGTTCCTTTTTATGTATTCCCCACATGAAGCAAGATAGTACCATATTTGCTTGTGCTTTTGTATTACACAAGTAAGATTATTTTCACTTACTATTATTTTTATTCTTTATTTTTCTTGCCATCTTTTCTGGACATACCCAGTTCCCCACCATTCTCTTCACTTGCATAAGTTCGAATATCCCCTATTACTGAGACTTCCATCAGTATTAAGAACAATGATAAAGCTATCTGCTAAAACAAACTTCGTATAGCTTCTCTTGGCTTCTCCAAGGGAAGTCATTTAAATGTAGCAAGTGTGTACTGTTGGAGGGAGTTTACTTTCAGATTCCAAAGCTCACAGAATACAGGCCAATGCAGGGTAAGTCTTTGCAGGCGTGAGCATGGTCCTACCGACCCTCTTGGCCTGCTCTGCCAAGCACAGATAGAATTTTCCTAGGCAGAAAGATGGGGAGAAACAAACAAACAAAAAGTTTTCTTGCACCCTCTTTCTTTTATCCCTGATAAAAGCCTATTCTTTACTCCCTGTAGGGAGTAAACTCCTCTCTCATACTCCCCTACAGGGAGTAAAGAATGTGGAGAAGAAAGATGATCAGAGGGAGAAAGAGATGTACAGCTTTCTTCTCCCCCTTCCCCATTCCCCCTTTTCCCTGATGGTTGATGTGGAAAGGAGAGGCAGGCAAAAAAATAGAATATCAGTTAAAAATGATTAGAATAAAATTCCTAATAGTCTCTTAAATATACCACTTCTATTTTTAAGCTGTAAAATAGAGGCAAAGAAGATCACCTAATCAAACCCAGAACTTATGAGGCATGCAAGAGTTTCAAGATTTGTATTACAAATCAGTTGTAGTTTAGGGTGAGAGATCTGAATGAGCGTCAGGGTAGGGTGTAAACCCAGGGTTAACATACAATTTGGCCAATATAAAATATTTAAAGATGAAACAAATCATTTTCTGAACATACCTCTCCACTGACTGTAAAGGAAAAATGGATTTTCCAGGTGAGATTTTAATACCTACCTTTCATGTATCTTTGTTAGTGTAGGTGAATCCTACCTCAACTTAAAACCAATTTTTTAAGAGTACAAAATATTTTATTATTATTTTAGTACCAGGTTAGGAGATAACATTTTCCTATGAAAAGTGCTTTAAGTAATCTTTTCAAAGAGGCTGTTTTGTCCTTCTCTCGATACAGACATTTATATCCCAGATGGAGTAGCAGCCTTTTCAATAAACAGCTACACTCAGTGCTGCAGCACTTCAGAAATATTTCTGTCGGATACACATGGTCACACTGCCAGCTGCAAGTCTGGTCTCCCTCACTTCACTAACACAACCACCCTCACTGATTGCAGTGGATATGCTATTGAGATGTGTTTGGTCACAGAGAAGACGATAGTTCAACATAAGCAGTGTCAGATAACAATTCAACCACAAATCCGTAAATGGAGTGTAGTACAAGAATCAGGCAGGAAAAAAAGGGTGTTTAGCCAACTTTTATATAAGAAAGAGTTGCACAATGCTCTCATTTTCTTGCAGCTGGGAACTCACAGGAACATATCAAACACTTGCAGTCTTGTCCAAAGATGCCACTAGTCCACAGCAGCTCAGCAGAGAAGTAGATGGGTGGCCTGAGAGAAAGGGTGTGCTGAAGTCGGGGCTTCTCCACTCCCTAAGAGGAGAGAAAAGCAATTAGGCAGCCTTCAAGGTTTCTGTCCTTGCAGCTGATGATGTGTGGATTTCTAAGCGAGAAGGAAAATGTGCACTGTCAAAACAACGTAGAATACTGGGGAAGAAGTGAGTAAGAGAGAGTGCTGAGGATGGCACTCATCTCACCTGACTTGAGCAGCCTAAAAGCAGCATATCTAGTCTGATCAAATGGCTCAAGAGTCAATAAGGGGAAGCAGGTCACTCCAGAGGCTGAGTCATCCCATCCAAAGGCAGGTATTGGCAAAGAGGAAATGAAGTTTTCTGGAATTGCCTGCTTGCAGTACTTAAAGAACCTAACTAGAATATAAAAATTTCCTAGCCTTTACACAGTTAAATTTAAGTGAGATGAATGTCTTTTCATTATTCCTTCAGACTCTCTGATTTTCACGTCTTTGTGTTTATGTATTAAGTTTATATTGCTTAGTCTTTCAGAAACAACTTAATTTGCATTCTGAACTTCTGTCCATGTTATAATCTTTGATATAGGTGAAGTCTGGCAAACTAAATCTTAGCCTGACTGTAACTGTGTAGAATTATTAATTGGAAACATTCAGTTGAATATTCACTTAGATATTACTGCTTGTGGTGATAAGCAGTCGGACATTTCTGTTGACATAGTTGAAAATGTAATATCTGGTATAACAGAAAGGCCTGGAGATGTAATACTTATGATTATGAAAGACAACAGTAAAACAGAAAGATTTTTAAATAAGCATAGCTTTCTGCAGAGTAAAGAGATACTTCTGATGAAGTGCCTATCACACTCAAGATACTCACAGAACTGACTGAGCAATTTATTTAGAAGATGCATAAAGGTTAATGTAAAGGTTAAGATCAGAGATGATCATAAGATTACCCAGTCTGACCCCTGTATACCACAGGACTTTGCACTTCAGTTAGATCCTTCTTAGCGAAGTTTAACTAAAATGTATCCTCCAGAAATGCACTTAGTCGTGGTTCAGTGTCATCAAGAGATGACAAATCCACTATTTTACTTTCTTCCAATTGTTAATCAATCTTATTATTAAAGAACTTGACCTAATCTCTTTTCTGTATGCACAGCTTCAACACCTAACTCTTGGATCTTTTTATGATATTTTTCTACCAGATTAAAGAGCCCTTCAGAAAACTATTTTCTCTCTCTAGAGATATTCTACTCAGTATAATCAAGACATGTCTCACTCTTTTTTTTTTTTTTTTTTTGATCAGCTAAACAGAGTTCTGTCTTTCGCTGCATAGGATAGTTCTCCAACTCATGAATCATTTTTACTGTTCATTTCTTCCTTCTTTCCAGCCTTTGACATCTTTTTTCCCCAAATGTGCTTCTTGCCTCACATATCAGCTGAGAACAGAGTTTTTGCTGCTTCTGTCAAATGAATGAATCTCCCCAAGCATTTTCTGATGATTATTTATAAGTATTGCCTTGTGAACTGCAAATCACTAAACCATGCATGGATAATTAATGCCCATTTCTTTTGAAATGTGAAGAGTAAACATCATTAATTTGCTATGCATCAGAATTTTTAAAAAGCAGGATATTTATTTAACACTTTTTCATGCAGATACCATTTCACTAAGCTTCTCACCTCTATATTTAGTCCTCCCACTGTTTTAAAGAATATATCATTCAATACCATACATGCTATGCGTAATAGGCTTATAAAATAAGCCTAATAATAAGCCTAATAAGACAAGTCTTTTTTTTTGTTTGTAGAAATAGATTATTCTGTAATCCTAATCTTCTAGAAGAAGAAACACTACTAATTTTCATGTATCTCTTGATAATAAGCACATTTTGTTTCAGAAACAGTCAACAAACACCCTTTTAAAGTAAGCACAGCAGGTGGAAAATGCTAGTAAAAGGAAGCATTAACGGAAAGATAGATGAAGAGACAAAACTATGATTCCCTTTAATTTTGAGAAGCAAATTAAAACATTTCACTGTTTGGGAGTTATTCTGAATAACTTTCCAAAAGTTCAGATGTCTGTGGAAATGTTCCGAAAAACTTGTCTCAAAAGACTGTATGACCTACTTTTTATTCATATTATTAATCATATTGAAACATTACAAATAGAGGCAGCTTCTGCCATCCTTGAGGGGATGTGGGTTAGGATCAAGCTTTCCTTTCTCCCTGATTATTTCTTTTGGCACTTCATCAGTACAGCAACATTCCTTAAGCTGGAGGAGCAAGCTGATCAGTTAGTCAGAATGACATTTATTTGTACAAAATATCAGAAAGCTAGTACTTGATCTGTTTTCTCTCAGATCTAAAATCCAAAGCAATTTTCTGAAGCATGGCTAGCTTCTCTAACTTCAGGGGCAGCTGAGACAGATCAGTTCTGCACATTTTGAAAACTGCAGATTCTTCAAGACTCTTGGTCAAATTGTGTCTCTTCTACCTAGCAGGTGGAGTAGGTATACCATATACCTGAAATACTTGTACTTCAAACCTTTTTAACTTAACTTCAGCAAACTCCTTTTCTGGATGTAGTAAAGATATCACAGAAGCCTTGGACCTTGATATGATTTCTGCTATATAAGCAAAAGTCTGACTTAGCTGTTGAATTCCGAATCTGGCCTGTGAAGCTGAAAACAGTAAGACAGTAAGAAAAAAAGCTTGAAATACAGCTTGAAGAAAGAGAATATTCCATAACCAAAATGAATAAAAAATGTTTTCAGTGACATTAGCTATATTTTGCAGAAGCCAATGTCTTTGGCTGTTGCTCAGCTACAGGCAGTAGTTCACCAAAGATGAGCGTTCGGATTCTAATCACCACAGTGTGAAAGTGGCTTAACTGGGCATTTTGACTGGAACCCATACAGAATAATGTTCCAAAGTGATTACCATTCAGTGCTTTCCTCAAGTGTGACAACTTCAATCTAGCTTCCACTACAGCTATCCCTGCCTTACCCTCTGTTGATATCTGCAAAGAGACCAAGTACTGAGTAAGCATAGAAACCATCATATGCATTTACTCACTCACCGTGCCAGTATTCCTGCACATTAAAGGAATTACACAGGAGAAGTTGTCAGTGAAATTGCTTGTCTATGCTGTACTATTCTGCTTGGCAAAGGTGGGATATGAGGATGTTTCATTTTGGAAAATCCTTGCAGTATCCGCTAAACATTTTCAGTATATTATAAATAGGAATAAATGGCCTTCCATTAGATGCTCAGCTATATTTCAGTCTCAGCTCAGAAATGATTCAAGCTGTTGACTTCTAGTTTATGAAATCTGCTGAGTAGGCAGAACAGTTCTGTTCCTTACAGCCTTCTATTTATCTGATGGTTATCTATTGTTCCAAATACTGCATCCCTGTATTTCGGGACATTAAACACAGCACTGAAATAATAAGCTGAAATATAGGTCATTTTACTATAAAATATGAGAAATCTGTTAGTATTGTTGCTCTGTGGTTTACAAATAAATAGATGGACAAATATATGTAAATATATTTCTAATTCTGTTACGTGCATATACATAAATCTCTAAATATTGATTTCCTGCTGTTTTTTTCTTTTTTTACAAGCATGTGTAATTCCTTTTTTTTTTTCCTGATTTTATTTTTGGTAAATATCTGTTTTTTTCAGTGAATTTACTAACTGAACTGTGGAATTAATTCAGTGTTGTTGACTCTGTGCCTGGAGCTCAAAATAGAAAAATTATAGTGGAAGGAATTACCCTTTATGAAAGAGTAGATGGCTAAGAGAATTTACTTTAGTTTTACCACTTGAACTAATGGTTTCCAAGGTCTTTCAAAGCAGATAAATTAGGAAAGGACTAAGCGGTCCTCTGAAGAATAGCATCTGTGAATAACTTACTTGGGATGATCTTGGCAAAGGTCAATCCATCATGTTCCAAATTTAACACAACTCAACCTAGCTCCAGAAAGAGCACTCTCTGCTTCATGTCTCCGACTCTAATTTCTCACATTTGGCTAGTGAGTTATTTATTTTTTAATCCTCTGAAATATCTGGTGTAAAAAGTTGTTGGAGAAAGTATCCTGGTTTTGATAGACCATTCATCTGTTCTGCTGTGACTCACCCTGTGCTCCACCTGCTCTGTCATACTCAATCACGTTCAGAATCTCTTGGAAATGTTACTTTAAAAACATCCAGATTTTAAGAAGAATGTGTACAATAAAGGTCTTTTCCTTCTACAAAACCACACCTTAAAAAATGTTGCTATGCAAGGTCTGGACAGTCTTTTCTTACTGTTGTAAATGGAACATTTTCGTTTCTGAGATACCCAATAGAAACTGTATCTTTTTCCAAAAAAGTTGTAGCTATTCTAGTTGATATGCAGTGACATATCAACATACTAACTTTTCTATTCTGGAGTAGATAGAAATCAGGTTTTAAAAACAGAGAAAAAATAAAGGAATAAGACTGAGGTTTCTTTGTAATTAACTGGCAGATTTTGATGTTTTTGTTTATTTTGAAGTTAGTAGCTCCACAAGTTGTTTTAAGTCAATGGATTTCTTTTCAAAGTAGACTTTTACTAAGTCAGAATACATATATCAGAATTCAGCTCTAATTGTTTTGATCATTTTTGAAAAGGAAGAGCATTCATTGTTGCCGGGTTATATTGAGTCATACACTGGAATAAAATGTCAGAGCTGTACAGAGCTGTATTTATAGACATTTTTATTCAGGTTGACAGTATTTTTCATGTATCCTGTCTTCTTGTAAATTCTTTCTGGTACTATTAATGTAACTGCCTGGTATTTATTTTTGCCTCTTGCCATATCCATTGTCATATGTCTACATTGTTCACATTCTGAATAAAGAAGGGAAGGAGTGTAAAAAATCTAGATCAAAACTGAAACAACAGACATTGAGAAGTGAAAATGAGGAAGAATCCTTTATTGTTTCTTATCTTCAAGTAACTAATTATCACTTTGCTCCCCTCCCGCCCCCCCCCCCCACATTAGCTGGGATAAATGGCAGCATTTGTTGACAATGGGTAAGAAAGAATTTAGTCTCACTTTTCTGCGAAGATGAAAATAAAAACACTTTGTTCTGACCCAGGAGCTTTGTCAGACTGAATAAAGGATGAGATAAATAATGCAAGCCGTCTAAATAGGCATTTTTTATTAACCACATTTAAATATTCTTTGATCTTTCTATGTGACTCCTGCTCTCAGAACAATATGAGAAGCTGCCTGGGAGCAAAGCTAACGCCCTCTCCCTGAACAAGCAGATTGCTGTCTGTGATCATGAAATATATTTGCAAACATTCTACCCATGTGAAAGCTCACATGCCCTTTGGTCTCCAAACTGCTACTGATTATGTGAAGAGCAGAATGAACTGTAGTGTTTATAATATAAATGCTGGATAGAAGAAACGAAACAAATACAAGTGATTTCAATAAAAGTTTAGGCTTCCTCAAGCTGATTGGTGAGGACCTTCTCTTTGGTGGAGTTGTTGGATGTTTTCCTTGTTTGCTCATTAGCATGTGTTGATGATGTCTCTGTTTCTTACCTGTTTCCACATGTATAAATGCACATCCACCTGAATTGATGGGGCCAAGAGTGATTCTGTCCCACTGAGTTCTTGGCAAAGTGGTGCTTCCCTACTACTACACCCACAACTGGGACAGAGCACCTCTGGGATTATATTGCTCAGAACTTGTTTCTTCTGTGAACCTGAGCCATGCATGATTAATAACTGGGAGAAGATTGATTAGAGGCCGCAGAAACTGTATTCTTCCTTGTTCTTGTTTCTTTTCTTCTTTTTAATGTGGGTTATCACATAGGCTTCTCAATATTTCTTTTTAAGACCTCCTTACGCACTGTATAAACTACTTAGGTACCCAACATAGAGGAGAGAATTTCAAGTGACTTTCCCCTTTTGTGAATATAGTATCTGTATCTCAGCTTCTCTCACCCCCAGGTGCCCATCTCTAAGTCAAGGATAAATAGCACCTTTCTTTTGCATGGAGAAAATTACTTATATTGTGAGGTATCTAACACAGTGTTAATGGAGGACATAAAAATGCCTATCAGAAAAGCAGATGAGGAAGTACAATGCCAAGATATGTCATTTAAAAATGACAGAAGTTCTGAAAAAAAGGAAGACAGTGGAGAACTAGGAAGCGTGGGCTATGAATTATAATAAATACCAGCTCAGGAAGTAAGCAGGAGTTGTGGTTACCCAGTAATTTAGATCTGGATCTGTTCCCATCTCTGACAGATTTCTTTATGATTGTTTATGAAAAAAAAATTTATTTGGTTATAGAAACTGCAAGTCTACTGTGTCCAAATTTGGGGTTTAAGGTACTTGGTGGGAAGAGACACTATGGTGATACTGATGAGTAAAAAGGGGTTATGTGTAGCCTGAAGGGTAGGTAACACCGACAGATTGTGTCCAGTCAAACTGCCTAGAGTTAAAGTACAGTTGTTTTGGGGAGAGTTAGCTGGAACAGTTCAAAAAAGATCCAAGGAGGGGGGAGGCTACCATTAAACAGTGTGGTTATTCAGTCCTGTGATTACACTTGCTCCATGACCCTCTTTTTCTTTTAGCAGTTACATTTATCCAGACTACCTAGATCTAATCATTGGTTTCATAAGCTCCCTCTCTATGAAATGAAGATTACAGCACTCTCTTTGTCTGCCTGGTCTATTTAATTTATGATCATTCAGGTCTGTGAATGAGTATGGAGAAGAATGAAGTCTGATCTTGGTAGGACCTTTAGGATTATTCTCTCATGAATTACAGCAGTAAGACAGTATGAAGCTTTCAATGTGAACATGAGGTTTAGAAACTGGTAATAAACTGAGGAAAATAAGGATTACAGAGAATAGGTTAATATGGGTTAGAATTAACTAACCAGGCTAGACCTTCTGAAGATTAGAAGAAAAAGGGAACTAAGAAGTTTTTACAGAATGGAACTGTGTAAACTCTGCTCAGAGCAGAATCAAAGTGAAGATGGGAGCAAATTCCACCAAGACTTTAAATATGACAAGAAATATATACAAGACAGATGGAAACTAAAAAGAAGTTTAATGTCAAAGAGAAGTACAAATAAAAGTATTTGAATGAAACATGCTCTATGTTAATGAATGTAGTAACTCTTATATAATATGATATTGTTTGCAACACATAAGCCTAAAGTGTGTCTTTACTGCAAAGTTCCATAACGTTTCTAAGATGACAGTTACAATACGAGAAGAAAGAACTTTCTACTCAAAGGAATACTCCCTTCACCTCTTCTTCCCTTCCTTCTCCCTCTTTTTTCCCTTTCCTTCCTCCCTTTCTTCTCCCCTTGTTCTCTTTTTTGCCATTATGATTGTTTTCTGCAATTTTGCTTGTCTTAACAGCATTGGCTGTCAATGTGGAATATATTTTTATGAACTCTTTTGAATTCCAGTACTTTCCCATTAGAAAAAATAAGCAGTTCAATTAAGTGCATTTGCCCGTTATGTAAATATGCATGTTATTAAAGCCACCAGGGTGGTCAGTAGAAAAATAAAGAAGTAAACTCTTTTTCAAGTTTAAAGTAAATTTGCCTAGAGCACTTTCCTTAAGAAAGAGGTATATTTGAGTAAATGTTTGCAAGCTGCTTTTAACAGAGCTGGTTAAGAGTGTCAGAAAGAGCATATTAACAATTCTACTTCATTAGGAATATGAAGACCACAAAATCATACACAAGCAAATGCAGAGAAAGGTGGGCCTGCATTATTAAAGAGAAGAGAAGCAAGAAAGAAAGTTAATTTGTATCATAACCAGGTCACTGTACTATTCATGATTGCCATCCCATGTAACACTACCTCTTGCTTTATTGGCCTGGTAATTGTTTCTGTTGATGCCATAGATAGAACAATAACGTCTATCTAGAAATGTGATCAGTCTAGAAGTGATACTAACTACTTGCTGTCCACACAATTAAATAATTCAATGTAATTTCAGATACTCTAGTTTCCAGAACGCTTTGGTGAGAGGTAAGACAATATTAACTACTGTGTAAAATCAGGAGAAGGAAAGGAAATTTCTTTTCCATGTTGGAGCGATAGTAGTCAAGTATGCTTTAATTCTTTTTTTTTTTCACTTGCTGCATCTTTACCAAAAAACATTGTAAACTGTCAAACGTATTATGCTTGCTCTAGAAGTAATGGTGGCATTTCTTATAAAAAGCTCCCTGGCTTTTACACATCCCACAAATGTGCAACAAATTAGACATGCACACAGTTTGGTCCTGGCATAATCTGCAAGTGTTAACAGAGAAACTGAAGGGCTGCTGAACGCTAGAATTACACTGTAAAATATAGTAGGTTACATTTATCAGTTTCAAGTTTTATATCTTATTTTCTCGTAGTGATATAAATGCAATGTTCTTGTCACTACGGTTGTGAAAGTTTCTGATGGATTTTCATGAAACTCACAGTGGGGGGGGAGTAGCAATGACTCTGTATTCTTTTTCATCACTATCTATGAGTATATACCATGATTATTGGAAGTACACTAATGTAAATGATAATGATCACTTGATTTGAAAAGCGTCTTTCTCGCCATGCTCTTCAGCACTATGTAACTAGTTATATAACACACTAATTATGACTTTAATGTCTCTATGTGATAAGGGACAAGATGGCATTTTTTGTATGATACAATAACTTCCATAATTAATTTGGCTTCCATCTAAATCTAAGGGCTAAGTCTTAGTTTCACATCCATGAGATTTTGGAGGTCAGTGGTGCCTGCATTCACACTTTGTTCCTTAAAGATCCTTTAAAAGCCAGAAGAAATGTCATATTAACATTATTTGATAATTGGTATAATTATTTTAGAATAACACACTATACTTCTGCAGAGCTGTCCAGGTGAATATTTTAATGCTCTGAGACTTATCAGTGAATGAAACACCTCAATACCTTTCTGTGTTTAGTATTATCATCTTATTCCCTGAGATGGGGAAGGTGAGATACAAGTAATTTATCCAGGGCATCACAATAAATTCTTGGCAGACCAAGGATCACAATTAAATCTTTCCTCAATCTCTGTTTTAAGGATTAGGCTATGCTTTTTATTCTCATTCTTCAGAAGACCTAGTTAGAAACCTAACATTAACCTGAATTTATGTGCATATCGTGATCAGCATACAACTCAGAATATCAAATTTAATGTTTTTAAAATGATAAAAACACTAAGGCATACATTGTAAACCAGAGGCAACATTCATTTCAGCAATCTGTGCTCAAGAGTGAAGTGTACTGCTGGTACCACTGACTTCCCTATGGATTTTTCCTTCACTCTGTCTTTTTCTTTTTTACTTTTTTTGTTGTGTGTGTGTGTGTGTGTGTTAAGCTAATAAAAAGCTACACACAAAATAATCAAAATAAGTCTCAGAGCTGTTGAACAACAGCCAATTAGGAATGTTTCAATTAGATGATTTTGTTCTCAGAAAATGCCACTTTGTTCAAATGAAACCTTTTTGCTTCTATGCGTTGGGTTCAATGAAATGTTTTTGGAAAGGTTTCCTGGGTCTTGGATAGAATTTCTGGCAAGGCAAAGAAAACAAGTGAGACCCCAGAATAATAAATGACCTGGTTATTCAGTTGGGATATAGGAGACCTGGATTAAATCCCTTCAAAGAGAGATTTAATACCTTCATACTTCATGTGCCCTTACCATTTAGTTATTCAGAGTTTGGAGTCACTGTGCCCAGTACCCTTATGACTAGGAATTTTCCTGAAAGTCCAAATGCTTTACTGAATTGGAAAAATTATATTTTCTGCCCAGTTCTCCCTGTGAGGCATGAAAGTAAATTTTCCTACAGGATTAAAGGTGACAGTAGATGGTATTCTGATAGTTTTAATACTTATTTTAAAACATATATAAATTTAAAAATTGAATTGATTAAGCAAAACTTCTGCCAAAGAAATGAATGCAGTGTTTGTTGTAAATCAGCTATTTGTGTCATGGACTCAAAAAAAGCCAAGAGAAAGAAGAAACTCCATTTTGTAATGTTGTAAGTGCAAGATGAACTTTAGAATGAAAGCTATATATTCCTGAAATGCTATGAGCTGGGTGAGATATGTTGTTTTCATAAACCAAATTATATTAATAAATTATTATAATTTAATTAATTAAAATTAAATTTATTATATATTAATAAATTAATAAAAATAAATTTGTTTTTGTTTCTGGTAGCTGCACTACACTCCATCAATGTAATGAGGACAGGGCTGAACTTAATTAATTTTACATGGATACACTCTTTCCTTTCTAACTTCTGGTTTTACCAGTGAGTGCAAATAACATTGACGGATGTTTGATGCAAATTTTCCAAATGGTCCAAGCAGTAAAGTTCAGTTGTAAATTGATATGTTAAAGAGCAATTTCATTTTAAACTCTCAGACTAGTTACAAGTTTTACCCCCCAAAAAACAAAAAAAAACCCCAAAACAAAACCATAAATAACCCCAGGGTAAAATTTGTAAAGGTGAAGAATTTTCCTCAATTTCTGAAAATTTTGAGGACTACTGAGTAAAAGATATAATCCATCCTATATGAGATTAGTGTATTGGAGATGGACAGTATTAAGAAGTCCTAGCTAAGTACAAGGACCTCAGTTATATGCTGATATTCTTGGCTGTTAAAAGTATAACTCACATGTCTGGACCTTGTCATTGTATTTGCAAAACATTAATATGAAAAAAAAATAAGAATATGATGTTGAAATTATTAATTTTGAGCCTAGATTTTCAGATATTCACCTTCACTTGTTAAAGAGACCTGATTATCTGCTCACAAATTTCTACAGCCAGCATTATGGAATGAAAGAAATTTTGCTTTGACCAAAAAAAAGCAAATATATTGTTTAATACTCAAATTCACAAAGGGCTGTGAGTTAATTCCCCGAGTCCATGAATCCTGAGTGCATAGGCACTCAGTTTCAAACACAGAAACTGAACAGGATGCCAGTTAAAGACTCTTGGGGTGACTGGAGATATGGGTTCCAGGACCTTTAGATAAAGAAACCGAGTAGAGCTTTCGCATTTCTGGGCAACTGCTCTGATTATCGCACTGCCAGCCCCCGCTTTCTCCCACATCCGTATATATCAAGGGTACTCATGCTGGAGAAGAACTGAATCTTTGTCTCTGATTTCTAGAACAAGTGACCAAGGCATTTCATTACTACATAGAAGGTTTGTGGCAACTGCAACTTTACTGACAAATTGGAAAAAAAAAAAAACTTGTGTTTTATGAGGGCCTCATTCCTGTTGGTATATAAAAGGTGTATAAAAAGAAGAAAATGCCTGCTCAACTGGGGTCTCCACTGGGGATTTAAGCATTGCCCTGGTTCATGGAGCCCGGTGGGGCTTGTGGAAAAGCTGGTATTTATCTCCTGGGACTTCAGAATTTCTAAACAGGTGTAAAAGCAAAGAGGATTGAGAATGGGATTCAGCCTTCCTAACTGCAGAGGTCTTGATCTGAGTTTGAGGCACTGGGTTCCCTCTATGGCAAATAGAAACAAACAGACAATTTGCAGGAATGATTTGTCTGACCCATTTTAGGCATCTGCTTCAGGAGATGAACTGGAGCCTACATGTGCCTGTTTCTCTTCATTGACTGTACTGGGAATCTAGGCTGCTACAGATGTTGACATGACAAAATAAATTTTGTTTTTAGGGAGCTTTCAGTCCAGAAAGCCTGGTTGCTTTTGGAATCTGCATGGAGACAATCACTGAACACTAATGTTTTAACTTGCAATTTTGGATTTAGAGGTATAAAAGTCAAATTACCACTATGCACCTCAAGTGAATGAAATTCATATTAAGAACTAACTCAGAATTTTTGAATAGATGAAGTTTTCTGTGAACTATAGAGTGTAGCTATTCAAGACTGCATTTTTTCTAGCACCCTGATTCCTGCCCAATTTTTCAGATTCTTTTATTCCTAACTAGTTTTAAATAGTGGTCAGAGAGAATGTATTGACTGTAATCCATCTGACTGTTGATGACTTACAGAAGAAAAGTAGAGTTTAAGTGAAAAATTCAAAACTAAATTTCCTTTAAAATTGATTTTTTCAGTTTTTACCTTTCCATTGTAATCCCTTAGCTTGCTCCATTATACTTGCATGTTAGATACTTACTTCTGCTGATGAAGTAATTCAAGGATGTCATTGTGCTAACAATAGATTGAGAATCATCTCAATTATTATTACAACAGAAAAAAAATTACAGAGCAAATTTGATTTTAAATCATTTTTTGTATTATTTTCAAGGCTGAAAACTGGCATATTTGGGAAAATTTCCCTTTTATTGTTCATCTCTTTTAAAAGTTGAATATAGTGCTCACTAAAAATCTTTAACTAACTAGAGATTTTGACTACCCAAATTACCTCAGAGTATGCATCCCTTCCTGTCCTAAAAAATTGTGTGATCCTCTGATGCACTTTTAAACAATTAGATAATGGTTTTGATTATTAGATATTATTAGATAATATATAGAAATAAGAAGATGCTTGCTGGATTAAGGCATCCATTGGGATTTTAGGCATTGCCCTGGTTCATGGAGCCCAGGTATGATTAGATAATGACCCTTAACATGTATAAAATGGTAAGTAGAAAATTATCTGATACTCAGACAGTTAGAGTTATGTTGCCAATACTGCCTTTAATTATGATTAATTAGGTCAAAACTTGTAGTTTCTTAAGTATAAGGTTCTATTTTTAATCCACTGAAAGGATGTATAAAAAAAAGATGGCATAACCCAGATGATATACACAGTCTCTGGGTGAAGAAGGCACTAATATCCAGAGCTTCAGTAGGGTCGGGTTCATGAGCTATAAATTCAGGAAAGAAAAAAAAATATTGAAAAAGAAAAATCACTGTTCTTTTCTTTGTCATATGATTCACTGAAAACTGTAGTTGTGTCTGTAACCTCTGTCCTGAAATATTTTTAAGAGCTTAGATATTCTGAGTTACATGTGGTAAAACAGCATGTCATAATGCTTTTGATCCAAATTAATTGCAGAAAAGAAAAGATGAATTATAAAAAGAGATTACCTCTGATTTTAAGACTGGATAATTGCAGAAGAACAGGAAAGCATCTATTTTTCATACATGCATGACCTATCTTCTAGTCCGCAGAGATACCTTGTGAGGAAATACGGACTAAATGCGCAGAAGGACTTAAAACATTCCCATGTGGAATGTCTTATATCTGAGCTCCTCTGTTCACTCCCTGGGAACGATAGCCATGATCTAGGCTTTTATAATGCACTGGAAAGCCAGGATATCATTAACAGAATCCACCAAAAACAGAAAAAAAATACTGTTCAAGGTATGTGCCATTTGATACTAAGCAGACTTTTTTTTTTTTTTTTTTTAACTCCACTTTCTACATATCTGTATTTACCTCTGGTCTACAAGAAGGATCTTCTCACTCAGATTTGGATTCTGAGTCACATGTACTCTACTGGCCAACCTTTTTTTTTTCCAAAACAACCAGGTTGTGGTTGATCCCTTTTATTCATTAGCTCAGTGGTTTTATTAGTTACCTGAGATGGGAGAGGCCTGTTTCTGGCAAAACCTACAAAGCTATTGATGTCAAAATATTTTAGATGTCATTCTACAAGGTATTTGGGGATAAGGCTGTCTTTCAAACTCCCATGAATCTGTTAATTTCGTATGAAGCTGGTAACTTCATATGCAATACCTAAATACTCATTGAGTCAAAGAAAGCAGGTGGGGGAGAATCTTGTCATAGCCCACTGGTCAGGTCACTTACTTGGAGCCCATCCAAGATCTATTTTCCTAAACTCATGTTTCCAAATCTACAGGAAGAATCCAAGGTGTTAAAAAATTTTAGGCGGTAAAAAGGGTTTATGAGGCTTTTGGGAATATAAATTTTGGATTTTGATAGCTAAAGAGTCAGTAAAGGAGTGAAAGCTTTATGAAAGGTCTATCTATCAGCTGAAGGATAAATACTGAGCACACTTCAACTAGTTAACCACTTCAAAGGGAAATTGGTGCAGAACTAAGCTACAGTCCACCTCACCTTGAAGGGAATGACACGGCACAGAACTTATGGGCAGATCCTCAGTGCTTCTCTGCTTATTTTTCTCTACACACATACAATTATACAGTTTCTTCTGAAGAGCTCTTGCATACAGAACAATAAGTGAACCCCTCTACGATATCTGCAGATAGACTGTGGGATTTCTTCCTCTTGCATCTTCATTGCATGTCAGATTTTCTGATTAGACAGGATATTTTTACATGAGGTAAGGGCTGGTAATTACTGTCAAGGTTATTTAGCTTTTAATTACTCATTTCCTTTTATTCCTCTCTTAATCTTATCCTTTCCACTAACGTTTTCATTATTTCTTCCTTTAAAAAAAAAAAAAGTTAATATTCCAGTCTGTAATATAGCAACTATAAATGTATTCCTTTATTTACCTATCCACAAAGAAAGAATCTAATTTGATCCAAAAGGCATCAGCAAATTAGGAACTTCTGTTGTCATCAAACAAAGGAACAGAGACAGACAAGCAGAGAAAGAGCCTGATGGTTACCATTCTTTCCTGAGAGATAAGACACCTGAACTCTATTTAATATTTAATAGTTTATTTGAAATACAACAGCAATAGAAGAGATTAAAAACATTCTGCTGCAGTAAATGTAATAAGTATTACATTATTTTCTTTAGATATGGGTTTAAATAGCTTCTTGTAGAAAAGGGATGTGAATACAGGTCTCCCACAGAGACAAAGAAAGAGAAGTAAATAGGATAAATAGTAATGCAGGCAGTGGTAACAACTCCACTTTCTTTAGTACTTCTTTGCTATCTCATTTTTTTCAAAAGAACCAAAAATTTAAATATTTCACGTGCTCTGAAATAACACTTATTGGGTTGGGCTGTGTGTGTGTGAAAGGTTGCATTTTAATTGTAAGTCAATCCAAACCATTTTCTTTTAACACTTCTCTTGGCCTGGGTTTCAAGCTTTTAAATCAAGCAGATGTTGTTATCACCACGGCTTATAGGACTGACTGTCCTTTGGCCCCTCTCTCTAAGTATATCCTTTCTGATCTCTCTCTGATTTTGTCCTTAGCTAATATGGTCTTTAATCACATGAATTTTCCTCTGGAAAACCAGGTCTTTGTATACAATATCTTGTGGATCAAGAGCATTTACTGTAACAGTCTGATTGTGCTCTTTTCTTGGAGAGCACATCACAACTGATAAATAGAGTGACTAGAAATCCTTCTCAAAGCAATATTTTATTTAATTTTCAGAGATAAGAAAACTTAAATTAATATAGAAATAGGTTATTTAAAACCATAGAAATTGTGTTTTTACCGCCATTGTTTACTGTAACAGAACCTAGGAAATTCTTGTTTTTACAGATGGATGTCAGTTTTTTCTGCACCCTCCAGTCCCATCCCTCCCCAAGCAACTCTCTGATAACTGCCTTCTTTCAGAATAAGAGTGTACCTGTTATATCAAATAAATATCATTTTAATATTTATAGATATATATAATATAATTTATATAATTTATGATATAATTATAGAAATGTAATCATACTTAACTGATTTATTGTGTGGTGGCCTGTTTTTTGTTTTTTGTTTTTTTTTCAACAGCTCATTTCTAGCTAAGCTGAGATAATAATATGGTGAACAAACCTTGCAAAAATTCAAGCTAATTTCTAGAATGTCTAAAAGCCTGATGTCCTTCACAGAACCGTACCTTCAAAAACAGGACATGAACTTTCTATTTGAGAATGCTTAACACCTTTCTTCCTTGGGTCATCACCTTGTCTGCTAGGAAAATTGAAGCCCCACTGGTGACCTACAACATAAAATGAAGCAAATCGTCTGTTATAGAGACTCTCAGAGAGGGTTGCACTGACTGACATGAAAATAATTAAAAGCTGAATTCCTAAAATGAGCTTATTTATTAAATATTAAAAGTCATTGTTATAATAACCTAATAAAAAAAAGTCTTGGTTATGTTTAATGTCAATTTAAAACAATGATTTATCTGTGATGGATAATATGAAGTGAGTAGGAGCAGGATTTTATTATATAACTACAGTTATTTATTTCATTTGAAACTCTAGGGGATTATAAAAAATATTCCAGGGCAGCTAAAGGGACAATGATAAAGCCAGTATATAACCACTGCCAATAGTGTTTTAGGAGGAATGAAAGTCTCTCAGGAGCAGTAGCTGGGTATTAGACCTATCACTTCTGAGTAGTTAGTTCAAAGCAGGCCAGGTCACAGTTACATAGTACGGTTTAAGTTTCTGTATTTAACAACCTCCTTTATTGCAGTCATCTGCCCACTAACTGCTGAGTATTAAGATCCCACTGGACTTCTCAGTGCTATCAGATGTCCAATTAGATGCAGCTGGATAGAAGTTTATTTCCACCCCATCCTGCCTCAGTCACCCATGTAATACACCACCTCTCAAACCCACCAAGCCTGAGGAAGGTGACCCCTGTACAGGACGCAGCCCTCTGAAAGACGGGCAAGGATCCCTGCTCTTCTTCTCCTTCTCTGTATGGGGCTCTCAATGGTCTCTGTTTTGAATTTCAAAGAGTGGTTTGTCTCAGCTCAGCTAAGGGATGAAATGAAGTGGCTGAGCTCTATGGAAAAAGCAATGAAACCACTGGTCAGTAGTAGGAGGCTCAGAGGTAAAAGAGGCAAGGCTTTCACAGAGACAGGACCTGATGCTCAAATGAAGAGTTGAAATGCATGTCTCCAATATAGGATTCATGTAGTCCAGTTTTCAAATGCGTCACACATATATTTATGCATGCTCACCTACACATGCATAAACATTAATGTTCACTACACCCCTTTGCTTGTATTTTCCATTGGCGAATTGCTGTAGGAGGACAGGAGACAGAGAGAGATTACTTTGCTTAAAAAAGGGGATCTTGATAAAGCACAAGATGATATTGATACACATATATTAGGTTTAATTCTTTAGAAGCAGTTCTACGTATGGAGACTGATTAAAGACAAAGGTTATTTTACATGTTTAGAACAAACCACATTGGTGATTCATTTCCTATGTCTTCCCAAGGGAGCACTTTCAGTGAAGCTGCATCTGCTTCAGTATTGATCTTTTATTTTGGTCTGATGGAATCTGAATATATTAATCTGTTTCCCAAATTTAACTTATGTCAATGAGTGGACTAATATGCCAGTGGAGAACATCTTATTTTCAATGGTTTGAGAATCTTTCTATTTGCTTCATTTAAGTATCCAGTGACTAGTGTGATAGGAAAACATCTAGCTAGCAAACATATCCATAAGTGAATGCTTGAAAAATAGTATTCTATTAAAAAAAAAAAAAAAAAAACCTGACCTTGTGACAGAGATGAACATAGTTTTTTTGGTGATTATTATAGTTCAAAGTTTATACTAAATTATTAAAAATTAGTGGTCAAGCTTTAGAATTCTTTATAAATATCACATTGTATTTGATTTCAGTGCTGGATACTTTTGGCTTCTTCATTTAAACACTCCAATAACATGGGAAGAGGAAGCAAGGAGAAGAAGTGAACACAAGCTAAATATAAAACAAATCTCTATCACAGTTCCAGAAAATATAGCACCAGATCACTACATCTAGTATGACTTGTGTTCATCATATATTGCAATCTATTATATTTATTCCAGTAAGTCTTTTGCTAACCTCAATTAATTGGGCCTGACTGAAGACTACCTTTCAAAAAGTAATCCAGATTTGAACTGGAGATACCAAAATATCTCTGTCTAATGCAGTGGGTCTTTTTCTCTGGTATAACAACAGTGCTGAGTTCAGCACTTATTTGCAATGTAATTGGTTTATTCCTTTCTTCCTTTTGAACTAAAAAGACTAGGTCTCCTGCTTCTCTCATTAATTCTTTTCCTCATATAATTTCATTTCCAAAGACGTTTGTAGCTCTTTTCTGCAGTCTTTCCATTTTTTCAACGACCTCTAAAATGTAACAAAAAAGTTGGACACAATGTTCCAGTACTGTTCTGACTAATGCCATGTACAAAATAAAATTATTTTTCTATTCCTATTTTTACTCCTCTCTTTACAGATCAAAAAAACAAAACAAAACAAAACAATACACACACACACACAGAGGAATTTTAGTTATTATTACTATTATTATTATTATTATTGGCATTACATTGGGGTTCAAGTTGAATTGCTTATGGATTATTGTTTTTAAATCTTGAGAATTGCTGCTATTCAAGAGCAATATAACATGAATATTGCAGTATGAGATATACAGCTTTTGATTTCATTGTATCAACTGCGAGTAGGCTTAGCACACCAAGTGATATGGTAACTTGGATTCATCTGACCAGATATAGACAGAAGACAGGTAGATCTGAATTAATCCTTAATAGTCAAATGAAAAAAAAAAAAAGAAAAGAAAAAGTTACTCTGTGTAGTTCATCTCCTCCTAATATAGAATTACAAAATAAGTCAGACATATTGATTCGGGCCTGAAGAATTTCTATTTCATATTCACTGTTACTTTATACTCAGTATGTAAAGTAACATAGCATGCATACCAGGCTGTGAGACTACTGTATCTTCCTTATTTCTTACCTTTCCTCTAGTACTTGTACCACACTGATTCTACAACTATTTTCATCTTTGTCAAAAATGCTGAATAAAGTCAAAACTTATTATCTGCAAAACCTCTTTAAAAACCTTTATTAAATGATGTTTTCCCACTGAAGACTTTTTTTTTCTGACATCTGTCATAAGGAGTACTAATTCCATTAATTTTGGAAATTATTGAAATGGCTTTTATTGAAATCTCATAGTGCTAACTTCTGAAAAAGTATATAATCTGATTCGGAGTCAATTATCTTACAACAGTCTGACTGTTACATCTTGACTCTACAAAACTTATAATTTAATCAGATAATTCAGATTTGCTTCACAAAATCAGTTTTCCACAGAACCATTTTTACTGGCATTAATTACTATATATTCTTATCCTTTAATACATCATCATCTCAGTCCCAAATCAGCTTCCTCCTTCTTTTGTCTAGGTTTTATAGATTATCAGACTTATAAGTATTTGGATCATCCTATTTAGTCTTATTAAATATTGTCACAACATCAGTAGTTCTCTAATCACTCTGGGATTTAAAGAAATTAGCACTAGTAGACTAAAAAAATGTTCATCTCTGGTATCTATTATTCATTCTTCTGTTTGGTTTTTCAGGTATGGGAAAATACATTTTAATCTTCATGCAAAAAAATGTATTTTTTCTTTCCGCTCACTCATTGCCAGATTCCTGAGAAGACCTTTCTCTGCTGCAGTTCAGAAGATGTGACATTCTTTTAGGGAGCAGCACTGGTTCAAAACCCAAAATGCAGAGATTATAAGCAAAAGATGCTGATGCAGAGGAGAATGACACTATCCAAAATCTACACCCTGTTTTCTGCTCTCCTCCCCAAGTTTTGTGTATCTATGCCTAAAAAATATGTTTTTCAGATTATTGTGTTTAACAAATTTGAGCTAAGTTCTTGGATAGTTGTGTGTCCAAACTCACTTTTTAGTGGCTAAATTTTTTTCAGCAGCTAAATTTTTCAAGCAAATTGTGTCTTACTGAACCCAGGAAGTATCTGCAGTAACTTTGTTGGTTTAATTCATGCCCTACTGCAGTTTTATGTACCATCTAACATTAATAATCACAACTTTAATTCCTACAGCAGCATCTCTATTCTCTCCTAGTTATAGGTCTCACCTCTGCCTGCATTAACTCTCCCATCTGTTAATTTCATTTCTCCGGGGAGTTTCAGCTCTTAAGCATATGCCAGATGTTTCACTACAGCACGTTTTTGTCTTTTGATCCTCAGCTATATTATTACTTGGAAGTGGTCACAAACCCCTGGTTAGCAAATGATGAGAGACCATGTCTCTATACATCAAAGAATAACTTTCTGAGAAGTCAAAAGAGGGTGAGCACAACAAGGAACTGGTACGTAGAACATCTGGAATTAAGGTGACATTCACTCAGGGGAATGGGTGCTGTTCCTATAAGCTAGATGCAAAAAACCCCATAGGCATTTTGGTGTATCATGTCTTGACTTTTTTTTACTTGGACTGAGCTCCTAAAAACTGTTAGTTTTTTTCCTGCCTTCCTGCCTTTCCAACACTCACTCACCTGATGGGTTTTGGCACCTTGTGTTTTGGCACCTATTTGGCACCTTGTCTCTGCTGATCTTCTTTTCTTTTTTCTTTTTTCTTTTTTTTTTTATTTCTTCCTAAAACAGCAGCCTGTATCTTAGCCCCTACCTACAAAGTTCTAATTTCTTTGAATTTTTTCATGTACTCATTTTTTAAGGGGGGAGGAGGGTGATGGTGTACATTATTGTTTTTCAGGTATCTGGTTCCATTAAAATTCTTTATTTTTGAGAGTTGATATACAGTGACCAAAACCCCATAACACTGTGTAAAAGTTTTCAAATTTTCACTAGCTTATTGTAGACCATTATCTGAAAACACTTTATAGGAATTGCATGTCTTGTGAAGATAGATTTCATATATTGGATTGTTTTTTTCACCCAGGTCATCTTGTAGAACAACACTCAGTTCAAAAGTACCCTGAATTCAAGACAATTATTTCTAAATGGTCTTTACCTTCAAAGTAAAAGGAGTCACATGATTTTGCCTATGACTTTCTGATTTTTGCTGAAGAGGTAATGATGCTCTAAGCTGTTGTGTTCCAACTATTTGACCCGTGAAACAATTCAAAATCTTACCAGGAACCTATATGTTGTTATTATGCTAGTAAGATTTTTTTTTTTTTTTACTTCTCTTCTGCATGTTTTCTTATATTATTTTTTCCATTCCCACACAGCATTTCTTACCACTTGTACAACTGAATCTTTTTCCTTTGAAGGACTACATACCCAACACACTGCAATCTATCACCAGCAGACTAGTGAAGACAAAGTAGGAAGGAGACTCCTCTCATTGCCTCTACGTCTGCCATATATCATTATTTTGAAGATTTGTGGGTTTTCATCCTTACAAACAACAAGTGACACAAGAAAAAAAAAAGTGTCAGTTCTGTCAAATGCAGGTCTCCCAATCACTTCACAGAAACTTGCTACGTCACTTATTTGCTGAGTTATAAAAATTAACGTTACAAACAAACAAGCAAACAACTTCCATGCTCAGAGAAGAAAAGACTTCTCAAAGTATACAGAGTTTTTGTACTCCAAGATGTCTATTAGGAGTTTTTTCCATCCACTATGATTTGGAAATGGAAATATGATACCTGGCTGTCTCTTATTCTAGTATGTAGTCCAGATTCATTCTATTTAACTTGATGCATTTAACTGAGATACCTGTCTGAAGAGCCAGCTTTAATTTCTTTCTAGAGTGAAATAGGAGCAATGTAGACACTGTTATAAGCCATCTACATTCTGAATAATGTGGTGGAGATATCTTGACCGGAGAAGGAGTCTTAGGTATAAGTACTTCTAACTTATTTATATAGATGCATGAAGTTTAAGTTGGAAGCATCTGAGCTGGGAATAACTTGTGAATGATATTTCTAGCTATTATCAAAAGTTAATACTCCCCCTTCAGTTGTTTTTCATTTTATTAAATTTCAAGCTAAATTTTAAATGTATATGTGGAAAAAGAAAATATGCTATTATGAAAAACATATTAAGAGAAAATCTTTGAATGCTTTGTAATTCCCTTATGCTGCTGTATCATAGATGATAATATCAGACAAAAAATATCACTTTTTAACAATATAACCTTTTCTTTTTTTTCCCCAAAAAAGATAAAATTGTGGAGAAAAAACACACTGGGTATTTTGTTTCAATATTTTGTAAGTTATTAAAAGTGGTGTTCTTCAACCTATTTGACCTGATCCATTGTGTCAAAAAAATAACTACTGGATAGATGTTGAAAGAATCACTTTCAATATCAAAGATAATAGAAAATGTCATTTACTATCAATAAAAATAGCTTGACCCTTCAAACAATTCAGTTTTTGTCTCCTCAGAGCAACTGTAGTTGGGGTGGGTATTGATGGCCATTTTGGTTTCTGTATATTAAACTATAGTGTGACTTGACAAACATTTTAAAGATACTAGGTGTAAGATCCTAGTGCAAGATGAGGCTACTCACCTCCTGAAAGGAGTGCAGCAAAGTCTCTGAGGATGTGTCCTGAGTACATCCAACTGAAGGTACTGAATTTTTTTCCTTGTGTCTGAATGCAGTGAAAAAAATCCTTGGGGAGCTTAAGACATTAGTTATATTTTGATGAACTTTTGAGAGTGAATTATATTGCAAAACCTTTCTTTTTCATGCATGCTTACTTCCTTTTTTGCTTTTTAGATATTCATATATCTATCATTTAGATGTATAAAGCTACATATGTATTTTCCTGAAAACTCAATGCAAATTCAAAGAAAATCCAGTTAAAATGAGCTTTTCATAAAGTTTTTAATTCAGCTGAAATTATGCTGGTAAACAGAAATAAATAAACAAAAACATGAAGACAACTATATGGCCTTTGCTTTTTATCTTATGAATTATCAAGAGAAAAACAAAACAAAACCAAGCATATAGATGACTTCTAGGTAGATACGTAAAGCAGTCTATTTGGATAGAAAGCATCTACAGTGTATTAACACAGTGGTTTATCAGAAACCTCTTCTTACTACTGTAATGAAATGTTTATTCTGTTTATAAATATGGAGAGGAAGGTTATCTTATCATTATGCAATTTAGGAAAGTGAGCACAGAAGCATGCCTGGTATTTGTATATTGTCACAAAAAAAGATCTCATTTCATTAACAGCATTCACCGTTCCTGGGGAAACGTTATGTCACAATATCAGCTTTTATTTTGGCTGAGAAGATACAAATGATTCTAATAAGATCTTTTTGTCCTGAGTTAGCAAAAATGAACATACCCAACTTAATAACACTGTGGAAAATCATGGTGAAAAAAGAACGCTGTTATCATAATGCAACAGACCCTTTAGAGATATTCTACTCAAGGCTTTTATTTCTCTGTACAACTTTGACCTGCTGACAATGAGAGTCAGTATTTAATGTATTTTGTATTAGCACTTTGTGTCAGGAAGTCCCGATGCTCTGTGGCAATCTCTCATACTTACAAGTTAAGAAAAGGATGAGATACTGCTGAAAGGTGACTATTAACACTGCTGATAATACTCAGAAACTCCAGTAGATCTAGAGCAATTCTTTATTTTGTTTTTGACCACTTCTTTTTGTTTCTCACATGCACTGTTTTTAAAGGGCCCTTTCATTTTGACTGCATTTCATTATACTCCTATCTTCTGCTCTTTTCTACTTCAGTGTTTCCTGAAGGGAAAAACATCCTCAAAAGCAGTTCTGCTTTGTACTCTGATTGTCAATCAGACCCTTTATAAGTATATTCTTCAGAAAAGGAGCCCTAGGCATAGGAAGGCCAACTTCTACTGCATAACTCTGTCTTGAGACTGCAATTTTAATGGGATTACAGTTTTAATAATAATAAAAAAAAAAGGATTGAAATTAATTTGCGTGCTTATAAATCTTGAACTATGAGGAGACAAATACGAGTGAAAAAGGCCTATGAAATAACAGTTTTACAGTTTCAAGTCACTTTTTTATACCAGAAGCTGCTGTTGGTAAGAAGAGCACAAGACTGGACTAATTTCCATATCCAAAAAGCTGAGGTGATGGTGGTCAAGTCACTTCATTTCAACATGTCTCTATCTGATCATCCAGGGTTTGTCATCTACTTAGTTGTAAACTGTGACGCAGACGGTGTCTGACCAATGGATAAGCCAGAGCTGGTAGCTAATTAGCTCTCTGCTTAAGCAGTCTTTAGTCTTAGAAGCATTTCAACTTTTTCCCCCCCCCTTTTTTTTTCTCCTCTCCTAATGATTGTGTAAAGAAAAGTATCAAAAGAGTGCTAGGAGCAGAGGTTCAAGGCCAGCGCTCCCCACACCCAGGGCATGGTCATCTAGTAGGCATGCTTGTATCCTCTTTCTTTAGGAGGATTTTAAAAACTGAGTCTTTGTTTTAAACACAGTAGCTCAGCTTCCAAAGTAAGGGTGGAGAGTGTCCTTACCAGGAGATGCCTTTAGCATTTCCCTCGAGACACACAGCTGAGAACTCGCTCTAAGAGATAATAGAATTTTCTCACTTCTGCAGTGAGTGCTCTAGCACCACTTTGATCGTATAAATGAAGTATACGTCTTTCTTCATCTGTGTTCTGCAGAAGTGATTTATATGCAATACTTTGGATTAAAAGAAAAAAGAAAAAAAGAAAAAAAAAAGAAAATCATGAGAACCTCTTGGACAATGAAACCCAAATGTCTGGAGCTTTGCAACCTATAACAGTGTTTGAAAGACAGGTTTAAACTCATCCTAGCTCTAAGCACCCACACACTGAATTTAAGTAGCTTCCTGCTGAGCATGTTGGATGCTCTGGGTCTGAGACACCAGATTCTCTCCTTGGATTATAAAGCTGGGGATGTGCCAAGCACTGGTGTCTGTCCTTCTCTTCATGCCTAGATTCCTATTGTTTAACTGGGACACAGAAGGGAAATCTTAGTCCTCCTGAGTCATCTAGATAGTTAGCAGAGCATAAACATCTCCAGTGCTTACCAAAGATCTGAATTGCCTGCAAAAAGGTTCTGCAACTCTCCATTGACAACAAAGGGCATAGATGGCTCCATTGATTTACCAAAGTTAGAAGTGATGAATTTAGATTTCAGAGCTTATCAGTTAGGTATGATAATGGTTATCTTTTAGGCTTCTATGTCTTTTTTTACTCTGATGCTAAGTTCAGATTCAGTTCAAGATTAAGAGATTTAAATTTAGATGTCTTCGTATGATCTAGGTTTTAAATTCCCATTATAGTCAGTCAAGCTCTACTCAGTGGAGCTGAGATGGTGATACAGTTGATGTGCAACTACCAGTGGTATTCTCATGCCTAGCCATAGGTTTCCCATGTCATTTTAGGTGCTACGGTACACTCTTGGCCGCTAGCTACCACTCTAGTAGGGCACAAGTCTTCCTGCCAGCCTTGTGCAGATTCCTGGGATGCTCAAAGGCATTTCAGATAGCATTTAATATTTATCCTCAGGGCAGCTAAATCCTGCCCTGAGTGCCTACTTTAAATCAAGCTGAAGCACTTTCTATTTCTGTGGACTGTGTTGACAAGACTGCCATAGACTATAAAGGAAGCTTAGACTCTTAGCTCAGAGGTTGATACCTATCTGTAGATGTTTCAGAGGTAGATATGTTAATCTGGAGCTGAATCCTATCAAAGACTCATAGCAGTAGGTTGCACATAGATGTCTAGTGAAACACCTTAAGATTTCCAAAGCACCCACACTGGGCTGGCAGATATGATACTTGGTTGATGGAAAACCTGCACTCTTCCAGGCTGGCAGCTGGAGGCCAGGTGGGATACCTTAAGATATCTTAGATAGTACTAGATGCCTATGCATGGGTAGTGGAATCAAGCCGTCACCGTGTTTGCTCCTGTTTTGTCTAAAGAGCTAAAAATATTCACTTGCTCCGAAGATTCATATTTAGCCAAAAGTTTGAAAATGGAAAATACAATATAGGTAGAAGGATAGAAGACTGAATTTACCTTGCTAGGGCTCCAGGGAATAGAGGAACATAATGTCCAACTTGAAGTTTAGAATGCAAAGTGATCTACATTTGAACACAGTTTAAATGATTCCATATAATGTATTTGAGTTAAATACTTTCTACTTAGCAGCAGCATTAGGTAGCAACATGAAAACCTACAAGTCAAACACTAATCATTTATTTGTTTCTGCAAGTAATGGAATGAAGGACTGAATGCATCATAAATGATGCAGTATTTCTACATTGAGAATGACGCTTTCTTAGCACCTGTTTGTAGTACTCTGTCTCTGGAAATATTTAGGAGTTGCAATTTTGCTTTTAAAATTCATTTCCTGACGAAACTGGAAAGAAAATCTAGCAGAAAACTCTAAAACATGCAGCATATTAGATAGGATATGCAGTCTATCGATATGTGCTGATAAAAATTCAAATCTTTTTCTCATCTGGAATGTGAAAAAGCAAGCTATTTAACTTTTCATTTGTTTGGGATCCAAATTCTCTGATTCCTTCCATATCAGAATGCAGGTGGCAGTTTATCTTCTTATCTGCTGGGCCAGTCTGGTGCAGAGAATGAAAAAGAAATAGCAACTCTGCCTGCATAGTATTTTTACACATGCTTTAATGCATAAAACTGTAAATTATGATGTGTTACAAATCATTTGAAACTTCATAACTCTGAATGACCTGTTAGGAACTAATAAGTTAGGAGTCTTCAAATGGCTCCCTCGGAACATTTCTCACTCTATTAAATTAAAGTATAAAGCTCATTGCTGCAATTTTTACTTCTCTGAGAAAGTATTCCTCATACAAAAAGTACAAGACCACACTCTATAAGAAGTGAAGCTGCTGGGTATCATTATTTCCATTTAAAATTGCACTAAATAGCTCCTTTAAAATTAAATTATTTTGGTAAGGAAGTCAATGTGTTCAGCTGCTCAAGCTCCAGCTCTGCAGCTCTGTCTAAAGCAAAGCTTTATACTTCAGCTAAGTCACAATTAATTGTTTTGCTTTGTTTTTCATTGTAAGTACTTGAGCAAGTAGGAACGTACATAGAAACTAATGGCTGCAAGACAAGAAGCTGATGCCAAGCACAGAACAGAAAAGGTAGCAGTCAGTGCACAGGTTTTGCTGCATAGATTTGATAGTACACCTGAATCATGAAAAGAAACACCCTGCTCATTCAGCTGCTGGTTTTTTTAAGGAAGAGGCACTATTCATCTCCACCTATGTCAAACTGCAAGGCATCTTTGTGATGAAGGCCACTGCTCCCTGAGGATTTATTGTTTTGAACCAGGAGGTAAAATTCAAGCCATGGATTATCCTATTCTTACGTTTGAGTTAGAGTATTTTAATGAAATCTTCCCAAAATAGCAATTGGGACACAAAACTTACAGTGAAATCCCTGGTTGACAACCAGGGTTTTGTCATTGCTTTCAGTGAGGCCAAGTTTTGCTGTAACACTTTAGCCTCTCATCCAACATCTTATTAAGACAGCAGGAGCTTTCTACGTTGCCTTCAGTGGACTTAATGTGCAGTTGCACATTTGAACCTTGATACTGAAAAATGGACTTGAGAGGCCAGAAGATTAATTGTTTTTTGAGTTTTTGACAACCAAAGTGCTCTAATTCTCTTTTCCACACTTTCAGGTCTCATCCTTTATTGATATTCTGCCAGGTGTTTCATTAATTTTGTATCAAAATAATAACTTCAAAGAGTCACGGGGCTCTTGGTCTTTTAAAAAAAGAATAAACTGAAACAGAAAAAAAGAAGAGTGAGCTGATTTTCTCTGTCCACTGCCACTGGGCTCACTGCCCATTTCTTGTCTTTTATTTTTTAATTTGTTGATTCTAATGAAAATGTGTTTGCATTGCAAGTTTAGGAGGTCTTTGGCAACACAAAGTTTAGGACAATCTAATTTTTTATGAAAATGAACAAAGAGCACCCACTCACTCTAAGATTGTTCAATGGATATTGTAAATGAATGAGACATTTATTTTTGTGCCAGCTCAACTACCAATGTCAACAAGATTTGCATACATTTTGGCAAGTGCACTGCCACAAGGTGGTAATAAAATAGGCCTTTTATATTTGAGTCTAATTTACTTTAGTTATACTCATTAAAATTTTTTTTTTCACATGAAAAGGATTTCTGTAAGGGATATTTTGGGAACAGCAAGGTCATAGAAATGTTCACTATACAGCTAGTATCAAGCATTTTACATCCAGAAAGAATAAGAGCATTTTTTGGAGAAGAAATTCCCATGTGCTATGAATTTCAGATACCTGATTATTTTATCACTGTTAGGATTAATAATGCATGCTTAAATATCATGCTTTATTACTTGCTGCCAACTGTATGTTTTGTAGGTAAAACACAAAATGTGTGATTTACAAAAAAGCAACCCACTATGCATGTTTTACCATCTTCAGTGACATTATCTACCTAAAGTCTACTCACAGGAAGATAAAAATGTGCTCTTCCTCCATGAGCTATTATTCAGGGTAAAGGCTTTTTCACAGGTAGTGGTGCTTGAAAGGCTGAAGGGGTGATTTCAAACCAATTACCTTAAAATGCGTGGAAAACTGTGCGAGTGAAATGCTGCATGAGTAGTACTTTGATTTTAACAGGCTAGTACCAGTGTATTTTATTATGGATTAGGAATGTGTTTGTAGAAAACAAACCAAAAAAAGCAATAACGGGAACAGCACTTTTAAACCCAGTGTGTTTAATCAAACAGGTGCAAGTCTACGTATTGGTCAAGCCTGAATAAAAATATCTGTCTGGTTTCCTATGGACACACACTGAAGGATCAGGTCTATGGTTTTACTATATTCCTTAAAGTGCCTTCGGTTTCCTCCTGCTTATATCATCTTGAGAAGATATTGGGCTGCTAATTCAAGTAATAGGAAAGCAATGAAAAGAATCCTATCTGTCTTTTAGCTACTTGTCTCTTCACTAAAGAAAAACATGCAGAGGAGCTAGCTTCCCCACCATGTCAATACAGTGTATCTGTAATAGGGAAGCCAGTTCCAAAGAATTTGTCATTTTCTTTCAGAGATAATGAACAATATCTCTTTGTCACAAATGAATTTTTGGGATACATACCATTTTTGTAGTTTAATAATATTAAAGTAAATGAAAAAAAGGTGATTAACCACAAGCCTTTGACAGGCTGAATTAATTTTTCATGAAACACAGCTATCAAACTGTGCACAAGCAAAAAATATTCTAAGCTGAAAAAGTAACTATAGTGTACGTTAATAGTGTAATGGGAAGTATTCTGAGATGTCAGATAAAATAGCCAGCACCCATGCATTTGTGAAATATGTATTTCTTACAACTAAAATAATACTTAGCTTTATAATTCAAAGACTAGCAGAGAGAGAGAGAGAGTTATTATGAAAATATATAGCTTTAATTTGCAGACATATAAACACTTTTGGTACATTACAGACATATGATGCCAGAAATCAAAATAATCCATTTTAAGCATAACACTAATTTATCTTGTTTACACAGAGAAATTTGATGTAATCATCATACAAAAGATAGTTCTCAGCTCTTATAATGAAGTGAAAGTGATACATCACTGATAAACCTGCTGCTTTGTTGCAGAGGATACAGCAAAGAATAAATTATCAAGAAAATATGCCACCAGTCTTACAAGTTAGATTCTGGATCTAATCCAAAATCAAAGCCAATGAAAAGGAGCCAGGAATGGTAGCCAAAAGACAGAAATAAGATCTTTCACATGAAATACCAATCCAGAAAGGAGCAATAGTCAGTATAAACTAAGTCCTATAATTCCTTATAATATGAAGTGATTTTTGTTTTCATCTGGTAGATCAGATTCAGAAGTATCACATGAAATTCTATTACACAACCAAACTGATGGACTACTACTGACAGATTGCTCAAAGTACAAAAAATATTACTTCTGTGACAACTAAAGATTTAGCCATTCCCTTGCTTCCTTGCATCTGGCCATGTTTATGAGGATGAGCGTGGGGTTTTCTCTGTATTTGCTGTAAGAAATATTAAATGCAATTTTCCATAAAAATGACCAGTGGACTGCTGGAGCAAATTATAATGTGGGTGAAACCTGTAGCAAATGAAAGATGATATATCACAGCAGTTCAAATTCTCATTATATTATCTTGCATTCTTGCTCAACAGGAATTGCACTTCTTGTTAATGCCTTTTCTATCCTACTGTATAAGCTTTACTTGTGAGGTAATAAACATTCTGTTTATTTTACTAGTGCATTCAAATGTCCTTATTCTTTTACTTGTACATACACCAGGACAGACACTTCTTTTTTTTATGTAAATGTCTGTATGCCAATGTATATTTTATATTAAAATCAATATATTTAAAATATACTCTGTGTTTATCTCATGGACAGTACCTCAAACAGTTCCCTGCTCAGGAACAGCTGATGCCCCCTTGTGGTTAAAATGACTTTTCAGACTTGAGCTTAAAGAATCGTCTTACCTTCCCCTTTTTTATGATCACTGTTCTGATTGATTTATGAAGGCTGCAAATGATGTCCATGTTTTAAAGACAGGGTGCTAGCTGTTAGTACTAAGGTTTCATAAAAAAGCTGTACACTGAATTTGAATTTAAAAAACTGTAAACAGCTATTTACAATTATAATATTATTAAGTTATAAATTAGTGGTCCTTCATTGCAACCTCTGCCAACACAACCCACAGCTAGGTGTTTCAGAGTTGTCCAAGGTTTGTTAGACGTCTGTTTGGATTATCCACAAGGAAACGTCAAATGTTAGAAATCTCCATTGGTTTCTTTTCCAACATGTGCAGGTTAATTCTTCCATTTAATGGGATTTGTACTTCCAAGTTTTCATCTGTTCTGTGATGCTTTTTCCCTTTTCTTAGACAGATGTAAATGCCCATCCCAGTTACTAAGGTGATTGAAACCAAGCTTATTATTGACAGAGCTACTAAGGTAGGCATGCAGGATGCTGACTCTATTTTCTTATGTGTGGGCTCTATGGATATTTGTGGCTGCTTTTCTTCTACATTGATATCAGGCTCCTTTCTTAACAAACTTTCAATGTAGCTCTCATTGCTAACAGTGTCATTGACGAAGAGGTTCACCATGACGGTGGAATGGAGGGGTTCTGGGTAACCGTGATCGCTAACTTTTACAAGCAACCGATAGAGGCCATAGTCATTTTGCATCAGTGACTCTTCCAAGGTGATATTACCAGTTTTAGGGTCAATCCGAAATGACTCAGGTCGAGGACCTCTTCTTCCTATGATGCTGTAGGCTATGACTGCATTCATGCCAGTGTCCTTATCTACAGCATAGACCTCAGTGATGGCAGAGCCAGGAAGAGTAGAAGGAAGTACCAACAAATAAGACATATTAGATTGAGGAAACAAGACCAGAGGGGGGTTGTCATTTATGTCCAGAAGAAGGACAGTTATTTTTGCAGTAGAGGACAGGGCAGGATCACCGCCATCAACTGCTTCAATCCACAGAACATAGGAGCTTTGCTGCTCCCTGTCGAGGGAGACTTTAGCTCTCAAAACCCCTTTGCCGGTATCTATGACAAAAATATCACTTCCATTTACAACTGAAAGGGCAACCCATCCATTCTGCCCTGCATCAGCATCTGTGACACTGATAACTCCAATTTCACCAAAACCTGGAAAGTTTTCTGGTACAAAAAAGCTGAAATCCTTGTTGATAAATCTTGGACTATTGTCATTTTTATCCAACACAGTGATGGCAACAGTTGCTATTGATTCTCTTGGGGGAAATCCAGAATCTACTGCTTTGACAGTATATCTATATTTCTCTTTTTCTTCTCTGTCCAGCTGGGTGGAAACTGTAAGAATTCCTGTGGTTTTATCTAAAGAAAAATAGGAAGGGGCATCAGGCCCTAAAAAATAGGACACTTTTCCTCTTTCTCCACTGTCAGCATCTGTAGCATGCAGTTTGGTCAAGAAAGCATTGGGAACATTGTTCTCCTCAATGGATAATTCTATCAGCTGTTGAGAGAAAACTGGTGAGTTGTCATTGTCATCCAGAACCTGTACTTTGATTATTTTGTTGACATGAAATCCTTCTGAGTTCCACGCGACTACTGAGATTTCGTACAGCTGCTGAGTCTCATAGTCCAAAGGCTTTGTGGTCTCTAGTAAGTATTCATTGTTGTATGGCTTGTACGGTGACAGTCTGAAAGGCCCATCACCGTTCAAATAGCAATTGACTTTGTATTTTTCATCAGGGTCTTTGATGGTAAAAAATGCTATTGGTGTGTTGATAGGCTCCAGTTCCTTCAAGTATACCACTCCCTCCACTTCATTAGCTATGAAACGAGGGACAACTTCAGGTGGCCTCATCATGACTTTGATGATGGTCACTAGCACTGTGATCACCGCAGGGATACAACCAGGGCCGTTGCCCAGTATGATCAGCCTGTGGAGCCTCGGAGAGTCCCCATCAATCTTACTGGAGAGTGTGATGACTCCTGTGTTTTCATCCAGATGGAACAAGTCTCTGGATGGCTGGGGGACCTTCTGGCTGTAGGAGTAGGTGATCTGGGCATTGGATCCGAGGTCCATGTCTATCGCGTGGACAGTGGCCACATGTGTCCCTAGGGTGGAATTCCCATAAAGGGTGACATTGACCTGAGAGTCATTGAACTGGGGGCAGTTGTCATTGATGTCGCTGATGCCAATGGTGAGGGTGGCACTGCCCACAAGAGGAGGGGTCCCCCCGTCCTCAGCAACGATGACCGTGACATACTCCTCCCTGGCCTCCCTGTCCAGAGCCCCCATGACGATCAAGTAGGGGGTCCTCTCCCCACTCTCATTCTCCTCCACGTCCAGGGTGAAGACACCATAGTTATCCCGCAAGCGGTAGGTCTGGACACCATTGGTGCCCACATCAGGGTCTAGGGCAGGATGCTCAATGGCCAGGCGGGTGTTCACAGGTGCGTTCTCGGGCACAGAGAGGCGGATGTGGGGCACAGGGAAGCGCGGCGCATTGTCGTTGACATCCTGGATAGTGATCTTCACCTTCACCAGGCGGAAGTACTCCTGCGGCAGCACCAGCACGTCCAACAGCAGCAGGCACGACTCAGGCGAGAGTGATGAGGAGGAAGAGGCAGCAGCCCCTCCCCCAATGATGGTGGCCCCACTGCTCTCCACACACAGAGCTTCCCGGTCGATCTCCAAGGCTGAGGTGTGCAGCTCTCCAGAGTGGTTGTCCAGCTGCACGTACTGGCCCCCCAGACCACGGGAGGCCAGGGTGAAGGAGAGTGGGGGCTGGAGGGCTGGAGGGTGCTGCCCATCACCTGTCAGCAGCCGCAGGTCGCGGGCCAGGCTGCCGATGAGCACCCCGGCCGGCAGCCCCTCCTTGAGGCTGTAGAAAAGCTCGGTGGCATGGCTGTAACTGGCGAAGCAGTTGAAAGGTCCGACGAAGAGCAGGAAGACGATCAAGTGCTGAGGAAAGAGAGGCACAGAGGTGCGAGGATGGGGCATCGTTAGAGAAGGAGAGGAGAGCAAGGGGGCAGCCACCCCCTTCCCCACTGCCTCCTCCACGGCCACTGTAAGCAGGGTGGTGCAGCTTCTGCAACCCGGAGCCACTCTCCCTCTCTTCCCCCAGCTCCCCTTTCCTTGCCCCCCTCCCTAGTAGAGCAGCTACTCCCAGACCATCGCCATCTGTACCCTCCAGGCAACACCAGCTGCATCCCTCCCAGCGCACACGCGCTGCCAGAGATGGCCCACGGACACCCTGCCTACTCCCCCCACCAGCAGCACTTCTGCCCCCGACATGTCACCTGCCCTCTTCTCCCCCCCCCCGCCTGCCACCTCCCCGAGCCGGCCCCACTTCTCTCCTTAAGCATCGCGCCCTCCCCAAGCAAACCCCCAGGCACCCCCAAACGTTTGCTGGCCCCTTCCCTTTCCACAGCAGCACCTGTGAAACGCCTCCTTGTCTGCCCCCTCCCCTCCCGTCCCTTCCATAGCCCTGTTGCCCCCGCAGTGCCCATGGGCCCCCGGCACACCGGGGACACGGCCGCGCACCGCGCACCGCGCTCCGCCGCGCTCCGGGCGCCCCAGCGGCGACAGGTCGCTGTCCCCGGCGGCCGCGGGCAAGCGGCGCCCGCAGCCCGGTGGCCACGGACCCCCCCCCGCCGCGGCGCCGCCGGCCCCCGGGGGGCCCGAGCCCCCCGCTCATGCCCCTCACGGCGCGGCGCCGGCTGAAAAGACGAGTTTAGCAGAGGAGCCGCGGAGAGGTTGCGCCAAGAAACTCGTCCGCGCTGGCGGGCGCGTCCCCAGCCCCCCCCCCCCCTTTGGAAACAGCCCCCCCAAGTAACTTCGGGCACCGCCGCCTCGGGCGGGTTTTTCCTCCTCGCTCCCTTTTTGACCCCCCCTTCCCCCTTCTCGCGGGTCTTGCCACAACGCGCACCGGCAAGCAACAACTAAAACTTTTCAGGGCCGCTCTGATCTGTGGGGACGGGAGCTCAGAGACAGAGAGGAAAAAATACATTTATAGAGATACGTAAAGGGGTGTGTGTGTGTGTGTGTGCTAATTTCGGAGGCTGTTCCCTGCGAAGTCGCGCCCGGGAGGCAGGACGCGGCGCCCCCCCCGCGGCGCCGCGCCGGCCCCAGCCCCAGCCCTTACCTGCAGGCTGCCGCGGGCGCCGGCGCTGCCGCGGCTGCCCGGGGGCCCCATGCCGGGCCGCCGGCTGCGCCCGAGCCGCTCGCCCGCTCCGCCCGCTCCGCCGCGCGGGCAGCGCCGCTCCGTGCCGCGGCAGCCCATGCGCCGCCGCCGCGCCGCGCCGCGCCGCGCCGGGCTCTGCGCGCCGCCCACGACACTCCCCCTCGGCGCGGCTCGGCGCGGCGCGGCGCGGCCCGGGGGGGCAGCCCCCGGCCACCGGCACGGCGAGCAGCGGGGACCTGCGCGCATCGCCGCGCTGCGGGGCGGCGGGGCGCGTTCAGACCCGAAGAGACCCCCCTTTGGAAACTGCAGGGGAAAAAAAAAATATATATATATATCGGCATATATATATATATATATAAATCGGGTTGGCCTTCTGCCACTGCCTGTGGCAAGATCGTGCGGTGTGGCCATCAGCTTGCAAAGACCGAGTATCTCAGTTGCTTAGCCCCGGTGGGTAGCAGGCAGCTTGCACCTGAACAAAGTGAAAGTAGTGTTTTGAGGAGCCTGCGACTGTTTGGTTGGAGGAAGGTGCACATCCTTCCAAAATAGAGCAGCAGCGCCAGGTTCCTGCCAGCTAAGAACCCGAAGGTCCACTGTGGCAGAAGATTATGTGCTCTCATTTTATAGTCCCCAGGCACTGTTGCCTAGACTATAAGACTGACATAGAACTAGACATGAAATTATCAGCTCCTGCAAAAGTTCAGATAGTGCAAGTCCAGTTATGCATTTCCTTAGCACCGTGGACAAACACCTTAACTCCATGGTTATCTGCCAAAAGGATAGCTAACCTGTCCTGTGTTCCTTATACTGGCAAGATTTCTAAAAGAACTTGAGATGCCTGCCTTCCCTCTTAAAGTGCTCAACGATCTGGATTGAGACTATTGTTGAGAGTCCAGGGATTAGGACTCTGGCAGACAGTTGCATTTGTCAAACACAGTGGAGCTACCCTTCACACAGTTGAAGTTTATGCAAAAGATTGAGCTGTCTTAATCACACAGGATCTGAGGACCATCTTGAACTTCTCCACTCTCCACTGCAAGTACAGTGTGCAGGCATTTGATCTCAGCTTGGGTACTAAAAACATATAGAACAGCAAAAATTCCACCTTGAATCAAAACAAAACAAAACAAAACAAAAAACGCTGTTCCCATCCTCTCCCTCTCTCCTGAGACAAAATCTAAACCCAATAAAAAATGAAGAAACAACAAAAAATATTTAGAACACCAGTCCAAAAAACAGCCCTATATCCAAACCTTTTTCAATTCTACATCTTCCAAAAGCAAATCGTATGTGAAAACATATGGATTGTGCTGTTTAATAGCTCTTGGGATGCCATTGCATACTGTGAGGATGAGGGCAGCAGCACAAGCTCAATAGAACAGAACTGAACAGAACAGAAAAGAAACTTCCAACACTGACTTCCTCCATGGTCATAAACAAATCACATTAATTCCTTTGTCTCATATCCTATATCCATGACATACAAATAGGAAAAAAGTGTTTATCTGAATTAGAGCTTTGCCACATCCTTACTGAGGTCAGTGGCAGCAGAATCAGGCTTTATTTTATTCAAGGGATCCCTTTGAAACATACTTTCCATTTTAATATCCATTTCATTCTAAAAATGACATTAGCACAATAATCATATATGACTTAAGCAGTATAGTATTAGTAACAAAAGCTATATTTGTTATTCACTAATCTCTCGGGTTTTGAAACCACTCAGTGTGTACTGCCCTTATAAATTGTTTATATCTTTACCATTCAATTCTAGCACAAACAGAACAGACAGTACAGTATATACAGTTCAGAGCAAACCTTTATAATTTAAGAGAGAAAACAAACTACCAACTCCTTTACTAAATTCTCACCTGTGTGCACTTCTGCAGATCATTCAATATGAAAGATTCCCCTAAACTCAATCCTGTTTAAGTTAGTTTAGCTGGACATGACAGATACTATTAGCTGGCTCACATCTGCTCTAAGTTTACTCATTTAACAGAGAAATATTGACTCCATTGGATTTCAGTGGAAGTTTGCCCCTGATTTCTGTGGAGTTTGTGTTTCATAGACTGATTATAATCTTGGTTTTAGCTAATCAGTAGCCTTCTTGTGAAGAATGAGTCTGAAGTCCCTATTAGATTCTATTTTCACCTTTTTTTCTGGTATCTCAGTTTATCTTTCTTTCCTCTTATCCTGTGGAAATTACTGACCTATTACCATACCCTTCTTCTTAATCATCCCAGCACTGTGTTTCCCTGAGGCCTTTAACAGAACAGGCTATGCCTCTACTATTACAGCATTCAGGCTTTCATTATGCCTGATGCCATTTTATTTTATTAAAACCACAGGCATAACAGCAGAAGTAAAAGTTTTCTGGGGCAGCTGGTACCTGTAGAGCATTTTATTTTGGTAGACATCAGCAACATCTCATAAGTCTTCAAGGCTCCTTAAAGACTAATATGTGTAACAAACATCCTATTTAAAGATAAATACTCCAGTCATGTACGGGGTATGGAATGAAGGGAGGGAAAGCTGAGGAAGTGCAGAATAGAGACAAAATTAGCACATTCATTTTGCTTTTTTCTTTCCCCTTTCTTTCCTTTCCTTTTTCTTTTCTTTTCTTTTCTTTTCTTTTCTTTTCTTTTCTTTTCTTTTCTTTTCTTTTCTTTTTCTGTTAGTTGCAGGAAAACAGTCACTGATTTTATTAGATTTCTGTATTCAGGTACATTTTCTCAAGATGTGTAAGACATTAGCAGTTTTCTATCCCAATCCCACTTGATCACATTTAGCCAAGCATGTCATTTTAGGTTGCATTTTACTACGTCAAATCTTATTATCACTGAATATATCCATATTTTACTATTACATTGCTCTGCCCACAGTTGTACCACATCCAAGATTCTGGTTATAATTAGCCAATAAGAAGGAAAAAGTAGGAGCATTTCTATGGGATTACTGATTGCCTCACATGAGTTACAAAGCACAAGACTGAGATCAAGTGACAAGCCATCCCAGAAGTGCCATGGTTATTTATAAATACATTAGAATAAATATATTATTTTTATGATAAAATAGAACATTTATTTAACTTTATTAAGGTGGACATAACTCGTATTGATATGCAATTGAAATGTGGTTTTTTTTTGTGTTGGGGGGGCAGTGTTTTAGTGGAACACTAGACATCTAGACACTTCCAACTAGTGTCTAGGTGGAAGAGTTTCTAGGGGAATCAGTCAAAACCATCACTTCTGAAAGGGAATCTCAAATACTATTTTTAGCACGGCTAGCAACCCTGAATGATTTTTACAAGAGATGGGGATGTGGATACATTTTATCCCCTCAACCTAGCAAAAAGCTGTCTCTTTGTTCTAGTCTGTAGTTCTACTGAGCAAGGTAGTGGTCTGAGATTCCCCAGTGCTGCTACTGATTCAGCTGACAAACTTCTTAATGCTTTAGTCAATGTGACCCTTGGAGCAGGTGTTTTTCGGTGGGGAAAGTCAGTGGAACTGAGTGAAAGCAGTGGTGTTAGCATTGATTCCTACTCACAGTAAAACTGAAAAAGGCACAAGTCAGGACTAACAGACTGCTCTGAAGAATTTAAACTGCACAACAGACAGGATAGGTAAAGGACATACTTTAAACTATATTACAAATAGAAACCTTTTATTGCCTCACTGCTTAGTAAGGAAAATGGGCCACGTCCTGAACTTCCTGTGCAGGATAGTGGATCACAGTGTGAAAGATTCTATGAATATTAGATAATGACCTAGCAGGCAGAAGTGCTGAGCATCTGATGTTCCCATTTATACTGAAAGCTGTGATCGTTCCACGTCACTGTAGATCAGACCTCACGTGACCATCCAGTTCTTGGCACAGAGCACGAAAGCGGCCTTGCCACTGCTTTCCCTGATGACACTCAAAAATAGTCAAAAGCCCTGTATAGGGTAAAGGAGCAGCAGAACTGGAAAATGGATGAGGCTCTGGAGTCTGTACCAGTCAAAGCTCCACTTGTGCTTTCAAGGGCTGGTTCTCTGCATAAAGAACCTGTAGGGTTTTGCTCAGTAGTCTTTCATGAACAAAATCCTGCTACAGACATGACACCTTTATGTAGCAGTAGCTAACATGCAGAATGCTTTCTAAATTTAAGAAAAGATACCCCACAAGACAAAGCAAAGTTTGATAGGAAAGGTGACAGAGATGGATATGATTTTCCTTTCTAGTCATCTCAGTATCTGTTGGGGACTAGGACTATAGTGTGAATGATCGCAAATCTGAGCTGCTAAACACTTGGAAAGAAATTTGACCAAAAGCTTCCCACAGTCCTAGAACCACCTAACTTTGATAGATTTGACTGACTTCATCCTTAAATTCTTTTGGGGTTTCATAAAAATACAAGTTCTTTGGTTATGATGTTTTGCACATGTCTTTGTACTTCTCTTTCCACCTGGATAAGAAGCCAAAAGATTCCAGCAATGGGAATGATTACCTTCAATGTTTTTCTAGTCTGATCACAACTGTATTCTCTAAAGGAAAACTAACTTGAAGTTTATTAACTAAGCAAAAGTTTCTGAGAGCAATTAGAAAGGAAGGATTTAACTCAGATTATATTCAAACTAATCTTTTTTTACTAGTGGTTTTTACACTGTATTACACAGTGTATTAGCATTCACTTTCACTGACTTCTTGTGGAAGGCTTAAAAGAATAATGGTACAACTTTTGTTGCATGCAAGCCAAAGCACAGGCTGAGGTACAGTGCTAATATAATACAGCTGAAAATTATTAATACCTATGTCTTTCATTATGGTTCTTATCACATTAATTCAGGGAGAGCATTCCAGCTTCTGCCAGGATACTTTATACACTCTGCCTGCAAGTTGTGAGGGTCTCATGAATATGCAGAAGTTTTTGAAATGACTTCTCATTGATGTTAAGCCATGGCTTCTGAGCTGAAGCTGCAACCTCCTGACACCAGAAATCAGATCTGTGAGGAGCGCACTGCTCCCAGTAAAGGCACACAATACATTAAAGAAGTCCTGCAATATGCCAGGTAGTTATCAGATAGAGCATCGTGCACCTATCAGACTCCATGTAGGCTGCCACGTGTCGTGTAGTTCCTCTTGGCCAGCTTAGCCACCGCCTACAACTCCATTTCATTTTCTGAGATGGAAATGGTGAGACAGTGTATATAATGCTATAATACAGTCCATTTTCCTGTGACAGCTGCAGCTCCAATAGTATTTCAGCTTCTCTTCTCTTGGTTCTTCTGGAACAGACAGTTGTGCATATATTACCTTGTCAGATGAACTTGCTAGCTTTGCTCTGAAATACATGCTACATGTTGTAGTTTAACTTGAAATCATTGGCTACACAGAAAACACTTTGATTTCCTTGACAATAAACTATTTTGAATTTTCTAAGGACCACATGCTGTCATCTTCCCTCAGCCTATATGAAAGTAAAAATTCTTTATGAATTCTTAATACCAGATCCCCAAATTCTAACTTATTTCTTGCTCACCAAAATTCTTAACAACTCCAAAGACCTTCTTCCTGAACAAGGGATAAAAAAATATGATTTGGAATTTGGGCCAAATTGCTTCTTTTATTTGGGCAAGTGAACTGACCAAGTTTCAGCAGGATTTAGTACATTTTTTATGGTTACAGTGAAAGGAAGATAGTTAAATCAAACAACTTAATATGTAGACAGCTTTTTTACATAATGGAAAAATATATTGGCTGTATGCTTCAGAACTCTTGTAGCTGATAGGTGTTTTATTGTTCACATTGTCACTGTCATTGCCCAGCTCCCTACTGAGATAAGAGTTGATAGAGTTTTTTTCTGCACAGGTCCAGGGTTCACTTGGCAGAGCTAAGCCCACTATGAGAGCCAAACTTATTCAGAGGTTCATGCACATAAAGATTTTTATTGAGTTTTTGAAAGCTTTTGGTCATACTGAAATCATACTTCTTTTTTGTTCAACTTTATATGTAGTAGAAAGGGTTACTCATTAGGAAGGATGGGATTTGCTTGACCTAAGTTAGATACCTAAAAATCAGGTGTCTAATTCTGAGTTGGTTATTCCAGGCTCTTTTTCTTCCAGAGAAACAGGCATTTCCAAAGCTGATTTATCTCATTCTAAGCTAGGTGTCTAAAACAGGTCAGAGAAGTTGCCATGTGGAAGGATCTGTTTCTCTCTACTGAATAAAAAGGCAGGCTAGAGTGAGTAGCTCGGATACACTGTTTAAGTTGCAGCTGTTTAAAGGTAGGTTATGAAGCCTAACACCACTGGCAATAGTAGGTAACTTAACCAGTTACCATGTTGCATTGCTTGTAGAGAAAGAGATTTAGAGACTTCAGGTAATATTCTTAGAATAATTAGCAATACACCTTGAAACCATGCTGTTGAATTCAAGGAGTCTGAATATTGGAGGCTTGCAGCATACTTCTCACAAATTACCAATCAAGAACTATTTACAGATGCTACTTCACAATCATTTTAGACAATAATTATATCTGATAGGAAAAATGATCTGTCCCTAACATAGTTTCAGAAAGTCAAAATTCATTACTTATATTATTTGCTACTAAATGACTAATCACTTTATTCATCAGAAACCACTTGTTTTGTTTGTATACAATTTAACTCAGATAAGTGAAAAAAACAACATTACTTATAGTAAGCTGATGTTTGAAATTTTTACCCACAATAAGATAGAACTTTCATTTGACAAATCTGAAATATTTTTTAAGCAGCATTGAAAAGTCAAGATTAGAATTTGATTTCTTCCCTCTTTTCAGCACTGCACACCTCTAGGGCTCCACATAATAACCATTTAATTCAAGAAATCAGAAATTCAGCAAGCAGTTTAATAAAAGTCAAAAGGCATTTCCTACAGCATAGAATAAAATTATCTAGTGTTTTACTTCTTCATATAGTGAATTTCTTCAGGGAAAAAACAATTTGTTGTTGTTGTTGTTAAAAAAATGGAAATACATAATTCATGGAAAAATGAACAGCATCTACAGAAGGGTAAAACTTTTCTCCTCCTTATTCAGGGTAATATGGGATTGTGAATGAAATAGAAATTAATATAAATTTCTATTTCAAACGTATTATTTTAGCCACATACCTTCTCACTTGGCAATGTTAACAGTATAAATATGATGTTTGTTAGTGTTTCCTTATTCTTTAGGGGTATAAAAAGCTCAATTCCAATTGTCTAGCCAATGAACAAGAGCAAAGAACTGTTAGGTGGAATAACTTTTATATGGTAGATTGCCCTTCTGGTACATCTCTTCAGAATTGATATATACCTAAACAGTACCTCTATGTACGGATTATGTATTGGAAGTAAATTGACTGAGAAGAGCTTGCAGCGGGAAAAAAAAAGAAAAGGGGAAAAAAAAGCAGGGAACAATCCAAGGAACCATAAAATAAGAGAAGCGGAATATATTCTGATCTGAATTGTGTATATTATGCTACAAGACAAAAAAAATAAAAAAGTCCTTGTTGTATCTACTGTATATTATTATATTTAGTTTTCCACATAATGCCATTGACATTAAAATAGTTTTCTTGAAAGAATGTTTCATTCATAATGTGTCTTTATTGTGGTTTAAAATTATTCAGAAATGAGAAGATAGAAGGGGAAGAGATACTTACTGACAGAAATCTCTAGAAGAAACTTCTTTTGCATATTCCATCCAAAATTAACTCAGATCTCAGTGTGATTTCAGACAGGCATGTGCATTCAAAAGTGCACAAAGTCAGCTTTCTACACAGAGCGAGAGCTGATGCTGAACAATATACAAAATATGTAGAGTTCAATGAACAATACTGAGGGTCTGACAAAAATTACAAACAGAGCCACGCAATCTTCAGTGGTGGCATCTACTGGTACTATAAATATAGGTGTTGGATAAGTAGTTCAGCTGAAACACAAAGTTGACTAGATGCATACATGGATGCAGTACTGAGACTGTGAAGATTAAGGAAAAGCTTTGATGGCTCCACAATTAAATTTTTCTTCATGTTTGACCTTGAAGCAGAACTAACATCTTTCTGTTAGAACCTTAACTATTTAATTAATCTATATTATACCCATTCCCTTGACAGAGGAGTTTTTTCTATAGCATTTTTGGCATCTTTTGCAGAGGAATTTTAGAATTTTCCTTAAGATTAAATAAAATGCTTGACACCCTCACCAAAACAAACAAACAAAAATACACACCAACAACAGCTGACTCTCACTAGCAGCATAACACATGGTCTGTTACTTCATTTCCCTCATTCAGCCATAATTATCTTTCTCACTTCTAAGTTTATTTCCTCACACGGACCTGAGAAATCTGGTCTTGGCAAAATGAAGTAAGAAGGAGAAGCCATTTCCTGAGTCTGCTCATGACTGAGATGGATGGTGGTGGGGTCTGGGAAGGTAGAGCGATGTAGATCTGTGAGGGGAAATGTGTAACTTCTGAGATAACTAGAGGATCAATTAATTTAATCAATTACATTTCATTAATTTGTTTTCTATTTTTGTCTTCAAACTCTTCATTAATGATGTTTACATTTTCTGAAACATCTAAAAACTACAGATGTTCAAATATTTTCAAAAAACCCCACAGTGAAATACATTGTAACAATATGCTAGTACTAGTTGACTATTAAAAGAAAATATTAATGCACAGCTATCAAAATAAAACAGTAGTAAGCATGTGTTTGATGCATAACCAAGCTTATCTTGAAAGATAAAAGAGCTTTCCACAAACCCACCAGAGTCAAATGCTTGGCTAAATTCATTTGCTTTGTGTCCTAAGCTAAGAGCTGCTAAACCTGCTGTCCAACCAGTCAGAAAACAGCATGATCTTCACTGAGATTTTCCTATTACAATTTGTTAATGGTATATTTTCACCTGAATTCTTGTGGATTGTTTCACAGCACCTCAGATCACCTACAGGGGGAAAAAACAAAACAAAAACAAAAACCCAAAACAAACAGACAAAAAACCCAATAGTTGGTTATGGATTTAGAAGAACTTTAAAATTGGTCTAGGCTGTTTGAACGGGAGGATGGGTTTCAATGCAGGCTCAGGATTAAGCTAGTCTGATTATCTACCTACTAAGGCTATAGACAAAACGACTCAGGTGCTGTTGGAGGAAGGAAGTCCTCCAAAGCCTTTCCTTAAAATTCCTGTTCAGGAGGAAAAGAAATTTCTCCTGTGATTGGTAGGGGAAAAATTTTGGAAAACCAAGGATATGCTTGGACAAGATGATAACCAAGGACATGCAGAGAGATGATTCCAGAAACAGTGATGCTACAGCAGGATGGGTATCATTTTGCTATGGGAATCTTTATACCAAGAAACATCTGTAGATGTTCACCAGACAAGCAGTGATAATACCTTGTGTAGTAAGACACAGGCACTGCATGTGAAAAGTCATGAGCTGATTTCAACAGTTGGATGCAAGTGAGAAGTTAACTGAGAAAGGGTCTTTCACACATGAGAACTCAGGCTGCACAGGAGTCTGTGTATCAGTAACAACTCTCTGAACTATTTCATAATACAAATGAAGTCATGTAGTGTGCAAGTGCAATGGAAATAATATTGTGCTTCAGACTTATCCCACAGCTGAACTATCGTGTTATTCATTAGGGGCCCCTGCCTTGCAATTGGATTTTTTTTTTTTCTGCTGACTTCAGTGAAGTGTTAGAACAAGTCCCCCTTAGGTCCTCTGAGAAATTTAAATGATTAGCTCTACTCTCTTACTGAGTAAATATAGGAAGATTAACATCTGCAAGAAATGGTTGGTACTGTTAACAAGAAATCTTTCTGATATCAAAAGCACATGGGAATTTGTGTTCATATAAAGATCTAGAATACTAATATATGTTATATGTATGTCATATATATGCACAGTGTATATGCTACAAATTTCTAGTGCAGGGCTTTCTTTTCCATTAGACTTGGAGTGCCATGCCTGACATCCTGAAACAGCTACACCACTCACTCACTTTTCAGCTTCATGCATCCCAATATTACCTTTTATAAGTATAAACACAGTTGTTTATGCATATCATAACATGATGAATATTGATATTTTTATTGATATCTTCTCCAAAGACATAAAGTTATATCTTTGATATTCTACACAACCATTTTCTATTGATTTGTATTTAATTAGTTGACATTGCATTACTTTCTAGTTTTATGATTATGGTTTTATTGTCACTAAGAGTGCAAGCAGACTAGAAGCTAGACTCTCATATGTAAACTGATATTTGTGTGTGTGTCTCTCTCTCTTGGAAAATGAAACAATTGGGAATGTGCTCTTGAGTCTTGCTAGCTCCAATCCAGGTCAATTGAAACTACGGGTCAATGGAAACAGTAATAGTTATTACAGGTCACTGAACTTTGTAAGATAGTGGCTTTGTGTGCTTCTCAGGCTATTTTTAGAATTTATGAAAGTAGTTCAAGTTCCTGGATTTTTTTCTTCAGTGATTTGTACTTTCAAGGTTGAGGTCCTTTTAAAAACAAAACTGGAGTGCTTTGTTTTTTTCAGCTAGGGAGGAGTATATAGCTCCTTATACAAGGGACAGCTCCTTATACATTATACAAGGGACAGAAAAGCTGGCAGCAACCTAGAATAGTTAATTGCTCTACCTTTACAATCCTTTAGAAGAGTTATATGCCATACAGTGGAAGCCATCCCACTGGCTCCCATACAGAGAGCCATCTAAAGTTATCATAGTCTCTGTGAAGGTGGCTCAAGCCCACTAAAGAGAAAAAAAACAAACATTTTATACATCCTGTATATCTTAAATCTGGCCTTGTTTGCCTAAAGCTACTGAGTGGCATGATCATCCACTGGAGAGCACTGAAGTGGGCACAAAAGGGCCTCAACTTTCCATCAGGGATCAAGGAAGAGGAAACACCTTTTCTGGGGACACAGGTAATGGCAGATGAGCTGCCCCTCCACTTTTGTTAGATGGGACGATAGCAGCATTGTCAAGGAAGTACTTTCAGGAGATCCTTCTAAGCCTTTTATTCAAACTGAGAGAAAGTGTTTCCTTGTAGGAGGCTAATTAGTATGTCTGAAGAGGAGTGCTTAGGATTTAACCAGGTCTTTAACATTATTTCTTAGTTAGCTTTTGCTGGTTCCACGTTATATGAAGAATTTAGGTGGTTCTTTCCTGAGTGCACTTGCCAGTTTGGATTCCATACTGAGTTTTCAAACTCTCCACAGGCAGCCTGCATATTCCTCACACATGGTCTAATTATTACAATATAGCTGAATCCTTATCTTGATCAAGACCTAAGCACCTCACATAACTATATATTTTGTTTTGAAGCCTCCATTTACTGGGTTCCCGAGAGAGTGAGGGAGTGACTTTAAGCATTGGACCCTCTATTCACACAAACAGCTTAATTGTTGTCTCACTTCTTGGCTCTATTGGACTATTGGAGCTAAACATATAAATATGATATTGATAGGGCTAATTAATAAGGAGTATAAAAGCATGCTCATTGGTGCCACATGATGGGGTGCAGATCATGGATTGATCCTTGGTCCTTTTATATTTACCAGTACAGATGTAGACATTTGTTTCATTTTCTCTTAAGAAGGTTTTGGAAGCTTGTGGGATTATGGAAGGTAGAATGGCTCCAAGTTGACTCAAGACAGCATATGTGCTATTCCATAGACTTCCATATATATAAATGGAAATTTCATATTTCAGGAAAGAGGCAGAGAAAATTGCACACTAGAACTAACAAGAGGGCAAAGAACTTCACATGCTACATGTAACTAAAAAGACTACCATCTTTGTAATTATGCTATGCTGTTTTACAAAGTGGTTTGGCTTGGGTACAGCTTCAGAAGCATTCCTGAGAATTAATAGTTTTTACGATCATCTAAGCCAGAAGAATTGCTACAACATTAGAGTTCTTGAGCTGGAAAAAGCCATCTCAATCTACCTTGCTGGGGATTGATTTGGCTTTAACTTACATCTGACCTTATCCAACAGCCCTACAATGCCAAAGAAAAATGAAGTACTGTGGATGACCGACTGCAATAGTATATCATTCATAAAATCGGCAGCATCAAAAACTTACTTTATAACTGGCACAAGATCAAACTGAAAGAGAAAGGCGCTAAATAAACATGCCTCTTTTCTGGCAACATTATCAAAGTAAACTTACAGTTCTTAGACAACTGAGGGTGAAACCCTGATGCGGGGAAGAAGACAGAGTGAAAGTAACTTCTTGCAGAAATCAAATCAGAGTATTTCAACAAAATAGCTTGTTTTGACAGCATGCCTTTGACATTTCCTTTTATCTTCTTTATATTACAAATTTCTAACCTTTGGCATGCCTACTTCTCAAAAAAAAAAAAAGAAAAAAGAAAAAAAGAAAAAAAAATCTCATACCCTCAGCTTTGCCAAGCTGTTATCTTGCTCTCTGAAAAGATAGCACCTTCCCTTGGCCTCCTATTGCTTTGGTCAATCTTTGGTGATTTAAATATAACATGTTTGCAAATAGCATTTGTTAGGGAGAAAATGAAAGTAATTCTTTTCTAGGGATAATATGAAAAAAAAAACAAGACAAAACAACTTCACAAAAACAAGATTATTTTTGTTCACAGCATGTGATGGCAGAAGAGGCAGAACAGACATTAGAAATAGGCTGATCGAGGGATGTGCCATATTGTCGCATGCATAATTCATTTTCCAGATAACTCAGACCATTATATATAATGTTTCTTGAAAATGAGTGCAAAGATAAGCAACACGCTCAAGTAATCCACTCATGCTGCACACTGGAAGGAGGAAAGAATTCTATTTCTCTTTGCACTGAGGGGAACTCTTGCACTCTTGTATGACCTGCACGCACTAATTAAAATTTTTAAATAAAATAAAATAAAAATTTTTTGATTACTCTTTCAGTTATATGTAGGAAAATATGATGACTTTTAGAAGAAGATCCTGACTGCTCACGACACAGCTATGTTTGTCTATATGAACTGATGATCAAAATTGTTTTGGAAGTTATCATCCAAATAAGGTTTGGTTGCTCCCACTTTGTGCCGTCAGCTTGGAGCAGGAGAGATGAATCTGCCATCTCTAAACTACATCTCTAAGCTAAAGTGACCAGAAATGTTATAGTACCCAGTTTCATCCATGAATAAAATAAATATTAATCATCCCACTCATTAAGATTGCCTGGTCTGATACACATAGTAATTCAAACATCAATTCTTTCACACAAATGTTCTTGCATAGGTCCAGGATTGCTAAAATAGTGGCTCAGGACTCCTTTCATGCAAATTAAAGAGATTAGGAGGGAAAAAAAGAGATTTATTTATTTATTTATTTTGAGTCTCTAGCGTTTGCATAATCTAGCTCTGAGAGTTAAGAGAAATTGATTGCATGACTCCTGAACCTGAGATTTCACTAGGAAAAATCTATCAAATATGACTCATTTATATAGCAGGACTTGGTTATCAACCAGTACATTTTTCTTCAGCCTTTCTTCGTGTAAGCCGTACTGTTCCCACCAACCCCATAGGTAATTCTTCCAGTTGGCAGATCCATGGCTGTACTTTTTTCACAGTGCAATTCTGCAAATCATTCCCACTTTTTGCTTGGCTTATCAAGTTACTATACTTACGATCGTCTTTTGTGCTTTTAAGGTTTGATGGGTTTGCACCTGTTGAAACTTTTGACAAGTTATGTCAGCTATGAAGTTCAGTGGCAGAGAAGAATTTGTTCAAAACAAAGGATTATTATTTATTCAGCAGACTGCAACAGCAGTCAAAAAAGTTAAATAATAACCTCCCTGATACTTTCATGTTACCTTACCTAAAGCTTAAAACTTCTGAAAAGTTTGATCGATCCCATATGACCAAAATTCTGCTTTTTTTACGTCTTTCACTTCAGGTTTGGGCTGACACAGAGTGAATTCTTGCAGGCACTGCTTCTCAGTTTACATCTTAGATGGTATTAGCAGTGGCTTAGCTTTCAACCATTTTCAAATTCTTTAGGACTTTTTACGTGAAAAATCTTTGAAATTTTAAGCTTAGGACCCCCTTTACTGTTTCATATCGCTTTGCATCTACTCAAATTCCTGATTCCAATTTGAGAATAAGTGATAAAAGAATTAATGCCTGTACCATCCATTTGAATGTTGAAGATTTAATGGCTTAACTAGCAATGCATTGACTATTAAATCAGAACATATACATACATAAAATTACAGTTTTATTTCCAGCATTAAAACTGAGTTTAAAGAATGAAATACTTCTTCCCATTATACCACTTCTCTGTTCATTAAAAATATTTACTTGTTATTTTCATTGGTACTGATCTACATGCACTTTTGGGACTATTTTTATGGTAAGAGGACTATGAAAACACCATAATTACCTTGGTGGAAACAGTTTTACCTCCAATAACTATATGTTGGTATAGCTTGTTTTGACATGGTCTAAATTACTAAAATCAGGTTTGTCTGTGTGTAGCTAAACTTTTAGAAAACATAAAGAATTACTTAAGAGTATATTTCTAACTAAAACTAGGCTAAGGGATAAACCTGTCAAGTGTGAAATAAGATATACATGATACATCACATATTTAAATATGCAGAGATAGGATTTTGTAGTTTGCATGCTATCAAAATTCCAGTACATCAGTCATTCCTTCCACCAATCCCCTCAGACAAGTAAAATGCAAGAATAAAGATAATGCCCACATCCCCATTTACTGCACTTACAACTATAGGTTATATTAGGATGGTTTTATTTGGAATAGATTCTTCTATTTCTTCTTATTTTCCTAAATCACTATATTCATATTTCAATAAAATAATTGAAACACACACTGTTGCCTTTTTACATTCCCAATTTTATTTTATAATGTTTTAAAAGGTCTAGAAATGTGTTGCATAATGTTTTCCTTATAGGCCTTCAGTATAATGCATCAGACTGTATACTGCTAGCTGATCCTGCCTGTGGTAAAGCAGTTTGGATTTTACAGAGATTTTCTTCCTATATTGGTGGCTCTATCGATGAATACAGTGATAAACTCTTTTATTGATCTGTGCTTCTGTCATAATGTCAGTTGAATGTTTTTATTAATCTGTACTGAACTGCAAGGACAAGCTCTTTCTTGAGAACACCCTCCACAAAGGTGTGGTTGTAGGGTGGAAATACTCCCATTAGGTGAGACTAACTGATGTCATGTTTATTTTTCAGGACTGGGAGCATAGGTGGAATCTAAAGATCACACAAAGATGAAGTTGAGTCTCAATTATTTCTATTAACATCAGTTTTTCTTGCTGCCCAGGATGGTTTTCTGCTATCTACCCTAATTTTTTTTTTTTTGGTCATTTCTTCTCATTCTGTTTCTTTTAGCTTCTTCTATCTTCTTTCTCTCTCTCTCTCTCTCTCTTTTTTTTTTTCCCCCTCCATTTCAGGACTTTTTTAAAATTCTACTAGCTTCTAAGGCAATTTTTTTTTTTTTGCCTTAATACACATTGATACCTAATCTGGATACCTATATATATCTAATTTTATTTCTTTTAAGTAGCCCCACTGAGATTCATCTTTTTATTTCAGTTTTCCAGTTTTCAGAAATAGTCATATCTAGTTATTCTGTTTTGTGTTTTTTGTTTTTTTTTTCTTGTCCTGAATAATTCTATTAATGAATGTTTTCTAAGAGTTAATATTTTTCGTGTCAGAGCTGGTTTAATTAAAGCAGTGGTAAAAGAGGTTAAAATTTATGTATGTTTTAGGGATAAGCATATCATAAACACTTTTTGTCCCCTTTGGTTTTATTATTTTACACATGTATTTTTGACCTCTGAAATACTTTTATCCATTATGTAAACTGCTCTTTTTTCCTTGGGGAATTTTCTTGGTTAGCTATTCCATTTGCAGTATCAACATGTCATAATAGAGAGATCCACATGCAGGTGTTCTGAAAATGATGTCTTCCATGGCAGATGTTACTTGCATACCCATGTACAACACTAAATAGTGTAATGTATAATTTAATGGGCCACACAAGACTCAAGGTATTTTTAACTGGATCACTGTATAGCAAATGCCAGTACATAAACTTTCAGACCCAGAATTTCCATTCTGTGTCTTCTTGGCTTTTGATTAATGTGGAATGCTTTGGTGACATTCTGAGCTATAATGAGCCAGCTTGACAATGACACAAACAATTATAAAAAATGTGAACACCAGGTGTATGTGTCAACCCACTTTTATTGTATTTGTACGTTCTTTTTTTTTCTTCTTTTTTTTTTTCCTGGAGGATGTTTTCTCTTGCTTGATTCAGTGCACAACACCTGGTGCTGTGCTTAGAGTTTCGTACTGGCCTACGTTTAGCATTTTCTAATCTCTGCTGCTTTCAGAACTCAACCTTTATCTTGCCATCACAATGATTTAATAATAATTTCCCTTGGCCTTTTGTCTTTCAGTGACAAAGGGCTTGTCTTTATGCATTTTTTCCATTTCAATATATTGCAATGTAGGGTATCTCTTACAGTTTGCATTAAATAGCTCTTGAACACAGGCAATCAAATCCAGCTCCTCTTTTTTACCCTGCAAATCCCATGATCTGCAAGCTAAAGAACTTTTCTGTCTCGGTCAAATGCTGAATCTCAATCAATCAAAGTGATTTTCCATTTGCTTTAAATAGATAATGTAGTCTCTTTAATCTATGATTTTAGTGTCCTTTTTTCCTATTTGGTCTGACACAAAAAAAGACAGCTTTGACTGCATGGTCTTGGACCTATAAATAGGACTTAGGCACAATCCTGAGTGATACCCTTTAAAAAGATGAGTCTTATGTATTTAGACACCAATGCAATTCTACAGCTTAAGCCCTGAACCAAATGACTATGCAATATAAAGGGAGAATAGACTCTTAGGGGTACCACTTACATTATCCATTAACAAGTGTTGGAAAATATTTAAATTTATCCCTATTTAAATCTTACATTTACGTGCCTCCTTAAAAAATGCCTACTTTCACTTGCAACAAAATTTGAAATGTTACCTTGGCCTCCTTTCTGCCTTTTTCTTCGAGAATAAGAGAAGGGAGTAATTTATTTATTTCAAAGTCAGTTTCTTCTCTCCCCACCTAATTTAAGAATCTTGTAATGAGATAGAAGAGAGATTTGGAAAAGATGGGTCCTATTACACCTTTTCACTGGGCTCCCACTTCTTACAGCTGAGACAATGGCTTAAAATGGTATTCAGTTTTAAGATATTTTCCGTTTCTCCTATTTAAACTGAGTCTGAACTAGATAGAATAATGAAGGAGAGCAAAAGAAAGAGAAAAAAAAAAACTTATTCTGTAATTGTAAAGTGTGAGATAGAAAAGGAAATGAAATAAATGCCCCATTTGCTCAGCTGAATGCCCAGACTACTAGATTGTAGATCATTTTCTCTCTGATTCCATGACCATTTGATTAGACCATAAAAACAGAACAGCTTAAGAGTGAGTGAGCTCACCCTTACTCTGAATACCTCTTGCCCTCTGGTTATAGTAGTGCCCAAATCACTGGCAGCAGGAGGATGAATTTAATACATGTATCCTTCATTCTAGGTAAGTACTTAAACTAGTGATCCTTGAATATAAGAAGGTTTTCATCTGTATTTCATTTGTGGGTGCTGGTCTTGTCGGGTACCAGCCCAGGTACACCCACAAAGTAGAATGAGTTACTTCTAGCCTGTGAGTCCTGACAGGATTTAGATGTGAGATTGCCTTTGAGCTGTTTACCACTATCACTCAGAGGTGCTTCTCACATACTTTGAAACAGCCTTCCTTGTGCTTGGAGATCTCATTGTCACATACGTGACTTGAGCTGCTTCCAGAGATAAATATAAGTCGCAGTGGACCGTGTAAAGGGAAGACTGAACAGCCACCTTCTGGACACAGACAGCTAAAGCGGCAGCTGAATCTCTTTGCAGTCTTAGTCCTTTCTCTAATTTCTTTATCAGAAGCTCCCACTGCTTTCTGTAGCCACACTGCATTTCGCTTTTTCCTTGAGGGTGTGGACCACAAAGTCAACTGAGCATGTCTTCACCTAACATTTTTCTACAGAGGTTCAAAGGCAAATATTTCAAAGTTTTCTTATTTTTAAAGTTTGTCCTCTGGATTTTCAGAAAGCTATATCATACCAGAAACAATATATTTAATTAGAAAAATGGGGAAAAAAAGGTAAGATCTATGGTATCTGTGAATTGCTGTCAAAAAGCTGCAATTCTTTAATACACATACAGTTCTGCTATTGCTATATAAATTTTTTCAAACATATTAAAAGCACAGATAATTCATGCACAAACCAGGGTAAAATATGTAAAAACTGATCTGTTGGGCTTTGATCCAAGATTAATTTAAATCGCTCTTGGTGTGACTGATTACTTCTTGCTCCATTCTCTGACAGGCACTTTCTTCATCGAGCTCTCCACACTCCTGAATCTTCATTCTCAACAGATATCTTTTTCACCTCACATCTTTTTCCTCCAAATCTTTTCTTTTCCACTTCCCACAGAGTTTCCTTTTTGTTCCCCTTGAGTTTCAAAGAAAATATTCATTGTATTTAATACGTTGAGTTGGCAGAAAAAATACAGTGCAGACTCGAGCTCCTTGCATACTGACAACAAAATTAAATACAAAAGACAATACTAAGTTAAGTGCCTCAAGAGAATTAGAATAACACACTGTGCAGTAGCAATCACATCTTTTGGGAATGGAAAAAATGTGGAACACCCTCCCACAGCCATGGTGGAGTGGATACAAGGTGGGGAACTGTATTTTAAGAGTTTCTTGGAAAGAATGATCTGGAGCTGTCTGTGGTTGCCCAGTGCTGTGAGACTCTTAGCTCTTGACAACATCTGAACAATGCAAGCACTGCACTGGGATTTTGGAGACTTGTATTTTCTCCCCAGCACTGCTGCTGTGGATCCCCCAAGATGCCCGGGTTTAGGTAACATCCGTCACCACCCCTCCTGTCTCCTACTGAACAGTTTCCTTGTATATCACCACTGAGAGTGTCAACAGCTCCCAAATCTGTGGGTAAAAGGATGCTGCTCCCAGACACACATGCAAGTGATACAAGCATTCCTCTATCACCGCGCTGAGGCATGGTACGGATCATGGTGCCGTTACCATAGGCTTGGTAAAAAAAAGAAAGGGGGGGGATGCAACTGAGCTGAGCATCCACAGTACCATTATATTATTACTTTTAATGGCAGAGTCTTCTCTCTCCCCATAGTTCATGCTAGCTATATTCTGTCCTAGTTGGCTGTGTCTCCTTTGCGTGATCATGGGAATGTTAGTCTGTATTCAAGCTGACTTTTGCAAGCAGAGTCACAATGAAAAGTTTCCCTTCTCCTGCTCTGTCTAGCATATCCTTGATGGAGTCATTTCAATACAAATTTCAATGGTTTATTGAGTAATGAACATTTAAATGATTCAGCTGTTTGTAGGAGTTAAAAAGCAAATGTTGTCTTGTCATGAAAATGGCATAATTTCTTTGGGCATCAGAACACCTGGTTTCTGATCTTTATTATTTTAAATAACATGGCACATTTAGTTTTGTCTTTGACTTCACTGAGAAATGCAGACCCCTTACTGTAGACAGTAATCGAGTGCCTGAAGCAGAGTTTGGAGCAGTACGTCACATCTAGCTTCCATCCTCAAATTTGTCTGAGCACAAGGGAGAAAATCTATTTGAGACATGCTTAATAGACCTTGAAAGCAGCATGATTTATATTAAAACACAAATAACTCCCAGAACCAATTATAATAATAATAATCTGCAAATCTATAAAACTATAAACTATAAAACTGCAAAACTATAGTTTATTTTTTCTGATATTCAAAGAATTTTACAAGCAACTGTATTTAAACTTCACCAGCTCCCTGGACAGTGGAGCATGTATTACTAATCCCATACACCTTTTTTTAAAGATTGCAAATATCGCTCTTGGAATTTTAAAACATTTTGATGCCTTGAGAAAAATATAAAGAGAGTATCTGGATATAAAGGGTAGATTGAATGTTTTGAAGTGCAAAGAATGGGTGTTTATTTTGAAACATCACAATTAAGGACTAGATTACTAAAAATATTTTCAAAATATCTCATTAATTTAGGAGCCTATGTTCATTTTCAGAAGCAAAAATTAAATCACATGAGTACTTGGATCTTACAGAGGATAGGTACCTCTTATTGCTTTAGAAATCTCACTAACCAACCAGCTGTGACTTGGATATTTGAGTAGCTTTGAAAATATGGCCCTTTGGAACCTAAGCATAATTACAAATCAGTTCAGCCTGGGCTTCTAATTACCTAAGTTACTTTTCAAAACTGCATCTCTAAGCCCAGATGCTTACAATTATATAAGCCATTAACTGCCTCTGAAATGACAGTAAAGAGCCCAGATATCTTCAGGCTGCCATTTTAGGTATTTTTGGCCAATATCACCTTGGACATACTAGTATACAGGTTGGTGAGTGGGTAGTTTTACAATGCCTGCCTCTCAAAGACAAATTCTTATTCCTTATTGCTGCATTATCTGAGTGTGTAGCCCACATCAAAATATATCCTTGAGCTATTTTGAAGTAAAAAAGTGAAAAGTAGATTCTACACCACCACCATTTTTTATTTCTAAAAATATGTGAAGACAGACCTGCTTCAGGCCTTTGAGTTACGTGGGAAACTATATTACGTTTTCGGATTTAGAAAGAAGTTAGGTCAGGAACACTTGCATATTTAACCACACATGAAAAGAGTTAACTGGAGCCATCTGTTTTTTCAAGACGGAGTTGAGGCTTCTTGTGAGTCAGCTAGTAGGAATCTTTCTTTCCCTGTGAGCTTTCATGAAGCAACTTTTAATTTAATATCAGACACAAGAAGGGAGACATATTTTATATTTGCTTCATGTGTTTTGAAACATTCAAACCCTAATACAGTTGCAGCAATGTTTGGAAGAGGAAAACATGGCAGGAAAAGAAGCAGAGAGCATATGGAATTTGTCTTGCAAGTTGTTTAGAGAAGATGGTTAATTCTGCATGACTTTCAACATCATTGCTTTATGAAAATATTGTTAACTCTGCGTGACTTTCAACATCATTGTTCTATGCACCAGTGCAAAGAAAGAGAATTGTTCTTTATTTCTAAATAAGGAAATATATTGCTCTTCTATTTAAATTGCTTCATATGGTAAATAACATAGCAGGAACACGCATAAGGGAATATTTCTGTTTTTCATACACGCACAAACACACACCTGGCTGTAATATATTATGTGATGACTGATGAAATAAAAACCCATTCCTGTAACGAGTGCAGCTGATGAAAACAGTATCAAAGAATATTTGCCTTGTCTTCTGTAGGGAACTCTGAGCCCAGCTTACAGCACTGTGCAGCTGTGGGATGACTGATAATGGTTATGTGTAGGCATATACATATACATGTATGCATATATATGTGCGTGTGGACATTTATATTCATGTAATCAGGATTTTGGTGACTCCTTATTCCTGACTTTTATGTATAGTGCTTCTCCTTATTAATAAATTTGTTGCTAATAGATGGTTAATTGCTATAAAAATATTTGACGTAGGTTGGGAAAGTACTGTCATTTTAAATCTCCTGAAATGAACAGACTTACTGTTTCCTTAAGTGAAAGCAATCAGCTAGTCATACACTAAGGAATAATATTTTATTACTGTGTAACAGACAGCATCTCTCAGTTACCTGAGAAATGTAATTGCTATTGCTTATTCTAAAGTAAGTGAAATACAGTATCGTTAAATGAAGGTTGTGCCCCAAGACAAGAAGACTGCAGTTGTGCCATATTAGCACATTTCTGCAAATTCTGTAACGGGACCCTTGCATTCTGCAATGCTTGTGTTGCATATGTGGACTTTAAACCAAAGCTTTAATACACTGTATGTAACAGAATTGAAGTGTTTCACAGCAGTCACAGAAGGTGTTAGTGGCAACTTCTATATGTGACTTCTCAACGTATTTTAGGAGGCAGGAAGTAATTGAAGCTACTGCATCTTCTATATCTGTGACAAAAATGAGCTAATTAGTCTTTATAATTTGAAATCTCATTCTTCCAGGCAGGAGAATTCATATGGTTTTTCTAATGTCTTAAAAAAAAATCCAAATTAAATGGTGATTCAGTTAATAAAGAGATATTGTTAGTTAAATATGAAGAAAATATGAAGAAAAAAAAGATATGAAAGCATAGCAGCTGAATTCCAGAGAGTATAGAAGGAATAATTAATGAATGAGTTTACAAGAGATCCAAAAGGAAATCTTTTCTTTGGTTTCACAGACTTGATTAAAGCAATCCTAAATCAAATGCCTACCAGACTCCCTAATCTTGCTTACACCGTGCAAAATAAAAGCCAGTGGCAGAGTCATTTTTTTACTGGTGGCAATAAACATCCCATCTGTTTCTCACTGATCCCACAAACCAATTTTGGAGCTTATTTGTGAAAAAAAAGGAGGAAATGTTTGTTTCTGGATTTATTTCACATTAAAACAAGTTCCTTTTCAAGCACAATGTTGGTTGTATTAGCTCCATTTTTTTTTTCCCTAAGAGGAGAGAATATATATCATAGTGTAATCTGAGTGTGCTACTGTTTATAAAGATGCTCCTGTGATTTTCTCATATGTGAATCATTGTTCTCATAGATGAAAAGAACATGGAGGAGAAAATATAGAACTGATTAAAATTTTTCTCTGAACAGCTGGCAGGTTTCTGGCTTATCCCTTTCTTTGCAAATAGAGCTGTGGAAAGAATGAGGATCACTTCAAGAAATCAGGGCAAGGTCACAGATAGGGAGTGCACCAGGACCCATGTAGGGACTTTTTGTATTGGCAAAGAGATCCTTAAAAACACAGGACAGGAAGAGATCTCAGAGGCCATTGACTCCAATTCCCAGTTACCACAGGAAACTGCATCTTATAAACCCTTTCATAAGTAACTAGGCTCCTTGCATAAGGTTGTTTCAGAAGTTTTCTGCTTTCATGATTAAAATTTTTTCAGATTTTAGCTTTGAGGTATAAATGAACAATAGAGACACATTTAGTCTGGTGACATGACTGTCTTTTACTTTATGGTTCTTTCTCCTCCTTTATGCTTCTCTCAAGAGGTGTTTGTATCAAGCAGACATATTTCCTCTTGGCATTCATTTTTGCTAGGCTAAGCAAGAACCAGGGTTTTCCTGTTTTCTTTCTGATTTCTTTCCAGCTTCATGACCGTCATAGTCTTTCTTTGGGCATGCTCCAGTCTGAATTTTTTTTTTAACCTGAGCACACACAGTGTTATGGAAGTGGCTTCAAAGAGGGCTAGAAATGTTTCTTTGAGTTAAATGGGCAGATGACACAGCTGATAACACTCTCTTTATCCATTACAACATCAGTTAGTTGAAAAAAAAAAAAAACATAAATCAGCAGTTTTCTTGTTTAGTGACAGGAAGAAGGTAGAATATATGGCTATTATTGTTCTAAAGCAACATTAGAGTTGACCGAAGAACATTAGAAATAATTCGTTTTACCTAGGCTAGGCAGTTAACTGCAAATACCAAAATCAGGAAATAGCCTGCAAAATTTTAGAAAGATTTCAAAATTCTGAGCATCAATAATGACAAAAAAAAAAAAAAAGGAGTGAAGACATGGGAATCCATAAAGAAGCTTTGTGTAAAGAGCAGCCTCTTCCAGAAAAGCCTGCAGATGATCCTCAAACCTGAGCTCACCTTTCCTAAGTTGGTTACCCAGGGTACGTGTACGTTGTTCTCCAAAAGAACTGTTTGTTCTTTAGTTGCTCTCACTTCCCATGAGCCAAACCAAACATTATCCTGTAAAACTTAAGGCAAAATACCAGTAGGTACGATTGGCAGAGATGGCAAAGAGAGCGTCAGGCAATAGATAATTGTTTCAGGGAAAACTAGACCAAGGACACAGTTCAGCAAGGCTACCTTTCTGCAAGACCCATTTTCTTTCCAAACCATAGTTGCCAGGACCAAAAGAGGGCTGCTCTTTGCTTCAGATATTCCTGAAGACTCACTAATCAGTTCAAATTGTGGACACCACACTCTCACAGTATCACAAGTCTATATACAGGCACATTTAGTGAGTAAAATGACTTTCTGGCATGTGGTGGAGAAAGGACTAAAGAAGTCAGCTCCTTGAGCTATGGGATACAACATCCACAGATCCTTGCAATGTCCACTCTTCCCTCTACACAGAAACAGCTCAGGGGGAGGATACAAGACCTGAGAAACCCAATAGAAATCTCTCATCACAATATCCTAATTGCATCAGGAACAGCTTACGTGTCATTGCCATGTTTGGAAACTAAAGACATTACTCAAGTGTAATTCTCTCTTGTTTTAGATTTATCTCCATGTCATTACTTAACATTTCCTTTAAATATGACCAGATAGTATTAATCTATAAACTGGGACTGGGAGAATCTCTACACATTTCATAATTCCTGATACCACTCTCCACCATCGAACTGTACACAGAACATCTGCAGCTTTCTGGATCAGGTGGAGAACTGGCAGTCCAAGAAAAACAAATATTTTGCAGTGTCTGGCAATAGCCAAGAAGAATCTGTGACATACAGTAAGAAATTAGCATGTACAGGTGTATCATGAGGGTCCCATGGCTCATGAGGCAGCAGGCTTATATATTCTTTTCTGATTAAACATTTAATCTTTAAGAGTTATGTTTTCATTGCCGTCTGGAAGTTTCCAACAATGTATGTCATTCTATTATCAATTTTACCTTTTCCCTATGTTTAAAATCTCTGTCATGTATGCAGTTGGTGGACTTTAACTTACACACATAAATAAACATCCTTATTTTTTCTTTATTCTTTTTTATTTGTCTATCTCAGCCTGATATTACTTGTATTTTATTTGTATCTGCACTTCCTGACATTTAAGATGCAGCTTTCTTTGTTGATTAGTTCTTTTTCTTTCCTTTTATGTTATCTGCTTATTCCCAATTTCTAATATTTCCACTATTAGATTAAATGACTTGCTTTGGTTGTTAGCTCAGTTATGTCTTTTCCCTTTAATTTCTATCTTTCTTTAGCACCTTTGAATTCACAGAATTTCAAGACTCCTACACATTCAAGTCCCTGAGCTTTGTAAAGCAATTGAATTTTCTAACCTATATTCTTAGTTTATGAAAATTTACCCTTTTAAATTTAAAACACTTTCTTTCAGACCAACTTTTAATAAACTGAAGAGAATAAAGTCATGTCCACACAATCCAGTTAGGAAGTCCAATACAAATGACACATTTTGAGGCTTGACAGAGGTTTCACAAAGCAGGCATCGACCATTGGTCAATGCCACTACCATTGCACTGACTTTCTAGAGAATGCACTAGTAGTCTGCTTTTCTTGCTCTGACAGGATCTTCAGACTTCTTCTGACTGATGATTTGCTTGGAGCTGGTTCCTCACTCCCCTCCAAGTTTTTGGGGGTTTTGACTTTTTTTCTATTTTTTTTTTATATTAAGGTTTGAGTTTTTTCTTTATTCTGATGCAGCCAGGCGATTATTTGATCCTGTTCTTCTATCTTCCTCTTTCTTCCTCATTGTTATTTATCATTGTATCGTGTCTGTTTCCACTACAGAAAATTAAATTGAATAAGTGCAATCTAAAGACATTTAGGAGTATTATTCTCATGGAAGCAACTTTATAAATTATGAGGGCCTGTTCACTGAGCTTTCTTAGAGGACAATATTGAGACTTTGAATTTAACTCAGGGCTCTTTGCAGATGCAGAGAACTGAGTAGAAGACTCCTGCAACTGTTTGCAGTAGACAGCAATGATGATGAAGAAAGCTATTTCACTCTGGTTTGCTGAGATGAAAATGCTTCTTCCTAGGTAACAGCGAATTCCATTCATCTAGCCTGGTGGTCATTAAAGCATGAATCATCAACTGAAATGATGGAACAAAATCTTTTGGACAGCTACAGGTGAATAATATTTTGTTCTGTTTGATTAGCTACTAGCAGAGAGAAATCCAGGAAAGCTGGCAGAAAATACAAACAGTTTTGATGATGCAAAGAATGTTTTTAAGACCTATTTTTGGCAGAAAATTATTTCTGTAATCAATAGAACTTAGTAAACAAATCTCTCTCTTTTCTAAGCAGGGTTTTTCTCATATTCTTTCCTCTGATGATTTGGGCAGGGCAACCACCGTGTGGTCTGTTATTCCTACAACTATATTAAGTCTTCCCCATCCTTTTATCTCCTCTCATTTCATTCTCTCTCTCTTCTTCTTGTTGAAGGAAATAATTCCCAAAAATTTATTAGTGTAAGGCATATTTAAAAGTTAAATATTACTAAAGTTCTTGTAAGAGTGTTGCTTGTGGAACACATATATGCCAGTGAAGAAGGATGGTCACCTTTATCACTGTTGTTGGGAGTGATATGTTGAAAACAGGCATTTGATTCATGAAAGCCATTAAGATCATAAGATATCTTGTGGGATACAGGATTTTCACAGGTGCTTTGAAATTACATCAGATTACATGAAGATATGAGGAAATGCTCTTAGTGTTTAACATACAAGTTGAGAGAGAACTTGGACAGATGAAACTGGATAATTACCATATGCTACTTATTCTTAAATAGTGGGTGAAGTTTAGAAAAGACTTATGGATAAGTTTACAGACACCTCAAAACACAGATACTTTGCAAAGTCTCAGCAGGTGCCTCCTTTTATTTATTTTCCTTAAGTAAATAGGCAAGGGCTCATCAGTGAAGGTATTATAAGAACAAAGGATATTCTGCTTTTGTAGAGAGAAAACACGTCTTTCAGTGAGGCTGCAGCAGGATATTATTACTAAGATACTGGAATTTTGTTGTCAATCAGGTATTCAGTTAATAGCTTGTTATAGTTTACAGAGGATTGTCTCCCACATGTCCTTGTGAGCTTTTAAAACACAAAACTGAAAAACTCATTAGCAGATGACGTGCTTCTGCTGTATCTCCTGTTCTGGCATTTCTGACTACAGAGATGTATATAAAGATCAACCTCTTCAAAATAATAGGCTTTTTCTTCAAAAATAGGCTTTTTATTTTGAATGGTGTATACCAGTTTCAATATCACAATTTTTCATGAAGAAAAACAAATAGCTGTGTCTGTGCATAGCCATACTTAGCTACCTGATTTTGTAAGCACAGACATGTCAATGATACTGACTACATGGGTACTGCATCTGGAAAAGGTTGCCCAGAACCTGGAACAGGCTGCCCAGAGAGGTTGTGGAGTCTCCTTCTCTGGAGATATTCAAAACCCGCCTGGACGCAATCCTGTGCAACGTGTTCTAGGTGACCCTGCTTGAGCAGGGGGGTTGGACTAGATGATCTCCAGAGGTCCCTTCCAACCTCAACCATTCTGTGATTCTGTGAAAAGGGCAATTTCCTTAGTCTGTAGAACATAGTGTAACCTACCTGCAACCTCTTCCAATAAGCAGAATAAATTATAATGTTTCAATACAGAGATTTATTTAATTGAGTTTCATTCTTGCTAGTATCTTTGTGATAGACTAAGAAAGAAGGGAGATTGTAGCCTTCAAATCCACTGAAGTAAAAAGTAACCATTAAATAGCCTACTGATTACTTGAAGTAACTGACAATACCTTGAGATAAAAGATATTGTCATCAGTGGGTTCACATAAGCACTGAAGAAAAAGAATATACTAGAACTTGTGTTAATGTTGAGCATTTCAGAAACTTCCTGATATCACCCACAGACAATGAAGAGAATAAAGCCACCAGAAAGTGACATTTCCTGGCTGTAAACTTCACTGTGTTATAAACGAACAATTGAAATATAGCAAAAAAATTGTAAATGCCTATAAAGAAAAATACAATCTCATATACAAGCTGTCCCAGCAAATAAATAATAAAAAAGCCTGAGCAGTAAAAATCCAAAGTGTATGTTTAGCAGTTCTTTAAAGCTTGATGATTTCTTTAAGGAAATTAAAGAAATTAATAATTTAATTAAAGCTTTTTTTATATCTTCAAAGCTCAGTGATGTCATTTATAAGATGAATAAGCACTTTTGTTTCAAAACTACAAAAAAGTTTAACATTGGCATCACTGACTACTAAGGAAACGGCTTAGTTAAAAGATACTGGAGGTTATAGATCAACTGAACTAATTGCATTGCTATTCCAGGATATAAGCTACCTTAAAATGCATAACTTACATAATAAATTACTCACCATTGCAATAGAATAATTATCAGTATCCTTAATAGTTGTTTTACATCATCACTGTAAACTGGGATTCAATTAGTTTACATTTCTTCTCAGAAACTGCAGACAAAGCTGGCTTTGAATTGGCTGTCACAATCAAATGTTTGTGGAATGACAAAAGCACATGTTTTTAATTGCAAATAATGAATACTGATTAGCATAAAGCAAAAAGCTTCACTGTGAACCATTACAGACTCATTGAATAGTCACAGTGAGGTCATCACAGTCAAAATAGAGTGGTCATCTTGAGGCAAGACTGAAAAAAAACTTGATTATTCTTTGAGATTTTTTTTTATTTGAGACAGTTGTTTTACATCCTGTATTAATATCTAAGAGAATGAGTCAAATCCAAATATTTCTTGGAGTAAGCATGTGGGAATGTTAGAAAATAGAAACTTGAAGGGGGACCAATTTAACATGGGCAATTTATCAAAACTACTTTACAATGTGAATATTTAACATCCATGCAATTACTTTTTCTATAAAAAGGCACATTGGAACATTTTAAATTATAATATTTAATGTTTTCTGTCATTTCCATTTGGTTATCAATGAATTAACTAAGCCCTTCTATTACTGAAGCACTTATATTTGGTTTCTTCTGATATAAATTATTTGATGGACTGAGCATAACAGGAATAAATGCATCATTTGCCACAGGCAGAAAACAAGAGCTTTATACTGTATCTATAACATCTGTTCAAGCTGCTTATGAGAAGATTTTGTATTTTAGGGATAGAGACAAGATCAAATATGAATTAACTTCTCTTTTTTTTTTTTCTTGTTGCTTCTTTCTAAAGTCAGATTATTTCAGTTTTACATTTATAAGGGCTTTCTTTATCAATAACAGTTAATCATAATTGCTATTTGCATTATTTGTAATTCAGTGGTTAAAAAAAAAAGAATTTGATAGCTGACTGTAATAGGTGAATCATAAACACTGAGAATGGCACAATTCCTGCTCTGAGGAGTTAAAATTTATGGCAGCAGGGTGGCCAGGGTGCAGCAGTAAGAGTAGCCATGACAAAAAATAGGAGAAAGAAGGAAAGAAGAAGGTAGTTTAATTAGATCGTGCAGTTAGCTAGCTATTGCACACTATATTGATTCCATGGACCGTCCCCTAAGATAAATTGTCATTAAGCACATTGGAAGAAAATGAAATCCTTTTCAGATGGATAATAAAATGATCTCAAAGTTCTAGTAAAGGTACTTTTATATATACAAGTTTATTTCTTCTATTTAGAAAATAATATATGCCCAAAGAAAATATATGTATGTCTTTGAACTCTCAATACTTAGTTCCACATCTTTTTGAGGAGAAATCTGTTACTGATTTTTTCAAGATCAGCATGAAAACATATTGTGAGTTCTGTTGTGGTACACTGTACACCTAAAAAAAACAATATTGAAAGATTTTTGTGAGAGAAATTTCACCTGTTCTCATATGCATTATTTCTCCAGAAAAAAGTTGCGATTTCCTGAAATGTATTTGCTGTTCAGAATGATTTTAATTTAATAAATAACTACTGGCCCAGTTCTTGTTCATAAGTAACCAGTTGTATTTATTTACTACAAAGAAATAAATCTACCTCAGTTACCTATATATGATGTCATGTGGTATATTTATCCTACCTGAGCAGCACAACATAATTCATGGAAAGAAAAATTTCCAGACTGATGATAAGATTTACATCCATGTGAGGATCTGGGAGATTCATTTAAAGTGGACTCTTCTGGGTATAGCTTTCTGAAAACCCATAGTTTACTACTACTAACAGTTGAAGGCTAGCTGAAAGAATGGCAAATAAATAATAATAAAAAAGGAAAAATTTGTGTAAAATGGTTTCTCTTGTTAACAGTCCCAATCTATGGTGCATTGCCACAGCAGTTAGACCCAGGGTCTACTGTACAGAATAGAACTGCTCATTCACACTCTTTTAATTTAATATCAACATTTGTTAGGGTTGCAAATTTACAAGATTAGTATTCTAGTCTCAGTTCCTAGTATCATCCAGAGCATAAACCACAGAACACCTGAAAACTTGGCATAATACGGTTCTGAAGGCATTGTGATTTGAAAGGTACAGGCAGGTAGCATCTAATGGGATTTAAAAATAAAACTTTCAGTCTTTGTTTAACAGCAAAGGAACAGAAACATCAGTAGGAAAGACCAACAATCTACAAACCACCAGGAGAGAAAGAGAAAATGTTTCAGGAGTTGTAGATCTTTTCTGTTAATGTCTATGTTTCTTTGCTGTAAGTTTTAAGTACTGTGGACTTTCACCATTCATTCTTTGATTTACTGACCATGTTTTTGATAATTTCAAAGGTGTTTTCCATGCTGCCTCTCATTTTCAGAATCACAAAGCATTTTTTTGTGCTAATGATATTTACAAATCTCTGAAACATTCTATATGTGCACAGCATATTCATAATGTTTCTGCACATAACTTCAGTTCTGTCCAAACAAGAAAGTGTTCTGTTGTGATGTATAGGACACAAATCTTTTTCTCAATAACTTAGATAATGGGTAGAATTCTTTTTTTCCATATTTCAACTCTTTGAAAGTTAAAGGAATCACTGAATCCAGTAATCACGAGTTCTTACTAAAGATAATGGAGAATACTGCCTATCTTAAGATGGGTTAAATTGTCCTTTGGAGTTGCCCCACTTTCCACTGAGTGGAAATGGAGCCTGGTAGCTCTGACTAGCCATCTAATCTGAGTGAATTTGTGTCAGATAAATCCGGCTGTCAGATAAATGTTCTACGAAACAGAGTCTTAGCTCTATATCTTACTTTGTTGATCTCAATTCACGATCCTTTGTGATGGGATATTGTCCCCACCCAAAGGACTTCTATCAAAATTATTTTTCAGTTTTGAAAACAGGAGCAAATAACATACATACATACGTGTGCATGTAAATAGGTAACATGATGTACTGGCATATATGTGCATAGATATGTATGCCTCAGAAGAAGGGTAGTTTTGAAGAAATACAAAAGGCAAATATTCAGGAAAGTTATAGCTAATAGCAAAAGGAATGTAAACTCTGACAAGATGATCAAAGGTACCCCTTTATCAATGGAAACATTACTTAATTATTTAAACTGTTACAATAATTCTTAAACTAGATCAATAGTCTAAGTATTGTTGTTGTTTATGCAAGTCAAGAAAAAAATACAGTAAGTTTTCCCAAGGGGCCAGCATTTTCTAATATAACAGTTCCATGCAGGCTCTCAATTCTTTGGTGAGGCACCTGCCTGGTCTTTTACACGCCAGAAATCCTAATATGGAAGTAGAATGACTTTGAGGAGGTCTGGCTCCTGAAAGAGTCAAAAAGTCACTATGAGGGTTTCTACTAATCTGTTTTTCACATTCATAGTCTGAGACCAGAGGTCTCCTTTAAATGTTTGGACTGGTATGTTATTTGCACACCCAAGGTCAGGGTGATCTCACCTATTTTAGCTGTCTACAGTATAAATAGCTACATTTAAACTAGTTTTCTAGAATCCTCATATAGTCAGTGGAGAGAAACAGGCACTTCCATGGTACGGATTGTCTAAAGTAGATGTCTGCATTGGGTCAGGTGAATCCCATTCCAAACTTCTGGAAACACATGTTTTGCTTTCCTCTTCAACTTCCTGCTCAGCTTTGCAATAGATACTATCAATTCTCTAGTCACAGACAGAGGAAAAAGCTTTCTTATTTATGTAAAATATCTGAATTTAATATTTTACCTGTTCAACACTGCCTGATCTTCACCTTCATTTATATTTCTATGGTGATATCGACGCATGTTTCCTCAGTACTTTTTACACCCATTACTGCCCCGATTACAAAAGCAATTTAAACACATCCGATTGCTCTATCTCTTATTTACTGTAGACTGATCAGGAATTTGCCCAACATGTGGATGACGTTTGATATAAGCTACACACTTTGATGTTGCTTATAAAGGCTGGAGGGAGAAAATGGATTTAAGGTATCTTTCTCAGCTTTATTGTATTACTAATGGCAGGTTGTACAGTTTATACATACAGTAACGGACCAAATCTATTAGGAATTGCTAACCAAATAGAATTTATTCTGCGCATAGTTGTGTATTGATGTATATAAATGACAAATACAAAACACAATTTCAAAAGACAAGGAAAAGCAATCAAATATTCAAGGAAAAAATGCTGTCTCCTATTACTATTCAAATGGGAAAAAGGATTCTCTCTCAGGGGAAGCTAAGCTGTTTTTGACTTTGTTCTTTAAAGAAGACTGCTGTAAGTTAGGAAGAAGTATATAAACAAGTTTGCTATTTATGTCATATACCACAAACACTTATTACCTAGATGCCGGTTAGAAAGTGATTCTTATTTCAGCTGAAAATAAGAATGCTTGCATTAAGCAGGTTCTTGAATCACTGGCATTTACAGCTTAATGTCATATCTTGCCTGCAGTGTAGATAAATGTAAACACATTCTCCACAGATATGAATATTCAAACCATAAATAGGTGAAATTCTGTTGCTTTTCTTTCTGATGAAAGTCTCCAGATAGATTAGGCAAGTACACCTTTCTGATTCTTCATGTGCATTAGGTAATGACCAAAGGATCAAGGAAATCTCAGAGAGCAGCAGGGTAGGGGTAATTTTCTGACAGTGTTCCTTCTAAGCCTGTGTTCAGTGGAATGTGGTTTTCATTTAATAGTCACTCTAACAAGGAGACATGAGAAATGGGGATAATATTTGACTTGATAAGTTTGAATGCTTCTCAATGAATATTAAATGGAAAAATAGTTTTGCTGTTTTAAAACAAAGTTCCCATTTTGAGAAAAAAGAATAACAGTCTACCTTTATTTTTCAACTGCGGCGGAAGACAACATACCACAATATGACAGCTGTGATATGTATGAGATACTCCTGTTGTGTATTACTGTCTTTATTCAGATGCTACAGGTTATGGGGATTCTTCCAACACTGGCTTCAGTTTACCAATTATATTCTGACCTGGGAAACTCAGCACCAGAAACATTTAAGACTACATCAAAATTTTACCTTTACATCAGACCCTGATACATAGCCAGGATTTTAAACCTCAGAAGTAAGGATGGAATTCACCTTGTCTGCTCTTATCTATCTAAAAGTAGCTTTCCAATTGAAAATAACTGTCTGGGTTCCCACAATAATTAGTGGAGACAAACAGATGTATCCAGAGAGTGATTGATTCCAAGCACCTTATACTGTTGTCATGATACAGGATGAATAGCTCTTTGGGAAGTGCCTATATTTTTTCTCCATTTACTTATTAAGATAACATACAATGATTATCAGATTAGACAGCTAATGTCTAGATGTGTAAATTTAGGGAAGACAAATCCTGTTCTAAATGACTTCACATAATTTTAAGATTTTGAGGGATAGCTGTAGCTTTCTTGATCAAACTTTCCATTTGAATATAAAAATTTTGGTTCTTGATGTTTGAAATTAAGAGCTTGCATTTTCTTACCAGAATTTTATATGTCTCTTCACTGCAATATCTTGATGTTTCTTGACACTGGCATTTAATAACTTGCTTTTTTTTTTATTTTAGAAAATTAGCTTAAGTCATCTGAAACTGAGGACTTCTTTGTATTGTTGGATAAATATGATGAGTGTGTTTGAATGTTATCGATTACTATTTATTAAATTATGGGAATGTTTAAATGCTAGATGATTTCCAGCTACCAAGGTAAAGATAAGCTTTAGTTCTAAGCCTGCTCTTAGGCTACATTGGAGAAAAATGCATGATCAGAAAGAAGTAGCTAGCATGAAGACTTTTTCATTTTGCACATGAAAAATTATTGATAGTTTGTATGATTAGATTTTATGGATGGCTTTATGATATATATTGTAGAGGAAAGCTTTATAGAAGAATTTGAATTAGGAGGTGGAACTATGGTCATGGACCAGTGCCATAGGTATCTTCTCTATATGAAATTCTGGAAGAATCACAGGAATAATTATGGGAATAAACAAATAGGAAACCAAGCATTATTGATCATGGAAAAGCTTATAATGTTAAGAAAAAAAAGATTAAAAAGTTAAAGTATCACAAGGTAAAGTCATACCATTTTTTTCATATTTCTTTAGATTTTTTTAAAATAGTGGACTCTCACTCATATTTTTCCCTTTGCAAAACTGTCAAGACTTCTAGCACTGCCCTGTGTGTTTCTATAAATATAGACAACTTTCTTGATTCAAAATGTATGAAATGAACTTAAGGTTATCATTCTGTTCCCTGGTTTTCTTGCCTGGCAGTTCTAGCATATCAGCAATTGCTGCATAGGCAACTTAACTTGTATTTGAGTTTCAAAATGCACATTTGCAGGCATTGGAAATTATTTTTCTCATCTGAACTTGTCAGTCTTGGTTCTCTAGTTAATTCTTGAAAGTGAATAACTGGACTGATTTTAGATGTCTACCTTAGGATGAGATGAAATGTATCCTAAAAGGACTTGTTTGTCCCCACTGATTGTATAAAGAAGATCAGGGTATCTAGCTCAGACATGGATGTATAGCTACGACGGTGCAGTGCTGCAGGGTCTGAGTGTGGCGGGCAGAGCTGGCTGCTGGTAGCAGGATCCACTGAGAGCCCCTGACATAGCAAGCAGTGCACCAGGTCCAGGGTCCTCTCAGCAGATCCAATGGGAGCAAAAACATTTGGGGCCAGAAGCTGGGCTGGAGACAAGTACACTTAACAACATAGCTCAGGCCAGGTCTGGATGCCCATGTCTGGTCTTATATATCACCCTGGGCCATGGGCAAGGGTGTGGGCAGAGGTCCCAGGTGAGACCAGTTAGGGCCAGTATGGCCTGTTAGTGCCCTGACAGCATCTATGATGACTTTCTGCAGAATTGCTAATTTTTACCGGTGGGAACGGACAACAGTGTGAGTCCAACATAGCCTAGGGTCTGGTGACTAAAGCATTCTTAGGAAATAGGCAACATATGCTGAATTTCTTTATAATCAGGAGATAATTAGCATGCTTCAAAATCTTAAGCTAAATCCAAAGTTGTTAGGAGGTGTATGATATGTAGCTTAATTCATATGTCCATTTTTCTGGGAGAGTTAGAGAATCCTTCTCTTTTCCTACCTGTGATTCTACCTTGCTTCTTGAGGTGACTAGGCTCCTAGTAAAGTGAAGTGGAAGAGGTAGGTGCCTCTAAAGAGGTTTCAGAGTTATGCAGTTAGCACCAACCATTCTCCATTTTTTGTCTAGGCACTTAGAAGATTTCCTTTACTGAGGCTAGGCAGTAACCTGTCATGCTTTCTGACATCCCAGTTGAATGGTCAGAATCTATCATAGATTTTAAAATTTCCTTCAGTTCCTTAGAATTAATATAGTAAAGTATGTATCATTAGAATAATGAATAAAGATCATTTGGAAGGTCTGCCATCTTGTCTTTACAGATTTTTTCTTTTTAGAAAAATCACTTTGGTTTCAAATAGCCCACCAATTCCCTCTAATTGTCTTATTCCTGATCATTCCAAACCAGTCATATTATTTTTCTATTATATTGCTCCACAGTAAGAAAGAACACACTGTTCTTTCTCTACTTTCCTCCTCCGAAAGATGAGCTTCAAAGACAAGATATTTGTTCATAGCTGTACAGAAAATGTCTTCATTAAAATCAATGGTAAGACTCCTATGTAAGTTCAGTGGAGCCAGCATGTCATCTGTCATTTCATATGCTTCATTCAGCATGAAAAATTACATCATTTTATTTTCTGAAATGCTTCTTTTCTGTTAAAAATGATTTAAGGACTTCTTTAAATATTTTGGATAAGTGAAAGTACTGGAATAATGTTTTATCAGTTTTCAAAAATACTAAGAGGGAAAACCGAGAGAATGTTAAAACTTACAGCGGGCTAAACTTAAATGCATTGTTCCCCTGGGAGCAAAATGCATTTTGCAATTGGGAGCAAAATTTAGTACAAAGCACACATTTTACTCTACTGTTTCCCCAAAAAAGTCTAAACAGCCTGAGTATAATGAGACTACTCTACTATGGAGAAACACAAACTCTAGGTTCAAAAAGCAGATCCTCTAGTGAGCTTACCCTGTGCATTGGCCATACATCACAGAAGGATGACAATTTTGTCCCAGATTTTCAGCAGACCATTTCCAGGATTATATAAGTGCACAGTAGGGTGGAATAGCCAGGCCCATGACTCAAGTCTCTGTCTTACTAAGGAAAGCAAATGCTGGACAGGGAAGAGCTCAGCTCTACTGTACCAATCCGGCAGTGATGTAGAGTCCATTAAAAATTCTCTGTCAGTGATGCAGTAAAGAAATATCCAAGAGAAACCAGTTAGATTGTTTTTGCAGCTGGCCCACACCCATTTTCTAGGATCAGTGGAACTCTGATGTGGGAGAAAATCTTTCCAACACTAATTCCCGAGCAAATACCTTGGCAACTAAACAACAAACATTTACTGTTTCACTGAACTCCCAGTTCGTAACTCCAACTAGTAAAAGAAGAAACAAAGTCAGAGATTTAGCTTTATTCTATGTAACTGTCTTAAACTATTGTTTTTAACATGCTGCTTTGCAGACTTCTTCACAGTTGGTACTGCGCACTACTAACCAATACAATATTACGTGTGTATGCAAAGAAAGATGAAGTCATTACAAACTATTTATATATTCCCAACCTTTTAAATGTACCATCAGTACACATTTTATTCACATTGATCCTTTCTAAAAGAGCCCCAAGGCAATTTCTGCTCATTTGTAAAGACATGTACTCATTTAGTCAACTGTTGAGACTTCTTTTGAAGTAATAGTACTGTTTCATTAGCAGCTAATTTCTTTAGACCTAGAAATACTCAGAGATGATTACATAAAAGTCAGACTCCCTCAAGGAGTTGTTGAAAGACAGTGGGTTGCCAATTAGCCCTCTTCCCTCAGGCCTCCACTTTTATCTTGAAATGAAAACAATAAGATTATCCTGTACTTCATCCAATACTGCACTCAGCGTAGAGATAGTCTGGGAACCTCCATGAACCAGTAACACAAGTGTCAGCAGTGTAAAGCAGAAATTCATTGCACCTCATATAAGTTGTATGTGATATAATTATCTGTGCATCTGAATATTCATATCCTACACTCCCTTTATAGTGAATGGAGAGAAATAGACACCTACAGAATATTTTTATAAAGCTAAATTAAAGAAATTCAGGGAACAAGACTGATATCAATCAGCCCTAAAATTTTGATTCATTTTTTTGTCTTTGTTTTGCAGCTTTCCGTCAAGCTCTATCTCATACAGTTCTGCTGTGGAAGGATTGAACCCTAAGTAGCATTGATGCCCTTTTGGATCAGTACTTAGCTTTTTATTCATCAATAAAATCATAGCCATAGAATGGAATCATCCTAAAGTAGATACTTGCACAGTAGGTAAGAGAATTCATTCTAAATGTGTCTTTGTTGACCATACAGAAATATGTGACATGACGCATTTCCAGACAGAAACCCTCCAGAAGAGGGTGTGGGTCTTGAAAGAAGAAACAGTAAATCAGCTATCTGTATTAGAAATACACAACATAAAATATATAATACTCTTTTGAAAAGCTACAGGTACAATGACATATCTTTACATCACTCTGCCACCAGGGAAAAGTGTCATAAGAACATATCAGCATGGACTTAGGAATAGTTTCCTTTTTTCTATGCATCTCCTGTTATACCCTATTTTGTTTCTTCTTTTATTGCCAAACTTCATTTCTGAAGTAGGTTAGTATTAGTATACTCTTTGTTTAGTTGTTTGTATTCAAATATGTCTATCTGGGGGGCAGAGACTTTAGAGTAAACCAGATTAAATGTCTTTCTTTTTTTTTCTTTTTTTTGTATTAGAGTTTTCTATCAGGCTGACAAGTTTTTACAAGTTTTTATGACCAGTGTCTGACTGTCTTTTGCTATTATAATAACATTCATACCCTTATTTACAAAAAAAAATAGATTTAAACTTTAAATTTTATAATTTACAGTATCTTAAAACCAGTGTTTGGGGGAACTAAATATAGAATTATAAGTGAGAAAATGTGTACGTAAGGCCCGTTCTTAAATTTATAAATTGTATTCCTTTTAGAGGGAAGAACAAGGTGAATTACTGCAATACCTCAAGTATACTACAGAGACATTTGTTGGGAATTCCTGTAATTGTATATTTCTTACACTTTAGATGTCTAATGTCAAGTGAAATAAATCCTACCCACTCAGTTCAGTTCCAGAAGAAGCACTATTTTAAATAATCATTCATTTAATGCAAGTCTTTAATTCATTCAGAAGTATGCAACTCAGCTTGCTTTGTCCTGTCTACAAAAGATAAATAAAAGGATATGAATCACCAGGTTTTCAGCTGATTTAACCGCCCAAACTAATAAGGCTTTTAATATGTTTTGATGAGAAGGTTTTTAGTATCTGAAGACAATGAACAGAAATGTAACATTTCAGTCAGATGAATGAAACTGTAGCAGCTTTGCAGAGCATTTGTTTTGTGCCCCCCTTTTTTTTTTTAATTAAGAAAACATCCTTGGTCAGCTGTTCCAGCTCTACTGAGTTTGTCATGAGACCAGAATGGGAAGAACAATATTGGCTAATGAGGCTTTGAAATCCCTACATGCTTCACTGAACTTGCACATACCCCAGTCAGCTATGACTGATCATGAATTAAATTAACCTCAGGTCCATTATATAAATCCTGTCCAGTTTGCTTGTCCCTGGAATGGCACAGTGTGATAGGCGGGGGGAACAGTGACATAGGAGCAGAACAGAAGGAAATTTTCACTGACTTTGGACTGCTTTGTGTTAATGGAGTAGCAAGAAGCAGAGCCCCAGATGAGATCGATTAGTGGCCTCACAATACAGATGTTCACATCAGATAATCCATTCAAGCACAAATAAGTAGTGCTGCTGTTAAGAATATTATAAACAGATTTCAGGAAATTAACTTCTTTTGTATACCAAGGTGGTTCCCTTACTTAAGCGCTAAAGAATTAGGCTTGTGTGGTTCACAATATACTTATTTTGTGAATTCATCAAGGATTTCAGGGCTATCAATCTGTCAGTGCTCACAGGCAATAAGTTCACCATAAAAACAAAACAAAAACAGCTTGTCAAGTTATGCTCCAAATACACTTCTGAGCTGCTCATCTGTAGGAACATTCTCACTACTGCAATTACAGAAAACATACTTTAATTTGGCTGTATAACTTGAATGTTTACAGGAGATTAATCGGGCTGATTATGAAGAATGGTTCACCAGAAAAGTGTTAGAAACCTATCGTGTATACTACAGTCAGTCCTGCCCTAACTGCAAACCTACAATTTTGTGAAAAAATGTTAGGATTTATTCTATATCAGAGAAAAATGATATATAACTGAAAAATATCCATGAAAAATGATCCATCAGTCCTCATTAATGGAATAGGGCCAGTTGACTAAGGCACTTACTATGGATGGATGCAATCCAAATGTGGGTTCTTATTCTGAATGATCTAGAGAAGGCATTCGATACAAGCCTTTGGACATATACTATTCAGAATATAGAGAATTAATGATGCTTAGTTTCTCCCAGGAGAGCTGCTCAGTATTGTTTATACCATTAAATACTCACTGGACCAGGGAGAAAAAGAATGGGTTTTAAAAGTTTTTTGGTTAGTATAGCCAATCAGAGTGTGAGGAAAGCAGAGTCCAGGCCTTCCTCTGAGTCCAGAGAAAAAAACTGAGCTAGAGTCTCCTGGATTCCAGCTAATGTCTCTGTTTATAAGAAAGTTACTATTTTTGCTTTTCATCATGCTTCACCAAAATGAAACTTTCTGATAAAAAGTATTCCTTTAAAAAAATTCCTTATATGCTTGACTCTCAGGGAGCCTTAAGAAATCAAATGTATCAAAGCATGGTTTAACCTAGCGCTTGGGATTCTGCCAAGATAGACTGGTGTTCCAAAGAAATGTACTATTTTTATTTATTGCTGAATAATGTGTTCTTTATGATCTTTGTGTCCAATTCATCTTATCTGGAGTACCTCCCTAGCCACTGTAAAAGATTTGGGGGCATATCTATGAATAAATATTCATTGCCAAATGAAAGGAAGATAGAGATGGAGCTTGAGTACTGGAGCCTGATCACCCACCCTGCCTAATTGCTGGCTTAGTCCTCGACTCTGTCTTGGAGATCGTGTATAGATGGAGCTAGCGTTAAGCAGTGTGCATGTGAGCCTGCCTGTGGCATTTAACTTCACTTGCATCAATTACTGGCACTCCTTTATTTAGTATAACCAAAGGTGACTGTCATGACTGAGGTTATAGCACGTCAGGTATATTTTGGAGACGTCATATATGGGCAAATCTAATGGAGATCCACAAGTCTGTTATGACAAGCACTTTATACTGACAACTAGAATAGATCGTTAAAGATTGGCCCCAGGGGGCATAAGACCTAGAGAAAAAGTCAGAAGACTCATCATTTTATATTTCATCATCTCTATTAGCATATGTTTCCCTCACCTCTCAATGCCTGCTTTGTTTAGAAACTTACTAAATTCTTTTTTAAGATCTCTAATGTGCTTTAATTCAATAGATCTTTTTTTCAGCCTGCTTTTCTATATACTTAATCTTCTTTTGGGGAAAATTTTCTAAATATAGAACCTGTCCTTGAATTTCTGTGGTCTTTGTGAATATGGTGAGGACATTGCTTGAATCAGTTTCATAGTTTTCTTGATCATATTAGAAGACTTCAGTTAGGTCACTGGTCATGTAAGATGGATTTAACTCCAAGTTTTCAATGATGCCTATTCAGAAGCATTTGCATATCATAGTGTGTCATCTGCCAGTAAGGCTCCAATCTATCTCCACAAGCAGAAAGTTATTCCTTAAATTAAACCAGAGCTGATAGGTAGCTATCAAGCCATAGTCTGGTATCCCCAAATAGATGTCACTGAGATCAGGATGTTTCATGAAGTATATTCACTAAAAGAGAAATAAATACTTTCATGCTGGAGAGTTCTTAGAACAGGGTAATTTACTATTCACATACTATTTACCCATCACCAGAAGATGATGGTTCATCTTCTAGACAGTTCAAACTATTAGCACTTGTTTACTATGAAAGATTTAACGGAAGGCAGAGATTGCAAGTAGAAAGCTTATTTTCCCTTGGCTCAGAAGTCAAATGTAGTCATTTTTGCTTGATCTTTCTCTGGCATCCTGGTAAGTGTTTTAATTTGTGTCTGATTGTGAGACAGAGAACATCATATCCCTTACTTCATCCCTGACTTTGGGCAAAAAGCAAGCTATTTGAAAATAATTAGCACACAAGCTTCAAACATACCCAAAAGATTTCCTTTAAGAATATCCATCAGGGTCTTGTCAGGTTCTTCTGTCCCTTTTTACTGCTGAAGTACTTTCTTAACTAGTTATCTCAGAATTTATCCTTTATAAAAACACTGACAGTGTAAAATCAGAATAGCTTGTTTTATGCGGCTTCTAGCTTCCTGGTGTTAGGGGCTTATATGGAGGACTGGAGGAATAGGTAGACGAGTATTTCTACAACATGTAAACTTTCATAAAAAGCAAACAGTCTAATGGGGGAGGAGGGGTCAATTGCTAATATCAATTAAAATAACCCTAAAGCAGCTCTAATTTGCATCAGAAGCCGAATGAGCCCAAGGAATAATGGGAATGCAAGGATGATTTTAAGTTACCTTGTGTATTCTCCGCACAAGCACACAGATTTTTCCGAGGACTACTTCAGTGGTGCTATGGTGCACTTCAGGAGCTTTATTAACTGTGTTTCTTAAGATGAAATGCTTTGCTGGTATTTTTCTAAGCTGTAACTACTATAGCTCTCTTCGACAAATTACACAATCTTTTAAAGAAGTTCTGTTAGACAGAGTTTATTTCAGCACTGCATGTGAGGAATCTGTCAAATGGCCTTTGGAACATTTAAATATTAAGTAGAAGAAACTATTCTGCTTTTACATGTACTTTCCCAGACTGAAGTCTGGACCTTCAGAAATATTTAGGTATATAATTAACACCAAAAATAGGAAATGTCTTGAGGACTGAGCTCTGATTTTTCATCAGCTTTTGTCTGCAGCTCCAGAGAAGAGTCTGAAATCCAATGGCACTGGGATGACCCAGAGTATTCTCAAATTTCTCAGGCTTTATCATATAGATATAGAAGCACATTTTCATAGAGGTAAAATAAGGGACTCAGGAAATATTTTAAAGAAAGCAGAACTTTGCGGAAACAGGGCTGTACTGCATTTCTTGTGCCATTTGTCATGCTGAGTCTGGCCATTGCACGACCAAGAACACAAAAGTTGATGGATCCAAAAAAGGGCAGAAAATGGGAGTATGACTGGTGGGATTGGCACTAGAGTCTGATTCTGTATTGTTTACCAATTTATATTAGATAGCTCTTCGAGGAAAAGACCTGAGAGTTAAGCTGGTCCCTGAGGACGTTTCATTCCCAAAAGCACTGCTTAACCACTGGGTTATCGACGGTGGGGGGTGGGGGGATCACTTCGTCTATGCCCACACATTTTTCATGCCTAGCAGGTGTGGCAAAGCTTTAGCAGAGTTGAGCATTCTGACACAAGAGGAGTTTTTGTTTGTTTGTTTGTTTGTTGTTGACTGGTGGCTAAAAGAGTTTTCTGAGAAGGCAAAGTTGTACTAGTAAACCTCCTTAGGTTCAGTTATGCCTGAAATTCTGAGCAAATGCTCTAATTAGAGCATTATTATGTAGAAGATGGGTACCCCAGCTAGGTTTTGAGTGGGCTTGTGATGTGTGTTAGGCACGTTCTTCATGGACATAGGCAGTTGAGTCCTCTATGGAATCTAAGCATAGTCATGTCCATTTTCTGGATCCCAAAGGGGCTTTAGTAAGATGAATGTGCCTTGATGTTCGGCTCAGATAAACTTACAGTGTTTCTGAAGATGTGCATTATCAATAGTTCAGATGTCTATGCTAGTATCTTTATGAAACTCAAGCATCCAATTAGGCTTTTTTTTTTTTTTTTTTTGGTCACACTGTTAAACTTAGGCTTCCAAGTTGAACCTAAGCTGCTGCACAGTAAGGACTTGCCTTCTGTCTTTCAAAATATGGGTATATCTGTACTGTTAAATAAAAAAGGGTCAGAGCAGAACTCAAGGAGTAGACCCAAGATATTTCAGGTAACGGCTGCAATCCCATTTCTTGCATGTTGTGTTTGAAGGTCAGTTCTCAGTAAAGTACATTCTGGCGTTGAAGCCATAAATTGGGGATTAAAAATATATCTGTCCTTTTAATTTTGTCCATTTGGTGCCTGGATGCTGAAATAACAATTAATAGCAATAAATTTATTACACTAAGTTTCTGTCAACTTGAGTATTATATAATATGATGTAGATATGTGTTGACATACTCTGATGAATTATTAGACTTTTTCAACTTCTTTTTGTATCACAAGTCATATTATTTTAAACTGTATGCCCAGGAACATGATTATGGTATAATAACAAAGTATTTATACTTGAAATCACGTTTCACTGAAAGTAATTTATTTTTTTTAACAACTGGACTTTGCATGGTTTGCATGAGTTTTTATAAGCAGTACTTTAGAAGAAGAATTTCTTTTCTTCTTCAGCGATCTTATAACTTCAGTAAAACTTCATTTATAAAGCATAAAATTAATGCTTTTACTCTAAATGTAATGTACTTATTTACAGGTATTCCTGCAAAGTTCATGACCATGGCTTTCATCTTTTTACCTCTTCTAATCAATTATTTATGCTGTAGTTGAAAGAAAACTAACTTAATGGGAATATAATATTCTTAGAACTCAAACTGTACGAAACAGCAATCTAAATGTATTTTATTTCTTCATTAAATATGTTTACCTCCTGATGCAGCCAAATAGTCATAACATTTTTGGCATATTCCAAGATGACTGCCTTGAGATTTTCACTGTTGCAAACTGTCAAGGTGGTAGAGGAGCTAGAATCTGAAAATTGTTCCATCAACACTTGCAAATTAGTTGTGAAAGGACAAGTTACAAATTTCTCTTCTGCAGGTGGAATTTAAATATACCAAAGAGCTCAATCAAAGCAGATTGTACAACTTGATTTAACACATTATGGTTATCTGTAAACTGCACATAAATGCTTCAATGATAGGGTTTTGGTTATATAGCTCACTGTATGTGAGAACATTGATTTATGATGGAAAGATGTATAGAAGATCCACTGAAGTATGTAAATTAAGAATACTATATCGTTTATAACGAGGGCTAGTTGAGGGGTAGGGGCCTACCATGAAAGTTTGAATCAGATCTCTAGAACATACTATCTATCTTGGATACATATAATTAAGAGCTTAATTTAGTTTTGAGATGACATGCCTTGCAGTTATAGGTACTGGGATCTGATAGCAGAAACATAAGATATGTATATAAGATTCGAAATGAATGCACTGATCAGTGAAAAAAATTGTGTTTCACCCAAGAACTAAATCTCAGGACTCGAACAGATAACAAATACACCATGAAGGCAATGCCAGAGCAGACACAAGTTCTATCTCTAACCTTGAAAGTTATAAGCTTCACGATCTTTTAGACATCTGAATGGAGCAATTCAGAATTAATGATAAAACACTAAAATCATCTGCCAATGTACTTATGGATTTTTATGACAGGAGTTGAAATCAATCCCCTGACTCAACTATTGAAAAAGGCACTTTGGGTTAGAGATCATTTGTGAGATAAATATAGCACCCTAAACAGCCCAGACCAGCTATCACCTGAAATTGTGCTCAGCACTCATCATGGTATTTGTCAGGTGCATTATGATTCATTCAGATATTGATTTATCCCATAGAAATGGGGGCAGCTAGACTCTGCTAGGGAATTAAAATGTCCTTCAATATCCCAATATATTTCTAACTAAAACACAGTCTGACTTTATTAAGAATGCTTATTGCAAGACAGAATATCTTAACTCATTCTTTCATTTTTCATTTAAGTTTTTGATGTTATTTCAAGAAGCAATGACTATGGGTGCAGGAACAAAATTCAGTCACAAAGAAATTCTCTCAACATATTACAAGAATAAGGAACATTTACAACATTCATGAAAGAAGAGAATGCATTAGGTGAAGACCATCTCTCTTACACATGAAACTGAGAAAAAAATTTCAGTATCGAGGACTGGCCCAAAACTATAAATGAAGCAAAGTGCTATAGGGGTATGTTTTCAGGTAGGTACAATGGTCCAGCAGAAAGATCATTAATCAATGTTAGCATAGTTAGCATTTAAAACTTTTATTTGCCATTAGAATAGTGAAAGATGAAAATTTGGAATTGTTGCAAACTTTGTTGAAGATAAAGAAGGAGCATCCAAGGACATAAACTAGAAACACAAACCAAACATAACAAAATGAGGTCTGAGACAGTTTTCTAGATATTCAATGTCTATCTGAAGCTTTTGGATGGAATTAACCGACATTGACCCTTCAAGGACAAAATTCACAAGTATAGCTATGTTGTGATACAAATTAAAAAAATGACAATATGCTCATTTAAGAGAGAAATCAACCACAGGTGAACCCATATAATTATGTGATGGACACTCTAAATTGTGTCCTAAACACCATGTGCTGCCTCTTAGAAATACTCTATGTATTCTCAATAAATGTTATAGGATGCTATAACCATCTTGTTAGTCATTCTGCTTTGATTAAAGATTGGCAAGTGGGGCTGATTGGACTGGTATAAACTCTTTGAAGGTGGGTGGATACAAGGAAAAGAAGTGGAAAATGATTAGGAAGCAAGTAAATGAGTTTGTAAAAACTGCACATTACCAGCGGGTAGGTAAATTGTCTTTTGAGGCAACAGTTAGCTGGGAACTAAATAGCACTAATAATTAATAAAGCACCATGACTTATTCGCAAATTACTGATTTTTAGAGAATAAAAATATTTTAAAACCTAACAGCCTGTAATAATTCATTGCAACTCTACAACAGGACAAGCTGTTGTTAGGGTAAGAAATATGGTTACTCTTAAATGCTGGTGATTGGTTTGCTAACATTGTAACCTCAGAATGTTTTATCATTTTATCTTAATACCTCACACAACGCTTTGCATAGATAATCACTTCTTTGACCCTTCCCCAAAAATCAACAGAGTTCCTTAAAAGGTGCCAAGAGCCATCTATGTAGAGCTAATTATAAGGGCAGGTCTTAGTTTACAGATTGTTGGACATATTTGTCAATTTTTTAAAATTTATTTTACTTCCATTTAAGTCAATGACAGCACTAGAGGGCCATTTTTTACATTTGCAGAGTATTTATTTTAAACAAAATTAAGTTAGAATGTTCTTTCCTATGCATTAAATTAAATCTGGACACTGAAATAATTTCACTGCAGACTTTATCCAAATGAAGACTGAATTCAGAATTTGGTCTAACAGAGAAATGTAGTCACGATAAGCCCACATACACATGACAAATAACTGTGCTTCAGATGCTATTTAAATAACATCTTGTTTATGGATGAAAAAAGAATTTCATCTGAGATTTCAACTAGTTACCTTCCTCAAATGTTCACCAAATGAACATATGGAATAAGTGCTACTGAAAAACCCTAGCCTGCCAAGAAAACTGGATGATTTAAGACTAGATTAGGAACCAGCACTTTTAATTTGTTTTTGGCAGACTGGAACTATTAGGGATTGTATTTATCAGTCTAGTTGTCACATATGGTCACTATTAGTCTGCATGTTAAAACTGTCTGTGAAATTTTGAGGAAAAGAATTAGGCCCATTTACACAGAAAACATATCTGTAAATTACAAAGCTTCCTTCTCATTAGCCTCCTCCTCTGTTTTCCTCAGAGATGCTCACAGGCATTTGTTTGTGACATGGCCTGCAAAATTTCAGCTAAAGAAGGAAAGCTTTCCTTAGGTGTTCAATAAAGGTGCAAATGTACATGCAGATATAGTAGACTTGACAGTAAACAGACTACAATAGGTTTCATGACTTCCTTTCATTTTCAGTACAACTCTACCTTTCACCCTAAGCACATAACCCAGAAATAGCCAAAAGATTTGTTTTTTTTTTGTCTCCAAACATGTTCTTATATTGCAATTTTTATGCCTTAAGGTAATTACTATTACTGTATTTTAAACCCTTTATTTTTTTTAAACTCTTAAAGCAGCTTTTGTATTATTCCATTTCATGAAACACAACAAATGTATGTCTGATCCTTTGATAATAACCATAAAACTGTTTCAAGGTTTTGATTCTTCACTGCTTACACCCTATCTTGTCACCTGTCCCTGTATGAAGCAAACAAGAAATAGCATCTTTCTGATCACAGCTTTACAAAGTGCAATAAACCCAAAGCACCAGGATCTGTTCAGCCAAAAAGGACTGTTCACACTCAAGGTTTAATGCAAGCTTGCACCTAAGTCTTCAACCTGAGGAGGCTACTGTGTGCTGCTCTTACATCCATCTTAGCACTTGCTTCAGCCATGGTCTCAGCTGTTTGGTGTTGGTGTGAGCTGCTGCCTTTCAGCTGAGACAGTAGCATGGTTATGAGAGAATATCACCCTCTTTGGGCTCATTGCAAAGGTGGGGAGGTTAGCTCAGCTCACCTGTGCTTTAGCAAGGCTGTTTAATTCTCCATGGGAATGGAAGAGAAGCACTCATGCAGGCAATGACAGAATTGGCTGAGAAGTGGTAATTAACAGGTAAGTCTCCACTGATACCATGACAAATAAAGAGAGTAGCAAGGCTGTTCAAATCCTGTCATTAAGGTACCCTGTGATCCCTTTGTTATCTGTGCACCCTGTGCTGTTGACATTGTAATATTTTAGGGGCACTTTTAGAATAAATTAACCTTTAGAAATAAAAGTGGCATGCCAGCCATTATTTTCATGGGTGGGTGTGAAAGGTTTTGGCTTCAGCTTTTTGGAAGGTTTAAATGCAAAAAGGAAGCATACTCTCATTTGTACTCTGAAATGACTTGAAGTGAATAGGCTAAACAGTCAGAAGTAACAAAAAAACAAAGAAACAGAAGTTTTTCTTTACACTAGCATTTTCTATCTTCAGTTTCTTTACCTATAACCCTCTTCTTTTCCAAAACACTGCTTTGAAATTGTTCTTTGCAATGTAACACTGCTGTCACTTTATTAAGTTCACGGAAGTTGCCAAGATTTGCTCTGCTGTAAAGGCCTGTACAGTTTTCCTCCTTTCCTTGTTTTTACTGTTCTACCTCATCAGTTCCTCTGTCACTCTGAACAAGAATCAATCGCCATCTTTTAACAGAAGCATTAGAGCTACTTCATTCTGCTCCCTACTAAGAAATGAGTGTAGCGATTTTCAGTGTGATATGTGCATGCATATGTATGGTAAAGACATTAGTGGCACATGCTGACACTCTGATGCCAGTGTACAATTTGAAAACATGAATATCTGAAGCAGTCATCAGCTATAAATGGATGTATCTATTTTGCTCACATTTTGGTTTTGATAATAGAGGTCTCTGTCATGGTCTTTAAATACAGCCCTTAGTAGAGCACATTATGGAGTCTGAGAAGCCCATAATAGCATTCAAATGCATTAAGCTTTCATACTTCTCCAAAGACACTGCAGAGAGATGACTGGCAGACAACTTCTTTTTCAAAAACCCAGCAGCTCTGGGAAGGAGGAAAGCCAGCACTTGCTCTTAGTTACAGCTTTGGATTAGAGGCATAAAGTGGAATTTAGGCAGTCTATGAAAAAATGAGTAAAAGATATATAAAATAATCTTCATTGTTTAATTTTTATCAATCAACTAAATTAGAAGGATGATTTAAAGTATTTGTGACTCTTTAGACCTCTGGGGCTTTATTTCCAGGAGCTTGTAAACAATACAGAGAAACATTTAAGTTTGTCATAGGGAGCTTTCCCTTGATGTCAGTTCAGTCCTGAAAGTGATGTATTACAGAGTCACAGATGTATTTGATTGTATATCTGTGCTGAGAGGTTTTCTAGGCCTGATTGGGTGAAAATGTTTTGGAATTAAGCTCCAATTTTCCTTTAATCAATATTATAGAACCTCTACACATTAAGAAGTTAACATTCATTGATTACACTTCACAATACTCTTCTGAAATACTAATCTGTGAAGCAATATGCTACATACATAAATCAGGATACTCCCCAAATCAGGATATTCTGAAGCCACAGAATGATGGGCTATAAACAGAGGTAGTTGTACATGTCTTTTCTCCATTTGTGAGACCAATAGGAATGACCTGTTTGAGGAAAATCTGTGGTGTTTACCCTACTGTCATGAAGTTTTCCCCAAATAGCTTAGATTGTATTTCTCCTTGAAAACTCTTAGGAGTCCTTGTTGTCCTTGTTACCTGTGTCTTCCAGAAAAAAAGTTCTGTGGATATGAAGCTTACTAAAGTATTCAATGATATATTTTCAAAAATCTCAATAAGCAGAAATAAGCACATACATGAATCAGATACTCTTTTTGTAAGTCAAAAACAAACCTTTTTTCTATATAAGCTTATTTCTGTTGTTAATATGTCCTTTTCTCTTTAGATTGCTTAAGGGTCATTTTATCTGTAACAATAGAAAGAAGTTTTAACACAAGAATGAAGACAGTAGTCTCTTGTGCTTGGCAAAGTACATGCTGTTCCTTTGCAGTATAAGAAATATAGAATGATCATGAGTCATGAATCAGGGCTTAAGCCATGTACTGCATAATACTTTTTTCTCATTTCCTGCAATTCCCTAGCTAGAAAGTGCTTAAGAAAGCAGTGCATACTGGTCACAAATATTTGCTTTTGTATACATAACAGAAAATGCATACTCAGATGAAAATGTTAATTTGAAGAAACTACTTAATTAGTTACATAATCATCAACAAGTGGTTGGTTACTCACTTTCTCTGCTGTTAATGATGCTTTTAGTATTCATCATGCACATAGAGCAGTACTGGGTCAAGTACAGCAGAATGTTTTTAATGGCTCTGTCCTCTGCAGCGAACAGATTCTCCTGCATAGAAATTGGGAACCTTCAAAAGTGAGAACCTGAACTAGGTAAGGAATTATTAACTCTCAGAATATTGCCAAAGGAATAAAAGGGAGAAAAATCCAGGTTATCAGAAACACGTCAATTAGAAAGTTACTCAGGAATCAAGAGTGACAGCCTGGGCAAAGTTTATACTATCTTTAGCAAAGATAGTATAAAGTGAATTCTACTTGCTTTTATATATAAATTAAAATCTTTCTCTGACCATTCTAAATTGGCAGGAATATAGGTAAACACATGAAGTAAAAAACATTAGCATGTCCTTCACATATTGTACTACACATGAATACAAAAACAGTTTAATGTGTGATTGTAAGAGACAAATGAATGTAACGTAAATGAGATGTATTATTTCCACGGGTTATGTGTTTCCATGAATAGTGAGAGATGCACTTATCTAGTTACTACATAATCATCAGTTTTGTGAAACGGAAGGAAGAAGATGATTTCGTGCTCCAGTCATTACTGTCTCTCTCTGCCTGAGTCAGAACCTCTGTAACCCATAAAAGAGAAGGCAAAGTTTTAGCTTACAGTCAATGGAGAGAAGTATAAAACTTAAGTTACATGACAATTCAAATGAAGTAGTGTTGGATTGCAAACCACAGACAATGCTGAGGTTGAAACGTATGTACGCAATGAATGCAAATAACAAGTGTTTAGAAACTGATCTGTTTCCAGAATGATGACTGGAAAACATTTCATACTCAAAGCAGAAACTCCTTTACATTTTCTTATGCTCATATTCCTGCCTGTCATGTTGGTAAGGTATCCATTTAAAGACGGAATGTACAAACTACTAAAAGAACAAACTCATTTTAATATAAAAATGATATGTTGTATAACTGAATACTGGATTGTTGGGTCTACAGGAACATAGGTGCTACTATGCGGAAGTCCAGCTATAGTAGTATTCTGTAAGGTATGTGAAAGAGACCAGTAAAAAGATGCTTCAGAAGGGGTAGGAAAGCATTGAGTTGGTTTCCCTGGCTCCATGAGTTTTCTAAGAGGAACTGAAACTACAGAGGAGCCCAGGAACATTTTTTTCTCTTCAGTGATGCAGCTGAGCCTACATACTGCACAAAAGTAACCGTCACACTTTTCTGAATAAAAGCATGCATTTCTTTTATGGGAAATTTTTGAATCTTGCTACAAACTAAGAGAAGAATGCAAATTCTTGCACAGTGAATCCGATTCCTCATTTTGTTACTGCCTTTGAGAAATATCTTTGTAAAAATCACATGCTGATTGTTCACCAGATCTAGATATGTGAAGGTGTAGGACTGACTTTAGTGAAGTTTGAGAAGTACCTGTACACTGATAACAGCGTTAACCACATGAATCCGAGTGAATCATGTAGCTGTAACATGTACCTGATTTAATTTGTGAAGTAAGGAAAGTGGCTACATATTTCTTCTTACATTAGATTAGACTGGCACAAAGCGTATCTTTTGTGTAAATCTCTAGTGAATATAGAAAATAAAAACACAATAAAATATTTACTTTTCAACTTTGGTATTCTCTAATTATATTAAATATAAAAAAATATACCTCTCTTTGTAATTTATGAATTTGTCTTTTCTTTTCTGTATGCCTGTGTTCCTGTAAGTAAGATGTAAAATGACAACAGACGATAAATTCTTTATCAATCATTTCATATTCTAAGAATATTATTTAAACTGCATACTAGATCTTCAACTGATATGTACCAGACAGTTGATAAAGCACGTAAAGCAAGTGGAGTTACATTGATTTACTTGAGAAAAGGTTTGAATGTATGTCTTTGAACACCTTCACTGAGTTAGTTTAAGGAGCATGGTGACTGGCAGCTTGATTCGGTTTCTCACACAAAGTCCATTAGGCATAGCTCCCGTGTTATGTCTTCCAGCTTCACGTGGATGTGTTGGGACATTTCAAATGGTGTTAGTCATCTTTGCCTGGGTAGCTGAAGAGAAACTTTACTGTATAAAAATGAGGCATCTAGGGACTGATTTGCTGCCATATGGAGGTACCCAGTGTTATTGAAATGCCTAACAGTACCTTGTCTGGTCTTCTGCTGCTACTACAAAAGATCATAGGTCTATCTCTGGTCCTATATCATTTCTGCCAGCCTCCTGTGGTTATCTTAAATATTTTAAGGTGTGTCTGTGGCACTATACACCTATGTTGACATAACTGAATTGAGTGCCTAGTCTACATTCATTATCTTTACTTCTGGTATAGTCACTGGAGAGAGAGGAAAATCCAGATACTCATCATCACATCCTAGGATACATAGTGAAGAAAGGATTTTTTTTTTTTTTTTAATCAATTAATTGATTTTTCCTCCCTTGGAGAATGTTTAAATGACCAGATTAGAACAGTTGTTTTTTTTTGTGTGTGTGTGTGTGTGTGTGTGTGGTTGAAATTAGATGGAGTCTCACCTTAAAAGTCTTTTCAGTATAAACAGATAGATCTTACAAGTACCATCAAAGTTAATGGAGCATTGGCAATTCATATCTGCTGAGGTTTTTCTTTTATAAACTTAATGAAAATTCCTTGTGTTTGATGCCTGCTTACAGTTTGGTTATACGCCCTTGGATCATTCTATACCTTTTTTTTTCTTTTCACTCCTTGGTGTTACTTTATATATATATATGTATTCAGTCTGTAGTACACTGTCATCTTCAGTGCAGAGCCTCTGTTTTCTTTTGTTTGAAATACAATATTGAATACATAACAAAACACACATTGCACTTAGACAATACTAGACAATACACAGACAATAACTACAGTGATATACATTGCTCATCCTTTAATCGTTTCTCATCCATTATCCTTTTCTGACTCTAATAATTCTTCATATTCTTTCTAAACAGATCTTGGGTGTTTGGGATAGAAGTACTTAGGTGTCTGCAGCACGAGACAAATGAAGTTGCTCCATTGTCATATGGATTGTAGGTATTTCTTTCCTGTCTGGCCTGTGAACTTTTTTCCCTCCTGTCTCAGCGCATTAGATCCAGAACTAGCTCTTTAATAGATCTGTAGGCATCATTGCTTTTCTAATTTCCCCTTTTTACTTAATATCGCTTTGCCTGTTTGCATGTCTTTTTGTTGGTTTGTCTTTTGTTGTTTTGGATTTTGTTCCCTGGATGAATTAGGTGGCTTTTTTGTAGATTGAATTATTTTATCTTCTGCTGATTACTGAGGTTTTACTTAGTTTATTGAGATAAATTTCTTACTTATTCCCATGGGAATTTGTTCAAATAAAGACTGAGCATGATCTGAATAAAGACTGGTCAGATCCAGTACTGTGTTATTAACTATTCTATGACATAGCTATTCAAGAGTTTTGGGTGTTTGTCTGCCTCTTAAATCTGTGAGAACTCTGTGCAAGAATGATTTTGCAGATTCAGACCTATAATGTATTGCATTATTTCTCTGCATAATTTTTGAGTATTTGCAAAGCTGAATAATCCAATTACTTTTATTACTGAACTGGATATTGTGTTTACACCTGCACTCTGTATTTTCAATCACTACCTACAGTATTATAAACCACCCTCTTTGGCTATTAAAACTTTATTTAAACCAAGTCTCTGTTTAACACATTACTATTTATCAATGACTTTTGAAAGTTTTCAGGCAGTTTCATGTGATAGTGATTTTTCTTACAACAACATAAATTTTTTATGTGCTAATGAGTTAGTGTGCTACTCGCAAAAAAGAACAAAAGTCTTTTCTAAAGAATTTTCTGAACAACTTCTAAACTTTCCAAAGAAGGACCGGAGTCACTCTGTAGCTGAAGAATAGCAGTCATTAGAATGTTGAGTAATTCTACCTATTTGTGACCTCTAAACCGACACTTTAATTAAGTGTACTTACCATAGATTTCCCATATAGTCATTGATGAGATGTATACACAGTCAGAGGAGAACAGTATATACCAGAGATCTGGATTGCCCTGTGCTGCCTATTAAAATAAATAAATAATAATAATAATAATAATAATTGGATGGCTATATACATAACCTAGGTACGTTGTTATGGTAGGATGAATCCATATATAGAGGCCTTTAGCATCTCTTTTAGGTACGACTTAAATGTATGTCAAAGTCAGAAGTCATCTTCATTGATCTATTTAAGTGTTCTGAAAATTAAAAGTGAAATGGAACTACTGTTGTTTATGAATGTCCAGGAAATTTATTTTTTTTACAAAGCAAGTTCTCATACAGATATTGAATAACTGGAATGTGAACACTGCTATTCAAAATTATTCTAAAAAGCTGAATTTTCTTTTCCCTGGAGACTTTGAAATCACTTTTGTTTTTAAGAACAGAAAGTCTATATATCAGTTGTTTTCAGGAACTGGAACATTCCAAAAATTTATGAACAGGAATGTTGAAACATAAACTTTTGGCCATTTTGATCAAATCAAATTTGGATATACTGAAATGATATTTTTCATTCTGAGTTCTTCAGAAATCAGAACTCTTTTGATTTCAAAACACAAGTTCTGTTTCATTGTTTGCTTTGACTCTCTTGAACACAAAATATCATTCAAATATACTTGCCATAGAATTTTGATTTCCCATTTTCCCACTGGATATTTTTATTGCTAAATGCTTCAACAGATTCTAGTTCTGAGTTTAGAGGAAATTAGGACTTCCACAGGGATTGGGGAGAATGTTCCTTATGAGGAAATAAAGCTGTAGTAAATCCTGTAACTGTTGCAGTCTGTTTCCACTGGGAGAAATGACTGAGGTACCTAGATGTTAACAACACACCACATAATGACTTTGCTTGCCTTTTTCCGTGAACAAATGCAGGAACCTGCAGGGACATGTACTTCAAGGAATACACCGCGCCATTTTGCAGGGGCTAGCCCACTGCTCTCTGAGTAAAGCTTTTTGGTGATAAAGGTACTGTAATAGCACATACTTAAGAGAATCTCTGGTATATATTGCATTGATACAGATGCACAGACTTGTTTTCTGTAATTGTTAATTTATTTATTTTTTTAGTAACTTGTGCTAACATCACTTCTAAAGGACCAAAATCTTTGGAAAATGTTGTTCCCTAATACTTAGATAATCATAACCTAAGTTTTTAATTATTTACATGTGTTTACAAGTATTTGTTTAGCTCATAATACTGCTTTTTTTTTTCTTCCTCTTAAGCCTTGAAATCTAAATATATTTTGAATTGGGCATCCTAAGTACTGTTTAGCATGAAACAAACAACACTTGAGGAAAAACCACCATATTAAGGACCCAATAGCAAATAATGAATATTAAAGTCTAAATAAACATAAAAATACAGCACTATGAAACAGGCTTGGGAAGCGCATTCTATTTTAAAAGTTTATATGAAAAGAAATATTTCATATTCTGGCTTTCAATGTGTTTCAGATTTTCAGTCTCTTTCTGAAAGTCCCCTTGACGCTCATCCTTTGATAAGACTTCATTATGAAATGGGTGGAGTAGACAGTTCTGATGAACAGGAAATTTTACATATATTCGCATATATACTCCTTTTTCAGAGAAAGAATAATCAATAACGGACTTTAAGAATAAACTAGAAATAAAGGACAGAACGATTAAGGAGCTTCTGTGCAGACTCCCAGCTATTGTTACATGTCGAGCTGCTGCACCAGCTGCCACAGAATTCACCAGCCTTTCAATGAAGTCACAAATAATCCATTACTGTGTAGAAATAGGGGATGTGTTGCAATAACAGACCTGAGTCGCCATGGGTTATGATGTCTTCAGCTACTTCATTCACAAAAGAACAAGTTGTAGATACAGATGCTAAAAAAAGTTGCATGATTTCAGTGACATGAAAGCTAAAGCTGTGACCCAAGGGTCAGAGAAGAGCTTCTGTATTAGTGGGATGAATACATCTAGTAGCACTGAAGAGCTTCCCAACAGAAAGTTTAGACAGAAATCCCACCTTGGACTTGAAAAAAACAGGACATTTCAGTGAAAAGTACAAGTTCCAGCAAAAAATAGTTTGTCAAAGAAAAGCTGTAAACAGACAGCCAACATTGTGGTTATCTGAACAACCTGTAACACTTTAGTTAGTAAGATCCCCAGGTGGCATCTGTCTTCAAAATCTTCCACCTCCACCTTTGAGCATCTGAAAAATGCAAGTGGTATGTTGAAAACTGAACATTTCTTACTGCCAGCAGGCCTTTACATTTGTCATGCTACTTGTTCTTCTTAGTCTGACTGTAGACAAAAGAATAAGCACTGTGATTCAGATAAATGCATTTTACCTGTGCCTACTATATATATTTTAAGTAATAACCATACTATATATAATGGTCAAAATGAAATATTGGAAATACTGGTATGAACATTCAAAATTATCACCGTAGGAAAAAAGCCATCTTAGTATGCTCTTCTTCTGTTTCATTTTTTTGCATACTTTTAATTGTGAATACTGGCCTACTCAACTGCTCTACACAGACAAAAAAAGGAACACATATTCAAATGACTGTATGACTGCACTGTACTAGTTCAAAATATGTCTCAAAATAATGGCTTTTGCAAGTCTTTTCAAAAGAGCAGTCCATTTGGGTCAGATTCTCTCTGATTTTTTCTGTTTGAAGAGAAATACATACCCAATTTCACAGTCTAAATAAGGAAACAATAACAGCAACACAGCCATCACATCTTTTCAGATGCTGAGAACTCAAAAAATACAGCAAAAGGAAAGATAATGTTTAAGGGTCTGGATCCTGAAGGAGGTCCAAGACCAAGTGCTGTGCAACGTGGAAGTGGCCAGCCTGCTGAAGAGATCAGTGTGGGCTGGCCTCCAGCAACGAGCGTGGATGGGAGCCCTTCTGCATCGTCACGCCTGGGGCCAGGACAGCTCCCCAGGGCAGAAGCATTCAAGAGTGTAGAGGTGGCCGAAGAGTCATCGCACCGTGTGTTGCCCACAGAACAAGGAGGTTCTTCTTTTCTGGAACGCACACACTGGGCCTTCTGGCATTCCTGATGGCCCAATGTGTCCAATGTCAACTCTTGATACTTCAAGAATTCCCAGGAAAAAATTCCAGCAACCTGAGGAAGGCAGATACTATTTCCCTTCTATAGTAAGACAGTGCCTTATTTCAATGTGTATTGTTTCTAAAAGCTGAGACTTTTTTCTTAGTTTTTATCTCTTATAGATGCATATTTTTGTATTTGCACAGTGTTTATAAAAGCCAACTATTAAGTTCTACTAGAATGTGTAATTCATTCAAAAATTTGCTGAAATCATGTGAAATGCTAACTAGCATGATCATTTTTAAAGTGTCAGTGTTTATTTTCCTCTAATGTCATGTTTTGCCTAATTGAAATAGGTTTTTCTCCATTTTACAGGTATTTTTCTTCTAATTTTGTGTGTCTTTTTTAAAGAGCTCATGAACATAATGAGATACTCCAAGGTATTCATTATGATTATGAACTAATAATGACATGCCTAGGAGGTTGCTGGCACTTTGTCTCTGTTTTATATCTAATAATCACCAGTGTATGTCATTAGCACACCATAATGCACACCATAATGCACACCACAGTCGAGCCATTCTACTGGAACATGAAAAGCAACACAAATACACAGATAGAGAGAAAAGATATTTTTTGGAAGGAAAAAAAAAAAGATGATAAACTGGCAAAAAGAAAAACTCTCAGAAAATGCATGTTTCCAAAATATATAAAAACAAAATAATTGTTCCTATTTTTCAGAATAATGACTTCCCCTGTGACTCTTTAATGAGAAAAATGGGGAATACTGTTTGCAGAGTCTTCAGCGACGTGTCTTAGAGAAGTACAAAGTGTTACCAGGATGCAGCACTGCGGAAAGAAACTTTATTTCATTGGTCTCCTGTGGAGTAGGGCAGAAGAACACTTTGCTGCTTTAAAGGCAGTTTGGGCCACAGTAAAACTACAAAAATGTACCCTCCCTCCTCCTCCTCTCATCTCTTTCTCAATTATTAGTTAGCATTTATCACTGCTATTTGCATTTTTCCTCTGCATTTCAACATGTAAAGAGGCAGGCATATATACAAATCTGTTTTCTTACAAATTGCAGAGAAACAGCTATAATCATGTGGCAGTTGTATTTCTTGAATTTTTAAAAATACATTGGAGGAAAAAAAAATTATTGGTATTATTTATGGATCTCAAAATTCAGGAACAAGTAGCCTACAGTTGGGCCCTAGGGTTGAACTGAGTAAGCAGAAAGATTATCTTTAGTTTCAAATGTTGAGCAGTGAGTTTTAATGAAATCCCTAAGAGTGAAAAATAAGGGAAAGTAAACACTGAGGGAAACATTTTAAATCACCTAAAGAAATTAGATAACTGATGCTCATATCAGTTTTTAAAGTATCCATGTCCTTCTGCAAGTTTCTCCCTGATTAACTTGATTTGGGTCAGACACTCAATTGTTATTATATTTGCTTTTTTAGCCATGGAATATTTTTGAAATAATTGATATGAGTAATACAGGGTTAGGAATTCATTTTTAAAGTTTTTTTTGCATACCCTATTTCTGCAATCCCTTTTCAAATAGTATTAGGTTTTAATCTGGACAATTTCCATTTATTGTGAAAGTCAAACATGGCATCTTCTGCTTTTATCTGGTACTTTGTGCCTACTGTTAGTATGTTCATTTCATTCACATAACCATTTAATATTGTGGTTCTTATGGCTTTCAGATGTTATTGAAAGGGCTGCACAAAGATTAAGATTTTTCCAATTACAAAGCTTGACAAAAGTTTTTCTGCCAAGTAATTTTTTTCATAATCAATGGCCTTATGTTATAGGAAAATAGTTTATTCAAATCTCTTTCCCCTTTAAGAAAATGTGGGATTAATCTGTCCTAAATTTAGACATCTCAAAGTTAAATGCCTCATCTATACGTACTCATTTAGGATCCTTTATAGTCAGTGGAAATAAGCACCTTCAAAGAGTGAGTCACCCAATTCTATCTTATATACCTACTTTTGAATGGTATGAATAGCCCTGTAGAGGTGTTTAATTCTCTTTGCTGACTAAGGAGGGAGGTAAAAATAGATGAGATGAAACTCACCCCAGAATAATTCAATTTACAGAATGATACTTCAACCCACATATCTGAAAATGAAAACTGAACTACAGGTAGCGTAAGAAAAAAATCACAGTAAGCAATTATGTTTTATTAACACATAAAGATAAGCATCATGATTTTTATAGGGTAAATAATATGGAGAAAACTGATGGCATGTGTGACAAAATAATAAATACTCTATGCTTCTTATAAATAATTGTATGTTTGTGTTGCCATTTTTTTGTGATTCATACTATTATCAAATTATCTACTTCTTTTTTCAGTATTAGTGAACTGGAAGTTTTCTGTCTGGGGTCATTACATGACTTGTGAGCAAACATATTAAGAAGTTACAGACACACACACATGTACACACAAATATGATTTCCTTAATTAACTGCATGTTGGAAAGGATAGTTCTTAGCCTACTTACCCATAGCATTGAAAGTGAATGCTTCCAAGCAGAAAAGCATTACTTCTAGATGCTGATGAAAGGAATTTTTTAATGAATCATGGAAGGAAGGCAGTGTTCAGTGCAAATACAGCAAGGAAAACATCCTTGCAAATAAATCATGAAGAAATAGTAGATAACATGGCAAAGCAGTAACATTTTGACTTTTAAGAGCCCAAAGGATACACTGTGTTTATGCTGATTTCAGTGAATTGTGAAATAGGCAATGTACCGTAGATTTCTTACTGCAGCAGGATCTGGCTTTTTTGATAGCTAATAGCAAGATCAGTTGGGGTACCTACCAAGAAAAAAAGTCTCCATCAGAACCTTAAAAGACAGGTTGTACTGCAAAAAAAGAAACCAAAAATCAGTTCCTTAACTGGAATGGTTAAATAAATGCGTTTTGAAGAGTATCTAGTATTATATTGTCAAACATCACAAAAACACAGTAGCAAACAGTTACCTGTTTTGGTTTTAATGGTACTCCATAATGCAGTTTAGGGTCTCAGGCAATTTTGACATAATAAAGCAAACAGTGGCAGTGTATGATATTTGAAAACAAGCACGCTTCTGTTCCTGTGGAACTGAGAGCCAAATGAGAGGCTGCATGTCTAAATGGATGATATAAGCATGACTCCACAGAAAATTTACAGGATCTTTTTAAGAATTAAGAATTGTCTCACGGTAGGAGTGAGCAAATGACTTATCGGGCATTTACAGGAAAGGAAGTCTTTTAAAGATTGATGAACATATGGGAAATTACGGTTATGTAAATAGATGTATACATACATTTGTGTGTGTGTGCGCATTCAATGTTACGCACAAATTTTGAAACCAATTATAAATATCTTATTTGCAGACTCAACAAATATAGTAACCCCATTCTGCACTGAATTGCATATATAAAATGTAATTTTTAAAAATAAAGAAATAAATGGCTTATAGGAGAGTCCTGCTGTGTTCATGATCCAGCCATGATGACCAGAGATCAAGCTCTGAGACCTAATGGAGGTATATTTAGGGACACAAGTTTACCAGTTGATTTTAACCACCCCTTCCACTATCAACAACACAAAAAGCTCCTTCCTCAATGGAAATTCATGCTGGAGATGCTAATATCCTTCCATATTTCTAAGTATCTAAAGTGAACATATAATTAGTGGAAAGCTAATTGGTACCTTTGCTTTTCTCAGAAGTAATGTGAAACCTCCATAAGGTAGTGTTTCTAGGTACGCTATTAAACTGGGACACCAGTATGACAAGATGTTCTATCTCCTTTAGAGACATGTTGAGAATATGCCACAATTTAAAAAGGATAGTACTAAATTACCCCCATCAGCTACAAATGTCAGCCTGAACATTTTTATATTCTGAGAAAAATAATTACTTCCTAGCAGCTTGTTCAAATCATCTCTACTGGGGACCCCTCCATCTTTCTGCTCAAAGGAAGCTGAAAAATAGAATCTCAGATGGGCACATAGCGTGTTTAATGGCTCCAGTGTGCTTTCTTTAGGACTTGAAATGTAAGGCAAGCAGATGAAGAAAATCTGGCTGTGGGATATGTGGCACATATGTGACGGTGTGAGCACAACATTAGACCACTCCTTTCCCTCAGTCTGAAGAAATTCTTTTAGTTCTTCTGGCAGGTCAGACTTCAGATACAAAATGATTCAGGCAGAAAAAAAGATGCAGGAGATTGGCTACTATCTGGTAGCCACTCTTGATCTTTCCTTCCTGTCTTGGAGTAAGCAAAAGACTACAAATGGTTCAACATTTCAAAAGGCTTGTTGCTAAAACCCGTAACCTTGGAGAAGCATGGCAAAACAAAACAAAACAAAACAAAACAACCCCCCACAGAAATTACTGGAGGACTGCAATGGATTTGGGGATGATTTCTCTGTCACTCAACAGCATGACTAGGATGGCAGTCCTTGACTCTAGGTACAGCCTTATTCAGCTTGGGCTTGCTGAGGAGACAGATTTATTTTCCTCCTTGCCATTTATTATGATGACTCTATCTGAAAGGATTTTGTATCAATTAAAAAAATGCATTTTATTAGTTGTGGTACTCGGTGCTCAGTTGGTAACCAGTTTTCTATAGTTACATTAAATAATCAGTCAACACCACTTAGGGAATGAAAGTCTTTGAATAAATGAAGAAGATTTTGTATGCTACAGTATATTACCTTCTTAGAACAGCAGCTATCATTTTCACTTCCAATTTTGTTTAAGTGAAAACATGTCACATTATTAAGAGAATGGCATTCTGAATGTCATTTTGCACATCAGCTGAAAAGTTTTATGCAAGTCTACAGCTTTCCCTTTGACATAAGGACATCTTACAAACACAGACCTTTTTTTTTTATTTTAAAGCAACATTTTTGTCTGTATGTGCTAAAATGCTGCTGTACAATTACAAACCACTCCTTAAGATGTTTGACTGCTGTATTTTTCTCCTCACTATACCAGAGAACAGTTTTTCTTAAGGAAAATTAAAAAAAAAAAAGGTAAATTAAAATTAAAAAATAAAATTAAAAAAGACAAGGAAATTTAAAAAGATAATAATTTAAAATAAATAAGAATGATAATAATGTCATCTGCTTGCTCAACTTGAAACACTCTACTACTTAGTCTAGACATTAGTTTACTCATGATTTTACAGTGGCTAACTTATTTTCCAGTTATAATAAACTTGTAGGAAAAGTTTCCACATTATCTCCTAAATAAGTTATAATTACTAAAGGCAAACATGGTAAGAAAGACTGAACGAGACTCTGGATGGACAATGGATTTGCAGCAGCAGAAAATGCAGAACTCTGATTAAGCTTTGTACCAAACTTTGAAATGGCTTCCAGCTCGTGCTTGTGTTATATTTCAAACACAGGATATCTTAAATAGCCATAGATGTTAATTAAAGAAGATCATTCTTTTCAACCTGTTTTAATCCATCAAAAATGAAGCAATGACTAACAAAGACCATCAGAAACAACACTTTTATGTTTTTATCACAGAATCACAGAATCGCTGAAGTTGGAAGGGACCTCTGGAGATCATCTAGTCTAACCCCCCTGATCAACCAGGGTCACCTACAGCACATTGCACAGGATTGCATCCAGGAGGGTTTTGAATATCTCCAGAGAAGGAGACTCCACCACCTCTCTGGGCAACCTGTTCCAGTGCTCTGTCACCCTCACAGTGAAAAAGTTTTTCCTCATGTTCAGATGGAAGTGTCTGTGTTTCAGTTTGTGCCCATTGCCTCGCGTCCTGTCGCTCGGCACCACTAAAAAGAGTCTGGCTCCATCCTCTTGACACCCTCCCTTCAGATACTTGTACACGTTGAAAAGATCTCCTGTGGAGGGTTATGACAGGGTTAAACTGGTGGAAAGTTGCAAGTAGCAAGCAACAGGAGTCTCAGACAAACATACCCAAGGACACCAGCGCAGGTGGGAATGATACATCCTGAGAAAGTACAGATAAACTAGCAGAAGCCAGTGGGAACCAAGGTTAAGGGCAAGACAGCTTTTCTAAACAAGTAGCAGAGTACAAGGTATGACCGCTGCGTGAGTGATCGGTGTAATAACTGGCTACCTGTGACATAATCTGCATGATGATTGGCTTAGCAAAGTGTGTCTGTAAAACCACTGAAGCAGCTAACTTTTCAAATATGCTCAGAAATAAACAATAAATGTCTCAGGACGCAAACCCTCCTGAGCCCGTGCCATTCATCTGCCACAATCTCCTCTCAGCCTTCTCTTCTCCAGGCTAAACAGGCCCAGCTCTCTCAGTCTTTCCTCATAAGAGAGATGCTCCAGTCCCCTAATCATCTTTGTAGCCCTCTGCTGGACTTGCTCCAGTAGTGCCACATCCCTCTTGTACTGGGGAGCCCAGAACTGGACGCAGTACTCCAGATGTGGCCTCACCAGGGCTGAGTAGAGGGGGAGAATCACCTCCCTCCACCTGCTGGCAACACTCTTCCTGATGCAGCCCAGGATACCATTGGCCTTCTTGGCCACAAGGGCACATTGCTGCCTCATGCTTAACTTGGTGTCCACCAGCACTCCCACATCCTTCTCGGCAGAGCTGCTTTCCAGCAGGTCAGCCCCCAACCTGTACTGGTGCCTGGGGTTATTCCTCCCCAGGTGCAGGACCCTGCACTTGCCTGTGTTGAACTTCATGAGGTTCCTCTCCGCCCACCTCTCCAGCCTGTCCAGGTCTCTCTGAATGGCAGCACAGCCTTCTGAGGTATCAGCCACTCCTCCCAGTTTTGTATCCTCAGCAAACTTGCTGAGGGTGCACTCTGTCCCTTCATCCAGGTCATTGATGAAGAAGTTGAACAAGACCGGACCCAGTACTGACCCCTGGGGGACACCGCTAGCTACAGGCCTCCAACTAGACTCTGCGCCACTGAGCACAACCCTCTGAGCTCTGCCATTCAGCCAGTTCTCAATCCACCTCACTGTCCACTCATCTAGCCCGCACTTCCTGAGCTTGCCTATGAGGATGTTATGGGAGACAGTGTCAAAAGCCTTGCTGAAGTCAACACAGACAACATCCACTGCTCTCCCCTCATCTACCCAGCCAGTCATTCCATCAGAGAAGGCTATCAGGTTGGTTAAGCATGATTTCCCCTTGGTGAAGCCATGCTGACTACTCCTGATCACCTTCTTGTCCTCCACATGCTTGGAGATGGCCTCCAGGATGAGCTGCTCCATCACCTTTCCAGGGATGGAGGTGAGGCTGACTGGCCTGTAGTTCCCTGGGTCCTCCTTCTTGCCCTTTTTGAAGACTGGGGTGACACTGGCTTTCTTGCAGTCTTCAGGCACCTCTCCTGTTCTCCAGGACCTTTCAAAGATGATGGAGAGTGGCTTAGCAATAACATCCGCCAGCTTCCTCAGCACTCGTGGGTGCATCCCGTCGGGGTCCATAGATTTGTGGGTGTCAAGTTTGCCTAAATGACCTCTAACCCGATACTCTTCACCCAAGGGAAAGTCTTCCTTTCTCCAGACTTTCTCTCTGGCCTCCAGGGTCTGGGGTTCCTGAGGGCTGGCCTGAGCAGTAAAGACTGAAGCAAAGAAGGCATTCAGTAACTCTGCCTTCTCTGCATCCTTCGTCACCAGGGCACCCACCCCATTCAGCAAAGGGCTCACATTTTCCCTCATCTTCCTCTTGCTACTGATGTATTTGAAGAAGCCCTTCTTGTTGTCCTTGACATCTCTCGCCAGATTTAATTCCAAACGGGCCTTAGCCTTCCTCGTCACATCCCTGCATACTCTGACAACGTTTCTGTATTCCTCCCAAGTGGCCTGTCCCCCTTTCCACTTTCTGTATACTTCCTTCTTCTGGCTGAGTTTTGCCAGGAGCTCCTTGCTCATTCACACAGGTCTCCTACCTCCTTTGCTTGACTTCCTACTCATAGGGATGCACCGCTCTTGAGCCTGGAGGAGGTGATGTTTGAATATGAACCAGCTGTCTTGGACCCCCCCTTCCTTCTAGGGCCCTAACCCATGGGATTCCTCCAAGCAGGTCCCCGAAGAGGCCAAAGTTTGCTCTCCTCAAGTCCAGGGTTGCGATCCTCCTTAGTGCCCTGCCTCCTCCTTGCAGGATCCTGAACTCCACCATCTCATGGTCACTGCAGCCAAGGCTGCCCCCGACCTTCACATCTTCAACCAGTCCTTCTTTGTTTGTTAGTACGAGGTCCAGCAGCACACCTCTCCTTGTTGGCTCCTCCACCACCTGTGTCAAGAAGTTGTCACTAATGCTCTGCAGGAACCTCTGGGACTGTTTGTGCCTAGCTGTGTTTTCACTCCAGCAGATATCAGGGTGGTTGAAGTCCCCCATGAGAACCAGGGCCTGGGATCGTGAGGCTACTTCCAGCTGTCTGTAGAAGGCCTCATCGACTTCCTCTTCCTGATCAGGTGGCCTGTAGTAAACACCCACAACAGTGTCCCCCATGCTAGCCTGCCCTTTAATCCTTACCCATAAGCTCTCGACTCGCTCTTCATCCACCCCTAGGCACAGCTCAATACATTCCAGTTGCTCTCTCACATAAAGAGCAACTCCACCACCTCGCTTTCCTGGCCTGTCTTTCCTAAAAAGCAGGTAGCCATCTAGGACAGCACTCCAGTCATGTGAATGATCCCACCACGTCTCTGTACTTGCATGAGCTCATGATCACGGCCCTGCAACCACACACAGCTCTCTAGTTCTTCCTCTTTAGTGCCCATGCTGCATGCATTGGCGTACAGGTATTTCAGAGCACTGATTGAGCATGCAGCTTTCCTAGGAGGGATACAAGAGGCTCCTCCATAGCCACATCCCATGCACACTTCCCTGGCTGCATTCACCTGCTGGAGGCATCCCGACTTGAGCTGTCATGTTATGTTAAGCTGGTGCCTAGAGAAGGGTAGTAGGTAGCTCATTACTGGGTTCCATCTGTTGCAATTCAACATCTGCAGGTTGTGACCTCTGGCTGTGATGGGCATTGCTTTTCAGATTGTCATAGAGCCCTCAAAAGATTACGTTGGCTTCTTTTGAACAAGGGACCAGCTGCAGAATTCTTGTGCCATCACACCTCACTATTGCACTGCAACAGTGCTTGGAGGACCAAATCAAAGTAAAAAGCCTCATTGTGGCAGACAGAAAGCAGATGCAATAAAAAAAAAAAAAAAAAAGTGGATTCTACCCAGAAGTACTCACAACCTGGCCTTTGGCAAGATTGAACAGGTAGCTGAGCCAGGTGGAGAGGGTGGGAGAGAGGGAGAGAGAAAAGCTGAAGTGAAACAGGGAAGTTATTGTAGGTTAAGCAGCTTTTTCAGCCCAGTTCTGTGCAGACATGGCCAACAGAAGAGCTTTTATAGTGTGGCAGCAATCCTAGCTCTAGGGGGAAGCCTCTTCCCCATCTTTAGAGGTAATATGAGAGAATATGTCAATATTTAAGGTGAATACTGGTTGGTGAGTGGTGAGGACCATTTGCACTGCGAAAGCTGGGAAAACCCAAGCAGAATTTCATTTTACAGAAATCTCACTGCTAAATCAAGAATGACCCAGAGACTAAAGAGAAGGCGGCCATGCTTCTGAGATGATAGTTTTTAAGTACAAGAACAAAAACGATTGTCTTAAAGCAGCATTTGAACACGTTCAAGGTAAATTTACTCTTAAAAAAATAAAGAAATGATCTTAAGAATTTTAGCATTTAAAACTGATGGGAAAGGTTGAACTGTAAAGAAAGCAGAAACAAATCTCTAGGGCATGCATCTATGAAAGAAAATCAGAATGTGACCCTTGTATTATAACTTTATATAGGCATATGTGACAGGCCTTAACCGTGCCCAGAGCTTTGATGGCATCTTTCCTTGCAATTGTACACCTTGCGCAACAGAAGTGCTCCTAAACTCAGAAGTTAAGTTTTGTTAGGGCACAAATTATCCCAGGGTCCACCTAACTAAGAAAACTTTGCTGGGTAGACTGAATAAAGTATAGGCAACTGAAATGACAGTTCACCCAGTGCATGCTTTGTGCTTTGCTTCAATCTTACTCACATCAACAGCTTTCAGTGGCTTTCAGATGCCACAAACTCTTGTATTTGTTTGACACCTGCTCTGTGGCATTTATTCTCCTACAGTAATACTGTCTTTGTCTGCAAGATCATGTCAAGAGACCCTTAAATCTTCTCTGTTTAAGTTTTCTTTTTAAAGCACTCATTTTTGAACTACAATGGGCTTTTACATTTATTTGTATTCACACATGGTGTGTCCCAAAATATCATATTTGTTTAGAAGTGATTTGTTTACCTCAGGAGTCTTGAGTATATTTATGTTTAAATGTTTATATATCTTTGAATGACTACTAAAAAGGTATTGGATTGGCATCAGTTGTCTATAAAGGAAACAATATCAATGTATATTAATGTGAAATGAAAAAATCTCAAAATTAGGAAAAAAATCTAGTTACACATAAACTAAGGTTTTATCTAACTCCTATCCACTTGAAACATGCATAATAGCTATATGATTAGAAACAAATATGCTTTTGCAAATGACAGGAGGAATGGTGAAATCATGTCCCTCATGACATGCCAATATTCTGATAATGATAAAAAATATCAAATTCCCTCTGGCTATTCAAAATTCCAGCTTCTCAAAGAGAGATTCTTGCTCTTGAAAGCTCAAAACAATTATATGGGTCAGAATCATCTGTTGATTTGTTTGGTGATGCTTCATGTAAAACAGCCATAAATCCAACTTGCACAGATAATTAAACAAGGTTTATGGTTGTTTTACATCAAAAGATATAAAAGATAGCATAAAACAGCCACAAACAGCTGTGAATTTTCAGTTCCACAATTAAGAGTTATTCAAATCCAACTCTGCCATCAATTTGCTGGACAAATCTTGAGAAAAAAACAGTGGGTCAAGTTTTCAAAAACATGCTGCAGTCCTTAGTATCTTCTGTCTTCATTGCCTAAACTCAAATGCAACTCAAAAACATTCCTTTTTTTTTCTTTTTGTTAAGTTAAATCTTATTCTTTGTTTCACAGCCATGACATCTTAGAGGAAATAATTCCAGACTTCATTATAGCTCTTCATCAAATGCATGACATTAGCTGCTGTCTAGAGATGATGGAAGATATTATCTGATCTGAATTAGACACTCATGCTTCTCTAAAATTTAATTTTCTAGCATTACACAGTACTTTTTAGACTGAAAAAGTTCACAGAAAAGTGCCAGGACTATTTTTAGGAATTAGTCCAGTATTCCTAAGAAGTCAGAGCTGAATAAAATTGTCAGGAAAAAAAAAAAAAAAAAGAGAGAGAAAGAAAAGAGGATTTTGCTTGTGGACGGAAGCCATATTAAAGAGTTTTTGAGAATTAAAGAGATTTATGCTTTTCTTGTGTAGATACTTTTTCTATGTACATAAAGAAACAACAGTTTCCTAACCCAGTGTTAATTGTGGATGTAATGGAAATACAATTAATGCTTGTATGCTACAATGACCATTTTCCAGTTCAGCTGAACGCAGAGGAAACTTTCTCCACTTGAAAAATGGGGTGGTCCTATTCCAATGTTTTTAACAGCTCAGTTGATAGACATTTTAGGATGAGGCCATGCAACACCATTTTAAATGTGACACATTGTTTCATGTTTTTGATATTACATCGTTTCAGATAAGATAGCCAGTTCTTTGGAAAGACCAACTCATCAATATTTTGTAGTCTTTTATAACACCAGTTACAGAGATGAAAACAAGGTTTACTGTAATTTTTATTAGTCTGTAACTTTAAAGGAACATGCTACTCTTCTGTTAATAGTTGCATTAAGACACAGATTTTTCCATTGCATTTTGCCCTCCAGGAACAAGCAGGTTGAATTTTACGGAGATACAACATATATTAACTTTCTCCTCATGGATCAAAAGGAGAACATTTCAATTTTACAACCTTAGTTATATTTTCATACTTTTCCTACAGCTTTCTTATAAAATACTTGTTATAAATTCTGACCTATAAAATACTATTACTTTGCTTCACTTTTCCAATGTTTTTGCAGATAATACTACCTGCAGTTTGAAAATAAAACATACTCCTACAAATAGGAAGTAGGAAAAGATGTTAAAAAATGCCTTTCTACTTTGAATGAACATGGAACATAATAAGGATTTTCCCTTAGGGATAACACAGACAATTTCTATACATACATACATATAAATACAAACATACTCACCTCAGTAGGATAACCTTTTTCAAGAAACCGTAACTTTAAATTAAGCTTATGTCGGACTGTGACTTAACTGCAGAGGTCAAACTGTGTAGTAGTGTTTGGTGCTTCTAATAGCATTCAGTCTTTAATAACTCATAGGCTACAAGTTAGTCTTTAATATCTCATAGGGCACATGTACTATAAATGCTACAACTGCAATGCAATACTTTCCTTGTACATTAATGTAAGGCTTCATTTAGCAATTGCAACTAATCTTAAGAATAGTTCATAGTAATGGGGCCCTGGATAACCTAATCTAAGGCTCTGCTTTCAAGAGAAAGTTGGACCAAATGATCTCCAGAGGTTCCCTCCAACCTAGACTTTTCTAAGATTCTGTGATTCTAGACTGTCCTTTGATGAAGGTCAAGCAACAGAACTGCAGCAACACAGTAAATTTCTGTGCTAAGAACTGTTTGCAAATGACTGGAAGTGCAGAAAAGTCTTCTCTAAGGATATGGTCCACAGCCATCAAAAAGCCATATCCACACATGCAGTCTTTTCTTCAAACTCAAATCAGGAGTGACTAAAGGTTCAAAAATATTTGGGAATCTCCTCCCCACCCCACCCCCCCCGATTACCTTTCACTAGCTAGCATTTGCATTGCCAGGAAATTTTGTATAGCAAAATATATATATTTTTCCATTTTTTCCAATTTTTAGCCTATATCTAACTCATTAGGAAATACATATTTTTCTAAGATACTGATAGATGGGGCTTACCACATTTCTGTTTTTAATGGTCTCAGAGATTTTAATCCTGTGCAGAAGGACCCAAACTTTTTAATTATAACCCTAGTTGAACTCAAGCTCTTCCCCTCAGCTTTCTTCCACCACTAGACCAATTTCTGAAAATATTTCTAAAATGCTTACAGAATTCAAATCTCATCAGACAATTATAACAGAAAATAACTGGCTTATGAAGTTTTCAAAGTTTGCCAATTTATCATTAATTCAAACAGTATAAATCTTTTTAATTTATCTGAAAGCTATATCATGATCCAGTAAAGCACTTAAGGCTAGAGTTAATAAGAATCAGACAGCTAAAGGAGAACTTAGGCAGAACTGAGGTGCTGAAGTCCAAAATTGTAATAATAATAGTAATTAAAAAAAAAAAAGTCCTCCCTCAGCTGCTGCTGGTTTGGCATTAACAGTCTCTAGCAGCACCTGCTTACAAACACGTAGAAAAGTACTGCAGTCTAAACGCTTCACAGCAGCTCTCCCATCTGTGTCTACCCTGCACCCAGGGACTTGGGGTTCTTCTGCGTAAGTCTCCAGACCTAAGTGGGAGATGCAACCTAAATCACCTGGCATCCTGCATTATGTAGGGGAAGTACTGGGCTGAGGAGAGATGACATACACTTAATGTTCCTTGAAGACTTTAATGTCCAACATAATCTTCAAATAGTGCTCTCCTGCTATTAGTGACTCTGTGTATGGGGAAGAGTGCTCTCTATTCCTCCTAGTATAGCTACGCTGCTGCTCTAGTCCCTGCTCCCAGGGCTGGCTCTGTATTTGCCTGTGGTGTGTTGAATTTAAAATTCTCATTTACTTTTTGGAGCAGTGACTGGAAGTCAATTTTCCCCTCACAGCCAGTAGCTCACTCACTAGAATATACAAACATGCTCCCACCTAGCCTGTTCCTTAAGTGATTTTTCTCTGACCCCTTCTGAAGTGGGAAATTCCAGTAATAAGTTGATATAACCATTTCCACTTATGGGAGCTCTCCATTATTAACTGTTTACCTCACTACATTCTGTAGAAAACAATGGTACTGGTTTATATATATTTGGGTATGGACAAGGCACCATGCCCATTTCAGTGGTACTGGTCATGAAATTTTAACCATGGAATTTATAATCAAGCCACTAGAGAATGGTTACCTTCAATAAACACAATATTTTATAAGAATATGATAAGACTTTGTGCTATTATAGCACAATTATCTATTTCCAGCTTAAGTCTCATCAGTTCTAAAATGGAATGAAAATTAAATTCTGCTGGGCATATACAAATGTTTTGAAATGCACTTGTCAGGGCACGTTCACTCTCCCACTCTGCATAAAATGCTGACTGGTCTGAGAGAAAAGACAGAAAAAAAGTTGCAGAGGCTAGTGAGTTACCTGAATTTTCACATGAAGGGCTGTGGGCCCCTGAATGCTTATGAGGAGTGACACATTTCCACATATCTTCCAACACCCCCATTTTAGTGAAAACAACATTATTAGCTTCCGCTGGCCTGATCTAGGTAGCTAACCAGCAAAAATGTTCCTGGTGGTCTATGGCAGGTAACAGAGAATATAGAAAATCTTTCAGGCAGCACTGATTTATTTAATAATTTTACCCAGACTTTAGACCAGTTGTGTTTGTTTAAAAAAAAAAAAAAAAGTAAGTAAGATACTTATTTCCTGGCTTCATCCCTATCTTGCTCTGGTCATGTCTCTTTTGACATACTGGCATTCTGCAGAATGCCTGTGTGTGTAAGGCTGGGAGAAGTATCTGTTACAGATGCCAATTCCCACCAAAATCTCTTCACATAGCTTTCAATATAAGTTTTGTCCACACTTCTACATAATGCTGTGACACTAAAAGACAAGGTTCGCTACAGATACTTGATCCTCTGTCTTAAGGTACTTCTTTACATGATTACAAAATAAGTATGGCTGAAAAGAGTAGTATTTAAGAATGAAACATGGTCATTATTTATAACCGACTCACCTAAGGTGTGCACATCAGAGCATCAACTCCACTGCAGGCAACATTTGCTTTAGAATTCTAGTACTATTTTGATGAGTTTCACAATGCAGATGGTTATATTTTGTGGCCAAAGCTATTAGACCCATTTGAGAACAAAGCATATATTGTTGATTTATCTCTAAAGATAAGCAGTAAAACACAAGCAATAACATAACACTGTTATTTTGAGCCCCATAGTAAATATTTTTGGAAAGTAAACTGCACAGCTTTGGAATTATTCAGAACCCTTTCTCCTCGGATATAACAAACTCTCTTCTCTAATAAAATTACATAGCTCACACATTGCACAGTTTAATCAGAAATAAATGTGAGTTTCTATATAGCTAGATTACTTTTTCTAAGGTTTCTTCTTTTCAAGATTTCACAGCAAAACAGAAATCAAAATACAAGTTCAGGGTATCAATTATTACTTTTGACTGCAGCAGTGCCAACTGATGTCAAGTCACTCACCATTCAATACAATCAGAGATTCTAAGAGAAGGAATTCTTGGAATTAGTAACAGCTCAGCAGTCATTACTTGCTTCATATACTACAAAGTAATCTTGATTAGTGCTTAGGTAGCAATGTGCTATTGCTCTCAGATTAATGTAAATGTTATATTAAGAAGAAAACACAAATGGCTGGCTGTTACCTTGTATGAAGAAGATGTTCAAAGGACGATTTTTTTTTGCTACTGATATTTAATTAAAACTAATATAGTTTGCTCATGACATGAACTTGATGTGGCACTATATAAGATGCACAGGGTTCATATAACATCATTTAATGCTTTGCTTATGAGAGAACATAACAATAAAAATAATGTGCCATATATTTTTTTCAATAATTTATTGCACATTGAGACATAAAATAACAAGGAAAAAAATGCAAACTGAAGAGCCAGAACATCAGCTAGTGAAAATTGGCTGCATGGGCTTGATCACAACTATGAATCTTGAAGATCAGCTTGAAATCTGTGAGGTTAAGAAACACAGGAAGAGAAAACCCAGTAGTAGAGCAACAGAGCTGAACCAGTATCTTTAAAATTAAGGACAATTCTAGTATGTGTGTGTTGCCTTATTGGCATGGGGGAGATGGGAAGGGAGGGAGGATTATCTCCTCTGTTTCGTTACTGTGCTGTTTCTAGATCAGTGAGTTTATTGGAGCAAGTCCTGCTTCCCTCCTGGCATGTATATACCCATTTCCTTTCAGTGGGATTTGATGGTTTCCAAAGGGATTCTTTCCTAATTGCTAGGAGAAAAAGCAATTTCAGGATGTGATAGAGATGATAAACACACATGCTTCTAGGTCCTCAGTGCAGACATAGGATAGATCAGATTCCCAGCCCTTTGGTAGATGTTTAGCTGCTATTGAAGGCTCTTCAATAGATTTTCTGGACATGTGAATACTCCTAGTGGGATTTCCTGAGGCATGTCAGGTACCAAAATGTATGCCTAAAGCTGTGCAATTTCTGGTGAAAATCATAGTATCTAGCCTACCCTGGACCCCTGAGACTTGTCTAGTAGAAGATGAGAGCTTCTCTCTTCAGCAGTTAACTCCTCTATTGGATGTGACAAGGAACACATAGATTTCCTAACCAGGGCCAGCCTGTGGTTTGTCTCAGGAATCCCTTTTGCTTTTTCCTCCTTACTACTCTCACAAGCCTTCCTGTGCAGTTCCTGCCTGTGGATTGCACCAGTGCAATGGTGGTTAGATGGTCTGTCCTCCCTTGCTCCTTGCCTGCAAAGTCATTTCCAAGGTCAGCTCTTCAGTAGACTTTTCACTCCATTTTCTTGATACCTGGATCATGAAAATCCTGCCTGTCAGTTACAGACAGTCATAAATCAGCAAGACTGTGGCCAGTGGGTTTCTGTTTAGTGAAGTTATCTAAGGAAGATATGCAAAGGTCTTGCCTGCATTCTTTGTCTTGAATCATCCTGTTGTTCACTTCTACCAAAATCTCTCTCTGATCTATGCTCCGTATTTTTAATTCTACAACTTACAAACCGTATTGTCTCTTCACTGACCTCCTTGATTTATCTGCACAATGTGTTCTACATAGTCTTGCTCATGGTTGGTGCCTCCTATGTATAAATTTGATCAAATTACAGTGAATTTAACTCTTTCTTTTCAGTTTGCAAATCATTTAGTATTTTGTTTTGCCCTTGGTGAAGCTCTGTGCTAATGTTTAAAACTAGATACTGTCCAGTGTGGGTAATTTCCTTCACCTGAGTTAGCAAAAAAGTAATGCCATAATTTTAGTACTTATAGGAACATTGCTTAATATGCATATACTTGTTAGTCTGTGCTTGTAAAGCAGAACATAAAGTCTTATTTTCTCCTCATTTTCCTGTGAATTGCCAAAGCTATTTTGCTTTCCAAATTACTTTCATTCTTTCCCAGAAAGCTTGTAAAACGATATGGAGGACTATTATCCGTCTATATTCTTTACTTTCACTCTGGCTTGTACTGTAGTCAGAACAATTTAATCTACTATTCTTGGTGAAAATATTCCAGAAAATACTGCCATTACTAAATCTTTTATTTAATCTCTTTTCTTACTTCATTGTATTGAAGTTATATCACCTCTGCAGTGTGATACCTCACAGAAATGTCAGTTTTTTAGGCAAAGGAATAAGGTGAAGAAATAAAAAATACAGAATACAATACAATATAAAATGCTCCTCTTACTCCACTGCACAGACATCATCTTTGTTTTACAGGCACCCATTTTCCTATAATATCTGCCTTTGCTCCAAAAACAAAAATAAATAAATAAATAAATAAAAATCTTAATTTAAAGTTGGATAAATATAGTTTAACGGGAATCTTTAATTAAAATTTCAAAAAATAAAGATTTAATTAATCTAAGAAGCTATCATTATTATCATTATTTTAAACAAAAAACACACACTAAAAGACAGCTATTTAATACTTAATTAAGATTTTTTTTTATCAGCTTGCTGTATACATTCTAGCTCAGAGGAGACATAAGCTACATACAGTAATTGAAAAAAAAAAAGGAAAACAAATGTTAAAGATTAAATTTGTAACTAAAAATTGTTATTGTCTGAAATTCTAGGAATGTCAAAGTGTTCCAGCAAGCATTATCCTTTTATTACTACAAGCATTTAGGAATCCTAAAATAGAACAGTTTAGGAAAAAAAAAAAGTTTTTTTGGGAGAAGAAAGAGGAATCTTGTCTGGGCAGTGCTGAGTGATGTCTTTGTTGGGTCTGGCAGGTTTGCTTGGGATTAATGGAAAGCGAAATGGAAAGACAAGTGAATCTCTCCTTCCTTCAATAGAAGACATTCAGCTGCCTTTAAGAGCTAAGCCTTTTTGTCTTCTCGCAGAGCACACTATAGTTCATGAATACTGCTGTTGGGAATGCTTTTGTCCTAATGCTTTTTTTCCCAAATAACGTTTTCTTTTGCTGAAATGCACATTTGGGGAATATACTTGGATTTTAAAGAACATTTTTATTTCCCATTACATCCTCAATATTTTAAGAATTTTTCAACATTTCATTTCAAATTTACTATTTTTGATTTGTATGTTATTGTTATGATTTTAAAATTATTTAATTATGTGGACTTTTATTGCTGATTGACTCTAGGAGTGAATCATCTAATTTATTTTGTTTTATTTTGTTTCTTTTTCATGTTCTTAAAGTTTGGGTTTTGATAAGCTGTTGCAATCAGTGTTAAGCAGCAACTTCCCTTACTGATTTTAAAATAAAATCACACCTACTTTTTACATTATAAGGCTATTAAAAGGCTATGCCAATAGCAGCAGAGCATATTAATAACACTTATTCACTGTCCTGTATTTTAATCACATACATTTTAATCAAATCAAGAGATAGATCCAGGTATAATGAAATGAAATAGCTATATCCCCCAAACCCAGAAATAAAAGTAATTACACTCTAAATCAAAATAGTTCTTAAACTTTTTTTAGGATTCCCATGGGAAATACGGAAATATTTCTGTGTTCCACACTGGAAAAAAGTTCTGAATTTGAGACTTTTCACACTTGGCCACTGAAAATCCAAGATCTATTTACTTCAATTTGTGAGTTCATCTGTGCAGTCCAAATGAGGAGAGATCAGACTGTGCCTTCTTTTTGTGTAATGGAGATCTCTACTTAACCAGGGGAAATGCTGAAAAACAACCACAAAGGGAGCCCTAGAAGATGTTTTGTGTCTATAATGTAAACAATAAAGAATAACTGGAATTTAAGCACTTTATCATGCATCTTGGTAAATGGTAAATTTCCCATTGATTTAAATGGCTTAGCTCTTAATTTTTAAAAAGATATACTTTTATAGTTTTTCCTTGTCACAGTAAAATTAATACAAAAAGTGTATGCAACCAGGGACTCTCTCCATAGGTATGTAATTCTGGGGGAGCGAAACTTACGGCCTAAATTTGAGAAAGTCAATATTTCATTATGAATCTTCTCAGCCATCTTTTCCCTTAGAAATAACCTATTACCATCTATGGCTCTTTATCTTACTTCGTGTATTTCTTGGCTTGCATGCAGCTATATGAGTTTGAGGTTATTTTTCTTCAAATGTTAATACAATTTTTATACCATTTGTTGGCACTTTTAGTGTCTTCAAGATTTGTTGTAACTGCTTCCAGTAGGTGAGATTTGTTGATCCCTAAAGGCAGACATGCATAATCAAGGTGTTTTCTTGGATTTCACTTTGCATTTTCAGAAGTGGTTTTGATGTCTAATGAAAGTGTCTCTCTTAATTTGAAATTTCTGGTAAAATACACACTTGTTTACACATTAGTACCTCAGCTTTAAAGCATGTATTTGTTAACACAAACATTTTCCACTGCAGCAGATGTGTTCAGCAAATTATTGTGATGGCACATTAATTGCAAATAGAAAAGACTGGCATTGCAATTTTATAAGCTCAAAAATTGGTTTGTTTCTATTACTGACTTCATAATTTTTCTATGAGCTTCAAGTTCAAATACGTCTGAATTTAAGCTTCAAGATCTCAAAATATTTTCTCCCAGGGAATACGGGACCCAAGTAAATAAGATTTAAGTCAATATATAGAAAATGTTACTTTTTTTAGAGAGAACCAGGGAATTATTTTACAATAAATATTTTGTTGAAATATAAACACAAGAATGTACACAGCACAGTGTCAGTCACACATCATTGCAAGAAGATGAACGATAGCACCAACAAACAACACTTAAGATTTTATAATCACTCTATAAACCATTAATAAAAGAAAACCCCAAATGTTCAGTGTATTGAATTACAGAACCAACCAGACCTATTAACTAACAGCAAAGAGAAAGAAGAGGAAATATTTTCTTGAAATTTTCACACCACTCAGTTGCAGGTAAATGGTGAAAAGAGAACAGTGTGACAGTAATTAAAAACAAAAACCAATAAACTAAAACAAACAACCCCCCCAAAAAAAACCCACATATCTAAAAGCAAATAGAAGATAATTCATAGATTTTTACTAGAAGAGTAATAATCACATACACACTTATCAGATGCACCATAAAAAACCTTGAGCTACTTAGGTCCAGATCACATAAGATCTGTTAAATGACAATGATGAATAACAAGTTCTTAGCATATGCTTGAAAGTTCTTAAAACATTTGTTTTTCAAAATGTACCAAATCAAACAATAAAGCCCTTAGGTAAAAAAAAACTTGCATTGTCTTCAGGACAGAAAAACAGCGTTCTTGGCCTGCCTTGAGTTTTGGGAGGAGTAATTTACACCATGCATGGGAGGGCTCAGTTCTCCTCCATCTCAGAGGCAGTTGCAGAGGGTTTCTGCTGCCCTTAGCACCTTTTTGGTGCAGAGGGGGCAGCTGCATTTATGGGACTTTTGATAGGTCAAGGACCCAGTTTGTCCTTCTTTCAAGCTCTTTATTAATAAATGTAATATGTACTAGGTAGCAGGGTGACATTGCCTTTTCAAAGGGACAGTGACATCTCTGTTTCTCTTTCCTGCTTTAGAGCTACAGAAGAAGCAGAAGGGAAGAGGGATAAAGAGGAAAATCTTGGCCCTTCTGTGAGGTTTGGTTCAATACATGTAGAGTGACAAAATTGGTCAGAAATTCCTCTACTAAATGTTTTTCCACTGAGGAATGATGATTTACCAGATCTGTAATAGTCATCATTGTGGTTCTTTTTTAAGTAACATTCTGCCCAAACCCTGCTGTACTGCTTTCAGACTTCTCCACCCACCTCATCACTGTTCTGCTGGCAGATCTGCTTTGTACCCCTGGCTTCTGAGCGCCTTGATTTCCAGCAGTTCTCCGGCATGTGTTGATGTGGACCTTGCACCTGAAAGCCCTGGTCATCTAGTGCCTGGAGATTACCACCAAGAAAACTGGCCCTGACTTGGTCTTCCCAGGACTTTTATGATATATCTATTCTAGTTAAATAAACAATGCCAAAGGATGGGTTTAAGTGCTGTCCCACAGTCCTCTATATTTTTAACTGCACTCTTTGAGTCAAGTTTGGTCTGTGCAACCAGTATGCTCCCAGACATTGCCTGAACCTGGTTCAGGTATGACACAGGGATCTTCCTCTGTTTGGAGGGGAAGAGATTTTAGGCACATGGAGACAAGGCACACCATGGTTTGATGAGGGCCATATCGTTCATCAGTACAGACATACCCTTAAGGCCCACAGTGCCAGGACTCCCAGAGGATGAACAGTGCCTGATTTTCTAATCATCCTAATACTTTTTAAAATAAACATTTCCCTAATGAAATATAAGCCTGTCCCTGTAAATCACTCTGAGGCTAGGTATGCACCACATTCACGAGATGTAGCTGTAGCACTTGCAGAAATACCAGAGTTTGCCTTTATCTAGCAAGCTGAAGTACTGAATATCCATGTACACCTGAGGACCTCATACATATACAGTGGCTTGAATTAGAGCAGCTTCATTGCAGTCAGGGTCCGAGCTAGCTTGATGAAAATTACTAATCACATTACTGATTATAAATATGACATATCTTGAGAATACAAAAGAATAAAATTGGTGTCAATTATTAAATAGGATTATTTTCAAATTTCAACTGAGAAAAATGCTCAGCATCTAAAGAGCTGCCATAGAGCATAAATTAAAGGTATACACTAACAGACTCAGTACAGAGCAGGAAATTCATGAGGTCTAGTCTTGGCTTTGATACAAATTCCCTCTGGTGTTGGTTAATTCACTCACTCTGTCTGGCTTACTTTCACTATGATGAAAACTGCTACAAGACACTGAGAATAGGGTTTATTGCAATACTGTCACACATATTTATGAAAACTAATTAGTTATAACTATTACTTTCGTAAATGATTTTCAAACATCTTTACTGCTACTACTAAAAATTACAATTAGTTTGTGTCTAGAATGCTTGCATTTTCTTTTCCCCACACATTTCTCTCTTTAGCATGAAATAACTAATATTAGTGTATCTGAGGAAATTAATGAAAACTGAAGTTTATTTATTTGGGCAGTCATTTGAAAACACATGCTATTAAATGTCAATTATACATAATGACAATATTTAAAATAATTCTAATACAAGAACACTTCTTTTTTTAGGTTTTATGTTGCAGATCTAAACTGCAAACTTCAGAGTTTCAGAAACATCAAAAGCACAACTCCCTGCATATACACCAACTTTTCTGGAGAATTCTTCTCCTTAATTGAATTATAGCAGTCATAGACAGACTGCTGTAAGTATCACAAATAACTCTACTTGTGATAAACTTCAAATCATTAATATTTTCACAAAGTTTCTTTTTTAATTATTTAATCTTAGCATTCATCACAGTAAAGTAACATTCTGTTTTTCTCATGCTTTACTTCAAAGCTTTAGCCTTTTTGAATGGTTCTCTAATTTCTGAAGGGGTCTAAAATTCTATTTCAGTTTTATCTTCAGTCTGTTTGTCTGATGGTGTGAGTTATCTCTGAAAGTAAATGCTGTTTGCAGCATGTGGTGAATATCAAGGCTGGAGGGACAAATTCAGCTCTGGAGTAAGCAGGGCCAGCCTCAGGTTTGTCTTGTGGAATTAAACTGTGTATACTTGTTTTGGTGTTACTGTCACATGAAGGGAGGGAAAGGGGTAATCAACATTTGCCTGCCAGAGCCCTCCTCAAAAGGGCTTTCACTGAGTCAGGTTCATGAAGTTGAACAATAATCTGGTAATCAACTTTGCCTGCCAGAGCCCTCCTCAAAAGGACTTTCACTGGATCAGTTTCGCAAAGTTGAACAAAATAAACAATTTATTAAAGCGACAGATCAACAGGTTCAGGATTGCTGGTGATAAATGCACTTACTGCAACAGATTCTACTTTTTCTGAGCTCAAACTGATAATTAAGCGCTTTCACCAATGGTATTTTTCCCGGGGTAACGTCCGACGTTGTCGGAGGAGCAAACCTTACCAAAAAGGCGTCCCTGTTTTGGGGAGGAGAGAGGTCCAGGCCCGCCGACCCGTCCGTAGGTTGGTGTTCTCGTCCTCCAGATGGAGGATTGTTTATGCGCTGAATTTATACTCTTGGCGAGGTGGGGCTGAGTCAAACCCTGTGGGATGTTTGGTCCTTGTCGAGCTCAGCAGAGGCTGTCAATGGCTGCTGGCCTTTTTTCTTTTGCCCCTATCAACAACACCAGGCTGCGAGACTGCCGCCTCGCCCCAGGTGTCGTTCTGGGCGGAGCAATGTCGAGTGGTGGGACCTCCGCTTTGCCCTGGGCGCTGCCTCACCCCTCACCAGCATGGGCATCAGGCCGCAAATCACCCTTTGTATCCGCTGTTTACCCCACGGCAGGGAGGACCACAGGTAATCACAGACCTTTATCCCACATTTGGGACTAGGCTTTTAGCTCTTCAGCTGACCAAGTTAGAGGGACTAGTGTAATTAACCACAAGTAGAAGGCATAAGGTGGGCACATGGATTTCCTACCAGTACCTGAATACTGCTTTTGAATGCTTTGGCCTGGGGAGTTGGCAAATTTTCTCCACCCTCCCTATAACCTCCAGCACTGAACATACATCTCCATTAGTAACCTATCTGGACAGAGTGTCTGTCACCTGCCATATCCATGCCTGGATTTTTTCTTGTTGATTTTCCACTTTTTCATGAACAGATACTTTTGACTCGAATTGACTTGAGGTGGAGTTGCTGTTAATTGACTACTCTGTTTTTAAGTCAAAATTAGACAAAATTTACCAGGTATGAACTTCCAACAGCAAAGTACAGCCCTGCTTATGCAATATCCATCAGTTTGAATATCTTGATAATTATGAGGGGCTAGAAAAGACAGGAAGTCTTGGAGATGTGTAAGGGAAAACAATCTCTTTACATGCAACAATTACCCACTGTTTATTCCTACAAAAAGACAATTATTACAAGATATTTTATTATTATTCACATAAATCAATAAATAAGTCCCAAGTCTTTCAATATAAGCCTTTACAATAGCTCACACTCATACATATGTTTCATAAATGTCGCTGAAGTTTAAAAGAAAGCAAAAACATTTGCAGGATGAAAATAATTTCTCTGTAGTAAATATATATTTTTACTTTTTCTTTTAGGTATGACTGAAAAACTTTAGAAGAGAAAGAGATTTTATTTTGAAATTTTGTCCTCTTTTCTAAGGCTTTTCCCAATCAATTTATATCATATCATCCATGGATTAACTTTCTTCTACCACTTTCTGAGACATAAAGTCTTTTCATAACCTTATCTTTCTTTTAATCATATGATTTTTGATTTAATTCCCTCCATTCTTACTTTTGCTTCTTGATCAGCCATTTGGTTCATGCTATCATCTGGGATGTAGAAATGTACAAGGACCAGTGAAGAGGTTTGCATTTTGTAAGGATGAATGCAGGAGACATGCCAAGACATTTAAATCCTCTGTTTCCTCAGTTGCTTTTCTTTTCCTTCACTTCTTCCCAGCATTCAACCTCTCCAAGGCATATTCTGCTGCTGTCTTTATTCATATTCTATGAAATATCCAGTGGGATCTCAACAAATCTGGCATGCTTTGTGAGGCCATCTGGAGTCTTTGCATCTTGCCTGCTTCAAGTTTCACATGGGTTAAAGGAGACCAACAATGCATTGCATAGTTTTGACTCTTAAAACACCAAAGTTTGGAGATGGCAATCAGCCCAGAAGAAGCTACAAGACCTGTTCTTATCCTACACCATGGAGATTAGAAACAAATGGGGAGAGGGTTGCATGAATGCATCTGGAACACTTATTTGACATTTTCTGAATCTTTCATATGGGCTTGGCTTAATTTGGCATTACTCCTATTTTTATGACCTTTACTTAGCTCTTCAAATATGCTAGGTTTCCCTGTGAATGAAGATGATGATTTTCTATGAAAATTGGGGAAATTTCATCAGGAATTACTGTGTTTCATTTTGAGAATTATATGCACATGAAATTTTACTTTCACTTTGTAAAAAATGAAAAGATTCCAAAGAAGGTCAATGAAAATTAGCTGATTGTCTAAAAATCCCTTGAATGATTCAAATCTCTTGGGTGGTCTTTCTGGGGCAAGAAATAAATAATAGGAGATGTGGCAAATATATAAATATGGGCATCCCTTGTTAGTTTTTAAATATACAGTAGAGATACTTTCTGAAATGGAAAGCCATTCATTTGAAATTAACAAAAAGTGGTATATATATATTAATATCATCATTACATAATTACTCCTCCTCTCCTTCCTGTCCTCCTTCTATTACCGTAACAGGAGAACTGCTGTTCTGGTGAGACTAATTCTGTCACCAAGAATGACTAATAATAATAGAGTAGAAAGAGTGTAAGAAGGTAAGTGTATCGCAATAATTTCCTGTTAAATTTTTCTGGACTCTACTGATTGGCATTTCGGAGACAGTGATAGGAGTTCCTGAGCTATATGTGTTTAATATCTGTGGGTGCCTTTTCTTCCATTAATTTTTTAATTGCTTTTGAAATCATGTAAATTTTTCATGAACAGTAGCCTGTTGCAGCGAGTTTCTTCATTTAACTGTGCTTTATATGAATAAGTGTTTTTCAGACTTGATGTGGTAATTTCACCTGCTGCCTGCTATTTCTTAAACCATATGGACAAAGCAAAACAAATCCTTTCCATCTTTTTCTGGGACATTTTTGAGTTTATAGTTCTTTATCATATTCAAACTTATTTAATTCTTTTCCAGGTTGAAAAATCCTAGTGATTTTAATCATCACTCACGTGGAAAGGAAGCTGTCCTACCTTTGATCATCCTTGCTGCCTTTTTCTGTATCTTTTCCCAGTTTTATGATAACCTTTTTTTTTGATCTGGGGACCAGAAATGAACACATATACATGTTCCAGGAACACTGTGTGTTCTACAGTGCCGAAACATTGTTTCCTACTTAATTCTCCATTCCTTTCTTAATAAATCCTAATACTCAATTTGCTTGTTTGACTGCTTCTGAACATTAAGATGATTATTCTGTTTTCACGGAATAATGTATTGTAACTCTGAGATCTCTTTTCTGTGTAGCACAAGCTAGTTCAGAGTCCTTCACTGTGCATACAAAGTTAAAATTGCTTTTCTACTTATTTTTCCCCATGGGTATCACTGACAATAATACTGTTCAGCCTGTGAATCTAATCAGCATAAAATATCATTAAGACTAATTGAACATTTATATAGATAATCACAAAGTTTACCATGTTATATTAGAAAGGGAAATAGATAAATGCTCACACTTTTGGGTAGTGTTGTTTGTAATAAAGCAATTAAGCTTTGTAGAACATTTGGATTTTTTTGATTTTTTTGTCATTTCAGTTAGGAATAAAACCCAATCATTTCTAAGTCTTCTGTAAAAACAATAAAGAATGCTGGAATTTCTGGCTATGAAACACTTCAGCAAGTTGTCACACAGCTACTCAGATGTGTTGTCAAGCATCTCTTTGATGTGGATGGAAAGTGGTAAGTAGACGGAAAAGCAGAATTTGAAGCCATCCTGTAAGGAAATGTTCCATTAAAATGTTGCATAATATCAAGGGGATGTAATAAAAATTGAACTGTTTCCATTAAACGTTCACATTTTTACCCACTGCTATATTTTTTTGATTAGCGTCATTTGAAGAAGTTAAGAAGTGTTTGCCATAACTCAATTATTCAGCAGTTGTCCACTATGGGGTATTTGCTGTTTTTCATAATGTCCCTGGTTTTACTCATATCAGAGATAAGGCACTGAACAAGAAAATGTTATGTACATATTATTGGTGTATAAATTTCTATGCTACAATTATAACACAGAGAAGTCCATTACCTTTAATAAGAATGGGAAAGGTATGGGAAACAGACAAGTTACAGCATGTTTTGAAAATAAGACATGCTTTGTCTCAATGTTCTTTCTTCGGTAAGTTGTTTCACAGTTGGGTACCATTGACACTAAAAACACTATCTATTGCTGTCATGAAATGAAGTAGAGGTTTCTATTATCTTAAAATAATAAACAGCATGATTATTTAAACACTGTATGAGATACTACCTTGAATTATTTGAATGAATTTAAGTTTCAATTGCTATCAGTAATCTAAGCATACAGCACATGATGCACAGAAATAAATGCCCTAATTAACTTATCTTGAACAATGAAAATGATGTCTTTCATGAGGCTATTCAGGGGAAGATGCCTATTACCTCTGATGCTGAAAGCAAGCTGTTCTAGTCTTGGGGGATATGATTTCAGAGAAAGATAGAAATGATATACAAACTATTTTAAGGTAGCAAAGTCCTGGGGTGCAGAAATGCTCTTTTCAGGTTATTTGCAACAGTGTAAATATTGGCTGACTTCCAAGAATTTACTGTGAAATACATAGGTTTAAAGTAAAATCAAAGGATTCTAAACATAATAGGTAGCTCACACATACCTACTTATAAAAACAGTAATCAGATAGTACATATTATTCAGATATTCCTTTGAATTCATAAGCTAATTGTCTTTCTCATCATCCCTTGAAAAGCAAAGTTTTTTTCTGGATCATTCTTTCAGGGACTTAATCTAAACACATAAATGAAAGTGACAGGACACAAAATCTATTTCCTTTATCAACCAAAGTAGAAGATCTCTTTTTCATATATAAAAAGGGATACGCTCTTTCCTACAAGCTCCTTATAGATAATATAAAGCCCCTCCTTATAAACTGATTATAAGTCTCTGGCAGATGGCCTTTAGACTTTTTCTGACCATTTTACTTTGTTATCTTCACCTAAGTCCAGTTAAGTCCAGATCATGTACTCCATCTGGAAAATACTTTCTGGCAGCAGGAATTGTTGTTAAATACATCAAGTTAGAAGTTGTACTGTAGGTCTAGAGACTCTGGGCAGCTAAAGCTCCTTAAACTACGCTCGGTGATGGACAAGCTTTAGCACTAGTTTTAAAAGTAATAATAATTAAATTCATATAGTTCAAAGTATGGGCTGATGAAAAATTGATTATGCCAGGGTAGCTTGACTTTTTTATTTAGTAAGCTGAGAAACTTTCTAGGTCAGTTAAATGAAGTAAATCTCATTGATTTGTGCATCAGAAATGTAATTCATAAAATGTGACACAAAGGGTGGTAGTTATTTTGAAGTTCAGATACTTAATTTTATGTGTACACATGTAGAGTGGAATTCAAATGCTTAGTTCTTTTCTGAATGTCCTAGGACATCCAAGACATTTATTTGGGACTGGTCCATATAATATAGGACCTATGGCAGACCCACACTTCCTTGAAGTGACAGCTGAAAGTCTCAAGCTATCAGTAGTCATCTTTGTTTAGACAATTGAATCTCATCCTCTTTGTCTTTCACTTTAAGGTGAATAAACTTAAGCTCCACTAGTTGTTCTTGCTAGATCTCCATTTACTGCAGTGGGAGCTTAGATATCTATCTCAAAAGCAGGCACCTCATGCTGACACTTAAATTTAGGTATCTTAATCTGAAACTTTACCTCATTTGATAATGGCACCGGGGAAATTTTTAACAAAACTGGAGGACACAGGGCTTAGGACAATAATTTTTTAGGGGAATAAGGATCTGTTTCAAGTAAGACAGTGAAAAGGAAGAAAAATCGATGGGTTTACTTTATAAAGAAAGGTGTACTGGACCAAATTTTGCTAAAGAATTTTAGCAATGATCTTGAAACATTGCTAATGAAAATAGGCGTTAAAATAAAGCTGGAAGACACCATTAATGGCAAGAAACTTCAGGAATTCTACACAGAGTTTTAGATGACCTTGAGGAAGGACTGGGGTAATAGCAAGAGGATGAAAGTACATAGTATAAAATAGCTGGTTATGCAATTATGTAATAACAAACAATTTCTGGTATTGGCTGGGAACTCCTCATATGGAAATGACGAAGGGCAAGAAGGACTTAAGATGACTAGCTGAGGACAGAATGATTATGAATACTAACAGGGTGTGGAAATGAAAAAGCAAAGATTCTTTAATGCATTAGAAAATATATTTCCAATAGAAATGAGAAAGCGTTAGTATCGCTGTACTAGGCATCAGGCACATGTCTTCAATAATATAAAGTCAAACACTGATCCCTCACGTTTAAGAAAAATGAATTCAGGCTTGAAGGCTGCCAATAAGCATTACTTGGACAGTCAAGCAAATCAGAAATAGAAATACTTTCAGCCTAGTGAAACCTAAAAAATTCAGTAGCTACAGTGTCTTCTTTGTAAGTACATTAAAAAAACAAACATCAGGAAGTAAGTCTATAATTTTAGCAGAAAAAGGTATAAAATTTCCATGACTAAAATGTTGGCTAGTAGTTAGAAACAGGTTTCTAGCCATTAGAGTAATAAAGTTGTAGAACAGACTTCAAACAGGACTAGTGGATTCTCTCCAATCCTAACAAAGATTTTTCCATGATTCCAGTCCTGCAGTCTGCATTCCTCCACACAGAATGTCCTGTGGTTTTAGGTTCTGCATAAACTTTCTAACTCAGAAGAACAGAAAGAAAAAAGTTTGTAAAAATGTAGGATATATTTGAAAATGTATAAAATAATGTAAATATAATAAAAAATGTAACAATAATAATTACAGAATAATGAAAAAAAAAGAAGAAATCCTAGACTGGTATTTGTCCATTGACAAACATGATGGGAAGGATGAGAATGCTGAAGATACAAAATCCTTGTGATCTCAAATGACTTCTAAAACATGTAGCTTATTTACTGAAGGGTCCATAGACAACATCATTTCATGACTCATGAGAAAATTAAAAGCTCTTCTTCTTCTCATTCTACTCACAAGTTTCACACAGAAATAAAGACTTTTGTTTCCTTCAGTATCTTTTTCTTTGGTTTAGCACAAATATAATAAATTAATAAATAAAATATTTCCACATTTAGTAGCAGAAAGCACCACCTAAACCTAATAATGTGATCTCCTCAGCAGTTTGATGTTCTTTGAGTCAATTGTCCCACAACACCCCACCTCTGTGCCTCTGAGTCACTTAAATTCTGACTCATTTTCTTGGCTTGTTACAGGTAAGTAAAAAACTCACTCATAAGTCCTTTAGTGCCCACTGTGGAGGACACCACCACTAGCAGCTGAAATCACTACCAAATACTGGTATTATACATATCAAAAAACAAATTTAGACAATATCCTTCACTAACAAAGTTTCACCTAAAGACCTGATTCCAGTTTTACATACTGACTGGATACCAGCAGTGTTCCCTTTTTTGTGTAGAAAAAGGAGCACTCAGCCCACTGGACTCTTTCCAAATGAAACTGATTTTTTAAATACAGTGACTCTGTCAGAAAATACCTACATGTATAAAGTAAATGATCAAACTGTCTGTCCAATTTAGTTAACTCTTCTAACATCACAGACTTTTATCCTGACTTATCTGAAGACTACAGCCAGGTAGGAACTGAAAAATGTATACCAGTATAAATCAGTCATTTTAGAAATAGGGGAGAGGAGCCAGATCTTCAAGCACAACATTGTTTTGCAAACATAAGGGGGAAAAAAAAGTGTTAAACTCGGACTTCATCTTTTGTGTGCATTACATAACTTGAAACAATTAGGAAGAGCTAGAAGAGTCAACTGACCTTTTATATAGCTTTAAATAGTTGCTATACATAAAAATAGAAAGAAGAATTTCAGAATATGCCTGGTTATTTCTGTATAGTAATCCTCTACATTCTTTTGCTGAGTAGAAAAAGAACACAAAATACAAAGTTCTGTCAACTAATAAAGAAAAATTAAGACCCTCTTCAAACAGACTATATTTTCCTATGTCACTGATATTGCACACATCACATTGTGGTTGTAAGGCCTGTGGCATAGAACTAGTTTCTTGGTATATGATTCGAGGTATCAATGCTAATCTTTTATTAGGGATCTTGTAAGACTTTGACTTTAAATAAAAAGGAAGTGTTTTAAAAATAGTCCCATAATATCAAAGAAAACATATTATTTAAGAAGGTTTTTTTTTTTTTTCCAAAGAGTTTCCAGGAAACAGGGATAAATTTAACAGGGAAGTATTTGATTACAAAGTCATACCCTACCTATAGTGTAAAACGAAACTTCACAAAATGTGTCATATGGGAACATACAACCAGCCTGATGAGAATATATACGACATGAGGCAGATCCCCTCAAAATGAGATAAGCTCCATCAGTCCATCCCACTGCATTTCCTAACAGTCCATCAGAACACTAGCTGTTTCTTACTACAGTACCTGAATTCCTGCTATTAATCCACATTGGTCCAGCTTCTCTCAGTGGGTTTGCTTCCCCTTTCACTAGTCATATCCAACCACATTGCCTCAAAGGCAATCTGCCAAACTTCATATTTTCTGCGTAAGTCTAAACAATATCATTCACTTAAGCTTCTATCTCCCCTCGGTGTAATCCACTCGAACAGCTCCAAGGAAACCAAACTCAGCCATGCTGCAACTTTCAAATCCCTATTCCTCCAGCATTCCAGGAACTACATGGCAGTATTCTGCGATATTTCAGGAAGGAACAAGATACAGGAGGACATATGTCAATACACTCTAGAATTCCTTCTTTCCAAGAAAGTCAAATTATAGTTGGCTACGAGATGTAGCACTGCTTCCTGACTTCCTTCATTAGTTAGGAATGATTTTCAGGGAGGAGATGGACAGAAAGATGCAGGAGAATGAGCCTTGAAAGGACATGAATGCAAATGGGCTTGATATAGAAAGGCTGTGTGTGATACATTGCCTTTGTAAAACAACTGCTGGAGTTAGCTGCTCTGGCTTTGAAATAAAAACTGATGAACTTTGTATTTCCTTTTCAAACCATGGCAAATCAAAACATCAGCTTTTGCAAGCAAGTATGGACAATTTACATCCTAAGGGCTAATTTCCTAGAATATGTGTTTGCCTGAAAACAGGAAGTGATAATGGAACAGATTCAGCTGATTTTCCTACTAATGAAATATTAAAAAGAAAAGAAAAGAAAAGCCTTGAGAGGAACAGCAAGGAAAAAGTTATTTTGGTTACAAAAATATAATTACAATGTTCCTGATAGTTCAAGACAACAAGAAACTAATTTACATGATAATTTTCTTAAAAAATTAAGATTATATTTCTTTCTGTGCAAGCCATTCATTTTCAAGTCACATTCCTCTTGCAAGACGAAACCTCTGCTTTTCCTTCATAGAGAGAATAGAAGCACATACTTGGATCTTAGGCTCTAAGTGTATCTGGGAATATATGCTGCCAATGTCAGAAAATGTAATTTCTGTTTCCTTATATTGAGTTCAATGTTATCTATCTTATCCTTTCTGCCTTTCTTCCATGTATAAGCCTACAATATGCACACTGGACACAGTTTCATTGCTGTAAATGGCTAGAGAAACCGGGACATTGTTCAGGAAGAATACTGCTTGAAAATACAGTATTTGTTGCTTAGGCAGAATATTATTGTTCAAATTCTTCTTTGCACATCTACATTTTTTGACCTGTAGGCTAGAAAGGATCTGGTGACATAGTTTTTATACGGCAAGGAACTGATGATGAAACAGTACTTTTTTAGTGCATTTACCAAAAAAAAAAAAAATCTGAAAAGAAAAAGAAAAGGAAAAGGTAAAGGTAAAATAAAAGCTAAAAGGCATGAAGTTCTATTTCCTGGAACTTAAATAGAAACAAAAAGGGAGTGTTTTCATTCCTCTCCATTTCAGGTCTCTTTCAGCCTGTACTCATCGAAAAATTTCTCTCATCCTTTTTTTTCATAATTCTGCTTTATGTGTTCCTGTTTATGCCTGCTTGACTGCTTTGTATCCGTTTATGTGGTGGTTTTTTTGCTGCTTCTCTCTTACAAAACATTAGAACTGTCATAGCACAGTGCATGTTTTCCTACTTCTAATTATGGGGAAGGAACCTCTTGGATCTTACAGTCAATTCTTTAACCAGCTTAGCACATAACTTTTCCTTGGAATCACATTTGGTCATGCATGTTGCATATAATCTACTCTATCATGTAGCTGGTTTCATTTTTCATTTTATTCTGACACAAATCTTTGATACACACCAGTTTCTATGAGGTTCAGCTGGCCTGAAATACAACTCAAGCTCCTTAATATTATTCTGGCAGTGGAAAACATGAAGTATGTGTAAACTAAGCTATATCTCTATAAGTTGTTTTTAACTATCAGAATGATGTAGAATCTAAATGGCATTGTAGGCTATTTTATAACATTTTCTACTAATTGATCTAGTGATAGCTTAAGAGTATTGTTGAAAGAAAAAATGGAATGCTGACAAGCTCTGTTTGAGAACTCTCTTGGAGCTAGCTATACTGCTACTTTAGTCTCAAGAATGTATTGAAAACATTTACTTCTGCAAAAACATTTTCTTAGAGAAAACCAAGAGGATGCACTGCAATTCTGCAGCACAGAGACACAGGCAATGAATAAATATATTAGCTACTTTTTTTCTACACTATCATGCATATTTATTAATTTGTAAATTAAGTTTTAGCAGTACAAGCAGGTGTTATGCTGACAAATAAGAAAACTGAAGGCTTATTACTATTCAGCAAACACATGTTACACAAGCCTACTCATCTTACTCAACAAAATGTTCTGAAAGAGCTTACCCTGGAAAAAGAAATTACTCCATTTGGACTCTGGCTTACTTATACTGTGTAGAAGTCTGCCATTAAAGTTGCTTTGTAGCTGTTACAGTCTATTAAAATTTTACGTATCAATGTATCCTCTGGAGTTAATATATTTTTCCAAAAGTGGTCCAAAAAATGACTCTTTTCCTGATTAGATTTGAAGCAGTAACAGTTTTATACTGTGATACCAGTCTACTGAATTAGTATTAGTCAACTGGAAATGCATCTGGGATGGACACGGTTCATAGACATGCTGCACTTCTTAAACAAATACAGTGCATCTTACCCTCCAACAGATGTCTAAAGCTAGGTACTGCAAATCCCATTCCTTGTGCTGCAGGGCACACAATACAGACTCCAGAGCTTGGATATATTTAGCTACAACAACTTCTGAAATTGCTATATCCACTTTCCAGGTAATGTCATTGTTATAAAGACTTTTCTAATTTTACTACAACATAAGTATTCCAGAATTTATAGATACAAAAGTGATACATAGAAGTAGGGAAAACAAACAAACAAGCAAACAAACACACACGTTCAGAAGAGTTCTAATTATAATGGTATCTCAGTCAAAACAGATGCTACCATATACCTGGTAAGACCTCATTTTTAGTTAGTCTGCTGTATGGCACTTTCACATTCATCATAGGCTAAAATGAGAATATGTCCCTTTAATGAGAGAACTGAGCATGAAGCTACAATTCAAGATCAATGAAATCACTAGTGTGAACTTGTTTTTGTCTTGGGTATATGCAGCTTTTCGTAAATGAAGTATAGGTCTCACTTAGGCCCTGTAGCTGAAAAAAAGAATGTATATTCTTTAACATAGTTTGTCTAATCCATTTTTATACCCCTATAAAATTTCTGAGAAAGGGAGCTTTTATTGTCTCTAACAAAATCCTTAAGAGACATCCTTTTATTCTGTGAAATTTAATTCCTAAAGTTTCATAAAGACAGATCTGCTATAGGAAATAATTAATAGTTTCTTTTCTTAGGAGCAAATTTGGGTCCTGATGGCCGGAAAATTATTTTACCACCTTGTCAGTCTAATTATTAAACTGAAATATAGAGATTATCCAATTATTTTGAATGCTTCAGTGCAAGACAACAATGAAAAAATCTTGTATATAAATCATTTAATTATATAAAATTCTAATTGAAATAGTGCAGATCTTCAGTTGGTACAAAACATGAACAAATAACAATGCAAAAGCAATTGTAGGATTTTTTTTTTTTTTCTCTTAATAACAATATCATTAAATAGCAATTTAACATTACAGCTACAGGCCCACTCAGAACGAACAGAAATGTGGCACTAATAAATGTCTTGCTCTTGTTTTTTATTGAATTAAATTATTATATGTGTAATTCTATCACAGTGATTAGCCAAGGTGGATATAATAAAACATGCTCTGTAGTGTTTAATATGAGTATGAATCTGGGCAACCAATATTCACTTTAATCTTGGTAAGTCACTGAGAAAATATATCAAAGCTTACCTGGCTTCAGGGAGATCAGGAACGTTAACAAGCATGTCCACAATAAAATGAAATTTCTGAAGTCTTCCTTTGGAGGAACTTAGGATATTTAAGGCTCCCTACAGAGATGCTCACATTCCTTGTTTGCTTAAGATATTTCAAATAGGAAAATTTTTTAATATAATATTTGCTGAAATATAACTTGTGAGCCTTCTATTATTATTTAGGTTAAACCATTCTTTCAGTCATGAACATTGAAATGATCTTTGGAAGTTACTGTAAGTATATGCTTATGAGTCACTTTCACCGACTATTTTTTAAGCATAATCGTAACCCAAAGGCCTTGCACTAAAGTACAAACATACAAAACATACATGGGCTGATGCCTTTTTTTTCTCTTGATGACACTAACAATTCTTAGTGTCCTGCATGTCCACAATACCTGCGCAAAGTCAATCCTACAAAATGTCAGTAGCTGAGGGTAAAAACAGAAAAGGTTCTTTTTATAGCCTCAATGAATGCATACGTATTTCAACTATATAGAGGTCACAGGGTACTCTACATTATTTTATTTGCCTGTGCAATGCATTGAAGACTAGAGCAGCATGATCCTTTCCCAGATATAGTAAAGGTGCATTAACTATCATATATCATGTAGTAAGTTTAGAAAATGGGTCTATCAGTTTTCAGCATTACACATTTATTTGGATTGTTAAAATCTTGTAAAAGGTATGTCTTTATGTATTCCTTCGCACTTCTGTTTAAAACAAATCATCTTAATCCCCTGTAATCTAAAGGAACACATCTGACATCTCCATTTCGTTTGTCCTTCATGGAACATTCCTAGAGATACCATAGTACCACTATTAGTAGCAATGGGTCAAGTCCCAACATCCATCTGGATTTCTTACAAAGGGAAACCCGGAAAGTAATGTTTTTGCCTGAATAACACCTGTGAAGAACTTGACAGCTGAGTATTGCAGCATTTGGCCCAGATTTGATAACTTTATTTTTCCATACAAGAGAACAGCCTGCAGTGGCAGGCCAGCAGTGGTAGGCCAGCAGCCAATTTCATATTTGGTGGAGCTCTACTGCACTCAAAAAATTTGCTCTATGAGTGATTTTAATCCAAAATGTGTCTTCATTAGAGATGGCTTTAGAGTGCTCAGAAAATATTTCGTGCCTCTGTGTACTCACAGAGTATATCACAGCCTATTTGTATGTATTTCTTACCCATGTGCCCCCTATCTCCTGATATCCAAATCAGCACTGAAGTGATAAAAACATCATGAAGACAAGCATAAAAGTTTCCTGTAAGCAAGTCCTTTCTCCCCCATTATCCTCAGGCAACTCATTTAGGCTGATGACAGAAGCTTATCTACAATAGCAAATGGAAAAGATTCTAATGACTCAGCCCAGTGAAAAGATCTTTATTCACGGCTATTTCTCTGTTGCTTACACCAGTCTCTTAACTGGAACAGACTACAAAAGCAATGGGACTGACATAATTTGACAAAAGATAACAAATGTAAAAACTGGTACTACATATTGCATGCTGATAAGACAGAATTCACCTGAAATGAAGTAGTTATAGAAATGGCAAAAGAATCAAACATAAGATGAAAATAAATGCCAAGAACTGGCTCCAACTGAAGCACTGAGCCCTTCTGGTAAAGCACTATCATTGCAGTAAGTGCCTGTGGACATGAACAGAATACCATCCTTCTGCGAATTGATTTGGAAGATTATGTATCCCCTCCTTTGTCTTTCCCATTCAGCTTGGCATCTGATTGCAAACTAACTTGTAAATGCAGTGGTAAAACTGCCTCAAAGAGTTTAATCTCTTCTGGAGCTGACAAGTGAAGGCAGATATACTACTTAGTGCTGATTTTTACACCAAGATCATCCCAGGTTTTTATTCAGGGAGGTGCTGGGATTGAATGTTTGTAAGGAAAAAAAAATCAAAACCCCCCCCCAAAAAATTATAATAGCCTTGGGTTGTAATTGTCAAGCAGTAATTTAAAGAACAATTTAAGAATACTCATAAGCAAGGAAGATACCCAGCCTACACTGTTTTATGTTGCAGCTGTGCCAGTTACTCAATACTCTTAGAACAGTTAGTACTAGATGGAACACATACTTCAGCACTTGAGATTTTCTCTTATATAACTAAGGCACAGAAAATGAAGGAGACTAGTAGAGGCACAGGTGTAAAATATAACATTATTTTTTCTGGTATCCTAGGAAGTATCATAAAATAATTTGTAGGAAAATACAGTATAATAGCAAGTGAATATTTTGATTACTGGATATAGATGAACACCATCTTTCTGCTGAGGGAAAAAAAAAAAGGTAATCATGCTGTCCTGCTCTCCTGTTTTTTGTTTTTTTTTTTAACTAAAGAAAGCACTATCAGGTATCTGTGTTAGAAACTGAGTTGAGAAGCTGAGTGCACCTTTTGCTGCACTGAAAAGTTTTAGCTTTGCTGCATGTGCATTAGCCTCTCTCTCATCATTCACAAAACAACCGATAATAATTATAGGAGAAAAAGGCAAACTATTTTGGTTACCCAAATTTATGCAAAGACTCAAAACAGAAAAAGTCTGTATTGATAAAAGCTGCCTGTCCATTTCTTTAATTGCATTATGTTCAAAAAGGCATTTGCTAATTGTAGGTCAAACAGAAATGAATATTATGACATAAAATGAGTGACCATCTCTAATTCTGTCTGTAGAGTAACAAATTGCAAGTAAAATTGGATCGGGGTATAATTTATGCTATCTACTGTAAAATTCATCAGCTAATGGGATGCAAACTTATCTTCAGTACTTCTATTTTAAATGAAGAATACAATGGACCGTGGCATACTCTACTTAGTACTTAAACAATAATACAAAAATCAGTTTTGTGGAGTTTTGCAAGTCCACATATGTGCAGAGGCCCACAGGAGCCAATGCTACGTGGTGAAATTACATTAAAAATTGACACATTAGCATGAGCATACTAAGGAATTAATTAAGAGTATTTGGGAGAGGCAGGGTAAAGAGGTGGTCATAAAAGCATAAATGAAACATTTAAAAATGGCAAAACTAAACCCAGAGCATTTCTTAAAAAAATACTGCCATTATAATGGTCTATCTCCAGAATGGCAGCGGGAGGCTTAGATGCTACTGGGATAATACTTACATTCTGAGATTAAGGTGGTAGTAGTACTTTAAGGCTCTGGAGTAGTACTTTGGTACTGTGAGTACTTTGAGAACTCTTCTTGATCCTAAATACCAAAGAGAGATTTTACTCAAACTGGGGTGTATGGTAGCACAGATCCATTGACTTCAGTGGAGTTTTGCCTATTGATTCCAGTAGAGAACTGAGAATTCAAAATGACTTTAAGCACGGCAATATGAGTTATATATATTTTTAGGATGATACTGCCATCTAAGGTAGTTTTATAAATTAAAGTATGTTTTGGGAGTGCCATGATCTAAATTCAGTCTGGTGAGATCAAGCTTTCTTAATGTTACATTCTGTTCACTGTAACACTGTATCTCCAGAAGTACACATTTCACAATTGCTAGTAATGGGCCATAGGTTTCTTTTAACTCCACAAAACCTCAGAATTAGGACTTGCCAAGTTTTTGTCTGGTCTTACTTTGGCCAGTCTGGAACTTTGTTTTAGTCCATTTAGTTGTGATAGCAACTGTCTAACAGTCACGTGACTACTACCTAACTTGTTTGAGCTTTAGCTTAACGTTGTGCAATTGCATGGCATAATGCCTGTTGTTATAACAGTTTTCATATATTCCTATTACTAATACATGGCCATAACCAGTAGCTATTCTGTGCACCATGAACTGTCTATGAACCTGTGAACTATCTACGAACCTGGAATACGAATACAGCATAGAACAGTGCAGGAACGGGAGGATGGCAAAGGCCTCAAAAGCGCAAGCACGGGATGATGATACCAGAGGTGCAGGTCTGTAAACATGTCAGCAGTGGTCAGTTACTGGCCACCTTTGGAGTGCAACCTTGACAGCTGGGTACAACTGCTTCTACAGATAACAAAGAAAGCAAAGAGTAAGCACTCAACATATGTAAATTGTATCACATACTGTAAACTTGACATAATGCAAAATAAAAGACCAATGAAGCAAGAACAAATAAGGAGATGGCATTAGAAAACATATGAAAATACTCCAAGCAGACCCAAGAGTAAGGTGGAAGAAACCCCCACCATCAACCTCATGTTGCCCATGAAGAGCTTGGGATACTGATTGCAAGGGTATGGCGGGGGCAATGCCTGGACTCCTGGCAGGGACAGATATGCAAACACAAGGCACACTGTGGTCGATACTGAGTGTTTATTACCTCTGCGTCTGAGTGGAGGTTCCCCAGCGATTCCCAATCGAGGCAATAATGGAGTGGGAGAGTCCCTGGCACCGCTGAGCATCGGTCCATGGTGAGGAACGCCGGGGGGGCACTATATGAGGTTTTTATGTACTATACACATGCGCAGTAAGCACATGGAGCTCATCACTAATCTCAGTTCAAAGCCTAGGTGTAGCGCCACACTGGCACAGGCTCAGCCACATGACTATGGGTCAACATGCCCTGTTGATGCTCCTTTTCCCATGGAACGGTCTGGCTAATTCCATTGTCTATCGCCTCGACATTCTTCCGCATTTTCCCATACACATGACGATTTGCCCAAACACCTCTCCTTTTTGAGGAAGGCAGAAAACATCAGCCTCAGGACCCATTGGGGGAATTTGAATGGAATACCTTATGAAAGTGGTAGATACCAGGAAGTCTGTAACAATTTTAACCACACTATTGATGACAGTTGCAATAGCTTATTTTGACTAAAAATGTTACTATCATTGTAATTGGCCTAATAATAACTTCTTGATTAGATTGCTAAGACTTTACTTAGACTGTGAGTAAACTCTTGGTTCTGCAGAGATGGTGTGTTTCTTCAGCACACACAAAGCACACAAGGTATGCTATTGCATTATGTAATTTTGTTGAGAGGCAGTCAATCTCTCAGCTAATTGGACACAGCAGAATCATGCTTATGCAGCTAATGACACACAAATCAAAGCTGTATTCACCCTTTACAGCCTTTATTTGCCTACAGAGACATGCACTTAAATATTTATTATACAGTTCCTGTTACATTAAATATATTTTATCCCCAAAGTCCCTTCTTATCATTGAAATAGCCTTACAAATACAAGTTTTATCATGACCATTTCACACACAGGAAACAGATATTTGGAGTATTTCTACATAGTATTCCACCAAAATGTCAAAGCTCCGTCCAAGCAAACATGCATGATTAGAACCGTGCAGTATGATGTGAAACTACCAGCTTGTATCTCAGCTGTGATACCAATGTCACTGTGTGCAGTTGTTCTGATGAGTGTCATGCTCATGTGGCTAGTCTTTCCAGTTATGGAGCTGGCTTTCTGAAAAGCCTAGATACACCTTATAAGATTAACAGTCAGATTCCTAAAGACACTTAAATATACCGAAATGCAGATAAATGCCTGAGAAGAGTTTTTAAAAACACCCTCACACGTACTTGTCATGAAGAGCTCACAAAAAAGGCCTGATTGGTACAAAGAAGAGAATATAAGCCTCTGATCCTTAGTTACTTAGCACTTTAATCACTGAGCTGTCCTTTCCTGTTTGCATTAAGTAATGATCAGAATTACATATTTTCACATCAAATTAATCCCACTGTATCCTCAGTAACAGCTCTGCCACCATGCAGTGTATTATACACTTCTTACTCATAATGCATAGAAACAAATAGAATCTACCTTCTACTTTTCCTTCTGTTAGCTCTGTTTTTAGTTACTAATACAAGTAGATAGGACTCTAAATACAGACAGGGAACAGAACAGATAATCAAACAGAACCAATGCACGTGTAAGCAGTTGCCAAGTCAAAATTCAAACAGACTCAGATTTTATACAGGAACTTCACTTCCATAATGGGTTTGACTAAACCTCTGATTTTCATGCCAGGATTTTGTTTTTGTTTCTGTTTTGTTTGTTTTTTGTTTTTGTTTTTGTTTTTGTTTTGTTGATACTGTCATGAAACAAAGTTTTGTGTATTGCTTGAGCCCACTCCTGTTAGAATAAAAGGTAGCTTAGCATAGAGAGGCTTTGGCAGTAGTCAGCTTCATTTGAACTTGAGAAGAGAGTCTGGTACGGCAGTTATACCAGGGTCATAGATAGCTGCAACAATTTGATTGCTGACTTTGTGAGACTGACTATCATCTTTTGTTCTTCGCAATCATTTTAGAGATCATTTAGGCAACAGATGCAATCCATAGGTGGTAGAATTAGGGAATATTATAGAAGCTTTTAATTTATTCACAAGTTCCATTAATTGTAATAAGATCTTTACGTCACAGATTAGGAAGTGAGCCAGTGCAGTTGACTCACAGAAACTATTTCAAAGTAGGGTCTGTTTTAGTATAATAATAAAAGGGATTGTCTTTCTTTGACAAAAAACATATCCCATGGTTATACAAATGGTCATAATAGCTGAAGGAACAGCTATAATTATAGTTTCAAAAAAGAAACTTTTGATCTTAGGGACTTCAAAATATTTCTGGAAAGCAGAGGAGGAATGTGGAAGATTACATCTGTATCTGTACTTTATTCTTTTTTATGGGACTAGCATTCAGCATATGAGATTACAGAGAAAGGGTCTAAATTTTCTCTTCTGAAAGAAGTTTTATTGGAACAGGATCAGATAGAATAAAGGATTGGATAAATTGACATGTATAAGCGCAAGGCTATAAAGTCTAATGGAAATTCTGTAAGTTAAAGAAAAAAGGCTTAATAGAAGGCATGAAAAACTCTTTAATTCACTTAAGTGGTGTAATACACATCATAATGTTAAGGCAACTTAAAAGTAAACAACAAGGGAGGGAATCATGACAGCCTGTAAGCTGACATGCTATGAATTTTCCATCAGGAAGAAATGGACAAGCAAAGTCATAATTTGTTGAAACAATTATGAAACAAAAAAGATCTGTGATCTACCTCCATGTATGTTTTCCATACATAGTACTGAAAAGTTCCACAGATGCTGTTCTGATGTAACTGGGTTAACTAAGGATAACCCTGTGGCTGCTTCTGATCTGAAGCAAATAGGTGCCACTCGCAAAATTCAATTCAGTTCCCATTCTGCCATTTGAACTTTGTCTCCAGAATAAGAGGTTTGATCAAAGAGTGCCTGAAGATGACAGTTAATGATGATTTCTATCTCAGGATGAGAAGAGCAAAATTAAAAAAAAAAAAAAGTGATTGCAAACACAGAGGAATGGATTGAGGCAGCTAAATAAGTGTCAGAGGAATTTCAGTACTGGGAAATGTTATAAATTAAGCAAGTTTTGCTGTCCCTTCTGCTTTTAGCATCACTCCAATCTAGCTTGCTTCTACCTTGGTGCAAAGCCTTCCTTGCAGTGTTTTTCTAAGATAAGTACTGAACAAACTTAGAGATCATACAATTTATTTAATACAAAAGGACTTCAAAACTGGATGTCACCTGGATATTAGGGCCAATTCAATCTACCTTGTCACATCAATTTCATATAGATGTTCCACTGAATATGAGGTCAAAGATTAAGCTTGTTTGAATTCAGCTCAGCCTGTTGGCATTCTATTGATGATAATTATGAAAATGGATTAGAAGTTACCAGAACAATAAATATTATCATATGTATTTAGAAGCACAGAGGACAGATACATACATAATATACATTGATTACAGATGAGAAGAGATCTAGAAATGAACAGATGGTATCTGTTAGGTTCTGGGACCAATATGGTGGTGATGTGATTGATAACGTTTAGGTCATTGATTCTCAAAAAGGTTGAAAAATAACAGAAAAAAAAAACTGATTATACAGAAAGATAAACTTCTAAGATAAAACATAGAGAAACAGGTCCAATTACTGTTTGCAAGCCTTTACGGAAACTAAGTCTGCAAACTAATTAATTACTGACAATTAGCAGTCCCCTGGTTAGTGTAGAGACCCACAGCCAGTAATTAATGCTGGCTCCCCTATCCCACTTTAGAGGTAATTAAATTGATTTTCATAGCTAATAAAACTTCTCATTCATATTTGGACTTGAGTTTGGATTTAAACATAAGCTGATAAGGGAGGATTACTTTTTGGAGGATAGTACAAAGACATATGAGTCACAAGTAGATTGTACTTCCAAAAAGGTGAGAAATACTAAATTGAATCTCAGAAGTTCTCTTAACTTTTTCAGCAGGCTGATTAAGTTACACATAAATGGGGCATTTTCTGAAAACAATACTGCACCAGTACCTTTTTCAGTTTATATGTGGTTAATACGATCTGGAAGGAATATGTACAGGAACTTAATACAGGATTCTTAAGAAAACAGGACTCTGGGCTGATTAAATCAGTTCTTTGCCTGTTTTTTTTTTTTTTTCTTGATAGAACAGCAGAACACCAATACATCAACCACAATTTGCCCTTCTACCCCCTGACTCTCACCCCCCAGAATTATGCAGAGAAACTACCCCTAGTACACAGAATGGGATAAATTATGTGTTTTGTACTGTAATGTCCAAAAATTTTTTTCCTCATAGGAAAACTGAGGAGTATTAAAATCATTAAGTAGACATCAGCTCCTCACTGGTACTTTAGAACTGATCCTACTGGGACTGCTGAAAGAAGGACTCCTACTAAACTCTTATATTAGTTTTATTTCAGTGAAAAGCACAGATTTGGGTTCTTCCCCATGAGTAATAATTATTTTTTCTTTGGTTTTATGTCTCTATGGTAACTCTCTCTTTTCAGATTTTGTTGTGAATCTGTTTCACCTTTTCCCTGGGAAAGCACAGACGTGATCACTGTCCTGGAAACAATGTAAATCATTATTTTAATAGATTTTTACAGTCTTTATATAAACAGGTAGAAACCTTAGCCTCTTTCACTTAACACAGTACTTGAGCTTGAAGGAAGCAGAAAAAACATTATTTCTGCAAGTGTCTACTTGATCATGTCTTCTGGGCTAATTTCTGTTTTTCTATACACTAATTAAAACAATAGCTCTTCATGCTCAGTTTATCAATGTAATAAAAAACAGTTTCAGCTAATTTCCTTTCTTTGAGAATTTTTTTTCTTTTTTTCTTTTCCTTTTTGCTTGAATATTTTTTAATTATAATGCAAAAACTGTCTTACAGGAAATTAAAGCTTTATTAAAATACTTGGGACCACAAATTTTTAGCTAAAACTATGTCATCCTATCTGATCTACGCTTTCAGTCTTCTGAAAGACTAAGAAAGCTGAGTCTTGATATACAAGTTATATATTTGGATGGGACTGTTTATTTAATTGCCTTAGATTTTACAAAGTTATAGAATAGTATTGGATACTAGTTTTTCTGATGAATTTAGTTTCATGGAATTATTTTAAGAGCTGCATAGTTTAAATAGAAGCCAAATGCAAACATTTGTTATAGCTCTCCATGTTCAGTTCACCTCATGGTGCCATACCTACTTTAATGGGTGGGCATCAAATTATGTAAAACCTTACCATTTGTCTTGTTAATATTTGTGTGTATTTCTTTTTTTTTTTTACTTTGTACTCATGCAGAGGTTTGGCCACTGTGCAAAAACTTAATTCAAAAGCAAATAAAGAATAGAGAGCTCTCAGCCCTGCCACCTTATAACAAACTAGTCCTCTAAAATCCCAGCTGGATTTTTCTCAGTAAACAAATAAATAAATAATGGCCAAATAGCCAGTAATTCCCCCTCTTTCAATTTGTAAATTGCCTAGAAACAGATTTTAAAATGTCTTGAACTTTATTTATTGTAAAATATTTCTTTTGACCAATCACTTTCTTAAGAGCATTTTATTGACAAATATTTAGTATTCACAATTCAGCAAGTTTTACTTCAATATATCAGCTACACGGTAGCTTCTGATCAGTTTTCTGCTTTAAAAAATTAAGATTACAAATCTGAAATTCACTTTCTGCAAATACTCCTGTAATTTTCAACCACAATTCACCGTTGCAATGAAATTCTTTAGAGTAAACTTATTTATTAGACTATTTGTGAGATGTTAACTCAGATGCAAATATAGTCAAGCAGCTGATTTATAAAGTCAAATGAATATTCATAGTCAGCATTTTGTATGCTGTGCTCTAAAATCAACCTCCTGCTGCCAAGAAAAGTCAGTGGAACAAGAGCATCTTGCAGTGTGCCCAGAGAGTCATTCCTTCTTCTCCTGCTTAAACAAGAGGCAGTGCAACCTTTTAGTGAAACCAGAATGCTACAGTATTCAAGCAAAAAGACTTTTTATTTGCATTCGGGCAATTTCAGATCAGGCTTTTCATTCCACGCTAACGTATCCCATTTCTTTTTCTCTCCACCTCCGTATCACTAGTTGGTAAAATTATCTTAGATGTAGATAGCCCTCATTTACCTGACTTGTAGTACTGATTTGAATAAAAGCATCCCTACTTAGCAGAAGGCCCTAGATACTGTATGAAAAACAATCCTCAAGTGAGAGTGGCATACCTTTTCTCATCAAGTCTATCTGAGTTTGTTACAGTATTTATTAGAATAAAACCTTAATCTCCAACATGAATATGCTAACCATCAAGTTACCAAGTCATTTTCTCTTTGCTACAATGTATATTCAGTCAGATGTAGTATTTTTTAATGATGAAAGTGAAAGCACACCACCACAAATAACCTGGAGCATGGTGGATAAAATAGCCCAGTGGCTGAGCCACTCTCTTGAGTAGGAGAAGCATTGAAAGGAATTTTCTCCATACCACGAAGAGCTGGAAGCTAGGTTTGGACATATTGTGTTCAGGTAATATTCCAGGCCATGCTTTTTTTTGTTTTTTTTTTTTTTCTTCAAAAGATCAACCTGTGTTTTGAAAAAAAAAATCCAAATCACACACCGTAGATAAGGTATTCAGAGCAGCATCTAGACTGGAACATGTTGCTGGTAGACACTCTGACAGCTGGTATATTATGTTGGAAATTGTGCAGGTGTTTAGCATAATGGCACAAATTCAGGGAACTTCACTAGCAGAAATGTAACAGCTTAGAGAATGTAGATGTTTCCAACATTAACTGGCAGATATGGAAGGTTTTTGAAAGACATTTTACATCTAAATTGATTAATTCATCAGTTTGGGGAAATAATCTCCAGCCTCAAGGCCAAAGTGTGCAGAAAGTCTCCTTTCTACAGTGATTAGGGATTGCTTCTTCTATAGCAGACTGGTGTCACCACAACGCACAGCCTTTGACTCTGGGTTTATTCTGATACCATGCTGTGCCCTATGGCCCCAAGACAATAATTTTTGGTATGTATTTTCTCAGATCAAACGTGTATGAAATTATGTGAGAGTGTACTTCAGCTCAGAAGTATGCTTTTGTTTATAGTTTGAAAATATGGAGATGTGCTGCATGATTAGTGTCTGGCAGAAGCTGCTTGTTAGGGTGCCTGAGGGTGCAAAAGTTGGTGGGACAGTGTTACAGGACTGCGTAGGATGGAGAAATCCAAATCTATTGAGGTCATATTGTTCCTGTCTAGTGGAACGAATTCCGGGAGTGCACTATCTACTGCATTGTGCTAAGATTTGGTCTTTAAGAAAACCACTTGGAGTGGTCCAAAAGAGAGACAGGAAGCATACACCAGTTCTTTAGTGTGATGATCAGGGTTCAGTGCTCAGGTTTACTCCTTACACCCTCTTTGATTCAGCATTATTGATACCCTCTTTCTGGCATGAAATGGTTGCAACTGAAAGAGAGAGAAAGTTAAAATGACATTTTGTTTCTGTGATAAAACCATCAACACATTAGACGTCTAGGTGTTTAATTTTCAGTTTCACAAACAGAAGATATTACATCTAACTATATATCCAGGTAACATTACTTCCATATAACTTCACTCACATCACTATAGTTTCCCAAAAGCCTAGGCAGCATGCTTCATTTTGAAAATAGCACCTTTGATGGAATTCAGTTTGAGATTTAGATGCTGAAATATAGCAGACTGTATGGAAGTATCTTCATATGAGCTAGTGAATAAGCCCCCATTATAAAGCTTGATTTACTTGCCTAAATGCAAATGCCTACTGCCATTTGTGGTATCCTAAGGTATCACAGATATCATAGACAAACAAGGAAACTCATGTCCTTCTGAGTGATACACGCGAGCTAGTGCATTGCAAATGGCATATGAGGAGACAACTTAATCATGCCGACAGTCAGTGCCAGGTGCTGAGAGTAGTTTAGATGGCTGGTACAAAGGGTTTTATTCATTTGCCTTAACACAGGTGTCCAGTGTCATGTGAGATACCATATGAGTATCCACCAGATCTCCAGGTGGTGCTCCAAGAAGGAAAGAGTTGTCCCTTTGGTTCTATGTCATATCTGCCAGCCCTTGCAGATGTTGGTTGCATCTCAGTCAGCATTAGACACCTATGTTTAGGCAACTGAATCAAGTGCTAGGTGTCTATTTCTGTCTGAACTGAATAACTCTGTAGACTCCATTTACTATACTGACTAGATATTTACAGCTAGAAAGAGAGGTCATTCAACCAGATATGTAGATAGCTTACATGCAGACGCCTAAAGAGACATACCTCAATCTTGTACTGAATCCTATTCATTAGGCTTGTATTATGAACAATTCCATTACTTTGAGAAAAGGGTGTTAACTTTAGAAGTTGTTAAAATGTTGGAAACAACAAACTACAATCCACACTATAAAATGTTACAGGAAGTGAACTCCGAACATTAGCAGTAAACTTAAAATACTCCTCTCAGTTGCATACTATAGTAATTTTCAAAATCATGGTTCTGTTTCTAAAATATCATTGATTTTACCTGGCACTCTCTTCTGTAAGTTGCTTATTGCTATTTACAATTTGAAGGGATTGTGTTCACCACCTTCGTAGATTTGGATCAGTAAGCTGGGAAATTGTGCCGCAATGGAATTGCAGGATATTAAAGACTGATTTGCTCTACAACTTCTTAGAGGAAAGAAGACTCAAATATGACTTAATGGGAATAAATAATTACAATGACTAAAAATACACATTTTTCACTTATATGAGCAGTATTTGTAAGTCATCCCAAATGAAAAACATGCAACGATAGCAAACTTTAAAACCTTTAAAATTTGTACCAACAAAAGAATCAGATCTTCAGCTTCTTAAAGCTTAAGATACAATTATGAATTATCAAGGTCAAGTGTTAATTAAAAATCTAAAAAACAAAACAAAACTATAAAATATAAAATGTGCTGATAAAATCACAAATATACTCTTTAAATGAAATATGTTTTTTAACATGCATGCATATTCAGATCATATAAAATTGGTTTTACAGCATTATTAATAGCAAGATATCATATCTTCATGCACTTTTATGTTGGTAGTTCTTACAATTCATAATAACGAATCTCTTTTTTTTTTTCTGGTTGGTATTTGCTTCTGTATGAAACCAGTGTTACTTTAAAAAATAGATGTACTTTTTCCAATTAACAATTTTTCCAGCTCTAGGACAAGATTCCAATCATCACTGTTGTTCTCATGACATCAACTATATCATGCAAATTGAGCAAGATGGAGATACAGAGCTTCAGAGCAGCATAGTCTGTGTCTCTCTCTTACATACACACCATAGAATTATTTAAAATTAGCTTTTACAGAATCACAGAGCTGGAAAGGACCTAAGCCCATCTTTCTGGTTCAAAGAAATATCAACAATACTGAGGTCATTGTTGGTGGATGTTGTCTAGTCTATTCTTCAAAACTTTCATAATAGTGCCTCCAAAACCTCCCCACACGTGCTATTCCAGTGTTTCATTATCTTGCCATTATTTTTTCCAGTGACACTGATGACTGATCTATTTTGTGATCTACTGTATCATTATCTCCAGTTCTGCAAAACTGCTGCATAGTTGTTCCCTCTCCTATATCTATGTAGTTATTTCTGCCTAACTTAGTACATTTCACACAATCTATAGTATTATGTAGAATTTTATCATATTCCTCAGTCCATTTCTTTAATGTTTCAAAATCTGTTTGAATTCTATTCCTATCTTCCAATGTACTTGCAGTTTATCCTAACCTGGCATCATCTGCAGAACAGGCATATTCACTGTTCAAGGTCATTAAATCAAATACTGAATAGCATCAGACTTGGGAAAGAACCTTAAAGAACCTCATTTGATAAATCCTCCCATTTTGACAGTGAACCATTAATAAACGTTCTCTGACTGTGGATTTCCAATTAGTTTTTCAATCACCTTAGCATACATGAATTTAGACAATTTTCTTTAGCTTGCATGTAATGCTATCACGAGAAACAATGTCAAAAGCTTTACTGAAGCCAAATACGTGACTTCTAATATATTGCTTCCTTTTTGCCTGTAAGGTCTGTTGCACTATCATAGGAAGAAATAAATTAGTTTGACATGATTTGCTCTTGACTAATCCATGTTGGCTGTTACTTACCGCAGGTCTAAAGTGCACTGGCTAAGGCTGACTTCTGAAATCAGAAGAGAGCTTGTCACAGAAAGATAGTGCCCTATACATCTTCCTATTTTGTTTAGTAATTCTTATAAAAATGTATTCTATTCTGGGGATTTTGTAACAAAAATGTCATCTGTCATTATTTTCTGATTAACTCGATTTCCATTACTAAACAGAGATAAATGAACACAAAATATTTTCAAATTACTTAGAAGGCTGAATGATGCTCAGTTTAACCTTGGTAGTAAACTGAAATGAACCTAATGGCACTGTTTGCATGACTAAAGGGGCAGGAATTGGCATGTGATCAATGTTCGATCTTTTAATTAAATATATATCAATTCAGTGTGCCAATGACCTACATAATAAACAAGAAAAAAACTCAAACCTTGCTGCTCACAAAAATAGTTACTTTGGTTATCTGCAAGTATGTCTATTATTGCTCTTTGTTAGGTCATGAACTTATACAATATCAAACATATTCTTAGGTTTTCATGGTTTCACCACATCAATATGTGAACTAATAACTAGGGAAGGATTCTATTTAGAAGAATGTATCAATTCATTGTTGGCTTCTCATAAATACAGTAGTTCTCTATGCACTGTAAGTCATCTGACAAGGGACTATTTTACCCAAAGCAGAGAAATGTGTGGGATGAAATTAAAGGACTGATATACAATATATACACAGAGACTCACATAAGGTCTGTCAAGCAGTGTCAAAGACAATATTCTGTATGAACTTTTATCTGTGTACACACAAGGTCTAAAGTCTCAACAGAACTTCATGGACTGGTAGTATACATACATATACAAGCCATGTATATGGCTTGAGGCCACAAAATGTAGTTGTGATCACCTCTTTTTAAAACTTAGGGTGAAGGCTGTGATGGTGCTGCCAGTGTACCAAAATGACTGGGTACCAAGAGTCATGCATTGGGAAATGAGACACCCACGTTTAATTTCTTCTTCTGTCTACTCCAAAACTATGCCTTCTGGGAAAGTGCCATAACACAGTATTTGAGGAGGCAAAAAGTTGAAAGAATGTTTTCAAACTTATTTAGAGCCTAGAAAACTGGACAGAGAAAAAAATGTTGCTGCTCAGTAGATTACCAATACCTCAGTAGATTACCAGTATTTTGCCTCCATAAAGTGAATCCCAGCTGCTGCTACTTGCCAATATTACATCTATTTGAGTCACTAGTTTCCAAACTCAGCTGAACCTTGACCTCTATCTAATCCAGAATCCTACCCCCTAAATACAGGCAAGAAATTACCTTCTTCTTTAGATCACATCGTTCCTCTGGTCTACAAGCTCTGCAGACACAACATCAACAGGATGGATAGTTTTGCACCCTGCATAGTCTAAACTGGTTCTCAGAGCAATAATTGAGTACCTCCAACAGAAATTCAGTAGTGATTAGAACTAAGTTTACAGTTATTAACTTATTTGAACAATAGCTTTTCTCTTTATCCATATGCATCATGAACATGTTATAAAATGTTCTTGTTTGGTGTTCATTAATGCAATAGTTCTTTGTCTGAATAGTTTTAAAGTTGTAAATATAATCACACATACAATTTGGTCTAATTTTGAAACCAGCCTATCTGACATAGTACTAATTTTGATTGTTTTACAAGAGACTAGCCTAAGAATTCTTAATTCCTGTGTGTCAGATAACTTCATTTCCAGTAACAGGTAAAAAAACAAAACAAAACAAAACAAAAATACACACACACACATAATTACAAGTTAGGTTCTGATCTCTGCTCTTCATCTTTTATTCTGTGCAAAGGAAACAGGGTTTCTATATGCTCTCGATGATCAGCATGGAAAAAGGAACTCAGAGGTAAGCCACATATTTGTCTCTAAATGTCCTGTAAATACAAGGAGCAAGTGTAAGGGCCCTGAGCGCATTCTCCCTCTTCCTGGTGGTTTGGCTGCTAGGTGTCAGAGCCCTTACAGATAATTTTTGAGTGAATTTTGTTAGGACATAGACATCAGTCTAACTAACTGCTGCACTATTTCAGCTCTATAGACTTAATTTATGCAAGTCCCAACTCTTTCTGTGTTAAGCAATAGACAAGAGGTAAGAACTGGGAGGGGAAAAGCAGCTGAAAGCCTCCAGGCTGTACCCCCATCCTCCAAGCAAGATTTCACCAGTATGAGTGTGTAGGGAAGGAGGAATGGTAACCCTCCTCTCTCTGATAGTAGCTGGTGCTCTTTGCTCCTGCCTCAGTCTTTGCTGTATGGCTTCACAGCCTACTGAAGTTAGATCAGAGGTATGTGTGCACCGTTCCTCCTCCTTTGGGCACAGGAGTACAGTACTGCTATCTCAGAGGTACAGCACAGTAACTCACTCTATGTGTTTTCAGAATGGTAACCAATGGACTGGACATGAATTACAAAACCTATCAAAATTTGTTGATAGGCATCTGTGTGAAACTTTGCTTTTACTGGCTGTTTGATCACTTGCTCTCAACTATTCAAACATCCATGGAAAATAAACATGAAAAGGTAAAGAACCTAGCTGAATGGAAGTTTTGTTTAGAATCTCAAGAAACAGGTCCACTTCTGTTTTCTTTATAACTCCCCGTAGCGGCCAAAACAGTCTTGATCCAGGAAATTTCACTTTTATTAATTTATTGCCAATTAACATAAACTTTAGGAATTACTGATTCGGGTATTGAGAAACAAAAAAGACAAAGTGTTAGGAAAACACCTTTCTTTACCTTTCCCGAGGCTCAACTTCAGTCCAACAGCTGTTCTCCCCCCTTCCTAGTCTCAGGTCCGCTGTTCACCACACTTCACTTTCAGGCCCTCCCAATCCTTTCAGTGAGGCCATGGGAGGTTGGGATCAATGCTCAGTGGTTTCTTTCTGCCACTCCTTGCTTTTTATTCTTTTTTTTTTTTCCCCTGCTGCTTCTTGCCTCTTACTCATCTCCTCAGCCCCAGTGCGGTGTGCCTCATGGGCTGTGGCCCCTTTGGGGGCATCCCTGCCCTGGCGCGGGGTGCCTCCTTCCAAGGGTGCGCCGCCAGCCCTGTCCCCTTCTGCTTGGCTCCTCCATTTCGCTTCCCCAAACACGGCTCTTCACACTTCTCCTCTCTCACGTGTCCCCTTTTGTGTGTCCTCCTGTGTCCACTCTCGAGTGCATCCTCACACGTCCCCTCCCGTGTCTCCCCGCGTGTCTCCTGCCCCTCGCGGCAGCTACTGCCCTTCCTGGCACCCGTGTGAGCTGCAGCGCCGCGGACCCCTCTGGGGCGGTGCAGTTTTGGGGCGCGGTGGCCGTTCCCATTCGTTACGGAGCCGGCTGGAACCGGCCGTGACCGGCCCAGGCCGCCCCCCGCACAGGGCGCCCTGCAGCCCCCTGCTGCCAAAACTCTACCGTTTCTGCCCAATACACTCACCTCGCTGCAGAAAGGAAACTAATATTCAGGCAGCTTTTAGCTGCCAACTGTTCTGCTAAGCTGGTAGCTTTTAGAAACCCTTGGGGATGTCACAGATGGGGAGAAAACACTTAGGAGTTTAAAACTGTGTTCTTTGCTTACCATGCAACAGCCTTATCTTTGAAAAGGTAGGTCATATTAACCCTTTGTAGGTCTCCTATTTTTATCTTTCTTCTGGAAATGTAAGTAACAAATGCCTCAAGATTATATGAAGAAAAGATATTAAGAGAGAAAATCTGCTTTATGGCAATCCAAACGTCTCACACTTTTGCTACCACTCCTGTCCTTATTTTCATTTGCTGTTCTCTTTACGCAGCACTCGCAGGGGCAGACCTGGTGGGGGGGCTGCTTTTCGCTAGAACCTGCAACTGCTCCTCTTTTGGGTCAGTGTATTTAGGCATCTTTAGCCCAATGGAAGGAGTCTCTGCAAGTGAGATATACACAACTTAAAAAGTAAAAAGCAATTGTGTGTTCGTTAGCCCACACAAAACATAGCTAGGATTTAATGATCACAGAGGTTAAGCACCAGTGTGCTTGCCAGTACAGGCACACCTTGGAGATATTGCGGGTTCGCTTCCAGACCACCGCAATAAAGCGAGTATCACAATAAAGCAAGTCACACGAATTTTTTGGTTTCCCAGTGCATATGAAAGTTATGTTTACACTATACTGTAGTCTATTAAATGTGCAATAGCATTATGTCTAAAAAAACAATGTACATACCTTAACTAAAAAATACTTTAATGCTAAAAAATACTAAGCATCATCTGAGCCTTCAGCAAGTCGTAATCTTTTTGCTAATGGAGGGTCTTGCCTCAATGTTGATGGCTGCTGACTGGTCAGGGTGGTGGTTGCTGAAGATTGGGGTGGCTGTGGCAATTTCTTAAAATAAGACAGCAATGAAGTTTGCTGCACCGATTGACTCTTCTTTTCATGAAGGATTCCTCTGTAGCATGCGATGCTGTTTGATAGCATTTTACCCACAATAGCACTTTTTTCAAAATTGGAGTCAATCCTCTCCAACCCTGTTGCTGCTTTATCAACTCAGTTTATGTCATATTCTAAATCCTTTGTTGTCATTTCAATAGTGTTCATAGCATCTTCACCAGGAGTAGATTCCATCTCAAGAAACCACTTTCTTTGCTCATCTGTAAAAAGCAGCTCCTCATCCATTAAAGTTTTATCATGAGATTGCAGCAATTCAGTCACATCTTCAGGCTCCATTTCTAATTCTAGTTCTCTTGCTATTTCCACCACACCTGCAGCTACTTCCTCCACTGAAGTCTTGAACCCCTCAAAGTCATCCATGAGGGTTGGAATCAATTTCTTGCAAACTCCTGTTGATGTTGATATTTTGACCTCCTCCCATGAATCACGAATGTTCTTAATGGTGTCTAGAATGGTGAATCCTTTCCAGAAGGTTTTCAATTTACTTTGCCCAGATCCATCAGAGGAATCACTATCTTTGGCAGCTAGAGCCTTACGAAATGTATTTCTTAAGTAATAAGACTTGAAAGTCAAAATTACTCCTTGATCCATGGGCTGCAGAATGGATGTTGTGTTAGCAGGCATGAAAACAACATTAATCTCGTTGTACATCTCCATCAGAGCTCTTGGGTGACCAGGTACCCATTGTCAATGAGCAGTAATATTTTGAAAGGAATCTTTTTTTCTGAGCAGTAGATCTCAACAGTGGGCTTAAAATATTCAGTAAACCATGTTGTAAACAGATGTGCTGTCATCCAGGCTTTGTTGTTCCTGTATAGAGCACAGGCAGAGTAGATTTAGCATAATTCTTAAGGGCCCTAGGATTTTTGGAATGGGAAATGAGCATTGGCTTCAGCTTGAAGTCACCAGCTGCATTAGCCCCTAACAAGAGAGTCAGCCTGTCCTTTGAAGCTTTGAAACCAGTTATTGACTTCTCCTCTCTAGCTATGAAAGTCCTAGATGGCATCTTCTTCCACTATAAGACTGTTTTGTCTACATTGAAAATCTGTTGTTTAGTGTAGCCACCTTCATCAATTATCTTAGCTAGATCTTCTGGATAACTTGCTGCAGCTTCTACATCAGCACTTGCTCCTTCACCTTGCACTTGATGTTATGGAGATGGCTTCTTTCCTGAAACGTCATCAACCAACCTCTGCTAGCTTCAAACTTTTCTTTTGCAGTTTCCTCACCTCTCTCAGCCTTCATAGAATTGAAGGGAGTTCGGGCCTTGCTCTGGATGAGACTTTGGCTTAAGGGAATGTTGTGGCTGGTTGGATCTTCTATCCAGACCACCAAAACTTTCTCCATATCAGCAAGAAGGCTGTTTCGCTTTCTTATCATTCATGTGTTCACTGGAGTAGCACTTTGAATTCCCTTCAAGAACTTTTCCTTTGCATTCACAACTTGGCTAACTGTTTGGCACAAGAGGCCAAGCTTTCGGCCTCTCTCGGCTGTTGACATGCCTTCTGCACTAAGCTTCATCATTTCTAGCTTTTGATGTAAAATGAGAGACGTACAACTCTTCCTTTCACTTGAACACTTAGAGGCCATTGTAGGGTTATTAATTGCCCTAATTTCCATATTGTTGTGTCTCAGGGAACAGGGAGGCCCAAGGAGAGGGAGAGAGTGGGGAGCGGCCGGTCGGTGGAGCAGTCAGAATGCACACAGCATTTATTGATTAAGTTTGCCATCTTATATGGGCACGGTTCGTGGTGCCCCAAAACAATTACAATAGTGACATCAAAGATCACTGATCACAGATCACCATAACAGACATAATAATAATGAAAAGTCTGAAATATTGTGAGAATTGCCAAAATGTGACCCAGGGACACAAAGTGAGCACATGCTGTTGGAAAAATGGCGCTGATAGACTTGCTCGACGCAGGTTTGCCACAAACCTTCAATTTGTAAAAAACACAGTGTCTGCAAAGTGCAATAAAGCAAAGCATGATAAAACAAGGTATGCCTGTATGCTTAAGGTACCTGAAGAGTGTTGGCTGGCCAGGCAGGCATTGGTCAGGAGGGGCAGGGGCAGGGGCAGGGGCAGCCTCAGCAGCTCCCTGGAATGGGGCCTCAGCGCTGCTGAGTTGCCAGGTCCCACCAGCCTTGTCAACACTGGTGACACTGGTGGCTTGATCCTAAGACCCAACGATTCCCAACTACTTAACAAGCCTTCTTTTTTTTTTTTTTTGAGGGGTGGTAGGGGGTGGCAGATTGTATAGTTCCATGCTGGTGCTTTTCTCCTGGAATCCTTGAGCTACTAATGTTTTTTGTCTCAACAGTGCTACCTCTGTCTGTAATTTTATCTTTCCTATCTTTCAGCACTCTTTCTCACAGCGTGCTCGTCGATTTTTTCAGAAGTCTGAGCCAAGGTTATGCTGCTGGGCTACATCAGAGCTGAGCCTTGGATCCTCGGAGCACAGGCCACTGAGCCCAATGGGAGATGGGTTTACAGCAGGGGTTACAGAGAGGGAGAGTTAGAGGGTTACAAGCTTTATACATATTTTTTGTTTATGTGGAAAAAGCCAACAGACATGTAAAAGACAACCAGCATATAGACCGATTAATTATAAATCCTATAAAATTAAAGCTGAACTTTCTTCTGTTAAATTTGTGGACTCTGTAAGAACTTACTGAAAGAAAAGGATATTGAAAATTGGCCCTCATTCATGAGCATTTTCAGCCTCAAAGTCATAAATTCTACTAATGATTTTTGATATGTTATCAGGATTAATGTTTGCAGGTAATGTGATCAAATTTCTGATAGATCATTATGTGAAATCATAATGAGATCATTGAGAAGACATTCTGTGTCCAGCAAAAGTCTAAGAGGTTTTTTTACAGCTCTCCTATTTCTACAAAAGCATATGTATCTATCTATATGGTAGTAAAAGGGGAAGAAAACCCTCAAGTATTTTTGCAAAGGAAAGTGAATCATAGAATGATATAGAAAAAAAGAAGAAAAAAAAGCTGCCACTTTTTCCTACTGAAGTTGAACAGCTATGGCAAATTCAAACTGTTCAGATTTGGCTAATTCAGAAATATTTTTATAATTATATTTGCGATTCTGCTGTGAAGAACAGGAAACAGTCAAGAAATCATCAAGAAACCTTTAATGGGTTTATTTTCTGCAAATTGATTTTCCTTCCTTTATTGGTAATGTTTATGAATTGGGGAGGAGGACTCACATTCTTCCACACAAAAAATAAGAAATAATAAAAAATGTTAATTTCTCAAAATGATTGTGTAAGTTAACTGTGAGTAATCATCATACATAAAATTCCTATATATATATATTCAGCAAGTGCTCTGTCAGAATATCAGGACCCTTCTCCTAGTAGACATTGTGGGTGATAGATAACTAAACATATGGCTTATTTCTTTGCCTCACTGATTTTATTGTTCTTACTTTTGCAAATGTAGCACATTGCATCAAATTGTTATTAATCGTTTTCTAGGTAACAGCATACACCCTCCCAGTTCAAGTAATGAACCTCATCATGACTTTCGCCTTTCAAAAGAAGAATGCTGTAATTCTGAATGATGAATATAATGTGATATAATAACTCTTTTCTGGGAAGAATAATGTGCAGTACCACCTGTGCTGGTAAAGCCATACTGAGCAAGCTTTGTTATAATGAAAGCCTACAGCTGTTTCAGACTGCCCTGAGGCTCAGTGCTGTGTTGGGTATTCTTTATCATTTTTGTACTTTTTTACTGAGCAGTTAGATCCATGCAGGTACAGATATAAATATGTGAACTATTTTTTTTCCACTCAGATTTTCCTTGCTCATTGTGGACAAATATCTGTTGACTACATCTGGATCTTTGACAGCACACATCTCCTGATTCAACCCTTTTTCTAAGCTGGGGATACAAATGGATTCTTATTTTAACTTTTTTTCAGAGGTGGACTGCAGACTTCAAACTGCTGATTCATTAACTGCACAACTATCTGCATCAGCTGAAGTGACTACAATGAATTTTCACACACTTCAATTAGGAACCAGCGTATGACTTAGTACTTTAAGGATGCTTAAAACCAGAGCTGCAGCTAGGACCAAGGGCCAAGGGAGATCCATCCTGGCTGCCTCTCTGAGAGTCTATGTATAAATAAATCCAAGCTTCACAAGGTAATGCTGCTACCATCCAGGATAGGTCAGTGCACAGTTGCTGTGTCAGGAGAGCAGGAAAGGGCAGCTGGACCGTGAGTAGAATCAGGATGGGGAGGCAGGGAAACCTATGAACCAAAGCTTCCTGTTACAGTTCATAGTACAAAAGTTTATTGGAGAGGTAAATTTAATTACAATAATATCGATGCTGTTGGATTTACCTAGATCTTATTTTTAGGGAAGTATCAATAACTGCCATGGCTTTGGAATAGAAAAGCCTCATATTTAGAGGCTCTGGCTTGTATTTATTCAGACCTTCTGGCAGCATTTGACTGTCAGCATTTCTGTACTCCACTTTTTGTGATTTGAAGACATTCACTTCCTTCTTCTCCCTCTTTACTGGAACCTCCCTCAGTGTTTACTAAAATTGAGAAAAAATATGCATGTATGGGATTGCTCCAGCGTACTCCTTCCCTCCCCCTTCCCTCCCCGAAGGAGCTTTAAAGTGAGACACTCTATATCTACATAGCTAAAAAGCTTGAGTATTTCTTTGAAAATCTCGCTCATTAACAAGTCAAAGGTAGACTTTAAGAGTGTATGTGCACAGAAAGAATAAATGTTTATTTGGAGGAGAAATCACAGGAAATGATTTCAGCATCTTATTTCAGAAAATTCTTTTATCTCTCTTTTCCAACATATTTCTGTCAGACTCACTGTTATACAGATTACTTTGTATCCTAGCCTAATTGACGTCTTTCCTACTCTCTACAGTCTTTGTTTCACTGATAAACTGTAGTTAACTTTCCTGCTATCACCCCTGTGAGGTAATCATACTTTCCAGTTATCCTTTATTTCACAGTATGTCTACTCCTTTTAGAGCTGATTACTTTGAGAAATTACTCCATCTGTCTTGTCTATTAATATGCAGGTTTCTGCTACTTGGTTCCTGTTTTAATATGTTTTCTTTCTCTTTTAATTTTCTTGTTTCATTAAAAACCACACAATTCCAGCACACAAAAAAATCACTACCATCATAAGAAGGAAAATTGAAACCGTTTTGTGAGCACTGCATCACTCTGAACCTAATGTAACCTTAGATTTCTTTTCATCACTGTGGTAAGTAATAGCGCATGAATGGAACAACAGCAATATGGATCTCAAAAACATTTTCATGATTTGAGCTGTTTACTGTCTGCTTGGTCCACTATGCAATAGTATAATGTAATTCACCTCAGAAAGAAATATTAAACTACCTCTGAAAATGGTCCACTATGCCTTAAAGAAACCCAGGATTTCTATGGACATTTAGGTAAACCAATATCAAGTTTGAATACTTTACAGATCATGGTGGTTTTCAGGGCAGTAGGTTTGACTGCTTTGAGATCTTATTGATCACACACATGTATATATATGCACCTGTGTTATATTATTCAGTATACATTATATTACATATATTATGGTGTTTCTTTAAGAAATATTTTCTCTGTGTTTAATTGGAAAGAATTGTACTGTACTATATACCCTTTACTTTTATTGAATGGTGAACATTTGCTAGGATCTCATTTTTTTACCCTCTCTGTATGTTGTGACTGTGGCTGTTTTTCATCAGTTATGGCTGTTCTGAGTTTCTCTTCCTATATACCTGGCTTTTCAACACTAAGGTTATTTGTCCATTTTCCCTAGCTAGTTTCCCATGATTCTCTTGGGGATATCCAGATGAAATTCAAAAAAAAAAAAATAAAAATAAATCACGCTTTCCACAAGTATGAGGGAAAAATGTTTATCATTTTGAGGCGCTGATGGACTCCTCAGCAAAAAATAAAATCTTGTAAAAGAAATGGCAGTTAATAGCCAGTAGTATCCCAGAAAGTGAAGGGTAATATCAGTGATCAAATTACTTTTCCAGAATAAACACAGGTGCTCATAATCTAGCATGTTCCAGATATTGTTCAAAATTAGAGCCTCAATAGTCTTTTGGTAATAAAACATAAACTACTAAACCTGTTGTAAAAGATTCATGCCTACTACACTCAAAATAAATTTTATCAAATTCCAGAATTCTCCACATTGTTCAAGCTTATCTCTAAATTTTTGAGTGTATTTTATCAGTCAAATGATGTTTACTGCACTTCTCATCTTAACACTTACTACACTGATAATTCATACTAGTTGATATTCTGTCTTTTTTTTTTTTCCTGGCAAAAAGTCCCCAAACCAAACTGTAGGTTCAGTGAGTTGTGCTACATTTCTAGACATAGTGGCTGTGATTGTGTGAAGAGTTCACGAAATCATCAATTCATAACAAAAATGGAGAGTAGGATTCTCATTTTACTATACCATAAAATTTAGGCTAAAATAATTCTGGTAAAGAACTTCTCCTTATTATGAAAAGTATTAAAACTGTTTTGACCTGTAGGGATATGAGCTCATCATGAGGAAGAATCAAGAAGCTCATTACTAATATTTCTTGCTATGGAGGCAAGCAAAATCTGGCAAACAAGCGCTAGGACTTTATTCTGCCCTATTTTATTCTGTGGGATCTGTGAGAGATCAGTGGGATTATGCAGAGGTTAGGCTGTGAGGTATAGTGGTTCTGCTCAGCCTGGTTGTGGAAATGTGGAGGTCGCACTGGCTTGAATCAATTTTGCTTTCCAGTTGCTTTTGGTGCAGCTCAAGGTGATTCTGAACCTGTCTCTTCTTGTTGCTGAATGAGAGACAGATGCTTGGCTAGGGCTTGAGAGGCAATTCTGTTAGCTATAGCGTTAAACCATTAGCTTATAGTAAAATCACTGGACCTTTTGCTGTAGACTTTGAGAATGCTACAAGTTTCCATCATTTCAAAAGATGATTAGAAAAAAAATCATGGAAAAAAGTATCTGGGCAAAATGTCACCTCTGGTTCAAGAAAGTCTTCCCTGCTTGGAAGCATATATGGGGGAAGAATCATAGTATGCCTTTCCTTTTCCCTGGACATTTGGTAGTGACCACTTCCAGAGACAGAATACTGATCTAACTCTTTTGAAGGAAGGAAAAAGGAAGTTGCAAAGTGCTTCAGTTTGTTACCCCCTACTGCCATCTGGAAGACTGCAACTTGAGCTTACAATTTATACACAGTCATAGAGATTGCCCAGTTAAGAGCTTGAACTGAAAAATTCATGAAACTTTCTGGACTTTTCACCGTTTCCTGAAGTCAGCACATTTCACAATGTTATATGGTGCTTTTAAACGTGAATTCAGGATTTTGGTTGGAGTCATTCACTGCAGAAAAAGCTAATCTGACTGAAAGACTGAGATGCAACCCTGCTTTTACTAATTATTTATATTGAAATAGGCAGTAAAAATGGTAGCTAAAATTCTTGGTGTTATTTAGTTGTTGTATTTGCTTTAGAGACTTTTTCTTAACAAATTAACTCTACTGAAGTTCCTGGAATATCTCCAGATATGTACTAAAGTTAGTGAGTTTATAGTTCGGTGATTAGTTTAAAGCAACTGAAATGTCAAAACAATTAGAAGAAGATTTTGCCATCCATCTCCCCTCGCATTGCATATTCCATTGCCTCTGCTGTACTAGGTCTTATGTTCACACATCTACACAGTGGCACAGGCCATGGAGAGTTGAAGGGAATATAACATTTTAATTAATGTTCTATTAGTTGCATTAATTTTTTTTTTAGTATGACTAGCATATACTTAAGATTCTACAAAACACGGAAGAGAGAATGGTCTCTGCTGCTCAAGATTGCAGTGCAAATGGTATTTTTTGCTTGCTTTTTTATTTATTTTTATTTTTTTGCTAGGGACATGAAAAACAATTAGCAACATTTATCAGAGGAACTTTGAATGCCAAAACAGGCAATTCACATAACAGTCATGAAGACGAGAAGAAATTTCATTTTATGTCCTGTCTTTGACAGTCATGAAACACATCACCTCTGTGAAGTTAAAACATCAAAAATAAATATTTAATCACTGTGGCTTGATACATGCCTTTGAAATTAGTCTATTCATTTCTCTTGTAAACTCAGAAAAGTGGAATTTAACTAATATAGCTTTACCCATCTTGTTTCCTACTATTTTTGATGGAAGGAAATAAACATACACAAAGGGTGATTCATTCCACCTCTCACAGATTTATTTTCTGATGGGATGTACTGCTCCCTTGCTGTGTTTTGTTCCAAAAAGGGAGCCTATACAACTAACTGAGATATGGGGGGCAGGATTCAGTTGCCTAAATGTAAGCAAAAGTTGCCTTTTAGGATGCTGTAGAGTACGTCACCAGCTACTTCAGAAACGTGCAAGTCTCTTGTAGGCTCTATGTATTCTGTGTCATGTCTGTCAGCCTTCATGTCTGTCCCTGTGTGCTGGGTATCTATGTGTAGGCAACTGAATTCTAGCTTAGATGCCTATGTTAGGATGATCTGATTTGCTTGTTAGACTCCTATAACTGTATTGACTAGAGGATCTCTGAAAGTCCATTAGTTTATGTTTCAAAGGCATCCAGAAGAAAAACAATTAACTGGTATTTAGGATATTTAGCAAAAAAAAAGACAATTACTGGCTGATTTTTCATGAACTTCTACTAAATGCTGCCATTTATACATATTGTGAACACTGTGAAAATGAGAATAATAGTAGCACTTTGAACAATGAGTCACAACACAATAAATAAGATATTTCATGTCTCTTAGTTTTTCACAGTTCAGAGTAATGGATGTGAAAGAACACCAAAGAATGCTTCATATTGACTTTTCCCTGTTACTGTGAAACTCCACATTTAGGGCTGAAACTCTGAATCTCAAAAGAAGTTCAAATAAGTATGTTGTCTGTTGGGACCTCTGCAGGTTTAGGGAAGAATTTTTCCTTTGAAGCTACAGTCTGGTTGCAAATATATGATTCATCTCAAAGCTATAGAAGTAACCATGGCTCCAAAGTGGAATAGGTAGAGGGAAGTTAATTTATGTATAATTGTTTGGTTCTGATTTCATTCACCTTGTATAATGGAATGTTCTGCCAGGTAGAGAACAGAGTAGACACAATGCAGGCATAGCCCACTACATGATACCACGTGGCCTCCTTCCTAAAAGGAAAAAAAAAAAAATCTCCGCTCCTTTTGGTAATATCTGTAATCAGAGATAGAGTGATATTCTTTGTTCTAGTGAAAATGTTTATACTACATAGGAAATAAAGCATTCACTGTAATTACTTCCTTCGTAGGGTGCATTTTATGACTGGTGTAACTCCACTTTTGATTAGAGCAGTTTAAAGTGCAATAGAATCAAATCCCAGTCCTCTGCAATTCTGGGTATAAGACTAATTGGTGTCTAGGAGCACGGCTGTAAATATCACAGAAAACAATATGTTATTAAGAACTTATAAAGCACAGTAAAATTTTTTCATTTTTGTCCAACTGTGATGTAAAACTCTTAGGGCAATACTATGTAAGCAGTTTACTGCTGTACTGCTCCATGATAGAGAATCTAAACATAAACCCTCAATTCTCCTGCTTGGGCACCCTCTAAAATTAGAATGTCTGGGTTAAATACCTTTCCAAGACTTACGTGATTAAAGGATTAAAGACAGTTCTGATCAACCAGAGTTGTGATTTTCTAGACTTGATATATGTTGTAGGATACCAATCTCATAAATAAAACATTAGGAACCATAACATCTTGACCTCAGGTCATGGCCTTAACTGCATGTATTCAAACATATCTCCTAAATGTCAGATTGACTCTCATAAATAGATTTTTCTTTCATTTATGTAATATCTTTTTTTAACAAATTAAATGATAGTTTGTTTACACTACACCATATTGATTGCCAAGTATCAGCCACAGTTTGTATATTATTTTTATAAACTTTAATTAGTTTATTCAGCTGTCTGGGAAATAACAAAAGCCCAGAATATGCAAGTGATCCATGTTGAAAACAGAAACATAGAATTAAGCTCCTTCAGGTGCAATAACAGATATATTTAGATATAGATGGTGACTTGAAGTGTTTCTCCTCCCAGTATGTAAGGCACTGCGGGTCGTAGAAATAACACCTTGTGCTTTTCCAGAACTTGCATGAGGGGAACAGGTAACACTGTCAGCTCTGTTCAGTTGGATGGTTTGTGCTATTTGAAATGCCTGAAGTCATTCTTTTTAGATTTTACTACCAGTCTAAAGAGACAGAAGTCCTTATAAACATCCTGTACCACATCTGTCTGTCATATCCCTGTGGGCTTGTATGCTACAAGCCTCTCATATAGCGCTGAACTCCCATGACTAGGCAACTGAACTGTGCCCCCAGACTCCACTGGGTCTATTAACTACATCTCCGTTGCCTAGCTCACATTTAGACAACTGCATTGTACTCACCTAAAAGTTGGTTCCTGAATCTGGAGCTTAATCTCACTAGAAGTGGGTACATGAAGGAACCTTGACATCCATTTTCAAATACAGCTTCAAACTAAGAGCTGATGTGTTGAACACTGATCTGATGAACTCCTACATTTCTTTTTCTCTAACTTCAGAGGGGAGATAAACACACACCTGTTCTCTTCCACACAGTTTCTTCTTCCTGCCTTCCTCATGTGTCTAAGAAGGAAGAGATGATTTGCAAGAACTTTAATACTCCAGCCTGTTAGACTGGACCGAGAGAAGCCTTTGCTCATGGCTATGTGCTGTAGCAGAACTCCCACACCAGAAACATCACTGAATTGCTTCATCAGAGTAGAATTGTTCACTTCTGAACATTATGTTGGTTGTGTCAGGGCCCTGAGGGCACTAGGAGGCTTTACTGGCCCTGCCCACCTCCTCGGGACCTCCCCCCAACCCTGTCCAGGCCCAGGACCCTATTTCAGCCAACGCCAGGGCCATCAGTCCCTGTCCCAGCAACACCATAGTGGTGCCGATCTCCAGCTCTACCACAGTCCTGCCCCTGCCCAGCGATGGGCCCCGCTGACCCCAACTCTGACTCGCAGGCAGCTAACTGCCTAGCCCACTATCCGCCTGTCCCTGCAGAGGTGCCCAGCAGCGGGGGCTGACTTTGGCTGCCCCCCCCCCCCCCAAGCCTGCCCTGCTCCCTTTTCTAGGGCAGTGAGTCAGGCCCTGGCTGGCGATGCCCCTGCCGAGGATCCTCCATGGCTCCTGGAGCCTGGTCCCAAGAGAGCCACTGGCCCGCGCAGTGCCCTGACAGGTTGTACTTTCCTAGTGTCTCCTGAAGTAAGATAGAGTTAGGAAAAAGGTTTGGCAATCCTCCTGTGGCTCCGGGTAGCTTTCTTTTCTGCTGAGCTCTTGAGTAATCTGTAAGAATAAAGCAAATAAAGACATTTTCTTTACATCAAGTGAGAACAGACTGCAGTTTTGAAGAAAAGAGGACTTGCAATGACAATTTGGAAATTTTGCCTGGTTGTGGTCCTGTCGTTCCAAATCCACACAACCTATGTAAAGTTACTAGCCTTAAAAGAACCTGTTTTATTCAGTTTTTATTCCCTTCCATCTCCTTTCCCAATTACACAAGCCCAAAACTTTTTTATAAATTATACTTTCAACTGTTAGGATTAATAAAAAGCCCTATTCGCTTGGTGACAGACAACCGTTCTCAGATGCTTCAATGGAAGTCATCCATTTTGTGTCCAGTTCTGGGCTCCCCAGTACAAGAGAGACATGGTACTACTGGAGCGAGTCCAGTGGAGGGCTACGAAGATGATTAGGGGACTGGAGCATCTCTCCTATGAGGAAAGGCTGAGAGAGCTGGACCTGTTCATCCTGGAGAAGGGAAGACTGAGAGGGGATCTTATCAATGTATACAAATATCTAAAGGGAGGGAGTCAAGAGGATGAAGCCAGACTTTTCAGTGGTGCCCAGCAACAGGACGCAAGGCAACGGGCACAAACTGAAACACAGGAAGTTCCATCTAAATATGAGGAAAAAAATTCTTTCCTGTGGGGGTGACAGAGCACTGGAACAGGTTGCCCAGAGAGGTTGTGGAGTCTCCTTCTCAAAACCCTCCTGGACGCGATCCTGTGCAACGTGCTCTAGATGACCCTGCTTGAGCAGGGGGTTTGGACTAGATGATCTCCAGAGGTCCCTTCCAGCCTCAGCGATTCTGTGATTCTGTGATTCTGTGATTCTGTGATCCTATGAATGGCTAGACACCAATAAGGGAAAAGACTCCTTAGCTGCATGGAAACTGTGCCTTACAGAGAGACTTTAAGTGATCATAAAGAGTTTTTAGGTAGGATCTGTTTTGTTAACTAATTTAAACAAAATTATGAATTATCCAAGAATAGCAGTTACCCTGAATCTTGACCTATGTGTGAAATAAATGACTTTCTGATTGTTGAAGATTCCTTACGTAGACAAAGCCAATATTAATCACAGGCAGTAGTGTCAGCCAAGCCAGGAATCTTTTATAAGATCATGTCTTTTGCTCCTTATTCTGATCTCTAAAAAACAAACAAAAATAACCCTGACAAAAAAATAGCCTTATTTACACTATACTGGCTCTATCAGTCCAAGTTTAAACTGTGAAGAGTTGATTTACAAATTTCTGCTAGCAATAAATACTGTTTATAAATTGAAAAAAAAAAACATTTTAGCTCATACTATTATAAATAAATATATTTTCTGTATTAATTCCTGAGAGATAATGAGTGTTAGCAATAAAGTATGGTGGTGCTTTATAATGCAACAGTCAAAGTCAAAATCAAAGAGTGAAAAACAGGAAAGAACCTAAGCCTCCTGACTTCAAATTGCCAGATATGTAGCAGCAAGAGCAAGACTCTTTTCTGATGATTTTTTTTTAAACAAAATTAAAGATTAAGAAATAAAAAGAAAAAATGTCAGTATAGAAAGCAAGTTTTAAGATGTGCTTTTTTTTTTCCATGCTAACAGAAATTGCTACTACTGAGCTGACATTTCAATAATTAATGTATTAATTCAGAATAGCTAAAGATTTGGAATGAGGCTATAAGACAAGTTAGCCAAAATTGAACATATACTCTATTGTCCATCACGGACAGCATACAAAGGAATTTTTCATGCAAAACTGAGGACAGTTTTTGACAGTGGTGTTACTTTTAGATGGAGATGAAAGTTTTCATTAAGGTATCATATGTACATCTTGGAAGGACTTTGTCTTACACCGCTGACTGAATTGCCGCTGAGAGCTGGAGTGCATTAGGAGTACTTCTGGAGTACATCTTACAGTTTAGTTTTATCTGAAAGGCCCACAGCTCAAGAACTCCATTCCTCAGTGCAAACCAAACTGCAGTCTTGGGGATGACTGTGATGCTTACTTCAAAAGTACAGTCTGGATCTGTACTAAAACATTCACGTTAGTGCACCCTACACTTCCCAGCACTTTTTCTCTGAGGTTTCAGCAAGCAGTCCATATATCTGATGGCTATTTGTGTACTCCATATATCTAAGCAGGTAGTGTGCAGGTCATTGTGTAATTCCACTGAGGGCTGGCAAACTAGGAAGCAGGAATTCCATAGAAAAATTTCTCCAACAGAAAGCCTGCAGGTTTTTGCTGATTGCTGTGAATCTATATGTACCACATTTCAGGTATCATTGCTAAGTGATGATTTGTCTCTTGGACTTGGAAAGAAACACATATTTTAAGCTATCCTTTAGGCTTCTGTTGTTTCTTTATTGATGTTTAGGTACTAATCAAAGAAAATCCTGAAAATTTATGCAAAAAGGAAAGCAAGACAAGCTTTTTATGGAAGTTATTCACATGGAAAACTTAGACTTAATCTTCACTTATGCACCTTTTAGATGTTATTGAAGGTAACAAGATTCCACAAAGTCAAGAAAAGTAAGATATATGGCATGGGATTATTTCTGTATACTGACAGCACATAAAAGTGAAAGTATATGAAAATCCCTCTTTAATACTACTGGAGACATGCACATCTGGTAGTAGAAAGGTATAGTCAAAGGACTTGATTCACTTGTCCACACATAGGACTTCTGTGCCATTTGAGATGCTCCTGGTTATCTGAGACATCACATGGAGTTGGCAGATACGACTCAAGGCCCGTAGTAAACCAATGCAGTTGCACCTTGACTCAGGCATCTCGAATGACCCCAGATGCTCATATGTGGGCAACTGAATCAAGCCCAAAGAGTAGGATTCAATTCCATATTGCAAACACCTAAATTGAAGTCTATCTAAATGGAAGAGTCTATATGTGAGTTAGGTGAGGCATGGGTTTGTGATAGTAAGAAATTTGGCATGGGATTTATTTGCCCCGCACATAGTTACCAGGTGCCGTTTAAATTACTCTGTCCCACCTGACTTCCAACTGGCATTCCTGAATACTTAGTTCTGCAGCAAGGCCTGGATTGTATCTGCCAGTCCCTCGTGTATATGCATCTCACATGGTACAAGATTTCTATGTGTGGGCAGCTGAACTCTAAATATATGGAGAAGAGATCTGAGACCCAGTGACTGAGCAAAGCTTTCTATTTAAGAGAATGGACTTGCAATGTGGGAGTTCTTCCTGTTTCTTTTGCAGTTATTCCTCCTCTTATCTTGGAATCATTAGTAAATTTCATTTGCACAGATATATTTCTCATGTCAAGGAAATGAATAATCTTACTGAATAAGATTAATCCTAAAAACTATCCTTGAAAAACTCCACTGGTACCCTCTCTGTATAGTTATGCTTTCCATTTTGGCACTGCCCACAGGTTCTTCAACAGTTTGGATGTATTTCAGTTTTTGTACCAATCCTTATCCCCAGTTTAGCTAATAGATCTTTAGGTGGCATCATATGAAATTCTTTACTAAGTACGGGTAGATTAATCCCACTGCATTTCTGTTGCCTAGAAAATTGGTAATCCTTCTGATAACTGACAACAAGTTAGGCTGTCATAATCTAAACATGTCACACCCATTTTGAATCTTACACTATTTATGTGTCTTTAGTTAGTCTTTCTTTTAAAGTCAATGCTGAATACTTGCAAACCACTGTGGTCAAATTAACATTACGAGTCTATAATGGCTCTGATCACTCTCTCTTCATATTAAATGAAGATATTATGTTTGTTCTTCTTTAGCTGTATTATTGCATTATGATTATTCCATTAACATTGTCATTTATTGCGATCAAGGTAGGCAGTTGTCTCAGCTTTGCCATCCACTATTTAGATATCAGCAAAGTAAATCCATATTTCTGCTTCTACTGCAATCAATGACTTATTACAGGTATACATACAAGTATACTCTTTTAAGGCTATTAGTGGAATAAACCTAATAACTAACTTGAGATTATGTTCATTTCAGCAAATAAAAGGTATGTAGACCTCTTAGACCATTTTAACTCTGAATTAATGGTTTATATAACTATTCAGTGATGAAGTGGGTGGCATGTAAATGCCTTTTTGCACAGTGGAGCATTCTACTCTAATACCTCCCTTCACATAAATTAGTTCAGAATGTAAATAGATATAGTATATTGCCATTGATAATTTTTATCTTCTTTAAACCAAAATTTGCCTGGCTTTACTGCATAGCATTCTTCAAACCAAGTTCTTTGCACACAGTAATCAATTTCATTCTGTATCCTTATCTAATCTCCATAGCTGTTGTATTGAAGCTATTTCAAGCAACTAAAGTTAGGACAGAGAGATAATTGTGTTCATACATTCGTAAAGGTTAAGGGCAAAAGGGATTGTTAGATCATTTTGTCAAGCCTAGAATATATCACAGGCCATTAAATTTCATCCACTGTGATATCTGTTGAGAAAATGAGCTGTGATGATCAGCAATTATTATTGTTATTGATCATATTTGTTTTAGCACAGCCCAAAGGCTGAAGAAGAAAAGAACTAAATTGAGATAAGCATTGCATAACATAGATTAGTTGATGATCCCTACCTTGAAGAGCTTACAGTCTAGATGAGGAAGACCTGGAGTGGGAGAAAGGAATGTAAAGCATGTTGAGGGGTAATGTTATGATGACAGCAGCCAATGTGTTAGTTGCATTACTTAATTTTGTTTTTTCCTAGTTCCTAAGGAGTTAAGTAAGCTATATGGAAAACAATGTCAACCATAAGAGGACAGGGAAGTGAGAGCAAAAGGAATGTATGGATGGAAATAAATTAAAGTGAAGAGATATGGTATCTCTTTGTATTTTTCCTCAGTGGCTACATGGACTGACTGCAGGGAGACAGGCTCAGTGAATGGATAGGGTCTCTTTATTTATCCTTTTCTCATGTTTGCCAGTATAGAATACAAAAAGTTACATTTAGCAGAAGTATTCCAGTTTAAATGCATATTATGCATTCCTTCTACACTGGCAATTTGCCTTTTCCTATAAGATATGGTAATGTCTAGACATAAAAATGCTTCTGAAAACAGAATTCATGTACCTTTCAGTATCCTATTCCCTCACAAGAATAACAACAACAACAAAATAAAGACCCAAAAAACACAGATACAAAAAAAACACACTTTACATTGTTATTGGCACCATGTTTATAAGTTAGTATTTTGTCAGATATGTTGCCTTAGTTTTGACAAACCAGATAATATTTTGTTGTCTTTCCTATTCTGAATAATCACACTGGTAATACAAATCTGCAGCTTTGACCTTATCAACTTTGGTAGGCTTTCTGTATGAAGAAGACTGTTGATATCTTGGACTGCATTCTGCTGGTTGTTGTATGTGCTAGATTTAGAAATGATTTAGAATGAGTATAGTTGCATAGATTTCAGAAGTTTTGTATTTCAGTGTCAGCCAAAGCCATGGAATTATCAAGGAATTATCATAAAGTGTATTCACATATTTAGTCCTTAAGTCTATTTTCCTACTTGTTATGGTACAAAAATTCATCCCTAAGAACTATACATAATATACAACATTCTGATTGCCAGGTGCCAAACTCAAATGTATTTTAAAGGATTCATTTTTATAAATGGTCAAGTATATAAAAAAGCTTTTCACCTACACAGGCTATGTGGACATCAGCAGCAATTGTATAATCACAGCAAATTACATTTCTCCTTTGAGAAAAAACTGCAGAAAAAAATTATCTGAAAAGAACCTTTTTTTTTTTTTCTGATAGTAAGGGTTCTATTTGCTTTGGTGAAATAAAGTAATTCACTTTTTCTGTTGGCTGATTTGACTCCATCGGGTCGAGACAGAGAGAAAACCAGGGAGAGCTTTATTGTGTTCTTGTGCACTAACTGAATTGCTTATCAAGGTAAAGAAAATGGAGTTATACTAGTAGTAATGAAGTTTGGTCATTGGTAGTAACAATGCTATAAAAGTACATGAAAAGAAGAGAAGTTCAACGGTTAGAGTCGAAGCCAAAATTTTTCAGAGCCTGTCAGGAAGAAATTTTCTTTTTCTTTTTTTTCCTGTGAAAAGAACAAACTTCGGATATTTCTTCTGATGTTGCAATCAGGCAGTGATGCCAAGACAGATTTACCAGCAAAAGATCTGGCTCTTGATTTGCAGGCATGAAGAAACACTGAATTTTGGGATATTGTTTTATGAGTCCATAACCATTTGCACATGACAGTCAACAACGAATCCCCAACATGGAACATGGGATAGGGATCAATGAATTAGCAGGCACTCAATCTAGTGAATCTGCTTGGCACAGTGACATATAAACCAAACAACTCAGACCTAGAAGCAGTATTTATGTAGTTCCGCACCAAAGCTAATGGATCCTGCTTTATAGTCTCAGGAGACATTTAATGTCAGCTAAGCCATACTGACTCCATAATACAGTAGACTTGTCTCCAGCCATCCTGAGTCCACCAGGACCCATGTGATTTATGGATCTGGGACTACCACGGGCAGAGATAGCTAAATAAACAGGTCAGCATGGACATATCTAGGTAATCTCAAACTGAAAAGAGGAGAACAGGGGAAAAGCAGCACAAAGCTTCTATATCCCTGTGCTGAGAATACCTACAAGAGTGTGGATGGGTTGAGAAAAAGAGATGAAAGGCTGATCTAAGGGTCTGTCTAGGTACTTGTATATCCTTTAACCTCCCAGTACAACAATAAGAAAACTAAGCTAGGTCAGCAAACAACACTGTGTGAGGGGACTATTTGGAGAAAGTGGAAGAAATGGATTTTGCATTTAAACCTGTAACTTGTGAGACCTGAGCTCATTTATGTCGCTTGTAAAAGAGTTCCCTAATCTCAGTGCAGCTCTTGCAAAAGTTCTATCATCTCCTCTGCTTGCAAGTCTTCCCTTCATGGCAAAAAAAACCCTGAAAAACAAAAAACAAAAAACAAACAAACAAAAAAACTTTATAGTTTCACTGGACTACAACAGCTGTCAAGGGAGGTCATGATTTGTGAAGAGAAAAGCTCGGTCCTTTTCTATGCAAGGCTTTAAATATTAAGATAAACTATAAATTGGATTCTGTATTCAGTGGGAAGGCAGTGAACATGAAAGAGCAGGAGGTGATGTGTTCAGAGACCCATGTGTTACTGAGAAGATAGGTTGCTGCATTTTGAAACTTAGTCTTTTTTAGTGCCTGTTTGGCTTCATTCCCAGACATAATGAGTTGCAATAATAGAGTCTGGAGGTCAAGAATGTATGGCTTTCTCTGGCAAAATTTGTTTGTGATATTTTGTAGTTACTCCACATTTAAGCCAGTATAAATGAGATCAGAATGTGGCCCTTTTTTCATTTTCTTATTTTTTTAACAAGTCAAATCATTAATAACTTATAAAATGAGAATGTGAACTTTGATTCTGGCTCTGGTTAGGCATGGTTTCTGGAAAGAATGATGAAATCCAATTGTATTTAACCTAGCACTTGCAGCTGTTAATGACATTGAGTTAAAGCAGGTGAAGAGTTTATGTGGTTGAAAAAATTATTCAGTGCTTATGGTTGGTAATGTGCAGGAGGAAAGAAAAACATCACAAAAATGAGAAATTGTGCATATCAGTGTCAGTGTCAACTATTGGCAGTCTGCAGAGAAGACACTTGTACAAAATTATTATCTTTACAGCAAATACCTGCTGTGCATACAAATATCTATTTTGACAAATAAGTATTCTTTCAATTTTGTTGTCCTCTTTTATATTTCCTCTTTGAAACTGGCCACCTATGATACTGTTTGCTGCTGTTGTTGTTATTATTGCTTTGCAAAATTATGTTAAATATTTTTTTGAAGGGACTTATACTGAAACTGTAAACCGACAGGATTCAACTAATAAATAAGGGGAAAAAACTTGTTGTTGATCAACAGCTGGTTTTCCATTTATCTTGGACAAATTCTGTCCTGACTTAAACTGGCACAGATTGGAGCAACCTCTTCAATCAGTCAGAAGTCATTTAAAATTATAATCAGACCCACACATATCTTCATATTCAGATTAGATGAATATAGACATCAGTGTTCATGAAATTAGCAAAATTAGTGAAATAACACTATCCCTTTTATATTTCACAATGACAAAGTTCACAGAAGTCGTGAAAATTGCAGACAAGTTGTCCTTTTGTTTTCAATAGACCAATACAGATAAACACTAGCAGAGGATTTGGATCATTATATATCAGAAGTACTACATTCTCACAGTGTCTACCTGTATCAAGTGTATTATTTAGGATAGCATAGTTTATACTTCATGAATGAAATATTTCATGGTTATTCAAGTACCATCAAGGAAGCCCTATTTAGACACGAATTACACTAAGGCAGGGTTTTGGGGTCCAACTGTTTAGTCCAGGGGCTAAAAAAAGGATGGGGATTTGAGTTCTGCTTCACTGAAATGTCAAAAGCAGTTACTGGATGAGTCACACATGTCTCCAGGAAAACTTTCCCCATTTGGGACCAGAAGTCCAAGAGAACAGTTGTTCTTTTATTGTTGAATAACAATAAAAAAAAAAACTTTTATTCAAAGGTTAAAAAAAATCAGAATATAAGAGCAAAACCTGTATGCAAGCTGTAAGGTGGGGCTCGTATCTCGAATTTTGGACTGGAGGGCATAACTTCCATTATTTTGAAGTCATTAGGATTCTTTTTTTTTTTTTTATCTTTGTTTATGTTAGCAAACATTACTAGCTCTCCTGCATTAATATTACAACAGAAACACTATAGTTATTTTCTGTATTCTTAAACTTATGCTAGAAGACAACATACTGCATATTAGTCAGCACATGATGTAGTCTACTACATCATGTAGTGTAATAGATATGGTTGTTTTAAACCATATAATGCTTAGGACTCAATTCTGGTGCTATAATGACATGGGAGAGCATAAAAATACCAAGTCAGCATTCAGAGACAGTACCAAACAGCCATACTAGAACAGTATGCATTTTAGATTTAGTAAGGCAGATTTCCTCTGACATGTTTAGAGTTGAGTTTTACAATGGGAGTTTAATAGGCTTGCTAGTGACACATCCAGTAATGAGGGGCACTGCAAGATACTTTCTGAACCACTGTTAATGTTTCCTTACCTTCTTTTGATTACTTGTATTTGTACTGTTGCAGGAAGTAAGGAAAACAGGACTCCCACATGGGATTTACTCATGACTGTCACAGTCATGAAGAGTTACCTGCTAAATTGCTTCCACAGCACTGGTGAAGGGAGTGCTTTGGCTGTCTTAGGCTGGTAAAAACTCTATTAGTGAACAATTTGCATGTATAACAGCTGCAGGCAACTCCAACACAGAAATTTACCAATCCTTCAAAATGGATTAAAGCAGTAATACTGAGAGAGCAGACCCTATACTAGGCAAGTCACCGCACTGGTCTTTGCTGCAGTCTTCAAATCTGTAAAATGGGGAAAATAGTAGTTCCCTCTTTTATAATGTGTTAGAAATCTAATATCACAACTTTATAAGATGGCTTGTTTATACCACAAATATTAAAAGAGACATCAAAACACCTATTTTGAATGAATATTACTATTTTTCTTGTTATAATCCACTTATATTATCAAAATTAATCAAGCAGGGTTTTCTAAATCCCTTTTTTTCTTTAGTTCTTACTATAAAACAAGTCTATCTTTTTTTAAAATTAATGAAACTCAAGAGAAGTTCCAGCAGCAGTGGCAGCAGTAATCCCAGCACAGACTCAAAGAATTGTGATGTATCCCAGTGCTTTTAAGTGAGGTATCAGTCAAACACAAGACCAGTTCACTTTAGCAAAATTGCAAGATTGACATGTCTCTTGCCAGTCATGTTTTCAGAAAGGCAGACAAATCAAAAAAGTATTCTTGATCTGAAACATCCAGAACTTCTGAGCCTGGAGAATACGGTGGAGTGCACTATGCCCCACAGATTGCAAAGGGTTATCTTGAATAGATGTTATGCTGGGTGAATGTCTAGCTTGGAATATAACCTATAAACAAGTAAAGAAGTCTATTTTTCAGTCTAATCTCCATGTCTTCTATGAAGCAACATAAATAAGAAAATGTATGCATATTCCTATGTGCATTCAGAGTGAGAAATTAAAATTATAGTGAGGTGATAATCTGTTGTTAGCTGTTTTCTCAATTAGGAGAAAACGTGTCTAAAATTCTGACTTCTATGCCTTATTCCACTCCGACTTGCACCATTTATGCATCAGTAGGGCCCAAGATTCAGATGCAAAGATCATCTAACATGAATTACAGTAGTTTCATTAGCTGAAGATCCTCTGTAAGTATATCAAGACAGACTACTGTACCAATCCTTTTGTAGTCCATCAACCTCAAATTCATGTTATTTTTATGTTTTGCTTGATGAACTAAGGCAAATTCCAGAATGCCCAAGGACCTCAAATATAGCACTGGTTGTAGAAAGAAAAAGGTTATGTATGAGATCTCTCAAAATATAGTGTGGTCTCTTAGAGTGGTAGGGGTAGGAGAGTGAAAGCTGATCTGTTGAGAAGAAATTATTAGAAGGTCAATAACAGAAGAAAAGTTCTGTTCGTTTTATGGAAGATGGATGAGGCAGAGAATTTTTTTTTTAAATAAGCATTCAAAATGTTCATAGCTTGCACAAATCAAATCTACAAACCTTTTGAGGTTTGTATATTGCTTTTGACACTCTTAAGCCTTATCCTATGATGTGTGAAAGTACTGCAGACTTTTTACTGTTGATGTAAAAAAGACAAACACAAATCAATACCTTCCTCTTTAGCTGCTAGCAAGTTGGACAAGTCCTGTCTGCCCCCTGTTGGTGTATAATACTGCTTGTTGACTGAAGATAAGATTGATATACTTTCTCCTAAATTTTTTTCTTACACCTTTCCTGCTACAGTACATTCATTTCTGAGAGAAGAGTAAATGAATTGCTATTTTAGAGATCACACACACATGTGGTGCAATTTAAAAGCTGTTAACATCCTTCTGGGAGAAGAGGCAGATTATTTCCATGAGGCTATCATCTTTCTCCATCCCTGTCTTAGTAACCAAAGTCCTTTCCTCTGTATAAAAGACATGCAGTCACAGAAAAATGAACATGGATACAAAAAAGTATCATCTCACAGATGCTTCTCTGCTACTTGGTAAAAGAAAGCCAGGCAGTGAGCTCAAGAACTGAACCTCTTCTTAGCCCAAAGTAGTAGTTTTGATGCAGCACTTTTGAAACAAAACTACAGCAATCTGTCAAACCAAAGGTTTCTTTAACAGAACATATGAGCAATCTGGGCATAATTACCCAGCTGATTACCCTATCAATCATCACTTCGCTTGTTTAAATGATCTTTCTGTCCTTGGGTGAGAACAAATCATCAGGTCTTTTTTGGTATCCTCCTTTTTACTGCTGTTTGGGCAAATCTAATTATCTTGTGGGTTTTTTTTAATTTGTAATCCTCTTTGCATAGCTGAATACACATGTTGATACTTTTAGTCATCTAACTGTAAGTCTTGATTTATAATTTTACCAAACATATGATTAATCATAAACTGTAGCAATTTGTTCACACAAAAAGTGTTATTTCTTATAACACATAGTAACTAACAAGCAACATTTAAAACACATCCCTGTAGTATACATATAATAATTGTTATAAGCATTTTATTAGCAGACTTTCAAGGTAAAGCACAAAAGTTTATGCTAATAAAACCACAGTTTAGGCCTACATCCTGATCTCTCATACTGCTTACGAAATGGCTTGCTCCCTACCTCTCACTGGTGTCCTCAAAGCAAATCTTCCATGGGTGGAAACATCACTCATGACAAATGTGCATGTAATCTAGTCTTAAAAACTAAGAAGGATAATGTTTTTTAAGACTTCTAGAGGCACTCTATTTCAGAACTTCACTACTTTTACTATTATAAAGGCTTTTCTAATATCAAGATTGAATTGTTTTTGCTGTAATTTAAGTCCATTACCTCTTATTCTATATTGCAGCCCAATTTTGATAAGCATTGTTTTCGTCCACATAAAATTGTGCCAAGAGTATGTTTCAAAGCTGATTTTACTATGTTTAATATGAATGGAACAAAGGTCTAAAAATTTGTGAGGAATATTGCTTTTTGAGTATAGCAAAGACTGACAAATCTAAAGCACAGACTGAAATATATAACTCTGATACTTACCATGTGTCTCCAGAAAAACTGTATAATCCCTGTGTGCCTCCCTGAAAACTCATCTAATTGCGGATGATATCCTCTTTCTTCTTAATTTCTTTTCTCTGAAAATATATAGGGGCAGCAGTCATCATCAGTTGTCAGTAGGGCTAGCTGAAAATCTTCTATTAAAGCTGTAACAAAAAATCAATATTTGACAGAAAGTTTTCTTTGTTCTTTTTTTTCTCCTGTAAGTGTTCCATTTTCTCAGCACTTTTTTTTTTAATTCAAATATATATTTTCTGAGGAAAAGCTTTTTTTTTTTTGAGGAACATTTTTTTTAAGGAACAGCAAAAGCTTGGATAGTTATCTATTGATTAAAACAAGCCAATGAAAATAGTTTCTTTCTAGAGATAATCAGCTATATGCTAAAGTGACCTGCAGTAGAGAGATTACTGTGAGAATAAACAAGTACTATGAAAAGTTTCTAGGCATAATATCCCTTTAATCAATTCTCCCAAATCTTGAATGGTAAGCATACTCTGAAGGGGAAGAAAGGCTGTGTGTATCTTTATTCCTCTTTTTTTTTTTTTTTCCTTTCTCTCTTTTGATGAATTGTAGCAGGACCTTGAACCAGCTGGGTCCTTGAGGTAAAACTGCTACCCTCTTCTCCTGTTGCTGAAGTGTGCACATCAAAAGACTGCAAGGTATGTCTCTGAAGGTATGTTTTACCAGAATGCAAAATGCACCAGAATGCAAAATGGTATATGGGACCTAAGTAGCTTCTTAAACAATACAAACTTCTAGGTGAGGCAAATTACCCCTCCCTGCCTCTGGCCACTGTGTCCTAGGACAGATCTTTGCCTCCCATCTAGCTTCCTGTCCAGCAAGCGGCTTCCTTTGAGTCTCAGCCAGTGCCTTCCTGGGCTGCAGTAAACTGCACACAGTCTTGCTGACTCTGTAGGAGAATCTCTTTCTCTCTACACATGTAGGTTTTGGATCAGGTCTCTTCTCCAAATCTCTTCTTCCTCCTTGGCAGCTACTCATTCTGTATACTCCTTTTCATGTTGTTTATCTTCATGCTTGTCCCTCCAGACTTCCCCTAAATCAGTAAGCTTCTCTCAGGAAGACTGTCATCTTCCTTTCTGCAGAAGGGAGATCCACTACTGGAGGCACCTGCTCTAACTGCCATTGGAGTTGTGCCTTCTCTGACAAATGGAGAATGACTTGCTTTGCTGAAAAGAAATGCCAGTTGTTAGGTTGCTTATATGTTCCCTCTGATCTTAGATGCTTTGCTAAACCTTAGTGCCTTTTGTTGCATCTTCTCTGACCCTGTAGTTTGTTGCTCAGTCTGTGCCAGCACAAGGAACCATTGCCACAGGAAACAAACAAGCAAACAGTTCTGCTCTTCCTCTCCTTCCCTGGATATCACTGTTCCCTTTGTTGACCTGGTGCACATATTCATTCAGCTAGTTAGTGAACTGTCAGAAGGAAATAAACTGGGTTAAAGTTACCCTTACAAAAAACAACAATAACAAAAAAAAAAAACAAGAACAAAAAAGAGAGGGAGGTTCAGATCAGGTGAGTATAACAATATTGATATTTACTTGAGATGGTTTCTAATTTGAACACCACTTAAATTAGCGCCAATGGCTAGTGGAAAACCCTTTTAACTTTAAAACCAAATGAATCTCTCCACAGAAAAAATCTCCGTCGTTCACTTTCTATTGTAAATCCAGGTTTGGAATCAGTGTTCCAAATAGCATTTTTTTTGGTGCAGTATATGACAATTAGTACTCCAAATCAGCAGAAAAATGTTTGAGTGCTGAACAGAAGTCAGTCTATAGAAAAATGCCCACAATGTCCTGATCTTATTTATCAGAGAGATATTGGAATGTCACTCTGGGTTGAAAGGAGATAATTAATTCTTTTGGGGAATTCACAGCCATGATCATGATTTAGATTCTTCCTGAGGAATTTCTTCTGCTTCTGCTACCTGTTTTCTCCTTCAGAACTGCTTCTTTTTTTTTTTTCCTTCTTTTACATCTATTTTAGCCAAAAGGGACTACTTTAAACATCATTGCTGAAGGACTGGTGACCTCATAGGGCTGTAGGTGTTGGATGTTTATCTATAATGTCTGAAACAGATGTCTCTTATTCTTCTTCAGCACAGTATCCACTGACATAGCACTACATATGGTTCCCAGGAAAGGTTAATCGACAGAATGTTCTGCTGACAGGACTGGTATCTAAACACCCCTTAACACCACCTAAATAGAGTTAAAACATACTTTGGGTTAGAAAGTCAAATGTTGCTGTTGGAATTAGAAAATCTTAGGGTAATTTAGATCAGAAAAGATCTTTGGAGATCATCTGGTACATCTCCCACCTCAAAGGGGAGCCCACTTAGAGCAGGTTGCTCAGGACTCTGTTCAGTCAAGATCTGAATATCTCCAAGAGTAGAGATTCCACAACTGCCCTGTGCAACCTTCTTTGATGTTTGATGATCCTCATTGTGAACAATATTTTTCCTATTACCTCATTGAATTATTGCTACTTGCATCTGTTGCCTCTTGGCCTTTCACTGAGCACCTCCAAAAAGCATCTAGCTTTGTCCTCTCTATACCCCTCTAATAGGTAATTGAAGACAGCAATAAGATCATCCCCTTGGCCCTCTCTTCCTAAGACTGTACAAACCCAGTTCTCTCAGCCTGTCTTCATACATCAGTCTTTTCACTGGACTCACTCCAGTCAGTCATTGTCTTCTCCCAGGGAGTCCAAAACTAGACTCAGTACACCAGACATTCTGTCGCAAGGCCTGAGCAGAAGACAAGAATAACTTCCCTTGACCTGCTGGCTGTGCTTCCAATAATACACCTCAGTATGCATTTGGACTTCTTTGCCAATTCACATTCAACTTGGTCTCCGCAGCCTCTCTGCTGGAGAGCTGTATTCTAACTTTTTGGGGTTCAGCCTCTACTGTTGCTAACAATGCTAACAATGTAGAAATTACATAGATAGACAGACAGACGGATAGATAGATAGATAAGTAGATAGACTGATAGATAGATAAGTAGATAGATAGACAGACAGACAGATAGATAGATAGATTGAATAGAATTGCCAGTCGAGGTTTCAGCCTCTAGTGAGACAGACTGTATTTACATCGTCATTTGTTTCACACTTATAAGACATCTGTGGAGTACAAATAATAAATCTCTACTGATTGTGAATCATTGTTCTATGTTAAGCAGTTCTGTAGGATGTCTGCTTCATTTCTTGCAGATATCGCATAGTGAACAAAGCAGAAAATAGCAGGGAAAGAATGTGGTCTTATGACATTTGACTGCTGCCCTGCCAAACTAGATTCTTTCTTGTCCTTGGCCACACAGTCCTTATATAATACTTGCTAATCACTTCAAGGAAATTATTCGTAAGTGAGTGTTAACTGTGTGCTTCTCATTTTACAACTTGATAATCTAAAGTCTGTTATGTAGAAGTGTTGAACGTTGCCAGAAACATAAACCACCGGAATTCTGTCATTTCCTGCATTTTGGGTACCTGTCTTTGCAACCTTTCAGCATTACTTTCTTTGTCTCTTCTGGCTCTTCCTCTCTCTATCACTCTCTTTCTCATATAAACACACAGCCCCATACCCATGACATGCAACTGAATTTAATAGCAGTGTCTAAGAACTGAATGACAAATATTCAGATAATTAAAATATTTAAATGAGTCAGCGTCATGAAGATGAAATATGCCTTCCTTTTCATTCAATAGGAATAGCACATTTATCACTTGGGTGGTAAAATTTATTGTGACTTTAATAATTTTTCCTTATTTATAAATGCTCATATTTATTATGTGATTCAGTAAGTAAATATATTGTTGATATTTAGCAGCTTTAATTGTTTTTGCAAGAAATGCTTTTAAATTGTGTAATGCAAAGAAATATTTAAAATTGTATTTGTTAAAACCTTACAAGGAAAACTGGCTGTCAATATAAGGTTGATGATTCAATGGCCTGGGAGCAGTGAATCATTTTCCATGCATTTTTAAAGAGTATTATAATAAAATAGCACTGCCAACAAAACAGAAATGCCTCTGAGTTCAAAAAGATTTGGAACGGGAGAGGGAAGATGGCTTTGAAGAAAAAAAAAAAAGCTGCACAGAGCTATAAATAACCAGAAATGAAATACTTAGATATTGTTTCTTTGGGGTTTACTGAATGACTTTAGAGTGAATAATAAATCTGTTTATGTCATGGTGACCAGGCTCCTTGTCTGGTAGAGAAATCTGTTTGCTGAAGGAACTTTTAGGATGGTAGGCCATATTTAGATAAACTTGTAAAAAAATACCAGTATTAAAAAATATTTTTAGTTCTCATTACCAACCAAAAAAAAAAAAAAAAGAATATTTCCCAGAAGAGGTTAATAAACTTAAAAAATGCTTATCCACAAAATAAAACAAAAAAACAAAACACCCGAACTCTCCATCCCTGACACAAGAAGCAGAGAAGTAGTTGCTGTTGTTTTTTAGAAAATTCTCAGTTGTCTGGATATTACAAAAGTTAGATTTATGTCTGGTAGTATCTTTCTGAGAAACATAGCATCAGCCAAATAGCACGGAGCAGCTTCCATATAATGCCAAGGGAAGAATAAAAACTTTATGGTTTTGAAAGCTGTAAGAGCCTTACTTTAATATGTAAGAGTGCCTTTCAAAAAGCCATAGAGCACTATGAAAGGGCACACTTTATTCCTGAAATAGTTGTGTTAGCCAGAGAATTTCTCAAACAGTTGAGGGAACAGTCTTCATAAATAAGAGTAAATTTAGTGGACCTTCTCAGCATATTCAAAGATAGGTAGCAATAAATGACACATTAGAATGTATTGTGGAAAGCTGCATCTTAGTGAATGTGGCAAATGTAGTGTATTTATTGTCTTCCTGATGCTAGGTAGAGTAATCCTCATGAATGATCTGCGTTCTGTATGTTTGATTGTGTATGTACAATACAAAGCACAGCAGAAAGGACAAGCTCCCTAAGCAAATCTTATCTCGCAGCAGTGTTTATACTGCAATTTTGTTTTACAGAATAACATAAATTCTGTCTGGGATCTGGCAGGATCCTAGTATTTTATTGAACTAGAATTCTTGGTGTAACCAGTGGGAGTTTTGTAGGAATGGATTACAGGATTTAAAGATAATATTGCATGGATCAAGATTCTCAGGCTTGAGCCACATGCCCTAGCTCTTGAGTTCTAGGGTCTTTGGAGTAAGCTCATGGATACTCAAAGGACTTAAAAATGACAACAATTCCTAGTGTCATATTTGTTTTTGAGAAATGGCAGAGAACTGAGGAATTGGCTCCCTTTTCCCCACAAAAGTTTTTTTTTTTTTAATCTCTTCAACCAAACATCACAGAAAGTCAGAACAGGCAGGATTTAATACCTCTTTTACAGCTTAAGGAAAGGAAAAGGAGAAACAGGAACATGAAAGCAGAGGGGAATATTGAGAGGCTAGCTTTTTCTGATTTCACTGACAGTGCATTGTTTTCTTAGCCTCCACTCACAGTAATGGAAACTATGACATATTGCACTCAGCAGCTAGTCAAAGTCAGAAATAGCTACTATTGAGCATAGCTCCTTACATCTGGCAAAGAAAAATTTTAGCCTGCTTTTTTCAATTGGTATCTAAAATTTCCAAGTCATTTTTGCCTCAAGGTAGAGAGAAGAGCTAATCGGTGCCTAACCTTGGTTTTTAATTTATTCTTAATTTGATATATCCATTCCCCTTTCTTTTCTTTCACATTTGTTAATCTAAAATTAAAGAAATTCTCTAGCAGTGCAGCTGTGACAACATCTTTTCCTTTAAGGCCAAATATTGAACTCAGATGTACATATGAAACTCGTTGAATGTGTACAATCTCCACTGACATTCACAGCCACAGGCAGTATGTGGTTCTGATTGTCAATTCCTTCACTGCTATGGATTGCAAAAGCCCCATAGGATTGTCTGTATTATGTATGTCATTCTGTGAACTGACATAATAGAATGACATCAGGAATAAACTTGGTTTATTTTTTCAGTTCCAAAAGGTTCTTTTACTGCTTTCTAAGCAAACCTAGAAATGTCTGTTCTGTGGTGAAATGCATTCTGCTGGTTCTCCAAAACATCCTGTTTCTCTTTCACTCCCTCATATTTTGTTTTGTATATGTTGTTAGCTGTAAATAGAGATTGTTTATTACCTTGAGTCCTTTGCCTTCTGAATGTGGAACGTGTGTGTTTCAGAGTAAAATTTTTCTTCTCTATAGGTACAGAAACCATCACAATGGGGTCCGAATATACCCTGCGTCTTATGGATCTGCTGTAATACACATTATACATTTTACAGTTCCCATCCCAGCAGAACACAAGCATAGTTTTTCATTACAAACTGTCATGTAGTTCAGAGGCATCCAAACAGATTTTACATGAGCTAACGCAGATATTGAAGTCTAGATGAACAGCAGAGGCTAATTTTCTCAATTTCATGCACACAGTCTATTCTATTACCCTCATTAACTTGTTCAGAGCCATAGTAGATATCTCTACATTATAGTGCTTTGTGGAGCAGCTATGGCATACTTTTAGCGATATAAAGAAATAGACTCCGAGTTAATGTAGATAAGGTAAGACATAAAAGTTGATTCAAGCCATTGTTTGTGGTTTTTTTCCCCTTCATTTAGCTATCTGGAGCTGATTTCCTACTTGCCAAATGTACATACTGGCTTCCAGAACCAGAAGAATCAGTTAAAAAGAAAGGACAGTTCGATTTTAAAGATAAATTTGAGCATTTTATGTTTTTCTTTTCTCTCTTTTCAATGACATAGTACAGTCATTTTGTTTCATTGGCAGCTCCATTATTCGGGTAATTCCAGATAATTGCATGATTATCTGGAAAGTGAAATCTCCTTCCACCTTTCTCTTCCTTTGGCCTCATGCATTTTAAGTTGTTTAGTTTCTATATGCCTATACCTATATTTCTATATTTCTATTTCTATTCTATTTCTTTGTCTATACTACTCTAATATTATTGGCTGAGGCTGATGTAATTTAAAATTGTATATAACTCATATTTGAAACCTTTGCATCTCTAAGGTGGAAGATGTAGGTTTCTTTTTTGGTTTGTTTCTTTTTTTTTTTGTTAAGCGTAGCTCAGTGATAGCTCACCTTATTAAATACTGCATCACTCTAGACTTGTTCAAGTGTTACATCTTTAAAATAATCCAATGACCAGAAGTTATACAAATCCTCGTGAGACTTACTGTGCAATAGTAGAACTATATTCCTTTAGTATTATATTCTGTTATTATAGCTATAGATCCAAACATTCTGTTGACTTTCTCTGTGCTTCTCTGACCTGTCTGGGCAGCTTTAAAGACAAATCTGTTATTATGCCAAGGTTCTTCAGAAAATTTTCATGCTTCAGTTTTTCAATTCATTTTATACTTGTGGAATATTTATTATTTTATTTTCTGCTAGAGTTGTTTTTAATCCATTAGCACATTTTATAATATTTGTAGTTGCAAAAATAAGCTGCATTTGAGTTATTAAAATTGCTTTCATTATAAAACTTCTATCTCTACTTTCTACTCTCTAGCTTCTGCAAATTCATCATTTGGGATAGAAAGTCTCTATACTTGCTTAAACTCAAAAATAATTTTAAATAGGTTTTGAATTCTTTATGTCTTAGAAGGAAGAACTACAATATGGCACAGAAACATAAGAGATTTTATGTTTCATAACCAAATATGTTTGTTTTTCAAATTTCAGATATAAGAGATAAGAACACTGTAGTTCTCCGTCAAATACCAGGACTTACGTTTGAAAGATTTTTTTTTTTTTAAGTATAAACTTTCCATTGTTAATTAAATAACAAGTGAGGTTTTATGAAATACTAAGGGTGAAATATTAGGTGCATAAATATGAAAACAGGAAACTAAATTTGTTTGAAAAATGTAGTTTTTAATTAAGATTAAAACTGATAATTGAGGAAAAATGTCCTTGTACATTGTGTAGAGTGGTGGGATCTCAATGCTGATCTAATTTGATGGCCAGTGGCAGAACTATCTAACTAAATACCAGAAAAGTAGATCAGGATCTTGTGTTTTTCAAAATCTCACTTTAAACTGGCAGAGATGTTTGGCAAATATAGAGGATTATGAAGAATGACTGCAGTTGGTCAAGAGATTTATGAGTCCCAGTGATATTGAAAGGAGTCAGAGAAGGCTCAACACTATCAAAGATACATTTGCCTTTTGATGATTCATCTGTTTCAAACTTAAATTTAAAATGCTTCACATCCTGACATAAATAAAATAAATAAATCAGGGTCAATCATCATTTTAGCTTAAAATAAATAAGATTTTACATTTAGAATATCTGGGATTTATTCTCTTTTTCTTTTGTTGAATGAGCCTTTGGGATGCATTTGATTTCCATCTTTAGATATGTCTGCAAGTAGGAAAAGAAGAATCTTAACATTTTTACTTAAAATTAAAGGAGATATTTTCAGATAGATTCATATGTCTTGGAGCTGAGATCATGGCTAACTTCAAAATTGTAAAGGACATCATAATAAAACAGAGCAGTTAGCAATAAAGCTGTCAACAACTCAGTTTAGAATGATCTGGCCTAAGCGCTTTTTTTTTACTGTAAATCTGCACTACAGGCTCCAGTGTTGTAGAGCCGTACAATAAGTTACTGACAGACCCACAACAAGCTGTACTATTTAGTAAAGAATTTACATACAGAATTTACAGAATTTAAGGTCTACAAGGTTACTTTAAACTGTAACCTTTCAAGCTGGGGAATCTGGTAGTATTGCAGCAGTTGTTTTATGGATCTTTGTGCCTACTTAGGAATTCACTAACTTCTGGACAGGATTAGGAATTAGGCTGGACTTTCATGCATCTCTTGAGAGTTTTTTTGCCGTATGTGAGCTCCACTACTTTTCCTTAGGTCACTCAGAGTTATCCTGAGATATACAAACTTCGGCACAGAGGTTCACAACATCTTGCTCCCTGACCTGCATTTCTGTTTCGTTAAACTGGTGTAGTTGCAAACTAGTCATGCTTCTAAGAAAACAATACCACAGAAGACTAGAGTACAAGATACACAGACATATCACCCTGGAAATAGGGTGATTATAACTATTTATGCTGTCAGGTGATACTCAGCATGAGGAACAGGATTGAAAACTGGCTGTAGAAGATTTTAAGAACCAAAAAAGAACTAGGCTCACCATGGTTAGCTCCAGATGTGCATCATGTGGCCAGTTAGAATGTCCGAATCTGGGGGTTTATGTTATCCCATCTCTGCCATACTGTCAATGCGTGCAATGAAATGAGCCAGTACATAGTAACTTTGAAGTACTTCCTGACACTGTATCATATATCCAGCATGTATAATTGGAATTATCAAAATTATGTCTATTTGAAATAGAGATAAGAAGAAGAATGTAGCCAAACTGATAAGGTATAATTTCAAAAGCTTATTTTCTAAAGAGGACACTTATTTTTGAATACATTACAGAAAGTGAACAAATTACTCTTACCAGCCAGTTTCTTTCCAAGTCTCCTAACACCTATGATAAGCTGCATTGTATGTTTGTGTTCTTGTTGTCAAACTTTATTGCTTGCTTCTTTCCTTTACTAATCCTGAAACCATTAAGCACAGTGGATAGCTAGCAATTATCTGAATGCATAGTTTACTTTGTAAAATAGTTTAAGGAATAAGATGGTGTTGATGGTAAAGCAGTCCTGAGGACTAAAGCAAACAAAACAAGATCAGTGTAGTGTGTTACTCTATTTACATAAGGGTTAGCACTTTTCATTTTTCAATTTTACCTGATAATATAAAAAATATATATTTTTTTCTTTTTACCTCCAAGGCAACATCAAATGATAAAGAGATAAAATGTTTGCAGGAAATGGGACTATTAAATTCCTTGCTTGATGGTAACAGAAAGAACTCATTCACTGAAGCATTTATTGATGTTTCATTGACTTGAAACAAAGAGTTAGAACCAACAGGAAACTGTTAAGTGTGATCTGTATCAGATATCTTCCACTATTTTATTCTGAAGAAGTGAAAATGTATGTCACTTCTGTGAAGGAAAAAAAAAGCCAAGAAAAATCAAGGAAGAATTTTCATCTTGTTTTCTTCTTTCACAGTGATGTGCAGAATATCATATCTATGAGACTATCTTCTTTCCTAGGATCAGAAAACTATAGGTAGATAACTTTTAGATTATTACTTATCTCTGTATCAGTTTTGAGAAAAACAGTCTTTAAAGGTTTCTTCTTTCTCTCTTCAGTGTATATGGTTTCTTCTTGGCATAGTTTGCCAAGTACTGTATTTTCTATTCCTTCTCTTTTTATACCTTTAAATTTATGTTTACACTAAGATGTGTCATAAAAAATAAAAATAAAAAATAATTTTAAAAAAATTGCAAGTCTTTCTACAGAACACTGGTTTAATGGTTTCTAAAATCAGACTGGACCATTAAGAGAATACAGTCTGACCTCCTCCACAGAAATGTATAGCATTTCTCCAAATAAAGCCTTTGCTGGGTGTATTCCTTTTTCCATATTTAGACTCTTAGACACCCTCCCTGCCCTGCCATGCATAGATGGAAGAAGATTCCTGATTTACTGAACTTCTGATATAAGCTCTAGGGGTGATGAACTACCAACCACGTACTAACCAGGATTGAGGTGTCTATGTATAGTTTTACCATAAAAAGAAGCCTGGGAGAGTTACCACTGACAATAGCTAGAGCCGACTGAGGTCCTGCCCCAGGAATGCTGGACTTCCAGGTTCTTTTCCAGACAAAGCCAAGCAGAGACCTCAGTCTTGATCTACCTTCCTTGACTGCTATAATCATAAAGCTTCAAAGAAAAATGTCATCTGTCTCCTACACTGCCTATCTCAAACATACCAAATAGAAATAAAGATCTTAAATAGTTCTCAGGGTTTCTGCTGTGGAGGTCTTTTGTACATTGCAGTGCCAGCACAGGTTAGGCCAATGTTTTTCTTGGCTGAACTGTGTTTAAAATTTAGTTTAGCAGGCCTTTCTCATGGTCTGGGTAGCAACTGGGGTGTGTGATAATTACCCACGAAGTCATGGAAAGGAGAGGTGAATACTCTGTGTTACTAACACCAATATTTTTAGTCTATAGTTGCAGAATATAGCTGTGCATTCGTAGACTGTAGTTGGTAGACTGTAGTAGTCTTGTTCTGCAGGATGAGTGACCTCAGCTGACTTATGAAAACTTGAGAAGAATTAACTCAAGTATTTATATAACAGAAGCCAACTCTGCAGTAAAGACGTAACCTAGGCCAGCAGACTCTTCACTCCAAGCCTTATTCGGTCAAATGGAAGTCTTTGACTAACTTTAACGCAAAAGAATTGGACTGCTGTCAAGAAAGGAGCAAAATCTCCAGTGAGCAGCAGAGGCTCAGGAAAAAGAACCCTGAATATCTGCTCTCAAACCATTTAATAGCATCTTATGCACCTTTATGCATCTTTTGTGGGTAGCAGAAATGAAATACAACAATAAATATCTTACTAGTTCACAGGGATTTCCTTCTTTTGCACAGAACAGGGCAGATGGTTTCAGGCAGAGCATCCAAATTTTCATTTATTGTAACTCTGCTGCAGCAGACTGGTTGATGAAGGTTTTTTGGGGGGAGAAAAATTTTGGCCATCACACTTCATAAAAGAACAGGAGAAAAGCATTTCCTTTTCTTCTTCCTTTTCCATAGTGACTTCAGAGAAGATAGTCAAAGGCACAGTGATTTTTAAAGACTAAAAAAGTGTACTTTTTCAAAAGTGAATGCAACAGTTTTTATCTCTAGAAAATGTTTTTGCAGGAAACAGGACATAGCAGTACTTCTGTAGCCACAGATATATTCTTTGTTGTTAAGAAGTTGGTGCGATTTTTGGCAGACACACAAATGCTAGTACCATCTGCAGGTTTTGCATGACATTACTTAAACATTTGCAAATGATTAAGAGCTCTCTTTCAACACAAATATCAAATTAAAATGTCAGAATTAAGATTCGAGCCATATTAATACTCTATGTACCAAATTCACTGATGGTATAAACAATTTCAATAACATCATTACTTACATTTAGTGCTTGTATCCTGAGCCTTAGGGTTTCATTGAAATCAATCAAATTGTATCTACTAACCTCAGGATTTAATTTTCACATTTATTTTCCCAGGTGAAAAGGGTGAAATTCATTATTGGGAATAAACTTAGCAAAAGGCCTATGCACTTCTTAAACTCTCTAAAGCTTCAGGCAAAGTAATAAGGCAGACTGAACTAAAAAAAAAAAAGAAAAGAAAAAAGAAAAGAAATTAATGTACTTATCAGCTCTGCACAAACAGGCCAAGAGAGGAGCAGAGAGACAGACACAGAGAGGGAGACAGAGAGGGGACTATCCCTGGGTATTTTCATATTTTGATCAAATTATTTAATTTCTTGATGGGTTGTTTAATAGGACGATCTGTATTTTGTGCACTGCATGATGCAAAACCATTTGCCTTAATTATATTTGATAGTTTATCCATCTTCCTATGAGTCTCCCTTAGGGAATAAAAAGATAACTGGCTTCTTAAAACAATAAAAGCAAGCTGTCTAAATTGAATACTGTGTTGTGCTATAATGGCCTCAGAATTTCTAAATTGCTGCAGTAAAATTCCCAAATTGCTGTAATCAAGAAGAAGATTGGAGAAGACTTACAGGTCAAATGGCAGTTTTAGTCATGTGTAAATCAAGCAAAAATGCCCCCCAAAAGAATTAAAATACATAAATACATTTAAAAATAACAAATACAGAACATTCACTGTCATATTATACAGTCAGTGGGAGTGTAGAACATAAATGAACAACGAATTCATGTTTTCTTGTTAATATTGAATAGTTCATTACTCCCCCTTGAAACTTTTGGGACTGATTCTTGGAACAACAACAACAATAATAATAATGGATAGATGAATCAGCATTCAAAATGTTTAGGTGTCAATACTTTACTTACAAAAATCCTCTGATCTGTGTTTAGTCAGATTCCGTATAGATTCTAGCTACTAAACAATCCAGTGAATGTAAAATTTTACTGAATACAAGTTTTGAGTTCTCTGACCCCCAAAATTCTTTCTTTAGCTAAAGTTGAAATACAGCGATTTTTTAAGATGTCATTCATGAACAGAAAGAAGCAAACAAAATTCACTAGGCACATCACTGACAAACTTTTCCCTAATGCAGCTGCATTCAAAGCAATCGATTTACCTGAGATTATTTGATATATAGTTAGTATTGTGTTTTACCATAGTCACTAGTGACAATTCCAAAAATTGTAGTGCAGGAATGAGGAAATGATTCACTTACATTGTTCTTGCTCATACACACAATTTTTCAAACAATATGCCCCTTTGCATCTGACAATACATTGTACCTCCCTGAGTATTACCCATAAAAAGCTATGCATATGAAGGGGTACTTCTTACTCATTTCTTCTTTCTTACTCCCTTTTATCTACTCTGTTTTTGACAATTTTCAGCTCATCCCTTCACTACAGTATTCCTTGTGTTAGGGATATGCTCTTTCTTCTAAGCTGTGCAGAACACCTCTGTCAAATTCCTTAGGAAAATTCTACTGTTTGGTTAGTTCTCTCATAAATTATTTAATCAGTCAATAGTATTCTAGGATGCATGCTCTGTTTTATTTCAACATTTGAGGCTGAAATATTCCCCTACATATATTTAAATGACACTGTGTTTTAGTAAATGAAACAAGAACTGTACAAATATATGATAAAAAATAAAAAAGTATATATATGTATAAGAATATAAAATAAATGGAATAATTAACCACTAATCTTCCTATTATGATCCTTTTCTAAAAAAAAAAGCAATACATAGAAATAAAGTTAAATCAGTTAAATTATTTCATTGCAAGATTATTTTCAAATATTGGCCTGTATTTCAATGGCACAAGTGTCACAATCCTGAAGGAGCTAAAACTTTCCATTATAGATCAGGGACTCATGAAAATTTTGTTATACTGTTCTTCATAATGAAATATGTTTGTTCATGAAAAGAAAAACAGCACAGCATGTCGATAAACAAATGAGCTCAGCTGGAATCTGAAAATGTCCTTCTTATTTACAAAGTCTTCTTGAAACTTGTAGACACTCTGTTCAAAAAGAGCTTCTGATATTCCCACAGTGACACTTAATTAGTTGCTAAACTCCTAACATTTATTATGATAAATAATTTTCATTTTTAAATTTTCTTCTATTTTAATGACTGATATAATTTTTTTTATTTTCTTTCTTGGTTCTCAAAGATCTTTATTAATACTACTTAAAAAAACCCAACAACTTGTAATTGACAAGCTATATCTAAACTTTGCATAAAGGATTGGTAACTTTAATCTCCCTTCTATTATTTTTATGTTACAAATACAAAATTATTTTGTTCTACTGGATTACAGATAATACTGCCAAATATATGTGTTAAAACTGTATAAAATATTAATCTTCTTTTATAAGAAGCATAGGAGTAAATGCCTTATTTAATGTCTCTTAGCAATGATGAACACTGTACCCTTCTTTTTGGTGTATAAGAACATTGCCCGTGTAATTAAAGTGAATGAAGAACAGCCATACTCTGCAGAATTTATTTCTCTAGAAAGAGAACACTGTCCCCATATCACACTGACAGTTTTTGTGTGATTCAATGGCATTTGTCCACGGGTGCTAATTTTGGATTACAATCAAATGGTTTCTGATTGGATCCAGTGGCCAAGTGCATTATGTTTCAATTAAAATTCCTTGGAAGACTGATGAGGAACAGATAATTTTAGATAAAAATAGTTTTTTATAAGTTCATCAAAACTAAAATGGAGGTATATTTAGCCATGAATCTCTAAAGTTTTTCTTAACAGTGTCATCCTCAGCTAAAAAGGATACATAAAGTGTATTATTTTGAGAATAGTCCTGGCTTAACTGAAATAAAAGAGTTTTTGTTTCAAAAGATTGTTTTTACACAGAAGATCTTTTTAGGATGAAGTGGATCAAAATGGCAAAATATAAAGAATTCCCCACTTTTGCTGTTTTAAAAGTTTTTCTTAGGATCTTAGGATTGAATCTTTAAGAAGCCTGAGAAGGTTTTGTAGCTTTTGAGGTGCCTGAACTTGCTGTGGGCTCACTACTCTCTTAAAATGACATGAGTAGAACTTTAGCCTATGCAGTCTTTTGTTCATGAGAGTTTTATTGTAGCTCTTTTCCTTTGAAAAGTACTGTTCCTGGTAAGAACAGAAATTACAGTAGAGGCCAATTTGAGATGTTTTTATGCTCCTCTAACTAAGGTTAGCTTCATGAACCAGAATAACCTATGAAGATTGAAAAAAAGTTGGGATAGAACATTTGAAAGATAGGTGGCTTTTTGCCCAGCTTACTGGTTTATACTTGCTCTTTTTCGTTATATGTGCTGTAGTTATGACTCAGTCAGTGGGTTGGATTCACAGTAGAGAGGCTAAAAGAAATCAATACTATGGAAAAGAATAAACAATGAAAGCTCTCTATTAACGGCAACTTTCTTCTGCACAGATGAAAACTGAACCCATTAGTCAGATCACAAGACCTTCCACTCTTGTCAAATTTTAAGTTAAAAAAAAAACAGAACAGAAAAGAAATAATCCCCTTTAAAGATAGAATGTCCTATAAATTCTGATCCTAAAGTTTTTAAGTTGAACTTTGAAGTGGACTGTCCTGCAATAGAGACTTTCTTGATATACTCTCTGTGAATTGTATCAGACCTGATGATTCCTCTCCAGGTAAGAGAATATACCTTAAGCTTTTGAGTGAAAATATTATGAGGTCAGTTACTGTGTCCACACTTCACTAAAAGGGTGGTCTCAGAGAAGCCATGGATACCTGCCTGCCTCACATTTCTTTGGCTTCTCCCTAGACAGCTTGCAGACTACCTGCAAGAAGCACCTGGACATGATGTCTAGGCATGGGTTTCTGCCATGGAACAGAAGGTGAAATTCAGACAGAGATTAAAGGTTGTGTTTGGTTATCTAAACATAGGTGCCTAGTGCCATTCTGCTGCCTTTTATTGGGCTGGGAGATATGGCAGAGGGCTTATGGAAGTTCTGCATCCTTCTGGATCTGCGCTTAGGCTAGAGGTGCACCGCAGTACCTAAAATGACAGTAGGTGATTATTTTTAGGCCACTGAAGTTACCCTAGGACATCAAAAATTGTTCCCAGATTGTGGTTGTTTATGGTAGCTGGAAGTCAAAGCTCTTATCACACTCAGTGGAAAGCTAGTCGATGTATTGCCTTTAGAGCCTTGACAGTGGTTGAGCTAATAGCTCTGATGGATGGGATTCATTTGCTTAAACATGGACTTTTGAGATACCACAGTGTATCTTGCCCAGCTTCTAGATACTGCATCAGAAGGCCATGAGTCATCTGTAGAACCTGTGCTGTATCTGCCAACTGAAGTCTTAGATGTCTTAGATACTTGAGGAGATCTAAAATAGTACTAGACACCTATGTTTAGGCATAAGTAGGACTTCTGATAAGTACTGCTTATCAGCTGCCTATGCTCCTGTGATCTTCTGGAGCACAGGCTGAGGCCTTACCAGATAACCTAGGGCAGGCATGTAAAATTGCAGCTGATGCCTGTGTTTAGGCACCTGAATCCTACCCTTTGATCACATGCAGACATTTAGATTTAAGTATCATGATCACTAATGGAAATCAAGTCTAGTTTTCAGTGTAGCCTTTGGGACAATTGCCTCTGAATAGTGTAAAAATACACCATGGGAGTTTTGTTTTGTTAGTGGAACTACAGGGCTGCTATGTAGCTTTTCCTCTCATTATTATTTTTACAAATTCTTCATTTGTAAAATAAATACCTACTTTCCATGAAATCAAGTGTAAGTAATTTTACTTTTTTATTCTAACTCTTTGTTCTTTGATTATTTATTCTTTCAATTGCTAGAGTACTAAGCAACTTGCAAAAGGATAGAAAACTTGTGCAAGGCACTAGAGTCAACATTTAGACAGTTTACAGTCTGCATAAAAGCTTATGATATGGGGCAAATATTTTCATGATATCTTACTAATAACTTAGAGTAACTGAAGTGAGTTACCATGAAAGGTTTCCCTTGTCCTATCAATGCAATAGTTCTAGAAAGACTGTCTAGTACAGAGCTGTCGCACTTCGTATGAAGCATTCAAATCTTTTTCTTCTGACAGTTTTGGATATCTTATTCTATAAGCACATTTTCTTCTCCCAGAGCTGCACTGTGTCTTTGTAACTATGACTACTTAGTGCATATAGTTGCAGTATCTGGGGATATTAGCTCATGCACAGGTAGAATTTTGACATTGCTGAGAATACATGTTTAGAGCAGCACCTGAAACTGCCTTTGGGTTGCCAGCTCCTGTGATTTGTCATGATGGGGTGGGATTCAGATCTAGATTCAGACATCTAACTTCAGGTAGCTACACTATAGAAATCCACGTCAGCTAGATATTTTATGTGACAGGATATCTAATGAAAATATGCAGAGTGATTCAGTTGCTAATACATAAGCATGAGGTCCTTTTTGGAATGCCCGAGGGTGTCTCTTCCAGTCTCCAACTGACCATCCACAAGGGCATGGACATTCCCTGCCTCCTGTGCAATAAATGATCTCAGAACTCAGAAGCTCCCAGATGGCAGTAGATACGTGCACTTAGGCAACTGAATTGAAACGCTAGTCAGTATAGTCGACTATAGACTCCAGAAAACTAATCAGTTGACCACATGTAGGTGGCTATGGTAAGCTGAATACATCTCTAGATTCCACTGAATGTACAGACTTGGAGCTGTAGTACATTGCTAAGCATGTGTGGCTGGTGCTCTCTGGAACGCCATAGGATATCTGTATTATCTGCTTTAGGCGGGGAGGTCTGACGCAGGACCTGCAGCAGAGCTGTGTCCATAGAGAGTATCAACCGGAAGCCAGGTGACATATCTAGTCACAGCCTAGTGTGTCTCAGATGGTGGTGGACATCTCTAGTATGGCAACTGAACTGAGACTATAATGTCCACTGACTTTATCTGAGGTGTTTAGCTAAGTGTTGGAATCTAGAGCCGAACCTCATTTTTAATGTTGTATTTGAACAACCAGATCATGATTATAGTCACTAAAAGTGCCTTTATAGCTGCAAGAATAACAAAAACTGATACTATTATGGAGATATAGAAGAAAATAACTTAGTCCTGTTTTGGACTTTTTTTTTTTTTGAAATTTCTGATTTATGAATGTTTGGGTTTGACCATGCTGCCACTCAAAAGACATAGCATGCCTCACTTTTAACATCCACTTTGATAAAAATAATCATCAGCCTGTTTTTGATTAAAGTAAGTTAAAAGCAGCACTGTGTTTTCTCCTTTGCAGTGTGGACATGGAAACCATCCACAGACTATAGTATCAGTCTCCAAAACTTTAGGATAAGCTGCTGAGAGGTAAAATTTATAACACTCATTCTTACAGGCTTCAGCTTCAGGTTACAATGGTATGGATCTAAGACCGTAGAGATCTCCTCTTTGCCAATTTTCAGGTAAACATGCCAACCTTCACTAAGTCAGTGCTTTATGAGTAGCTTTTTTTCTGCTATATGCCTGCAAGGCTCCTTTCAGTCAATAAAAGCAGAAACAAGAGTTTCCTCCAGGAAAATGTACTTTTCTCCCCTCTCCAAGCTATGCTGACAAGACAGTTCAGTTTTTCTTGGATTTAGAAAGAGTTTTTCCTTTCAGGAGACCAAAGTCTTGTGTTTTCCTTAAATACTTTTCTTGCTGAGCTTGACTGAGTTCAGATCCTTAGTCTGAGCAAGTTCTCTGGAGCACAGCAAGGTGTGCTCCTGCTTCACTTTTCTTATAGGGAAACAAGTCTTTCCTTTCCACACAGTCCACACTGCCTACCAACAATTTTTTTCTCTATTCGCATCTTTGTTTTTGTGGCCCTCTATACCACTCATGCAATACAGCATGCTAAGAAGAGGAGGAAAGATTGTCTGTATTTTCAAGAAACCTAGAATGTGGCTTTTTCCCCTAACAACTGACTTCAAAAGACGTTCCCTCTGACCACCATGTATGGTGTTTAGTTCTGTGTTCAGTGAGTTCTTCTGCCCCAATCCCTCATACATCTCACTCTGTCATGCATCACTCTGCATACACCTCACAGATACCCTCACCGTGTAGAAACCAATTCAGGAAGAGATGAGGACCTGGAGCTGTAATGCTAACATTTTCTTTCATTTCAGCAGCTCTTAAAGCTCCCATGGTGACACTGAGTTTGAATTTTCAATCAGCTTCTGGTGCATTGTTTGCAAATTTGTTTAGATAATGTTTTTGTGTAAGTCCTAGTGAGAACAATCAAACTTTTAATGCAGAGTGAGTTTATGGGGCTATCTGCAGTCAGCTTACAAGTTCTGAGGACTTCGTTTGGCCTTTTTGCCAGAGTTCAGCAACATAGAGAGAAGTTAACTGCTGCTTTACCCCTGGGATGTGAAATTGTTCTTTTTGTAGCAACTTATTTCTATCACTTACATTGAAGCTATTGCTGTACAAGAGGGTATATCAGTTTAAAGCCAATTTTGCTGCAGTTGGTGAAAGCAGGAAGAGAAGGACAAAAAGCTTCACTCACCTGCAGCCATGCATATCTGTATTTAATGAAGTTAGTAGCCCCGTTCTCCTGCACATGCCACCTGGTATACTAATTTTTATCTGTTGAACCATGAGCAAAATGTTACTAACTCAGAGAGCTTGGGTTTAAAGAAAGGAATTAAATTTAGAATTCATATTTTCTATTGCAAATTCAATGTGGGGAAGGAGAGATCATTAGAAGCCTGATTATTATGCCTTTGTTCTATGGAGACCGTATGCCCCATACTGTCTGAATCTGACTTGCTTTTAAGTATGTGTTAGAAAATATACAGTGTGCTTTTTGACAATTTTCATTTCCCTCTTTTCTATGGGAGTGCAGAGGGGACATAACGCTGCAGTCAACTGATGATTAATTTACTCTCAGCTGTTTTTGCACATAAGTGATATCAAATGAATGGATTGTGACCAGAAAATGATATGGGCAGTATACCTGAGCTGTGATTCCCTAATCTTAGTGATTAGGGAAATCACTAAGATTTTGCTCCTAATATTTACTGGTGCAGACAGGCATAGCATTTGGCCTACTATTTGACTTCAAATCTGTTTGTCAAATAGTTAGTTATGAAGCCAAGTTATTTTATTTCTGAAATGTAACAAATTCAAAAGCAGACAGAAAGGGTATATATGGACAAAGTTATTCTCTGCTTTACTCTTATTTGTGCCCTCTGTTCTGTAGCAAGGTCTTCAAACTATTCAGTTATAATATTGTAAACTTTTTTTTTTTTTGGGGGGGGGTGTAAGACTGATAATATTTCAGATGGAAAAAGCAATATGATATAAAATAATGATTTCCTGGTTAATGGAACCTGCTGGTGGGGAAGAGTACAACCTCATAAAGCTGATTGATTGAATACAGTGATTTATTGTTCAGTGTAGCTCAATTACTGTAAAAAGTGAAAAATAAAAGTTGAAAGACTGTGATGGTTATTTATTATGACAATTTAAAAGGCAGGTATTAGAAAGAGGTTTTTTTTTTTTTTTTTCCTTACAACCATTACAAATCACAATGTCATTAAATAGATTTCAGCAAAATGTGATTCTGAAGCTGGTGCTGTAAAAAAGTTAAAATATTCCCTGATTAAGAGTTCCGGTTTTATTCCATCTTCTCCACACTGATCTCAATGGAAGAGAGAAAGCTTGAGGTGTTAAATAAGCAGGCAATTGAACTTCCTATCAGTTTGATACCCTGTGTTGTAAGGAAGTATTGTGCATACTGCAACATTCCAGCCACTGCTTCTTACCGGAGATAGATTGACATACATTGAAGACAGGTGAGCAGACCCAGATTCATAATCAATCTTCCATTAGGGTCAATAAGAAAAGCAATGAAAATTGCAGGATCTCTGGGACTGAGAAAGAGGGAATAAATGGAGACTGTTTTTTGAGTCTAAACCAATACGTGAGGATGCAGCATTTCTAGAGGATTTTAGAAACGTGGTTAGTGAAATCTGTCCTTGGAGGCGTTTATGAGGAGTTTCATTTTTCACAGTCTCAAACCTAGCTCATCACCTATACCTGTGAGAAGTGAGGTAAGTTACTAGCAGGCAGAAATGCTTGTGTAAAGTGCAGAATAGTACAAGAACAGATCTAAGGTTTCAGATGAAGTAAATGAGCATAAATCTGATTTTTTTTTCACTTATACCTCTGAAAACCTACTGTAAAATAATATTTTGCCTTTGGTTCTCTGGGAATGACAGAAGATATGTGTGAGATCAGAATTTGGACAAATATTCATTTAGTAATTGAGATCTGCAGCAGGAGGGACATTCCAGGAGTTTCATGCACTGTTCTAGGCCGCTCTGCAACATATTCTCCTGATATGCCATTTTCTTTGTATGCTTCTTATATTGTCGTTTAGACATGGGAAATGAGTTCTATATCATAGAAGATAAATGATATCATATCTTTATAATTAGGGTAGACTTCTATGTTGGATTAAAGGTTTATTTTTGTTGTAAGGGTGGTGCTGTCAGTGGGGTAAGTATTCTTATTTCATGCCTGAATCTCATCCTTGCATTTCCATAGATTGTAATTGGTTTACTTCAAACACATTACTTTTTATAAAGACTTTTTTCCCCTTTTGACTTTAATTAAGCTCCACTATCATTTGCTAGTAGAAATTCTAGTTTTTTTTTTTTTTTGGGGGGAGGGGTGTGAAAAGGAAAACTTGCCTGACACATGAGTTTTCCCAGGTACTCACAGCTCTTTGTCTTAAATATTATTACTTTCATAATTGCTCACAGGAATTACAATGTCTTTGTCATAAATAAATCAATTTTATGTTGATGTGGCATCTTTGAAATGAAAAGCAGTTCCCTGCATGAAAACCAGAACAACAAAAAACACTTAGATCTTTTGCACAGAGGGCTGTGTAAAAAATATCTTTTGTGTGCATAAGGCATACCAAGCACAATATCAAAGCAGAAATTGGTGCACTGAATGAAAGCCTTTTGACTATACCCTTGAAACCTTTAGGGACATGGAAACCATGTGTTCTTATTATGCAATGAGATGTCACACAAGGGTGTGACTGTACAGTCCTCCAGGGAATAATGATGACAAAACAAGTACTGTTTAAAAAAAAAAGAAGAAGGCGGCATTCAGCAATACATTTGCTCTATTGTAAAGAGCTGCAGAGTTGCCAGGCATTTAGGAAATCACTTCCAAGAGCAACTCCTACCTTAACAGGAAAAAAATAAATAGTTTGTGGACTCACAGAATATAAAATAAAATTAGCTGCAAATTGTACCTAATGACAGAGTAGTGACTACATCACACAGAATGTTCTGGGCATAGATATTAAATATGAACTGACTGGTTCTTACAGGTCAGCCCAAGGTACAACACAGCAGACAGCCCCACTCTTTATGACAGTGACTGTGCAAGGAGGCCGTGCAGCAGAACTGTTCTCCCATTCCTACAGATCCCTCCTATGGTTCTGTCTCTTCTCTCTCCTGAATGCTGAACAGCTATAGAAACTTTTGCAGGACTACAGCATGTAACGCAGCTCAGCCAAGCAACTCCAGTGGGAGAAAGAGAGAAAGTGGAACACTACTGCATCTAGCCTTATGCTTCAATAATTAATAACAAATAATAGGCATCTAGTTCCTTGCATCGTTCTCATGAATTTTTAGACTGAAAAGAGAAGCCAGAGAGGGAAAAGGGATTTTGTTTTTATAGCAAATCCAATGAATGCATCCTGGCTTGTATTGTGAAATTAGTTGATCTATGCAAAACAGAGAGCTGGTCTCTCCCACTACAGACACCAGTTGTGGGCTGTGTAGGATATGCTCCTGCATGTAGTGAACTGAACACCATGCTGCGAAAAGAAAAAGAAAAAAAGAAAAAAAAAAAACAGGAAGAGGTAATGAAGGTATAGACTCAGAGTTTGAAACAGGTCATCCTAAAGGTTGAGAGACACTTGCAAGGTATGTATATAAGAGCTATAGCCATGATATAGCTTACAGCTTGCACATGGCAATTCCATCTATCTCATTCTTACCTCTATCTGGTTTAGTTGCATGAACTTCACTTATAAGACTGTTATTTAAATATGCTTACAGGAAGGAAGAGATACATGAGAAGATTTCATGTCTCACACAGAGAAGCACAGAGCTTGACCAATCCTACTCATCTCCACATCCAGCAGCAGCAGCGCGCTGTGAAGACTTTGAAATCTGCTCTCATCCCCTGCACTGGCCTGGGGAATTAAAGGAGCGCAGCAGGGGCAGCCATTTGTTCCATGCTGATGAAGGAAAGGGATTATGTGTCTGTAATATAGAAGGAAGGGCCTTAGGGGTTTTAGGCCTGCACTGGCATAAATCTCCTAGAACTGATCATAGGACAGGGATGGTGAACTTGTGACATGTATTGCTATTGAAATGGTGTGCAACCAGCACTTGAGATATCAGCTGTCTTTTGGCTGCTGGGGAGCTGTTGCTGTTCACACTGTCCAGCAAGCAGTGGCTACAGCAAGAGTTCAAAGCATCAGCTAAAAGATAAGGATGTTGCTTAGAGGCTGTAAGGAGCATAAGGAGATAAGGTTGTATAAGGAGCAGATGGGGTAGAGAAGTACTGGCACACAGTGTGAAAAAGGCTCACCAACACTATCCTTGCCACTGTAGCACTTTACATGCAAATTATATGATTTAAAAGTAACAATGTTAAGTAATGTTTAATGAAGACAGATGCAGCCAGATTCTCTGAATGGCTTGTTAGCTTTAACAATGTCAGCTTTTCCTCACTTTCCTTCGCAGATATGAAAAAAAATTCAGGATGCACCTTATGATTATACTTGATATTTAACATGTTGCTAAATATATTGAATTTATATCTACATCTGTGAATTTTATATATACACATGTATACATATGACACTGCATTATACTGTGTGGTTAAAACACTATGAGAAAGAGTCTTTCAAAATCATGTTAAAGTACTATGTTTCTGCTATGAAACATATACAGGAAGAGGTAAATATAACTGTAATGTGTTAGGAAATATATGACAAGTGCGCTGGGAATAGGTCAGTTCTTTACTGGTACAAGTAGGCGCAGTTCTACTGAAATCAAAGGACTTTTACCTGACTTGTTACTGCTTGAGACTTATGTTTTTGTTTTCTTTTTTTTTTTTCCTGTGGATCTCTTGTCTGCAAAGTTAATTCTAACGCAGAATGACAGAAAAATTACTTTTACAATACCTGTTATCAAATGAAATGTAATTATGTAAGGAATCATCTATGGAGAAGAAAGTATATTAATTAGGTCACTTCACCTCAGTGGGAATCCAATTCAGAGTTTAAGGCGCAGTAAAGTTTCATTTTTTCTCTTTTTCTTTCTCCATTCCCCCCCCCCTTTTTTTCCTCCTTTTGGGGAAATCTTAGCCCAGATATATGCATATATATATATTTTTTAGCTCTAAAGGAGCTTATGTCTCCAATAAACTCATAGAAGAGATAAAAGCAGACATTCTGGAAAAGCCAGCACTAGAAGGAAGAAAAGTAGCATGAATTGCTGAGAAAGGCAAGGTAGGGACATTTCTTCTGATCACCAGCTATTCTAATTTCTGTTCCATAACTGTGACCTGGCAACCCTGACTTGTGGATTTCCGTCAGCTTCACATCATCACCTGCAATTTGTGTAATGTAAAACTACAGGAAAACACAGGGTAGGACAAGCTTAAGTTAACACTGTAAGGTCTGAGCATCATTCTGGCTCATTAATTTCAATGCAGATGTAGTTCTAATACAGAATTGGTAGTGAATGTGTCCAGCTGTAACAATGAACTATAATAAAAATATGAAAGATTGTAATTTTAGTACTAGTTCTGATAAAAATGAGATTTGATTTTTGGGTTTTATTGACATTTCTTACATAAGAAACCTAAATACTACAATCTACATATTTTCATACAATGAGGCATTATCACAAACTGAAAATCCTCCTGAAGATATCTTTGAATAATGACGCTAAGCTGAGGAAGTATTATAGCTTCATTTGCTGAAATCCAATCTCTACTCTCCAACTTTGATAGTGTGCTCTGTATTGTAGTTTTGTGAAACCACATTAACCACTTTTTTTTATCAGATGAAGACTCTTTTGTGTTCCTTAAGCTTGCTGAGGTCTAGTAATTAATCTAAACAGATTTCACTGTCTCTGGAACATAACAACATATGTTCATGATCCATGGAAAATTATCCTGGAACAATATCTTGGTAAATTAAAAGTATAATTCACAGTTGCTTTTACCTTTAGTGAGTTTAAAAGCATTTTCAGGGTTGCTTCCCTGATGTTTTAAGCTACAATAAATACCAGCATACTAATACTTACTTTACTAAAATTATAGTAACACGGAATCTATTTACTTACAGCAATTTGCCATATAAACGAACTGCAGGTCATTCTATCCATAGAGATCATTGACACGAGGTTCGGCTGCTCTGACTTAAGGTTATTCGTTGATTTAGGTATAGAAAAGTCTAAATTAGTACTCATGTATCCTCTGTGCTACTGATATAGGAAAACATTTTATCAGAAGTATAAATGCATAAAATAACAAGTCTATCAAAAATTTCACCACTGCATCCATTTACAGAAAGTCCACTAAAAAAAATCTTAAGAAATGGAAAAGATCAAAAAGCACATTTCAGAAAGTCAGAAAAATCAAGCAACATTTCTCTTGTTCCCTGGGCTCCCAGACCCTGTTCAGTCCTAATTTCTCTTTTTGGGCTGTGTGTCTCAGTCCTGGTTTTCTTTTATGTCAACTTCTTGGCTGAGAACTTCTCAATGAAATGGTGGTAGGGGATTTTTGAAGCAATAAATTTTCTTCTCTTTCTCAGATCCCTTTTAGTACGAATGTACCAAAAATCCAGCCTAAGGCAAATACTTGTCATGGAAAATGTTAGTCCAAAGAATGAAGGTCAGCAAAGTTAAAAATAACTGAAATTGTGTGTGTTGGTTAGCTTTAATAACAAGCATTGCCATCTCCACCTAATTAATAAATGCAATGGTTACCAATAAAAAATCTTCTAATCCAACAAGTACTTGAGTATCAGAAATGTTATATGAAGTCGAATATTCACTCTGAATAGTAAAATATAATCTTTCAAGCTTGGCCTGTAGTATAGAACAAAAGAAAATAGCACAAACATATCTTGTCTTAATAAAATGCTGACTTGAAGAGTACTGAAAAGAATAGGACAGTATATTCAAAAAGCCAACTTAGCAACCATATTGCCCATATACAGTAATGAAAACAGTTTGCCAAATTCAGTCTGTAGACACTGTTATGGGTTACAACTTTCCTCTCATTTAAATCTCTGCTGGAAATAAGAGTTTTCTTTTATGTCATGTCAGTATACAGACTCTTGCTAAGTCATTTGTGAGTTGCTTGCCCATTTAATTAGGTATTTCAATAAGTATTTTTGTCTGCTAGTTCTACTGATTTCTCTACTTCTTTTGCTCTGATGACCTTTTTTTGCATATGCAATTTGTGAAATATTCATGTGGGCTTTTAACTGATATTTATTGGTTAAAAGTGTAGGGCAAGACATTCCTACAGTGCTTAATCTTTGCCTTGAATAGAATGAATTGCTGTCCTAAGTTAAGGCTGTGAAAAGATGTATTCCCTTCAAAAGTATAATGCTGCAGCAGGGATGCTTGAGCTTAATTTAAATGTAAGAAGTTGCTGCCACCATAGGTTCTTTGTCTTAAGACTTCCTTTCCTATTTACTACCTAAGGCTGGATGCACTGAAAATTTGACTGGCTTAAGAAGAGACTTAGATAACACAGGCTGAAGGCCCTCAGTGGTGTCAAGCATGGTGTATAGAGAAGAATGACATAAATTAAGGGATATTTTATTAGCTTTCATTAATGCTTATTTTAGGAATAAGGTCTATAGTAAATGTGTTGCAAACCTGCTGATTGGGAACTCCTATTGCAAGGTAATTAGAACTGCAAGCAAACATTTCAGAAAACAATACATGTGGCTTATCTTTTTTACAGAGAAAAAGGATCCTATTGAGTTTTAACTGAGATAAGCAAACAGGCTCCTGTCCTCCTACAGCTTTTCTTACAGACATCAGACTTAACCTTTAGAATATTTTCTATACAAAGGGGTTCTACTCTGACCCAGTTAGCATATTTCACTTCTATGAATATTAACATACTTAGAATTCTCAGAGATATACAATATGGTGGTTTTAGACATTGTACAATAAGGCATGTAACGACTTAGAGCTCAGAGAGCCAGGAAGGACAAGTGGTAGGAGAGTATCAGAAAAAAAAAAGAAAAAAAAAGCTATGTTTCTAGCTAAGCTTTGAGTGCCATAGGAGCTCAAATTTAATACCAGCAGTAATGTTGACCAACCAGTCTCTGTTTTCCCTATTCCATGACAGTGTCCTATTCACTGGGTATAGCACTGCTAAAGGGCACCTTTTCCTCTCCTGATACCAGAAAGTAACTATTACTGCTGTTTATGGACCATACGGCTTCTCATTTATTCAAAGTGAGCCACATTCCCAGTGTCAGCATCATTGGAAAGTTTCATGAAGACAGCAACAGAAACGCATCAAATTTCTTCTAATCCCTCACAAAAGGAAGAAAAATTGCATTTTCTGTAAGATGTTGATGTCTGAAAGTGTTCTATTGATAGCAATAATGTTTGTGGTACAGGAGTATACTTGAAGTAAACAACTTTTGCAGTTGATTAAATGCCTTAGCTCCACAAAGGCCATTTATTGCTTTGTCTACTTCAGCACCATAGACATTCACCTTTAAATAGAACAGATGTCAGTTATGGAAAATGTGATGCTCAAACCTTCAGTTATAAAATAGAAAGCCTTGACAGTTTTTTTTTTTTCCCCCTGGGATGGTGGATTCCAATACTTTGCCTCAATACTTTAGATTATCCTCATTTCAAAACTAAGAAGATATAACTGGACAGAGAAGCTTGTGAGGGAGGGATACAATGCATTTACACCTATTCATTTTTCCAATCCATTTGGATTTTTTCAGCCTTGGAGACAGCCTATGCTTTTGTTGTGAAGGATGGGATTTAAATATTATTGAAAACCCATTAGCAACAGTTAGAAAGACTTTTCGGGGCTATAAAGAGTTGGATAGATTCATACGGAGTAAATTTTCAGTGCAGTGCACGTGGACTTAAATCCAGATTGGGTAATATTAATGATGTTAATAGTAACTATTGTAAAATGTAGGCATACCAGAAAACAAATAGACCTTTTAGTCATAAAAATATGTAGAATCTTAGAAAATTATAGGGAATGCATGTCAGTTTTTCCTACAATACACAAGTTCAAATATCCTTTGCTCAAGGTTACTCTGTTTCTGGATGGCATTATCACTAAAACATGGAGTATAAGTAGCATTTATTGTTCTAGGGTAGATCCATAACAATGTATACAACATGGACACTTTTTTGGTACTAATGTAGCTGTTGCCATCATTTTATTTTGAATCTCAATTACCAGGGCAGATGTTTTATAGCTACTTTAATGTACCTTTCTGGATGTGATCTGAATGACTGTAAATCTGAGTTACAAATGCATCAGAAGAACACAAGACCCCCTGCTTTGGGAAAAAGCTCTACATCTGAAGGAACAGGTTATGGTTTTTCATTATGTCCGCAGTCCTCGAAGACCTCCATGCAACTATTATTGTGCAGTATGGAGGAGCCAATGGAATAGGCATATTCATTTCTTAGTGAAGACATTTTTAAGACAGACATATACGTAAACAACTGGACATGCATAAAGGTTAATCAAATAGCTTTAGTGACAGAAGGCACAAAATACACTTTAGAAGGTGAAGTTCAAAGTCTAGTGGCACCAAATATTTTATCTTGCTTACATTGTGCTATAAATGCCTTGCGTTTAAAATTTGATACCATAATATTTATTGACACCATGACAAATGGCTGTGAAAAGAACACAATTCTTGTATTCAGCTTTTATAACTCAGCTTTGTGGATTGCTGGGACTGTCAGAATTTTTTAATTTGTGTAGGAGAGTAGATTGAAGAAATAACTAATCTTGCCCCAGAACCTGTAGATATCACCTTTGGTTTTTCATGCCTAATAGAATAAAATGCCCTGATTAGTTTGCAGCATATTGCAGGGAACACATTTCGTTCAAATATCTATTACAAACTTCAGGATGCCACAATGGTGATGACTATTTATATGTAGCTGCTACTGCAAAACAAAACAAAACAAAACCCCAAGGAAATGCATGTAACTACTATTAAAGAAAAAGAGAAAATGATACTGAGTAATTATGTTTGTCCTTTCATTATGAATCTTATGTCTGCTAAATATTCAGTTACTACATCAACGTACTACATTTATCTCCTTACATGTATTAAAGTATTAGCCAATCCATCATGATGACTTCAAGTTAGATGATGCTATAAGAAAATTATCTAGGCAAAGGCTTATCATGATGATAAGTTTAGGACTCCTCAACATGAATGTACTCAAACAAGTCCATGGTAGGCATATTCATTCTGTGAAGTTAACTGCAATTACTTCTATGATCTAAAAAAGGAGATTTCATATCATAAGTAAGCCAGATAAGCAAATATTTCACAATAAAAGGGCAAGTTTGAGAGGCAAAGTTTGAAATTATATTTGCATTGTAGTACACAGAGAAGTAGCTTATGCTGTTCCTTACAGTTACAATACATTTGTTTATCCAGTACCATTCTTTAAAGTTGTAGAACTGAAGGAGAAGCAAGACATAATACACCCTCACAGAGTCTTTGTATTCTTTTTGGGTTGTCTTTTGGTTGTCAAAAAGAAAGTCATTCAGGCTGGAGGTATATGGTTATTCCTTGTGCAAGAGTTTTTTAAACGTATCATACGAACAAGAAAAGACAGAAGGTAACATGCAAGATTGTATTCCAAGGAGTTGGCTTGGCAAATAAGAAAAGCATCTGGACTGTAAGAGAGGACTGGTTGTTCCTCAGGATGAGTGTAAGGGTCAGTTGGTAGTGTCCTTGGCTTTATTCACCATTTCCTACATTTATACTACATCCTATAAATCTGGACCATGCAAAAGTTAAGAAATAGATTCACATGTTCTTACAGCACTTGGAGTGATCCTATGTACTCGTATTGCCTGCTAAATTCTGTTCCTGGCAACCGTATCAGACTAAGCCAAAAACAAGTGGTGGACAGGTAATGCTCACTAAACATGAGAGCTGACTGGGACTTTTCTGATGAAATACTGTATGCTGAGAGTATGCCTTCTGGGCAGGAATGTGCAAACTTCAAAGAAGCCTTCATCAATATAGACATCTTAGCAGCTAGATGCAGCATAGCCCTCCCCTTAATAACTAAGTAGCGAAAGTGTCAGATAACTCACTTGAAATACAGGAAAATGGGTTCAAAATCTTTCTTCTGAGTCATATACAAAAGCTTTCAGTTGCATACTACTGTAGCATGAATTTATCGTTCGTGCTGGAACTACTTCATGTTGTGTAATCTATTAAATATTCATAGGAACAAAGAGGGCAAGAATAACTCTGTGATAGAGGTTGGCATTCATGGGGGAGAAGAAAACTTTGGATCAGTTTTCTAACTTAGAATGAAGCAGATGTGGACCAGGGCACCCACATGATAAACAAGTCCCTAAATCTGAGTTACAGGATATACTGCTTTGGGGGCTGTATCATTGTGAATTACTATTAAATTTTATGCTTTTTTTCCAGTGCAGAAAAGAAGAACTTCAGAAATTTCTTTACTTTCTGCATGGAGTGGGAAAACTTTTCTCATTTGAATTTTATTCAATTTCTGCTAGATGGTACTACTGCAGATTTAAAAAAAAAAAAAGGAGAGCGAGAGAGAGCAAGCTGCAGAGGGCTTGTGAATCTTGCTCCTGCCTAGTCTTACCTCTATTAACATTTTTATACAGCTATTTTGAGTGATAACAAGCAATTGTGAAAATATGGAAGTGAACTCAAGAATAAAATTTCAACTTACACAGCATGCAGAACTATGTATAATTATAATGTGGAAGAAAAGTCTGAAAAAGAACATTGACAGCCTATATAATTACAGTGTTTGAGAGAATACTGCTTTCAGTTACCAAATCTGTTTGAATATAATAATACTTTTCAGTACTCAGAACTAGAAGACTCTAGATGAGTCAGAAGAGCAAGTACAGCCGCTTACATTAAATGTCCCAAAGGAAAAATAAATAGAGAATTTAAAAAGAGAAGATATAGCACTAGAAACAATAGAGTCACTATAGCACCACAAGTAAGGATGGAGAAACTTCAAAAGAGTCTGTATTTGGGTTCATTTGTTGACTATCAATCCCCCTCTCTGGCATGTAACATTCTGCTGGAAATCTTGTGTGAACAGATATATCAAAAATATTTCAGAACTTCCAGTTCTTATCCAGCATAGCCCAAAGCTTCAGAGATGCATGGAAAGAGAAAAAAAGATATTGGAAAATGGGCTACATAAAACATTTTGAAATATTGAGAAAGCTTTGATTCAGTTTTGACTTGAAATGAGGAGTGATTTCTTTCTTTTTCTTTTTTCTTTTTTTTTGAAAATAACTGATTCCTGTTTCCATTATGAAGGAGGAAGCTGGAATTGAAGGTGAAAAGTTTTACATTTGTCTAGCTTGCAGTATAGAGTAATATGTTTACGTTAACTCAAATAGTGTGGGTATTAGCAATAGCCTATCTGCAGCAGCATATAGCCTAATTTTACTTATCAAAATGCTTCACAATACCACAGGTAGAACGATTCCAGTACCTAAGTTAACTTATTGAAACCTTTAGGTATCTCTACATCACATCCCATCTCAAGCTTCAGAATAGAGTACTTCGGGATTGCAACAGTTTTGAGAATATTCTTTAATTTAGGATTGGGTGTACATACTAGTAGTCCCTTTCCTAGCTCAATCTGTGTACCCCAGATAAAAAAGTATTGTCAAATGGAGTAAAAGGTCCCATCACAGATACAGGAGAATTTTTTCATTGCATTAACCAAGGGATACTGTACTCTGAGTACAGGTCTGGGCTTAAAATATCTATAAGGGAAGGACCTGAGAGTACAAGATGTATGTTAATATTAACATATAATATTCATTTCTGGCCTATAGGGCTGACTAACATACTGCTGTGTTCTGCAGAATGATGGTAATTATACCACAGACTTTCTAAACCTGACTAGCACTGTATTGAAGTGCCAGAATTTCTAGGTGAGATATATATATACATATTTTAAGAGCTAATAGTTAATTAATATTACTAATGTTATTATTTGTAGTGCACACTTAGAAGTCCTAGCCAAGACTGAGGTCCTTCTATGCAAACTTTGTAAAAATGTAGTAGAAGGCAAGATCTCTTTCAAATAACTTATATTCTTAGTCAAACAAAAGGTGGGAAAAGGTGCAAGGAGCTGGACTGATTTGCTTGTTGTCAATAGCAAATTTCTTGAAGAAAGTTTTCTGCAGGTCCTGCACAATACCATAGTTTTTGGATGATACAATGACAGCAGGAGAAGGCATAATTTTATATATGTATATAAACACACACTACACACTGTCATTCAAAATAGGGTTTTCTCAGTGGGATTATGAAAAAAATCTGTCATGTCAGGCTAAGTCTGGAACCTGCTGTTTGTTCAAGCTATTTTTGCAGTCAGATTCTCTAATCAACTGTTATTTACACGGGCGCTCTCTTCAGTCATAACTTTATGTTCTTTTTCTTCTGAGGTATACACAGCCTTAGAGATCTTTTAGGAACATGGAAGGTAAGGACCTGAGGATTTACTTCTTCTGAAGGAGGATGGATATTTAGGGGACAATAAGTGACTATAATTCTGTGTCCGATGTATCTAATAAATATGGTAACTCTACCTCAGACTTTGGGAATATCCTAAATCAGGGGAGGATGAGCAAGAAATATATTGCTGCTATGTTGTACCCATGCAAAAAAGACTGATGCACTTGCACACTGCAGAAAAAGTATTCTGGAAATGTTAGTTCTGTAAGAGTATGCGCAGTGTGAGAGCATCTAATTCCTTAAGTTATCTGGTTTAGGACTATTTAGTATAAAAGAAATAACAAGAAGCAAGGAAAGTAATAAATTAAACACACAGATACACAAACATTAATCAGTAGATGATAGCAGAGACAAGAACAAAGACCAGAACTGTTCAGCCACTGACCGTGGACCATTAAAGAAACTGCTCAGGCATAACTTTGAAGAGGGCAAATCTGGGCTTTGTAACTAGTAAGAAGGGGGAAACAAGACTTACGTATTACGAGATGCTTGAGGAGGTCCTGTGGGACTGTGTGAAACTTGTTATGGAATGGTTAGAGGAAAGTCCGCTGGATTTGGTGGCTTTCTTAATGTCCTTAACAAGTTTTACAGAGCCACTATCTTCAGTCAAGTCTTACAAAGCTTTACACAGTACCATCATCACAAAAGCCTCTGCAGTGGGCTATGTTGGTCCTAAAAGCAAAAAATTCAAGAGATTCCACCTCATCCCGCCAAATCCTGTTTATGCCATATCTCCAAAACTCTTGCATCCTTACTCTGATCAGCAGACACTAAGATGTAGTGACTAACTGTGTGAACTACTAAAAAAAGTCATGAGAACTGCTCATGACATTTTAATTTCAACTTTCTCTTTTAACTCAAAGAATTCAGTCACAGAAATTCCAAAGTTCATAAAAGATGATATTTTTAGGAGGTTTTGAGGATTGTTTTCCCATTTCTAAGTCTTCTTTCTAAACCACATTCTTGTTTGCTTACTCTCCTTTCCTGTTTGCTTACCCTCCTTGCAAAATACTTTACTTTTAGTGCAACCAATTATTCTTACAGAATAATTTAATATATTTTTTCAATATATTCAACTATTAAGTTAGAAGTTGGATAAGTAAGTTTTGATTTTAGGCTGGTAAATCATTTTTAGCCTTGCTGGCTTTTTTCCTTCTTCTAAGATCTTAATTATGCAATCTGAAAATCCATCCTTTCATCTATTTCTTTTCCCTCTTCAGGAGGAACCATCATCTTTGTTCATATTTGTTTCAATTTTGGTAGTATAGTAAGATCTTGAAGAATAAATTGGAATTTTGCCTATCTTTTGGGGATAGCCTGGCATATATTCTTTAATTTACAAATATATTAAAAGGAAAATAAAATTAAAAAAATCAGAAAAAATCTTAACCCATTACTCATAACAGAAGAGCATGGAAATGTCAGGTTTTTCTTTACGAATTATGAACAGAGTTAATCTACATTTCTAAATGCATAACTTACTAAGAGGAAGGGTTTTTCCATTAGCGGTCTATCATTTCTGTGAATATTTGTTAATTTTTGTAGTAAATAAAACATCTCTTGTGTTTTGATTGAGAAACCAAAATGCACTGAAAGACAGATGGATGAAGAAACTCATCTCCCCTTAATCAGTCAAAGCATATCAGCTGTAAAGTAAGAAGAAAGGAAAAATACATATTAAATAGACATATCAGTTTAAAACATATCTGCTGTAAAAGCTACTCAAAAACTGATGAAAAGCAGGTACATTACTTCTTCAGTAAACTAATCATTCATTCTATACAACAAGATGATTTTATTTAATCTGCAAACATGACAGAGCAGTATCAGATTCGAGTGAGTATTAAATATGGCATTTTATATGCTTTTCACGTAGATTTTGGAGAATGGTTTCACACCTCATTTTGTGACTTACTAGCATCTATAGTCCCTCTGAGACTATTTACGGCATAGCCTGCAGTGGAATGAAGAGACACCTGAAAAAAGTCCCAACAGCATTGAGTTCAGCCTGAGTTTATTCATTCTACTAATGTAATCTCGATAAGGTAAGCTCTCTATTACGTATGCTATTTGGAGGCTGGCAGAATTTAGAAAACAGGGGTAATGCTATGGTTTCCACACTGAGCAAACTTGCTCAGAATAAGACTCATACACGGCCCATTTGGCTTCAAGAAAGATGCCACGCTGGGAAAATGTATGGAGCCAGTTTGGGTCTGAGGTTATGTTCCTGTTTTACAGCATCTAAACCAATAAGCCCTCCAGACATGCTGGAATGTGCACTGAAAAACCAGCCGAGACAGCTTGGGATGTGATAATATATTTATCCGAGCAAGTGTAAGTATATATCTGTAGTATCTAAGTATATATCTGTAGTAATGTATATATCTGAGCTAGTCAACTAAACTCTCTACGTGTTCAATGGAGAAAAAAAAAAACGAAAAAAAGCTTTTGGGCTATGGTCTAGTCCTTTATAATCCTGATCAGAACTGCTCCTCAATATGCCCAGTTCTCAATGGCTATGCCAGATGTGGACATTTGTGGCTGATGTCTAGAACCAGCTGACATCACCCTTAGCAACTACCAGGGGTCCTGTCTTCTACTACTTTAAAATGTAGTATCAAACATTTCTTTTCGAAGGGACAAAAATGTTCACCTCCCACTGGGAAAATGTGTACTTACAAATTACCATAGGACAGATAAGTCTTTCATGTTTGGAGTTAATGGAACCTGGAGAGAGTTACTATTATCTAATCCTGTGAGACATCTGTTTTCAACATTGATTTAGCACTAAGCAGTGAGACCACTTTCTTTGGCACTGATATAAAATGCAACAATGACTTCCGAACAGTGATCCTGCCTATAATTAAATTCATAAGATCAACACAAAACAGATCTTTCGTAAATCTTTTAGTCACTTGTGACTCTGAAGTCTAAAATGTCAGATCATTCTCCTGTTCAGAAAATTAAGTATTCGGATGGAAATACACAAACTGTCAATTAATCAGGTGGTTAAAAAGTATCTTTATCAAAAACACAGTTTATCATTCATAAACCTCAGCTGAAGAGACCACGTGATATGTTTGTTAATAAGAGCACATACTATATTCATCGTGAGAATTTCAAAGCAGTCAGCCATGAATTTCAAGAAAAACAGAACAATGCTTCATACATACAGTTCTTCAAACATTTTTGACACATCTTATTTTTTTTGAAAATAAAATTAACAAAAGCTGTTTTTTGAGGGAATGGACAAGAAGAGAAAGGGGGAAAGAAGAGGGCTAATTTCAACTCACCTCCTATTTGAAAGGAAAAATATCAGGCTGTTGAAATGTCCTGTTCTGACAGCTACAAATTTCCAAATTATTAAGAGAAGATTCTTGTAAGAGTGGAAATATGTTTCTTGCCCATACCTAAGTCTACCACTGTTGAAAATACCACATTATTTTAGCCAAAGGCAGTCTGAAAACAATTGCTCATTTAAACACATGATTTACAACTTAAACATTTGGGAATCTTCAGAGACCTACAAAACATGTGAGTAACTAGCTATTCTATATTAATTCCACAGCAATGGAAATTGTTTTACAAATGTTTAAAGAAAACAGCTCTAAATTTGTACGCTACTAAATTACATGTTAAGTAATACTGAACTGTATGAATGATTATAGTGATTGGTTATATTTCTACTGATTTTGTAAAATCTGCTGATCTGCTGTAGTGTAATGTTAGTATATTTTTTGAAATAAATAGCAGGTCAAAGTCAGGAAACTGTCTGGATAAGGGTTACATATAATGAAAAAACTGTACATTCTCATCACCATATTTCTTTTCAGGCAGGAGTTATTTACTGAAACAGTGTGGTTGAACATTAACTTTCTGTGACTAGTAAGAATTATGTAGATTGTACTTGAGTAAGTGAGGGAACTTCTGTAAAATAATAAAAAATATATATATTTTAGAGCTAATTATACTCTAGCAGATTTTGTATATGTGTAACTATTTAAGTGATAGTATTAGACCTTACTTACACCAATACAAGAGAAAACAGTTGTGTAAGTTATGCACTCTTGGCAAAATTTTTGTCAGTGCTTGACAGGAAAATCATAAAACCCTTTTTAATTTTGAGCTTCTAAGAGATGATTGCAAACAAGAGATTTAATTGCTGTGTGTAAAAGGAGACCATGTCTATTAAAACCAGTGTGACTGGCTATCTATAATTCTGTGCATGGCTGCCTAGAAAATACCCCCCAAGGGGCTTGAATGAAGTCTAAAGAAAGCAAACCACCAGAATTACAGCTGAAGACTAAGTTCACAGTCTGTCCTTAACTCACCTTATTGACACTGTTGAACAGTCTTTTGTATCTGTAACAGCAGAAGGTCAATTCTAGAAGGTAGGTAAAAACGCTACATTCCTTTCATACCTCTTTGTTTTGGAAGTCTGTAAAAAATCTCACTTCTATAATACTTGCCATCCAAAGACAAAAGAGCTTTTAAACTGATAAGAAGTTGAGCCTCAAAATATATCTATGAGTGAAGCATTTACCATTGTTTTCTAAATGGATTGAAAACAAAAAACTTTCACTGACTAAAATTTGGCATCTAATTGTTGACCAACAAATGCCTACATCCCTACAAATAAAGCTTAATTTAAATTGACCTGGAGGGCTTAATACCTCTTGAACCTTCTTTTATTGAATTTTTATCGCCTCTGTTCCAATGTGGGTGCTGAGATTTGCATACTGAAGCACGATAAATCTGGCCTTCAGATGGTTTCTTAGTGTTAAACCTACGTCAGTCAGTCACTACCACCTAGTGAGATAGTTAGTGACAGACAAAAGAAAAAAAAACTCAGTTGTCCTGACTTCAATTGCATACTTACAAAGAATAATTCAGGAGTTAGTTAGAACCACATTTGGACTCACCTTCTTTCTTCCAGACAATATTTTTTACTGACAGTGTCTGATTTCTGTAGTCAAGATTAGGTCTTTCGGTGCCCTGTGAGCATTTAATCTTCAATTAACACAACTTTATCTCATTTAATGGTAAATTATTTTCTTGTGGGATATGTATTCTTAGCATGTGTCCCATTGACTTAGGCCCAGATTAGCCTGCTAACTTTAGGCCCTCATCTAAAATCTGAATAATACTCTTAAGGTGTTTATCTCCTACTAAAGAGGAAGCTTCCAAAGATGATTCCTTTAGCTTAGACATGTCATCTCAGTTAGATGTAAATGAGTTATATCTGAGCATTTTAATGTTCAAAGGCATGAACTTCAAAGGGGTCAACCACACAAGACCACCAGTAGACTTGGGTTCCAGCTCCAAGCATCAACTTCCTAGGAATTAACAAAATGTTCCTACTCAAGAGCGTTTTCTCTCTACTGTTAAGGTTTTACTCTGGCCCGTAGGACTAAAGTACTTCCAGCTGTTGGACTAAACTACTATGTGAATTAATTGCTATGCTTAATAGCTTAAAAAAATCAATATTTGATTTCCCCAGTGTTACAAAAAAAAATCCTCAAAGTCATCAGTGGCCAATGTTAATTATATCATGTAAGAAGCAAATTTTATCAGTTCTCTTTATTCTCATTTGGGTAAAAGAAGCCTTATGGTTTAGAAGCAGGAACAGTTTATCGATATCCTTAAGAGAGTCTTTAGACAAAGATTTCTTTGTGAAAATAACCTCTCAAACAAATTATTTGTGAACTTGGCATTTATCGGTGAATAGTTTTACACTGCAATCTCCGCACAGAGGAGTATGATACCTTGCTATCCCAGTGGAGCTCCTCAGTGGAGCTGAGTGAGAATACCTGAAGGCATGATGACCCATGCCAGCACCGTGGCTGGCACATTCACTGTGGGCAGCCATGGGTCTATCTGCTTCCCTCAGTCTCTTTGAAGCAGGAGCTGCAGCTCATGTGATTCTTACGCAGGCTTCAGGCCGCTTTCTGTGAAAAGGCTGCCCACTGTCTAGACTTGTATTGTGAATGAGGAAACCCATTTTCTGTGGTGTTTCTGAAGTAGCTACACCAGCACGTTGCCTATTACTGTTGGTCATTGTTTAAGAGCTGGCATATTAAAGCGGTGTCATTAAAAGACAGCATGTGTTGGATCTAGTGTTTCTATTCAAAAAGGCAACACTGATCTGATCCTTGGATTTCCAAATGACATCGGCTTTCTTACATGTGGCGAAATTTTCCCATTTTAGTCCTAATGCAAAATTTCAGCCTGGAGCAAGTTTTTATACAGAGACTTGCCTATGAAAAAAACAGAATCAGTGATAGGCCGATAATTATAGCAATGTTAGAATGTAGTGTTGTGACATGCCTTTGTAGTGAAGTTAAGTGAAGTATCCTACACAGTAAATTGCATTTTTCATAAATACCAAACATTTGGGAATAATTACTGCAAAGCATTCAGATGCCCGAAGGCTTACTTCTTTGTGAACGGAAGCAACAGTGAAAAACAGACATGTAACAGCCACACATTGCTTACAAGCCTCTATTATTCCCAAATGGGTTCTTTCTAGCTTGCTCTTAAAAACAACTTGAAAAGGCTTTTTGCCCTTTATAAATTCAAAAGATCATTAAATCCTGGGGGGTTTTTTGCTGTTTTTTGAGCAACATACTTGTCTCAGCACTACATTTAGTAATAAAGTTTAAAATTTCTGAGTTGAGATGCTTGCCAAAATAGCCAAATTTCTTGACTGAGAGGATTTGCTAATGTGATTTTCACCTTCTTTTTGTTTTCCTGATGACAGAAGGGGCAAGTAAAGATTAGCAGCTACTGAAGTGTTGACTTTGCATAGTGCTATTAAATATAGCTGAACGTGTCTGTTTTCATGATTTATCTTTCAAAAATATAATTGAAAAATCTCTGTAGGAACTGACAGCTTATATACAAGCCTTCCTGACACAAATGTTCCCCCTTTCAGATGTGTATAATTTGAAGCCTGTGCTATTGTACCTTCCTGCTTTCTAAAGCCTTTTTTGAGGTCTGTGTTTATCTCTTCATTTCATCAGGTATTCTGTCTAATGATGCTGTCATATATTTCATCTCCTTTTTAATCATTTTTTACAAGCTTCTCTTGACTTGATAGTTACTGCCAACCTACATCTTTCTCTACGATTCTTTCAGTGTGGTCCACAGACAAGCAATTTTATTTTTGTGTGTCTATTACCTGTGTTAGCTGGTGGGGTGACTGCTGCCTTGGATATCACTGCTTGTAGGACTGATAGATTATTCCTATTAAAATAGTTTACTTTTCCTATGAAACGTCTGTTGCTGGGCATACTGACTTCCAAAACTCATGACCCCTCAGCAGATGTCAAATTCTCCCTGTGGGAAGAATGGAGGCTAATTTCATACCTGGGCATGGTATGTATCAGTTGTAACCTTTCTTTAGTTCCACCTTTGCCATTGTCTTACATTGGTTCTCTCTTTTTAATGATTGGTTTGTTTTAGAATAATTGCCTAAAATTCAGTCTTTGGAAAACACAAGGTCTCATAACAGCATGAGTTAATCATTTAGGTTTTGTGATTGATGTGGGATTTAGATTCAGATTCAGATATCTATATACCAGATGTCTATATGTGAGGTAGGCAGCTAAACTCTCATTATACTTGTCAAGATCTAGGAACTTAATCCATTTGCCTCTAATTCATTTGAGATGCCCTGTTATATCCCACCTGGCTTCCAGCCACTTCTACAGAAGGCTGCAAATTTCATGTAGATCTGTGCAGGTGTCTCTGATACTTAAAGGTGCCTCAAATGTCACTACGTGTTTGTCCAGCTGAAAAACAAACAAACAAACAAAACAAAACCACAAGTCAGTATGGTGAAGCATGAAGTGATTCAGTTGACCAGCCATGAGGAGCTTGATTCAATTGCCTAAATATCTTTATCTAATACAACTAAAGATTCTCTAGGACATCTGAAATATCTACATGAGTCTGGCAGGTATGATCCAGGACTTAAAGGAGATATGTGAATTTCTGGGTTAGAAGTTATAGGCCATCACTTCTAAAATGGCACTACACACCAAATTCCATATACAGAAGATAAAATATTTCTCGGAACACTGTTACTTAAGGTACGGATGTCCAGAAACTCACAAGATATAGAAGAGGCAACATTCAACTAATAAAATAAGTCATTTATTTGTTAGTATTGGTAATTTTGAACTGTATGATTAAATATTATCATGAAGGTTTGGTGTACTTAAGAACCAGGTAAAGACAGAAAACTAAATCACATGAAAGTCTTGAGTAACTAAAAGTCTGATGAGACAGCATCTAACAACTGACATGCAGTGTGAAATCCATAACCATGCCTTGGGCATCTAACCTCCCTATAGATTAAACAGAAAGCATGAAATAACACAGTTGGATCCAGAACAAATCAGCATGCTTAGCAAGTAAAACATGAAATAAGTCTTAAGATACTAGCCAATATGGAAAGGCTGAGTATAGATGGAGAACCAAAATCTCATTCTGGAGATACCTCCAAGCTTTAATAAACCATTTCCGTTCAAAGAAGGTATAAAACTCTGATCCATTAGCAGTTGCATCTTTTCTTTCAGAGATCTGGAAAAGTCTCACTCTCTCAAAACATAGCTGACAGATAAGCTTTACTTTAATTAAGTTTTCTAGTGATTACAACACACTTCTTGCTTCTGCTTTACACACAAATGTGGATTCAGCTTCCTCCTCTGCTTGAAAAAAAGTTTCATTTGCTTGGTTTTTAGTTGTATGTGCAATCTTGGGCTATAGCCCATTCTGAGGGATGTGAATCTGTGTGCATGTTGTGGAGAAAGCAGTAAAGGAATGAGATAGAGAAAAGGAGGGTCCCTAGATATTTCAATTATGGCCAGACAGCCATTCAAAAGAAAACAGTGGTTAAAAAATATTGTGAATTCAATGAACTTTAGATTCCTTAGTATTCTGAATACTCAAAAAAAATTTTGTACTTAAGACATTCCATTTTAATAAATGTAAGGTTATTATTGTTTGCACTATATAATATTCTGAAGCATGTTAATTGGTGTATTATCAAAGACTTAAAGCAGCACAGTATAAACCAAATAAAAAAACCAGTACATTTACCACAGATAGAGACTGGAACATTAAGCACTTAGCGTAACTGGACAGCAATATTGCTAACATTCTGAGTGTATTAGTTTTCTTTCCCATTGGCAGGTTGGTGTTAGTTCACTGATTTATGTTATTTTCTGTTTTCTAAAGTACCACCAGAGTGCTTTTTACAGCCAACAAGACTTAACCAGAGAAAAAAATAGTGCCACAGAATGTAGTTGTCTATCTATAAGGACCACAAGTCAATGCAAATTATAATTTTTACAAGTGATTGCCCATGACGTTATAGAATAAGAAAATTCAAGACACAATGTTGTGATACTAATCTAAAATCAATGGAATATACTTTTCCCATTTAAGTGCTAAGTTTGTTATTAAGCAACAAGAAAGTAATCAATACAGAAGTACTATTCTAAGGGGAGATTACAGAAAGCAATCATTTTCTTTTCATATTAAGTTGATGCCAATTCCAAGATTCCATCAAAGCTACTGTCAGTCCCTGCTGTCATCACATACATAATAAACTATCTCCCTTCAGGATAAAAAATATTCTACGTTACTGGCTATCAAACTCTGTGCAGAGTCAGCTCTTAGATTTGTCACATTATGGTATGATGCAAAAATTCATCTGAAATCAATTCAATATTCCCACTGACTTCAAATAACTTTGGATCAACACTTGTCACCTTAGTTATGTATCTCGTGTTATCTTATAATGAAAAAGAAATCTGTTTGTTACCTATGGTGTATGAAACCACAGTGTTGATATATAAAAGGAGGAGGGTGTGGTGGCACAGCTTCTTCCCACCACATGACATAGGCCATCATACAGTAAAAATGAGGGTGAGGATGGAAAAGGGAAGGGTGTCAACAGCAGTTTTCAGTGTCATTTAAGAAGAAAAGATTCATAAGGGCAGATTTTAATTTAGTATAAGCTGTTGTGTCACATTTGTGTCTCAAGTGTGGAATTGATCCACAACAGCTTATAATAGCTGAGTATTTATCTGGTAACACCTAATTCTGATCTTCGTTTACACCAATAACTTCATGTCTGTGAAAACAGACCTGATTTACAAGAATCTAAGTGAAATCAGATTCAGAGCCATAATCTTTATAACTGTGCTATCAAAGAGAAGTAAAACAAACACTGTTCCTCCAACAAATTATTTTTATGGTTCCCATCTCTGTAGAATCTGAGCATCTCGTATATATTAATAAATTTATCTTCACAAAGTTCATTTGAAAAAAGGGAACATTTTTAGGTTCTCTGAACATTTGCCGCTGTGGAAGAGAATCAAGTATATTAAATGCTGAGCATCAATAATTTTACTCCCAACATTACTAAAAATTCATAGTCCAGAGAAACAAGGAATGAAAGGCTAAATTTAATAACGGTACCTCCATATCAATTTGGCGCTGTGTGAGCCAGTGCCACACATGCTTTTAGAGAAGTGATTCTTACCCTTTTTGGAGTTACCTTCAGGATAACTATCTTATCATTGTCATCCGCATGCCCCATCTCTCTGCCTCTTTGGAAAGTGTTCTACCATCATTCTCTTATCAATTAGCAGGACGCAGTCCATTGTCAGGGAATCAGTGGAATAAATGAAACCATGTAACTGTATCCAATGAGCCAGTTTAGCTAATCCTATTTTTCTCAGTTCCCTGGATGGAAAAAAAATGCTATGGAGTACATTGGCTCTTCAGCTGCCCTGCGCCTTTCCGAGATCTGATATAACAGAATAGATGCCACCAGTTATATTCAGCATGGTGAAGCAATGGAGAGAGCTGGCGTACAGTACAACTGGCACAGACTGGGACAGCCAGTTTTGGGAGAAAGGCTGCCTCATGGTGCAGAACTAATAAGAATCCACAGGCAATGAGCAAATGATGAGACATTCAGAGCAATAAGGAGATGAAGGATGGTAGTCAGATGGTAGTTGCCAGTATAAAATGGATATCCTTTCTATGAATTCAGTTTCTTCCTATTTCCTTACCTATTACATTCAGGAAGGAAAGAGACAGTCCTGACTGTACCTTCTGCTGACTCTTCTTCCTCTACATTTGGAGCTATTCTGCTTCCTTGCACTGTTTCCAGGTTAGTAAAGACCAAAATGGTTTATTCTCCATGTTGTGGGCAAAGCAGTCTCAACTCAGGCAATTTCACTTAATTTAATTTATTGCCAGTTAACCTAAACTTTTTATTACGATTTGGGTATCGACAAAAAACAAGACAAACAGTTAAACAAATACTTAGGGACACACTTTTCCTCCACAGGCTCAGTTTCAGTCCAGCCCTACCCCTCTTTCAGTCCTCTCCTCCCCCTTCCTAGCTTCAACTTTGTTTTTGCTGCAGGTTAATCACAGTCCGCCCCAGTTCCTTTGTTAAGCAACGGGTGGTGCAGGAGGTTGAGGTGAGGGCATGATTTTTTTTTTTCCGTCTCTCCTTGCTTCTTACTCTTTTCCTCCACTGCTTCTGGCTTATTCCTTTCCTCTGCTCCGGTGTGGGTGTTCATAGGTCGCAGTCCCTTTGGGGGTGTCCCTGCTCTGGTGAGGGTTTCTCCATGGGCCACTGTCCCTTCAGAGGCATACCTCCGCCAGCATGGAGCACCTCATTCCAGGAGTGCATCTCCCTCTGTGACCCCAGCAATGCTCCCTCCTACTTGTCTCCTCCATTTTGTTCCTCCAAATGTGTCTCTTCACCTTTCTCCTCATGTGTCTCATTTGGTGTCTTTGCCTGTGTCTGCTTTAACAAGTCTCTTTTTTTGTGTCTACTCCTGTCTTTCCTTTTGCATTGCCTTTTGTGTGTCCTGCCATGTGTCCTTTCATGTTTCCTTTTGTGTGTTCTCGTATGTCTCCTCACATGTCCCCTCCTGTGTCTCCCTGCATGAGTTTTGTGGCCATTGAATAAGTGTTGTTTCTTCTTAATTACCTTTGGAAAAGTGGTTCTTACTTTTCTGAGGTTACTAAGTGGCCTGAGGCTAGTCAGAAACTTAATGAATTCCTCACTTAATTCAAATAATGTTCAAATGGATGCTTATATTAGTAACCAATAAATATATTTTGATTCTGTCTTGGTATGTAAAACCATGCAGTTTATACCAAGACCCCACAAATAGTTCCATTATTAGAAAAAAGAGTATCCAGCCATAAGCTATCAATGAAGAAAAAGTTCATTCAGAGACGGATTTAGATCTTACTTATGTTTCATCATCTTCTACAGTACCTCTCCATTTGCACTGACTATTTAGGAAGCCAAGGGCAACTTACAAATCTCAATAATGTCCTTAATGTTAAGAATATGAATCAATTCTTAAGCTTTTTGCTCCCATTAGGTCAACACATAATTTTACTCTAAAATTCCAGAAAAATGATTTACGCATATTCTGTGGTAGAAGATAATCCTACAGGTTGATTGTTTTCCTAACAAATTGATCTGAAGTTTATAGTAACTACTTACAATTCATAATGAAAAATGCTATCAAACACTTTTAGAAGTTTCATACACTTTTAGAAATTTAAAAACCTATCCAAATACACTAGACATTGCAAAAAATAATAGAATTTACATTTTGGTGTAATTTTCAAATTGAGCATAAATTAAAACCATTGAGCAAAAGAAGTTTTCAAGATCTGTTATCTAGCCTGTGGAATAAGAGATGGAGGTGTTTAGTAAAGATCTATGGATGAAAGAAAGGTATGATCTTTAAAGGATCTCATGCTTGTCCCTTGTTTTGAGAAAGCAAAAGTTTCTTTGACATTTCTTTAATTAGCTTAGAGATCTTATTAATAAATCATGCAACCAAATCTATCAATCACCTAGTTATTAATGTCTAAATATTTTGTGTATGAAAGTTAATCAAAAAGTATCTCTTAAAGAGGAGCAGAGGTGAGAATTAAATAGTAATATATTAAAATTATAATTTACAATCAATATAATGTGCATATAAAAATATAAGGATCTAAGATTGGGGTCCATCTTTTGAACTGATCTCATGGAGTGGGGGATGCCCACACATTTCTATTCCAAGATAGAATATGATCCAAAATTGTCATTTAACTCAAGAATTTTGGACTTTGAGACATAAAGTCTAAAGAGAAGATGTCTCTCTTTTGTCAGTTTCATAAAAGAAATTTGATTTTTTAATCTAACTTAACCTAGCCAAATACTAATATTTGGGGTCCTGAGCAATCCTCTGATTGCTTCCCCGCTAAACATAGCTGTCAGTCAGACATGACTAGAAGAGGTTTATCCAGGGCATTCCCAACCATTATATGCCATTGTCCAAGACAAATAGTTGGACTGAGAACTGAGTTAAGTCAGATTGTAATTACTGGGCTTCCAACTATCCTTCTATAAAATCTATCACTGCACTTCTACCTTCAAGAGCCACTGTCTCAAAGACCCGTGTTTGGCCACATGGCCAGCAATTCACAAGTTTGAAAAGACAGCATGGTAGTGAGCTTCCTGACATGAACTTCTACAAACTTTCAAGCAACCTATTTAGTGCTTTTTAAAAATGATTTATGAGCTGTGTATTTTATATATTCTACTGAACAATAAAGGTTGGTAAAGGCTGTGACTAGGGTTTGTTTATAAACTTCTTGTTTTGAAAGAAATCATGATTTGTGCTCTGCTAATTTAGCATACTACACTAATTAATTTGTGCTTACTTGTATGTACAAGCAATTTTCTTTTTCTCTGTCTGTAAATTCAACATTCAATGCTCTATTAAAACTTCTCTCAGTATCTATCACTTACTTTATTGAGCTTCTAATTGGTATAGACATTGATTTTTTTAACAAAATTTTTATTACATTTAGACAAAGGGCAGAGCAATACTTGCTTGTTTGTACATATAAAAAGGATACAGAAAAACAAGCAGGAGTTAGTAATGAGCAAAATTTTAAAAGGTTCAAGAGCTTAGTTTAAATTCATGTGCACACAAGGAACCTCACTGAGCTATCTGAGCTCTCTAAATCCATGAGGTCTGCAAAAATTGGGTCTGGAAAGCTTATGAGAACAGGCTATTCTCCTGGTGCCAGCTGGTTTGAAAGTAGTGAAAATAGCTTTTCTTATCACATTTTAGCACTTCTGCTCCTCTTGGGCAGATTAAAAATAGAGGAAAGCAAAATGAATAATAGTAACACCAAACACCTAACTAAACACTACAGAGCTTGTAAAGAGATTTAGTTTGGTTTCATTTGAGTCTAAAACTTGTGGATTTTCTTGTTTTTTTAATATATCAGGCTACATCCACATACACCCTCCCTAGGAATACCTATAATTATTTCAGACATGCGGGAAAATCCAGTAATTCTTGTTAATTTGATGCCAATGGGAGCTTTGCCACTCACTTCAATGCAGATTTAATCATCATTACTAATGTCATTTCACATATATCATTTCAGGTTTGTGACATTTCAAGAATGATCTAATTCTGTGAAGTAATCAAGATTCCAATGCATGGACATTACTGGATATGAAAGGTATTGTCCACTATATATTCTCTGCTAAACCACATAAGAAGTGTGTCCTGTTCCTTTTAAGCTGCTCCACTTACTTCCCTAAATACAGAAAGTACCTGAGTATGGGACTCATTTAATTTAATATTAGGTATCTTATCTATGGTAGTTGCTTAGTCAATGATAAGGTACAGGTACCTCCAAAGATAGTTCCTTTCTTTGTCAGATATCTAAGAGAGCAAGGACAAAATCACTGTCTGGAGGTGCTTATATTTCCCCCTGACAACAGACAGAGTTAAGATAACTGCTTAGAACAGAGAGTAAACTTTTAAATGGTTATACTTTGCTTGAGACAAATCCCAGCTTTACTTTTTCCATGACTCAATGTCCTTTTCTTTTAGGTCCAGACAGTACCATTTACTTCAGAAGTTCCTGAACTAGACTGGAGATTGTTAAGCTCTTTAGGGCTCTAGTTTTGCTATGTTAGTTGCCATGTAATTATCACCATTAGTACAGGTGATTCATTCTAGCTTTTGAATTATACAGGTTTTCTAAATATTTAAAAATATAAAAGTTTGATACATTAACACAGAAAAGTTGAAGAAGTTATTACTAGAGTATGAACCCCAAGGATAATAGCTAATCAGAGATCTGCTTCTGCATTTCTGTCTTCTCTGACTTCAGCAAGATCTTTCTAATGCCAACTTCTTGGAGATCCTTGCCAAATATCACTTTGTCTCCCATAATGGAAATACTCCAGATTTCATGCCACTGTTTCCTTCCTCCTTTTTCATCTGAATATATTCCAATTTTGACTGCATACAAAACTATTTAAATCCCAATTAATTCCAAGTGCAAGTAAGTTCAGTTGTTCTTAAGTCAGTTGACTTTCCTCCCCTCGTTCTGTTTGTGATACTGGCACTAAATATAGCCCAGACCACAAAGATACCTTTTTTTCTGAAAAACCAAAACATACTCCTCTTCTCTAACTAGTTTTTGCTATGACAACTGGGACAATTCAGTTTCTATAAAATAATATGGAGGAGGCCAGTTTGTTATAAATTCTTCTAACAAAAAATTAACTGAATGCTTGTTGAAGCTGAGCATAGTAGAAGGCTGTGAATAAGTAGCTGTTGGGTACTTCCATGTCAAGGTCTGATTTGTGCTGAATGCATTGAATCATGCAATATAATAATTTTTCCAAGGAGCTAATCTAACTTAGTTATTTGCATTAATTGTGTGTCATTTGGTGAGGAAAAACAATTATATTTGCTGTGTCAAATTCAAGCTGTTTAATACTGAACCCCCCCACCCCCGATTTCATTTTTTTCACAGATGGAGTAAGTAACTTGACTTTATTTTGTTTAAATATTGTAAAACATATAAGCTTGCCTCTATCTCCATTTTCTACTGCAGAAACATTTACTTTATTCAGTGATATTCCTGTGAAGGCTTATAAGCAAAAATTGAGATCCTAGTCACAATGAGGAGAATTATGGATAAGGAGAAAATATATACCAGTTAAAAAAAAAAAAGTGCTTTTAACTCCCATTAAATGATTTAAAATACTCCCCGTTAAAACTGATCAATTACCTCATTCCGCTCTGAATTTTCAGACATTTTAGAAGAAAACTATCCTTTTCTATTCAAAATAAATTACAGTTATCCCAAGCCTTGAAGATTACTCTTACAAACAGTCAGAGGGAAGAGAGATTAAATGAAATATATACTTTATATTTCATTCGGAATTTCCTGAGCACTTTTTTCTACAGAGACCACAGAATATGATAATAATTGCCTATTTACTTCTTTTCTATATGTTTCATCAAATTTAACAAGCATAGTGCTGATCAGATGTATTTTTAACCATCTTTGCTATGTAATAAGGGGATTCATAATGGTTTCATGCTTGGTTGATGAACAATAATGGTGCTTTTGACTTTCTCGGTTAGTTCAGAGGTCTTCTGCCTTCAGAGTCCATCATACTTGAAGTAGCATCTGATTTATATTATCAAACTTGTCATTATAATATATGAGAGTTTTCAGATTGATTTTGGATGAAATAAATTTTCTCAAGTTAACTGTTCATTTGTTTTCATACTTCAGTGATGAAAATGTGTATTATTGCTGCATTAAGATATAAGAGTGTGTATAATTAATATTGAACTACTGCAGCAAGGATGCAGGTACACCCTCAGAAAATACAGGAATTTGCTTGCTGGAAGCAGCATGTCTGAATTAGAGGCTTCTGCTAATCTCCACCTGTGACACTGAAAATATAACCTCCTTCTCCTTTGATTGCTGTTAAGGGACTAAGCATACCTGAAATACAACGATGTGGTGAATCTACAACCTGCAAACTGGGTCGTTCAATAATATTGCCAACACATTCAAACTACTGTGATTGCTGTTAGAGATTCAGAAGTGTTTTAATCTAGTGTCAATAAAGAAGGAATCTTGGGCCCATTATAGTTGATACACATTTTTCCATTAATTTCAGAAACCCATGGTTTCATTCTAAATATTTAACCAAAAAAAAAAAAAAAAAAAAGCCCAGCTTAACAAAATGAAGGAACACCCTCCTTCTTGTTACAGGTTTTGATCTTATAACTTCTACAGAAGTCCCCAAAAAACAGTGAAAGTTTTATAATACAAGTAGAATTTAATGCTGTAATACTGACAGTGAAGTAAGAGTTCTGCTTCATACAAGCTTCCTTTTGTTCATCAAGGATCTAACCAAAAGTCCATGGAAATCCTTCCATAAACTGTGAAGAGTTCTGGATCAGAATCTTTTAAGCACTGAATAGAGATTACTGAGTGCATGATTTCAAGTTTTATGTCTAAATTGATTGAATCATGTGACTTGTCACTGATATTTCAAAACCACTCAACCATCAAATTTATATTTCTTGGCTCATAAGCAACATTACTTGAACCTGCACTTTTTTTTTTTAATAATCTTGGAGTTTTGGGGAGCAGTAAAGAACAACAGTAACTAGTAGTATACTTTTATAAATTCAAATTATTACACTGCAAATTTGGTAGTTGATGTTGGAAAATGTTATTTTTTCCTCCTTTCCTGTTCTTCGTCTTAATATTCTTTATGCATGGATCTTTTAATTTATGCAGTTCAACAGAGTTCTGTATTTTATGACATCTAAGCCAGTTTTTAGATTTGTGCCAGCTTATTCGGATGGCCTGGTAAAATTGCATTTGAAATCAATTGATTGATATTGGTCTCTTTTTACCGGTGCTACCAAACCTGCTGTCAGTGGGCCACTGGACTGGTGAGCCATGAGATATCAGAAGGGAACTCAGTATTTTGCCAGCTCCTAAATGCAATTAGTGCCTGCTGGATCTAAGAGACACAATCAACATTCAAAATGAAAATGGTTACCTCTACAATACTTAAACTCTACTAATTCAAAACATTTTCTTTATTTAAATTCTAACACGTCTTTGTATAGTTATCCCTCACAACTCTTTTTTTTTTTCCCCACTCTCAAGCAATAACAATCTACAAGATAGTCTGAGCATTTCTTCTTGAAAAAAGATTAGGTAGCTTTTCAATTAAAACCAGTGCTTTATACTCATCTCTCTCAATATTCAAGCCCTTCTTTCTGTAAAATGAGAAGTCAGTGTACTGAGGTTATTCCTTATCCTTACTCATGCCATGTCATGCCTAAAGCAACAAGCCGTATTTGTTTCTGTCAGATAATTCTAAACTAAAAATGCAGGAAGAGAATAGTTCTGGCAAAAAGAAGTTATACAAATGAAAAAATCAGAAAAATCATAAATGTGGCTTAGACAGGCATATTTGGAAAGGGTCTCAAGTAGGATGTTAGAAAAAGCTGAGGATTATGACTCTGCCAGCCTGCTAAGGAAAGGTGTTCTGTGAATAAATATTATAGCTGATGGGAGAAAAGAGACAGCTAGAGTCACTGGCAGTGTGCAACAGATAACAGATAAGTGGAGAGGGGAAGAACTACTCCTAGTCCTTCATAGTAAAGTTGTAACTCATACATGGGCCAGGTCAGTATTAGATTGACAATGAAGAATTGCAAATGCAATAAAAAATGAAACAATCTTTTTTGAAAGAAAAGATGTTTATTAGATCAGAATCAAAACACATTGCTTATAGGCAGTAGATCAGCAGCATAGTTAGATACCCGTCTAGCATGATTAATTGTATTAATTAAGCCATGAAAGAAGCCCTACTTCTCCCCATTCAAGTTAAAATCAAGAAAGAGTAATCAGTAGGGCCAGGCACTTTCCTTGATAGTCTTATTTACAGTATTAAGGAGACACTTTCTTCAGCAAATAAATGCATCATGGTTCAGGATCCATTTTGATTGAAAGAGATATATGGTAAGAATTGCCAGCATGTTGGTGAAAAAGCACTGTTGAAAACCCAACATACATCACTAAAATGTTTGTACTAGCAGTCTGAATCTGAATAAGTTGCTGGCAGTTTCATTCTCCCTGTGCTGTTATTAGTGTCATAAAACTCGGTTTAAAAGAAACAAGCAATGTGAAAATTTTAGGGGCTTTTCATCAGTCGTGCTTGGCCATTCAGAGAATCTCTTCTTCAAGTGTCAATCAAAGAGGAATATATTGAATGTTGATTAGTTTCAGTCATTAATCTTCCAATTAAATGTGTTTTTTCCCTAGAAAATATTGATTTGTCAAAATTAAACCTTGAAAATAATAAAAGTTTATGTTTACTCTTGGACAAAACCAAACCCATAGTTCCTTCCCCTTATATATTGCTATATTTGCATGATTAAATACATGCTGGGATGGGGCTAACTTATGGAAAACATCTTCTTCTAACCCTATAGCGGTAGGATGAGAGACAATAAAAACATTCAGAACAAAGGAAATTATGATTAAACAGTAAGTATTTTTTGTTTGATTGCTTGTTTTTTTTTTTACTGTGGGGGTGCTCAAATACTGGAATGAGTTGTTCAGAGAGGTTGTGCATGTGTGAGTGTATCCCATATGGGCCCCAGGACCTGTGTATGTCCTGTTTGCTTAAGTGATCCCTAACCTGATCCTCCTTCACCAAGGGCAAGTCTTCCTTACTGCAGACTTCCTATCATCCTTTTTGAACTATTGAACTATGAGAAATATTAGGTTTAAAATACTAAATTTTAAATGACAGCTAAATTTTAACATATCTCTCCAAAGCTAGGGATCAAATTGCAAATTGTCAGACAGTTTCCCTTTTCCTGTATAAGAAGTTACAACTTTGGATATGCACTACTCTGGAATGTACTAGTTAAATATTAAATCCAATAGTATGGAAAGCAAAATAATATACTTAGCGCTATTTGAAGTTTAGCTATCAAATTTTTAAATTAAGATACCTAGAAACACATAAGAGTAAGACTTGATAGATGGTTGACAAAGCACCTCTAAATAAGGTGTTTTGGATTATTTGTTCACCATCATGATATATCTTTTTTTATTAATTAAGCACATAAACAGGTATGTTAAATGTAATTCCTGTTAATATCTTCTAACAAAACCAGAGTTCAAGTTTTTGTAAGAGGCTTAGAACCCAAATGGAATATACTAAATGGAACATATCAAGTTATTGCTATGTTTTACCGTATTTCTATCACAAAGCTGGCATGATTTAGTTTCTGAAGAACTGTTGATTTGCCTACACAGCAATAAGACTTTAAATTAATCATTCAGGAACATCTGAATCATGATGCAAGCACTACGACAAAAAAACCCAAAATTCTACTCTGTGCCCAGGTGAGATTATAGAATTCAAAGTGTTCATAAAAACATCCTGAACTGAGAGAAAGAGTAAAGGTAAGCAAAGGCAGGAAAACCGAATCACATTTGGAAAAAAAATTTGATTGCAAAACTCATTCATTATAGCTTACCTTTAAAACATATATATATGTATGTATCTAGTAAATCAGCTACCTAATATAGATTTTTATCATCTCCTAATTTGTTTGCGCTTGAGTGTTTTCCATAATAAATGGTTTAAGAGCAACAAAGGCTGTATACAACATGGTCTTTGGCTCTTCTTTATGGAGAAAATTAACATCAAAAGCAAACTACTGTTAAAATTATGCTCTATCTAGTGTTAGTCCCAGCACCTTCAACAGCTTTTTCATTTTAAAATGTAGCCTGTATCCTCAAGGCTGAACATTTTTGTGAATAGAAATTGATTTGCTTTCAACAAGAAATTGTGTGAAGTTCAGAATGTCTTCTGACAGAGAGAGCATGGGTAGGAAAATGGCTACATCTACACTGCCAAATGTGTCTGACCGGGGAGTCATCCCTGGTATCCAGCCAGCAGGCGCACAGTGACTTTCACCCACCCTGCCTATGGATGTCCCTGCCAAGGACAGTCCAACTAGTCCCATATGATGTACCACTTTTCCCTGGGTCTCCTCTGGCATCATATGATGCCCCTGAGACTCTAAAACATCATCATTATTTGGAGAGGGCTTCTTTTCCCTCCTCCATCCCCCCCTCAATTCAAAATGCCTGAAATAATGTGAAGACTGTATTACAGCACAGCATGGCAGTGTTTTTATATTATGAAGCTTAAGGCACATATTACATACCCTGGGCTTTGGTATGAAGGATTTTTTTTTTTTAATGGGTACAGGCCTATCACAATGAGATTAGAGGACAAAAGAAGCCAGAAGTAGAGAGTTTCAGCCACTCACCTGTTGAGAAAGATTCCAGGACTGGATTGTTCACAGATCTGCAGGACAGAACTAGCCTTTTTACTCCATAAAAGTTTCTGTGATCTCTTATTTCTGTTTCTAGGCAATCTGTACACACTTATGTTTAACATACAGATGTACAGACATATGTATTTTTCCAACAAATACAGATGCATTCACAGGAACATATTATGCAATTTAAATAAATTTATTTTGCCACAATATTGGTAGATTTGGGCTATGTTGGGGCCATCTTTCCTATTATATTCTTTCAGAGCAGCTGCAGTTATCAAATGCATTGATACAAAAAAGCTCTTAAACATATAGTCAAGCTTTTAAAATATTTACAATAAAAAATAAATATATTTTCATGGCCTAATTCTCCATTTCTATTACCAGCAAGCATCACTAACTCCATTGTATTATCCAGGCATAAAACTGGTGCAAAGAATCAAGCTATAAAGTCTTGATATAAAAACATAACATTACAAAACACTTTCCCTAAAAGCATTTTCCACATTTACATCCATTAAAATGTAACAAAACCAAAAGTGGGTTGGTCAAGCTGACCTTTTTTCCTCCATGAAACATTTATTATCTTATTCTACTTGCAGAATATGGACATAAAAAGCTGTTCTTTGTAACCAGCAGCTTCTGAAAAAAAAGTAACAATTTCTACCTGTTTAGAAAGCAAATTTATACTGCAGTAAAAAATTCTGGATCTGCAGCATAATATAAAACACTGACAAAAGAAAATTAATAGTTTGAATGCAAACTTTCATAAAGCAGAATCTTGACATGAATCACCTTGAATCAAATTCAGGAAAAACACAACTAAGCAGTTTACACAATAATCCTGAATTGGCCATAGTTTGCACAGTGTGTTAATGGAATAAAACCAGAATACTTTCAAAAACAACCTTGAAATCACACTAGGATGAGATCTAGATGTGCACTATCCTTCTTGCTTGTAGTTTCCGCTCCACAGCAATTCAAGTCTGCATCCAAAGCAGGATATAATTTTAAGGGTTATTGATGCTACCCCCTTTACCTAGTAAATAGACTTGGGTTTTATGCTTCCTCAGACATAAGGGATTCTATTCCATATCTTCCTTTTCCCTAGAAAATATTCTACCAGAGGTTAAAGGCAAGAGAAGGAAGGAACAAACAAAGGTAATATTTTCCTATCCACTCTTATAACCACTCCATTGTGCAAATGAGAATACAGGATTCAAGAGAATAGAAAGCAAAGAAGTTTGTACAGGCCTCTCTACTCCATGGTGAAGCATCCCTCTGACTGACAGGAGATGCCAGTTCCTAAAACAAAACTATGTTTTTACGTTAAAATGTTACAGAAAATAAGCACTGAAAGGAAAACCATGACTCAGAACTCACAATTGAAGACTTAATCACTAGGCTATAAAAAATCTTCCTTCATTGCTGCACCCACAAACATTCTGTCATGGCCCTGTGAAACTTGCATTCTTGGCTCCATAGCAGCAAACTTGGGACAAAAGACAGTATTGCTTTGTTTTTTAAGTCTTTTAAGAAACTTTACAGAATTCTAGAAGACAAGAGTTTGCGCCACTTGGGAGTCATGAAGGATGCTGATTCCAGGTTGTCCTCACTCTAGCTGATTGATATTCAAGGATCACCTCCTCCAAGCTGAAGAACAGTCCATCCCAATGAACAGGAGGTTGAGCAAAGGGGGCAGGAGACCTGTGTGAATGAACAAGGAGCTCCTGGCAAAACTCAATCATAAAAAGGAAGTATACTGAAGGTGGATGCAGGGACAGGTAACCTTGGAGGAATATAGGAATGTTGCCAGAGTATGTAGGGATGGGGCTAGGAAGGCCAAAACCCATCTGGAGTTTAATCTGGCAAGGGATGTCAAGGACAACAGGAAGGACTTGACTTCAGTAAGGTTTTCGACACTGTTTCTCATAACATCCTCACAGGCAATCTGATGACGTATGGGCTAGATGAGCAGTCAGTGAGGTGGACTGACAACTGGCTGAACTGTGCAGCTCAGAGGGCTGTGATCAGTGACACAAAGTCCAGCTGCAGGCCAATCAGTAGTGGTGTACCCAGGGGTCGATACTGGGTCCAGAGATGGGCAAAGAGGAGCTTCACGACTTTCAACAAGGGAAGTGCAGGGTCCTGCACTGGGGGAGGAATAACCCCCTGCACCAGTACAGGCTGGGGGTGACCTGCTGGAAAGCAGCTCTGCAGAGAGGGCCCCGGAGGTCGTAGTGGACAACAAGTTGAGCAAGAGCCACCAATGTGCCCCTGTGGCCCAGAAGGCCAGAGGTATCCTGGGCTGCAGCAGGCAGAATGTTGCCAGCAGGTTGAGGGAGGGGATCCTTCCCACCTACTCAGCGCTGGTGAGGCCAAACCTGGAGTGCTGTGTTGGGTTCTGGGCTCCCCAGTAGAAGAGAGATAAGGATGGAGCTACTGGAGTGAGTCCAGCGAAAGGCCACAAAGATGATTAAGGGACTGGAGTATGTCACATATGAGGAAAGGCTGAGAGAAGCCTTTAGCCCGGAGAAGAGAGGACTGATGGTGGAATCTTATCAATGTGTATAGATATCTGAAGGGAAGATGTGAGGAAGACAGAGCCAGACTCTTTTCAGTGGTGCCCAGTGACAGGACGAGAGGCAACAGGCACACACTGAAACACAGGCAATTCCATCTGAACATAAGAAAAAGCTTTTTTACTGTGAGGGTGACTGAGCTTTAGAACAGCTTGCCCAGAGAAGTTGTGGTGTCTCCATCCTTGGAGATATTCACAAGCCATCTGGACATGGCAACATGCTCTAGGTGACCCTGGTTGAGCAGGGGGGTTGGACTAGATGATCTCCAGAGGTCCCTTCCAACCTCAACCATTCTGTGATTCTGTGATACATATATATATTTTTCTTTCTTCTTTTCTCATGGGTATGAGTCTGTTAAAGACTCTGAAGTTGAAGCTGACAAAGACTTAACTGAAGTGATCTTTGTTCCACTAAGCACTGACATTTATGATGATTTGAGTAAATTTTTTGGCAGTCAGCTTCCATTTTCCCTTGTTCAAAGCCAGCAGCAGGAAAATAGGTATCTCCTTATGACAGAAACATTGTGAATGAATATTTTTTAAGAAAATACCTGATAGCAGTTTGACTATTAAAAACTAATGGTATATTTCTTTTCTATATCTGGTAAAAAATATGCATTCATTTGATGCAGGATGCTTAGTACCTTACCAAAACGACCATACTTAGACCAAAGAATAGGATTCAAAATTTTTAGGCTACAGTTATGGCTGTCATGAAGATATTTCTTCAAAAGAAAACAATAAAATGAAAAATACTGCTATAAAATATTTTTCAGCCCTCAAATTCCAGGTTGTCTGGATTGCCTTGCTGCAGGTGATGATGTAATATCATCTGGGTTTATAATGCTCTTATCATCATATTAAATCAATGCAACTGATGAAAGAGAAACCCAGAACTCTGAATTCATGTCCTGATAGTGAGAAACGTTCACTTTTCATTTTAGTTGCTCTGCCACATTACCTATCGCACTGTCACATTATATAACATTGCATTCTGCTCCTAGGAACCACTGACATCATAAAAAGCTGCTGATAGTTTTTAGTTGCTATAGTAAGAGTTTAAGTGGAGTTTCAAGGCTAATATTTTCAAAATGGGATTCTGCAGTCAGACATTAGATTTGTATTACAAAACAAAAGCAGACACTTTGTAGTATTTTTATTAAATCAGAGTTTGTTCTTTCAACTTGTTCTGCAGAAAAACAATGCAAATTTGAACATGCAATTGAGTGGCATGCTTTTAGGCTTTTCTCCTGAAGCCTTAAACCTTGTAATTTCTTTCTGTACAGGAGACCAACTTGAATTGAAGCAGTAGAAACTAATCCATAGTTAGATTAGTTGGTAGCCTAACAGTGGATGTAGCTGGTGAGGTAGACAATCTCGAATTTGAAATGTGGGGGCTGGAGCAGCTTCCTCATTTCACAAATGAACACTTAATTTCAGGCAATTCTATCAAGTCTTCTTGTTATCTCCAGTAGCTACAAAGGGTGTGTGTAACTTCATCGGTCGCATCAGGTCCATTTCAGAATATAGATATCACTTTTTTTTGTTTCTGTAAAGAGATGCTGAGCGGCTTTGACTGGACTGGTTCTGTGCATGCAGAGAAGAACCACGGGTGTCTTGGAAACTTTTATGCTGAACTAGGAAGCTTCTGCTAACCAGAAGCTGAGCCAATATTTTAGGCTTCTGTTTGGGATTTTGCAAATTACAGTCCAAAGAAATCCCAATTCATGGGATTTTATATCTTCTTTTCACTGTCAGTGTGATTTAATATCAAATCTCTTCTGATTCTGCCATCCTTAATTTTTCATAAATATTAAAAGTAGATTTTATTAAAAAGAAACATTAGTATCAAAATCCAGCTTCTTTCCCCATGAATATAATGACAGCATAAGTAGAATTTTGGCTTTTTAGTATGCAGGATTATTTTACTACTTCCCATACGACATTGCCATAGATAGTGTAGTTACTGAAACATGGGTATATACAGAGGTAAGCAAGTGCCTATGTAAAACATGAGCTGATGTGAGGTGTATGAGCCATACATAACAGTACTGACATACAGATTTCTTCAGAAGATAAGAATGAAATACTGAGCTGTACGCATTCATTATAGGTAACAAAATATTCCAATTGATGGAAAAAAGCAGATATTTTCTTTTTGTCCCAGTTCCAGTTCTTTACCATGAACACATATCCAACAGCCAGAACTCTAATTTATTTTTAGTACTAAAACACAAGTGTTATATTAGGCTCCTTGCAGAACTTCTCGTCAGAATACATAAGCATTCCCATCCGAACAGATTTCAGGTCTAACTAAAAAACTGGGCTTTCGCTAGGCAATCAGAATAAAATGTAAAAACAAGCTCATGATTAATGAACTGAATTCAAGGTTTCTGAATTGAGTAGTAGCAAGTCTGTCACAAGTTGTTATTATATGCCTGAGGTGAAACTGTACTTTAAACTTGTGATTATGTGTTAAAGGTTAAATCCTCACTCCCACATCTTTATGCTTCATAATAGAGCCTAGAGTGAAGCCTTGCAACAGGCAAAAAAGAATATTCCCTGGGGGCAGCCATTCTGGGGAACAGCTGGAGATCTAGTTCCTGCTAAATTTCCTCCTTCCAGACTTTGATATAGGGGTGAAGATATAGCACGTAGTTTGGTGGAAATGCTGATTAGCACAGTGGCCTATAGGGCAACACAAAGGAACAACTGTAAGCTTGTCAGAAATCCTCTCTCCCCTGAGACTGTCTAAAATACATGAGAGCAGCCAGATTTAAAAAGAAACACAACCTCCTTACCCCTCGCTCTCCTTGCAATGAGAGTTTTGTGCTGCACTGCCCTCTCTCTACAGGAGCTCTGTAGGGAAGGAATTGTGAGCTGTAATTCTTTCCTAACTACCAGAGAGAAAAAAATTGCTGCAAGCCTAAACCAACACTGAGTGATACCATCCTCCTGTGCCAGCTTGTCTCTGGAGATTTGTTGAATTAGGAACATATTTCACAATCTAATTATTCCTCATCTTTCTTCAGATGCTTGCTCTGGGAGATGAAGAATAAAAGTTTGGTCTTTGTGCCTTCATATGAAGACTAGATAGCCTATACAGTGGTGTTGAAGACAGGCATAGGAAGCGAGTATAGAGATTGTATACACTGCTCCCAGGGTCAGACACTCACCGTTAGTGGAAGCCAGGCCTCTTCTGACTAAGCTTGAAGAAACCCTTTGTGTAAAGCCAACATTACGGAGTAATTTCTTGTATATATTTGAAAAGAGATTGTTGTTGAATCGAAATCTCATGTTAGCGATCATTGTATTACACAGGCAATAGATTTTGTCCCCTAAATCTTGGAGTATCACTTCCTCTTCCTTGAGGGGAGAGAGGAAAAAAAAAAGAGTAATATTTTAAAGCCAAATCATGCTAATTTTTTTGTCACATTTTATTAATGTTTTCTTCACCTCATACAGACTAATCTGATCTTGACTGTGAAATGTAGCTTTGAGTTGGCTGGCCCACAGCCTTGTCGAAGTACTGAATAACAAATCCAGCCCCTTATACTACAAATAATGCCAGAAAGCTGATTTAGTGTTTCTGCAGTAGGCTGGCATTAGGAAATATCATATGACTTCTAACGAAGATAAGTTCTGGATCCATTATTTCTTGACAAAGCCATCACTGGACTCAGAGGGCACTGAAATTTTGTTGTTCTGTTTCTTGTATTACACTAATACATTACCTGTATGCTATCAGTTTCATGACATTGTCACATTAGTAGATGAGAAAAACAAAGAAAGCCATTGTAATGATGTTATTCTTGGTTCTGAAGTTGAGAGGAGGTATAGTATTTCTCCCTTCAGGATACAGAGCCAAACTTCTGAGGGTTTTGATACAAGATTCTTGATTTTAAAAGGCTGGTCACCACAGTATTTTGGAAACACTAAGTGTGAATGGTGTTGTTTTAGCACAGCACTGCATAAGCATGTTCAGACCTCAAGAAGGGTTCAAATGTTTTCTCAGAAAACCATTCCATGTCATCTCAGGGAAACAGATTCTTCTACTGCTTTAGGAAACCATGCCTAAAATGACAAATATTTTTCTAGGAATACAAGGCTATCTCTATCCTATTCGTAACAGAAACTGTAACAGATGGTAATCTTAACTTAAGCAAAGTTAATACAAGAACAGACTAACATAAATAATTTCAATATCAGATTTGAATAGCTAAATCGGGATAGCATTTCTTTTAAAGTGATAGCAAGCATTTTAAATTTAATTTTTAAATATAAATAGCATTTCCTTTTGTATTTTTTTTCTCAAATAGCTTCTACATTTTTAGTTACTGTGTGTATTCTTTCTTTGTGTGTTACTGACAGGACAAAAACATTGGGTTTTGCATCCTGTTTAATTTTACAGAGGATTTCATTAAGTCACACTACACTGACCTATGGGGCTAAAATCAACCCAGGAGTTCAGGTAGCCAAGCAGCAATGCAAAATCTCTTTCTGAGTGTAAAGGAAACAAATTACCAAGTAGACTGAGAGGGGGATTTCCTCTACATGATGAAAATGGCTTCACATGATCATCAACAGACAGTTCAAAATCTGTTTGCAGTGAGAATAATGCTGAAGATTAGCATTTTATCGTGTTTCTTCATGAGGTGTAAAGAAAAGTCACAGAAAGTAAAGTAGCCATGGAAATTGTCTAGGTCAGCACAGCAGTGGCATAGCAAGAGAGCTGGAGACTCTACCAGTGAAGAGCATGGAGATCTCTTAACTTGTGGTTATGTCTATGCTGTAATGTTAGCTTGGATTTGAATCCACACTTGAGTTCAAACCTCTTTTTTTGTTCATAGAGTTAATGTGTTGAAATGTACTTTGGTCTGAAGATGAACAAACCATCTAGTTCCGAGGCAGGGAAATTCAGATCTGAGGTAAGGGGAGAAGCTGGTTTTCATTGTTTCATTCTTTTAAACAGAATGGATGTGACTGCAGGTCTTATTTTCAGATCTTGGGGCTAGTTTTCCAGGCTGTTAGATTTACTTAGTTTAACAAGCTTTATTGAACTTAATAAGCTCCTGAATAAAGTGCTCAAGCTCATTTCACCTGATACATGATACTGTGAACCTCCCTTTGCTGAGTTGCTTTTGTTTATACAATGTTTTCCATATGCAGAAAGACTCTGCAGGTATGATGTACAGAATTTAGGAGTATACGGCAGTTATTTATTGGCTAATACACAATTATTTAAGTAGGACAAATGTTGCTGCTAGGCTAAACAGTAATATGCTCACTATTCCTGATGCAGGCTCTTGTTAACCTGTCATCAGCCAGGTGGGAAGGTGTCAGCCTCTGTTGCTTCTTGGAACGGCTGATCCTCAATTGTGCAGAATTGTCTTCTTCCAGCTTGCTGTTTCTGTATTAGGATTTTAAACCATTTCCTCTTGCTATTTTTCACTTGAGCCCTCAAGCTGATAGGTGTTACGAACTCCAAGATTTCTTTTTTTAAAAAACAAAACAAAACAAAACAAAACTTTTCTTATTTTGCATGGCTTTAGTTTATATACACTCTCATGGCTGAAAAACATTTTCTCCAGTAAAGTTGTCTCACAGCTGTGCTCTAACAAACCAGACCAAACCTCTAAGCTATGGATTTTAACAGCATCTAAGCTTGGGTAGTAGCAATGTAGTTGTGTAGTAGTAAACAGTTTTTGTATTCCTCTTACTCTTTCTACAGGGGCATATTTAGGGCTAAGCTGGCAATCCAGTGTCACTGCTAACATAACAATACAAAGTATTCTACATGGCAGCAAACAGTAGTTCTTAAAACATTTTTTAAAAATTTCCCCATAATGAGTAATTCTCCCCTAAGTAGGAGTTCCTGCTAATGCTACAGATCTTCTCCTTTGGCTTCTAAATAACTCATGTCAACAGTCCTTTGTGACAGAAGATATTACAGCTTTTTACTTTGCTAGCCCTGCTGAGCCAACTCATCTGAGAGAGAGCTGTCTATTCTAGTGGTTTCCTTTTTGTGTGTGTCAACTAGGTTCAAGTCTTTTACACTGTGACCTACTAAAGTCCATGGATTTACCTGGGGATCATAGAGAGCTTAATTTGATAACACAGTGGTTCACAGACATTATGCCAGGCTCTATCTAGGTTCTTTATACCTAGTATATCTTGTTCTGAAGAACAGTGGTGCTGCAGAAGATAAAAAGAACCTACTGTGGTTATTCAGGCTTAGGCTGAATGTGTAGGACTGGCAGTTAGATGGGGGGAAAAAAAGCATTTTTTCTGTTATTTCTTACAACACTAACTGCAGGAATAAACATGTATCCTCATGTTGCCATTTCTATAGTTTTTGGAACTGAAACATACTTTAATATAGAGAAAAAAGGCAAATAGGATTATTTTAAAAAGTGTTGGTACCTAGCTTCAGGGTTATAGTTTCTTTAGAAACTATAGAATCATAGAATGATATAGGAAGGAAAGTCTGGAGGACATCTGGTCCAAGTACCCATTCAAGCAGAGCCAACATAGAGCAGAATGTTCAGGTGCAGTCAAGTTTTGGATATTTCCAGGGATGGAGATTCCATAACGTCTCTAGTCAAACTGTTCCAGTGTTTGACTACCCTCATTGCAGGGGGAAGAGGAACTTAACTGGAAATTGGATTTTCAAACTCTCTTCTCTTGTTGCAACTTGTTCATTGTTTCAATTCATTCAATTCTTTCACTGGATGAAGTAGTATACAGCAATAAGATCTCCCCTTAACCTTCTCTTCTGAAGACTGAACAAACTGCGTTCTCTCAGCTTCTCCTCAAGCCTCATGTGTTCGAGCCTCATAATCATATTGGTAGCCCTCTGCTGGAATGATTCTGCTACTGGAGAGCCCCAGATTGGATGCAGTACTCCAGATGCAACCTCAAAAGCCTCATCATAATAGAGGGGAAAAATTGCATCCCTCAACCTACTGGCTAGTATGTGGTTGGCCTTCTCTGCTGTAAAGACATCTGCTGACTCATATTCAATTTTTTGTCCACCAGGACCCCGGGTTATTTTCTGCAAAGCTGCTTTATAACTACTGAGCCTATAGACTGTACTGTTGCATTGGGTTCTATCCTAGATGCAAAATTTTGCTTTTGCTTTTGTTGAATTTCATAAAGTTCTAGTCATCTCATTTATTATCATTTATTATCTTCTGTTAAGGTTTCACAGAAAAGCAGCTTTTCCCTCTAGGATATTAACCACTCAACCACAACCTGATATTGTCCACAGACTTGGTGCGGGTGCATTCTGTTTCATGATCTAGGCCATTAATGAAGATATTAAACAGTACTGGTCCTACTGCCAATCCCTTAAAGATACCACTAGTATCTGGCCACCAGTTGGACTTCATATTGCTGATCATAACCATTTGTTCCTGATGGTCCAGCTAGTTTCCCTCCCTCATCACACAAAGACTTTGTAGTCTATTTATTCAGTTCATAATTCACCAATTCAGACATAAAAATACAAAGACTTTTCTAAAGTGAAGGTAAACATCATCCACTGCTCTCCCCTCATTCCAAACCAGCTGTCTCATCAAAAAAAGTGAACAGGTTGGTCAGGCATGACTTGCCATTGGTAAATCCAAGCTTACTATCTCCAGTCACCTTTTGTCTTTCATGTCCTTGGATATATCTTTCCAAAAGATTTGTTCTATAATGTCTGTGGGGATCAACTTTAGGCTAACTGGCCTGAAGTTTCCTGTATCTTCCTTCTTGAAGTTGAGTGTGACTTTTGCCTTTTTTCAGTCATCATCTCAATTGCCATGACCTTGTGAAGATAGAGAGCAGTCTTGCAGTGGTATGGGCTAGTTCTCTCAGTGCCCTTAGATGCACCCCATGTCATCCCATTGACTTGTGTATGTCCAGTTTAAGTGGGTTCTAACTTAGCCTCCCTCTACTGTGGGTAATTGTTTCATTTCCACAGACTCTGCTACCAGGCTCAGGGGCCTGGTAAGCCTGAGAGCAGGCCTTATCAGTAAAACCAAGACAAAGGCAGGTCTAACTACTCTGGTCTTTTCCATGTTGTAGGTCCCTTGCCCCACTGAGCAATGGGATCACATTTTCCTCTGCTTTCCGTTTGTTTCCTGTATACTTACAGAAACCCTACTTGCTCACCCTTTTCTATTTTCAACTTCTGACTTTACTAATTCCAACCCTGAAAGCTTGGGCAACATCTCTATATTCCTCCCATGTAGCCTATCCCCACTTCCACCTCTGTGTACTTCATTTTTGCATTTGATCTCAGTCAGGTGTTCACTGTTCATCCATGCTGGCCTTCTGCCATGACAACTGGATTTTCTGCACATTGGAAATGGACAGTTTCTGTGCTTTGAGGAGGTTGTCTTTGAAGAGCAACTAGCTCTCCTGGGTCCCTTTGCCTTACAGAGCAGTCTCCCATGTACTCCCACCAACCAGATCCCTGAACAAGACAAAATCTGCTCTTTTGAAGTCCAGAGTTGTAATTCTGCTCTTCATCTCCTTCATTTCTCTCAGGATCTTAAATTCCACCATTCCGTGGTCACTGCTGCTGTCAAAGTTGCCATAAGCCTTTACATTCTTGACCAGTTCTTCCTTACCTGTGAGTGAAAAGTTCAGAATAGTATCTCCTCTAACCAGCTGGTGAATTACCTCTGTCAAGAAATTGTTATAAACACACTCCAGATATCAGGATTGCTTGCTCTCTGCCATATTTCTTTTCCTGTAGATTATGGGGTGTTTTGTGTCCTCTATGAGTACCAGGACTTGCAACACTGAGGCTTCTTTTACCTTTCTAAAGAAGTTTTCATCTGCTTCTTTATCAGGCTGTCCACCATGATGCCACTATGATATCACCCAAGTTGCTCTGTCCTCTGATCCGTATCCATAAGCTCTTTACTAGCTTGCTATCTGTTCCAAGATAAAGCCCCATGCCTATGAACTTGGTCCTGTGTACAGAGTGCAACCTTTCCTCCCTGCCTTCCTGTCCCATCCTTGTTGAAGAGCCTGTATCCATCTGTTGTAGCCCTCTGGTCATGAGACATATTCCATTACATATCTGTAGTCCTAATGAGACCACGGATCTAGAACTGTTCATACACATTTTCTAATTTCTCCTGTTTGTTTCCCATGCTATGCTCATTTGCATACAGGCACTTGAGATTGGTCCCCAATTATTCTGTTTTCACAGGGGTGATATGAGTGTCTTCCTCATCACCTCTGGGTGTCTCTGCCCCTCAGGCCTCCACTTCTCTTCAGGATGTTTTCAGCATCCATTAGCCTTGTTTAAAGCCCTCCTCACTAAGTAAGCAAACCAGTTTGCAAAGGTACCTCTGCCTCACTTTAGCAGATTTCTTCTATCTGTGGTCAGAAACAATAAAGTCAAATGCTAAAGATAGATAGCTGAGATAAGAGATCATTCATTTTCTATAGCCACTTTGTTTTCCCAGTACTTGTCACAGACTGTTGTATGTGCATGAGGTAGGTTCTAGTATGTAGCACAGGAGTAAAACTGTGGAGGAGCTGTAATGATATCACTGCAGTTAGTGAAAATATTATAACTCATATCACTCTGCCCATGCTGTCTGAGCTCTGACTGTGAAGATCTGTCCTATCTTTCCCTAAACACACTGATGAAATCACCAATCAGCATTTTTAATATACTTATCAGATTTTTTTTTGTGATTATTTATTATTTCCTTTCTCTGAGCCCTGGGTTAAGGCCAGAAGGAGAAATGATTACTAAGGAAAATCTAACTTAGACTGAGACATCAATGATTTTAAATGTTACCATCCTTGATATTCTAGAGATGAGCAACAATGTTGGCATGTAAAATACCTCTGTTCTTAAGACAGAGTCAGTTTTTAAAGTAAGCATTTCTGTTATGACACCTCCATCTTGAAAACTCTGTGGACCACAAAAAACTGGCATTATGCTTATATTTTTCTTGATCCATGTATTCTTAAACTCCTGCCATATCTGGTCACTTCTGTTACTCTTTTCCAGCATTGAGTTAAACATTCCTATATAAGAGGAAAGAAAAATCTTCCTCCAAACATTTTCCTGTTTCCTTTTTTATAGTGACCACTTCTTCTTTATTATTATTTTTTTTTAATACACACTTCATAAAAGGTAATGATTAAAAAATCCTATTCTATTTTTATGGTTTTTCTCTTTTCAGTTTTGAATGGCCTGAAATAATAATTCAAGACTATTCTTTTGGAGTCTTTGCAGTACGCAAGACTACTAACTTTGTTGTGTTTTCATTTGGCAGCTGTTTGCCTTCAGCCATCTTGGAACATCAGCTTTATCTTCCTCCTCTTCATCACCATTACCATTATATTTCAGTACAATATCTAGTCATATATTATTACTATCATTCTTTTCCTCCTCCCCTTCTTCCCCCTCTTCCTTTTAAAATACTATACAAATACAGATGATACCCATCACTATAAAAACATAAATTGAATAGACAAAACAATGTGTTAGAGAAAAGGATATAACACACAATTATAATGGAATATATAAATAGAGCAATTATAATGATGGTTTGTTAAAAATCATGACAGCAGCATCACTTCTCCTTACAGTAAGGATTTGGTGGGGGTGGTTATTGCTTAGTTTCTATTACTCATAACAAAAAGCAAAAGCCTATATATATATGTATATGTGTATATGTGTGTGTGTGTGTGTGTGTGTTTGTGTGTGTGTGTGTGTGTATGAAATTATCAGGTGATGATGGTTCTTTTGCAAATGGAATAAAGGAGAGGAAGTAAGGAGAGTAGCATTGTAACATTAGTAAAGTGGCTGAAATGTTAGACTGTGAAAAATACTGCAGAAGAGAGCTGAAGGTCAACGGCCAAAGGAGAAAAAAATGGTCAGAATAAGGTACTGTAGAAAGCAGTCTGACACAATCGGTTTCTGATGTTCCTGGCTGAAGCTGCTTCTTGTATTTGTTTTTGTATGCCAGAGTTTTGGGGCATTGATCCAGTACAAATAAAACCAACAATGAGTCTGTTGAATCCTCAGCCTGTTTTATCTATTTTCTTTTGGTATTTTTCATCTTCCTTTCTATCACTGTCGAAATGTGTTTCCTTCTAGTTTGCCAATGCAGTTAGCTTATTGCTATATAATGCTTTCTGGCTTAGTGGGAAAGTAAATCTTGGCAAGTTAACATGGAAGACTTGAGAGAGTCATTAAAACACTTTAAATTAAAACACTTGGAGTCATTAGGTCATATAATGAAAATCCACTGGCTGCATGTCTATGTTGAATAAATCTGTAGCCATATGTAAACCTGCATAAGGAGGAGCAAATGCTTATCAAATGGTCATCAATTCCTTTTGGCTATGAATTAGGAGGGCCTTTCTATGCATCAGATCACCTTTCTAATAGTATTTGAAAACAAAGACTAGCCAGAGAAATGTCATACTCAGCTGCCTTTATAATGAAGCTTCTCAGTTATGGCAAAAATTACAGGATGTTAGTGACATGATACTGGAGAAAGGACTCTTACCAAGCTGATCCCTTTAAGTTTACACATCTCCAAAGAACTGAAGTGGTATTTCTTAGATATGCATCTGAAAAACTTTGTCTTACATTGTTAGATTACTCTCTTCTGAAACATAGAACAGTGGTCAAAGTTCTGTTTAACAATATTATAACAAGCTCTTTACTACCTTATTAATTGCTGCACTGACGTAATTGATGTGGAGAGAACAAAAGCTGCCTGTACTAGATGTTTCCTTGTCATTCAGTTCGTCAAGAACCAAACTCACTGAAATCAAACAGGTGGTATTACGAAATCAGTGTTATTCATAGAAGGGAACACAACCAGGGTAATTTAAACACTCAGTTTGCACTAACTGTAGAAGTTCTCCTTAAGAACTTGAGTCTTCTGATTAATCCAAGGGCCAAAGCAGAGTACCTAATTTTAGAAGGATGATCTTGTGTGTGTAACAAGTGCTTACACTTAGGTGGACAGAATCTGGTGGCCTTCAGAGGTCTAGTGTCCCCTCCCCACCATTTCCTATATAGGGAATATAGGTACTTTAGTGCCTCTTCCCTGTGTGCCTAATACTGAAGTTCAAGATAGTTGCCTAGTGCTACCTATATTTAAGAGAAGAAATAATTGCTGTCATTCACCTAGTATAACTTGTAGCAATTTTTGGTGTTATTTTCACTTTAATGATGACTCAACTACCATTTTTTATTAAGTTGCAGCATTTATGTGTTATATAAGTTGAGTCATTTCTTCAGGTGGTGTGAAATAGTTAGGTCAATAAAATGAAATTGGAATCCTAGAATAATTTAGATCAGAAACAGCCTCTGGAGGTCATCTGACTCTCAAAGCAGGGCCAACTTTGAAATTGCGCTAAGTTGCCCAAAGCCATGTGTAATTGAATTTTGAATATCTTCAAGAACAGAGTTTTTCAAACTCTCTTGGCAACCTGTTTCCCTGTCTAACCACCCTTGTGAAAACTTTACACTGAGTTTAGATTTTTTTGGCTGCAGTCATGTCTATATGTCTCTTGTCCTTTCACTGTGCACCTCTGAGCAGTGTATGACTTCTCAGTATTTGCCGTAGCTGAAGACAGCAACTGTTGCTTTATGTGCCATCTAAGAATGTCACTTGGTGTTCTTGCTGCTGCATATGGAAGTTTTAAAAAAAATCTCTGGACTTAACAGTCAAGCTCAAACACAATTGGTCATTTCTGGGGTAACAAGATTTGAAAAAAAAACTAATTTGCCCTCATTTAGACCAAAGAAAAAACTCTGATTGCAATAAGTGAGTTTAGGTTCTGAAGACCTAAATAGGCTTTGGTTTAGTTCAGAATTGTTACATCTATTGCCTTTTCTCTCTTTTCTCTAATTTCCACCTCCTTTCCTTGACTAGTTTTTTGAGACTTGAGAAGTATGAGCAATCAAATGCTAAAGAAAACTTTGATTCAGAAGCACAAAGAGATATAGAAGCAGAAATAAAATGAAATTTTTGAAGCATTTACTGAACTGGAGGAAAGTGTAGTACAACCAGAACTGATGCTTTTAAATTATGGTGTTTAGAATTGGATGGAATACAACCTTCTTCATTTTTCTAATTATCTACCTACTGACCTGTGGATGACGTGGCTATTTATTTCCACTGGAATTTGGCATGGACACTGGAAATGAACAAGACAGTGATATAGAGACAAGCTACTGTACTTTCAGGACAAATTCAGAAATGCCTGCAATTGCAAAAAGTGTCAGTTTAGCTTAACTCACTACATTTTCCCATAATTCTGGATTAATAAAGGATGCAAGTTAGTGAGCTAAAGCAACCAATTAGAATTCAGCACAAAACCACTGCTACATTTTCAGTATAGTACTGCACTGTGCTACACTGAATAAAATGCTATGCTTATTCTGCAAATGAGTCATTTTCAGCTCATATTTATTGTTTATGAACAGTATTTTCTGACAGTCTTGGAAAAGCCTCCAAGATTTTTATAATGTCCTAGTTGAATATTCCTTCCTGTAACGGATAAACTGGCAACAATATAAGCATCAGCAAATGCATGTTGTTAAATGACTATCAGCAGACATGGTTCTCTGCATATTATCACTGTACTGTGTGTATATAATTCATCCTTATAGTAAAATATTATCTCACAGCAAGCAATACTGGAGCTGGAACACCACACACTAATCAGACTACAGTGATTGCTCATACCAGCCAGAGCCTGCTTGTTCTATAGCACAGTCAACAAATCCTATATCATCACTTCAGCAATTCTGTTTTATGATTGCAGTTACATGTACTAGAGGCTAAAGATATCAATATAAATATAAGCAATAAGTTTAAACAAATCTGCAGAATAGGCGATTTAATTAGTCAGGTGAAGAAAAAAATATATTAAGCTGTTAATAGCACTATGAACTAAGAACTCTATCATTGCTCTTGGGATTTTTTTACATACCTGTTTTTCTAAGTGCTATCCATTAGCACAACATAGGTAACATTTGGCAACTTGTTACATAACATTTATTTTCTGTAAAGATTTATGGACTTACCTGTATGAATTAGAGATGCTCACAGTAACTTCAAGCTCCTCCAAAATGCAGAGTTCTCTAGAAAATATTTTCAGGTCTATAGCTTATTTAGTGATATTTCAATATTTTGGGTGATTCGTTTTGAATTAGCCATAATATGAGTAACACTTTTGTTATCCTTAAGAGTGTTTTGGCAGGATTTAAACAGTAAGAGATTGCAACAGTGCACAATGTGACCATAGAGAATCAAGTGTCAATTATCTAGAGTAACAGTAAGTGTGACTGAGAACTTGAATAAAATACAGAACAGATGACAATTTTCTCTAATGAAATACAGTGAGGGTATAATGGAGGAAAGTTGTTGACACTGACATGCCTATGGAGCAAGGAAGTTCTTGAGCTATTCTTCACTGAGCTGAGAAGTCCATGTGGAAAAGTGCAGAGCCAGGCTGCCGGACCAACTGGCGTCCACAAACAGCTTAGCTGCATTTACATGGCTCCATATCAAAGCAACAAAGATTTGTCAGCTCGTGTGGCTCATGCTGAGCCAGTTTGGTGACTGCATCACAGGATGGCTAATAGGACTAACACAGAGTCACTGAGAGCTGAGCAGGTCTGACACATTTCAACCAGGGCAGTCAGGCATATCCTGTCCATTGGAGGAAAGAGCACTTTGTTAATGCTGGCTTGTGAAGCTGCAGTGTCATGGACTTACCTGCTGGGATGACCTTCTTAAGTTATGCTGCCTTATTCAGAAAAACTACTTCAGTTCAGCAGTATCTCCAGATATATTTTGGAATTACAGGTTTTTATTGAAATAGATGAGAAAGTGAATGGTAGAGTCAGTGCTCTAACCTTGGTTAATCCATTTTTTAAATATAAGATTCATTTAGTTTTATGAACTTCCCATGACTTCACTTTTCAAGTCAGTTTTCAGATTCAGTAATACACTAGCCTACATTAGACTGCTCATGTTTCTTTGACTTCTTTTTTTTCAAAATAACACCATAATCTGGCAGATATCTCTACATTTTCTCTACTATCTTTCATATTTGCATCAGATTTCAAAATTATCTCTGAGTGTCTCAAACTATCATTTTAATGCTGGACCACAGCTCTGTGGCAAGAGGTAAATTTAAAAGCAAATTCTGTAACTAAATTCTGTAACCACAGATTTACAAAATCTCCATACAGAGCTCTGTGTAGTATATATTAGAGACTTCATATTTTTTTGTGAGGATGCTTTGTGAAAAGTTCCTCGGCCTTTTGGCTCTTCTTCCCACAGCATTAAAAACAGTGATGCTTGTGCCTTTCAAAACAGGTGCTATTCTTGGGAACATATGACACAAAGCTCTCAAAAAAATCATGTGCAACAACGTGTAACTTTGTTCTGGACATTGGAGGTTCAGATGGAAGATGTTAAAAATAGATGAATTAGTCATACAAGCATCTTTTCATTTCTTCATTATGATATGGAATATTTCTACTTCTCTTAATAATTAGCTTTGGGGAGGATGAAAGCCTGTTTTAATGCACCAGATGGGAGAACGTCAGGAATGGTTTAAGGATACCTACTGGCTTTGTAAACATTATTACTTGATCTAATTTAAATCACATCACGTTCACAGCAAGTCTAAACCCAGTTGTGATGGTGTGCTTCCCCCCCTCTACCCCAACCTGACCTTTCACCCATAACCCTGCTCAGGCAATAAACCATCAGCAGTGGTTGTGATGGCTGCATCTGGCTCAAATTGGACTCTGGGGAGACAGAGAATAGCACAATAGCCAAGGGCTAATTGAGCACACGCCAACCGAAATACGCTGGTATGCAAATATGACTATGAGTCAATCATCTTACCCCATAAACAGGGGACAGCCCAGAGCCCATTGAGCTCTCCTGCACTGCAGCGGGCTGCATACCAGGATCTCCCCTCGAGTAGGGACGCCTCTCAAGGTTACTCCTAAAGGTCGAGGGATTCCTTACCCGCGACAGCTCCTCGGTAAGCATGCTGAAACTTTGCAAACTTTGCTAAGTTATATCTCTGATTGATTATGCACATAATCCTTTAGACATAAACCGTTGACCAAGTCTGGGACTAAGACTGGATCCAGCCACACCCAGACTCCTCTGAGAAAGAGTTTGGAAAGCAAGGGGGTCCACGCTGAACCTCATGACTCAACGGGAGGGTCTCCTTGACAATTTCATCTGACCCTGTTGTCTACGCAGTAAATAACCGCGTGTACCTTGCCATTGAATCTTGTTAAATCACTGTCTTATTTACCATTGAACTTTGTTAAATCACTGTGTTATCTCAATAAAACATATTGCTGCTTCCCTCTTACGAGTGAAGTGCATCACTCATCTGCGACACCAGTCTTTTCTTCTCTCCTCTTTACATTAAATTATACTGTTTCAGGATAAAACTATATGCTTCACAGGCTATGAAAAGACTGATGGAAGAAAAATTCTACTGGATGCTTTATCAGCTGCTGCCTGTCTTTAAATGTAGCTCAGCAAACATACATTATAGTTTATAAAAATACCTGTAACTCCTTGTAGAAAAAGACTGGTTGGAAGAATATGTCACCATACACTTTGGAAAACAAATAATCATGGAAAAGACAGTGTTCCCATTTCCTTCTGGACAAATAAGCCATGCAATTTACTTTTTCAGTTAAACTTAACTTCCAGGCCCTGGAAAATTAAAAAAAAAAAAAAAAAGCAACAGTATACAAAATATTTTGCCTAATCTAGCATTTGAAGACTTACCCACTTTCACTCATGGTTACATCACATACCAACTGTATTATCATCGCTTTGAAGAAGAGACTGGGGAAGAATTAGACTCAGTCTAGGAAACTCAACAATATTTTGTTATATTGTGCAAAATGTACATTCAAGAGATGAGTTCTTTTTCTAGCAGTCCACTGAGAAAGCCTGAACTCCAGAGTTTTGAACTTCAGAATCTTTAACCAAAGCACTGTGGAGTTTGTTGGTGTTCATACTCCAGCAAGTATGAATGGGGAAAAACAGTGCATATCATGTGCCAAGAATTACAGGTTCTCTGAAGTCCATTAGGAAGTAGTGAAGAAAGAAAAAGTTACTAAAATCTTGGAGTTATTTGCATGCTCACATCTCTTAACTTCTGAAAAGTAACCTTGAGAGGCGTCCCAGCTCAAGGGGAGATTCACTGCCATGCAGTCCACTGCCGTGCAGGAGAGCTCAATGGGCTCTGGGCTGCAGCACTATTTATAGGCACGGAGTTTGACTCATGGTCATACAATATTTGGTGTGGAGATATACCTTTTTTGCTGAGGAAAATATACCCTTTTTGCTGACCTCATGGCCGTTTCTGGCCTCACCAGTTGCAACCAGTATCGCCTAGTTCCTCCTGGTCAGCACTGGGCAGTGTCAGTTATTTGCGGTCAGCTGAGGCCCGAGAAAAGAGGAATGGGAGGGGGTAGTTGTGCTCCGCCACAGTGACTTGGATAAGGGCCATATCACAGAGGATCAGTTACTTACCCAGCTTCAGGTGAGAAAAGGCATATTCTAGTCTTTGTCTTGCTTTTAAGATTTTTAGACAACAAAAGAACTAATCCATATGAGGCAACATCATCTCAGTCACACCCTCTAGTTCCTCCTAATCAGTATTTTCTATCCCTGATGTGAATTGAGTTTTAATTTTGTGAAGTTAGAAGCTTCTATTCTGAAAAATATATTAAAAAAAAAAATCATGAGGAACAAAATGACCTTTAGCATGCTAATAAATTCCAGTGTTTTGCTTTTCTTTATAACAGTGCTTTAGAAGCACTGTTATAGCCTTTCAGTTGGTAGACTGAACAAAAAAAAAGAGATCTTCCCATTTTATATTACTCTTCCTTAGGCCCAGCCGGACAGTGACTCTGGACATTGCAAAAGGCCAAGATTGCTCTAGTTCATGGTCAAGTGTGTTTTTACAGTTCATTGGGAATTAATCAAGAGACAGATACTTAAGTTCCATTCCAGTATCTGCAAATCATTTAGGGGAATCTCACAGTCCCTCCCACTGCTAAAGATAACTGGGAAGATATGAAGAATGATGGGAAAGAATAATCCTTACCATTACTCTCAATTCCTCCATGTTAAGAAATGAAAGAAAACTGTGTGCCTTTGTAGCCCATCTCATTTTTCCATCTGCTTATAGAACCATCTGGTGATGAACCTATCTTAGGTCTAGATAGACTGTAAAATATCTAGATATTGTGTCGTGCTTCATATCATTGCTTGATATCACTGCCTTTTATTACATTTTGCTTATGAATAACGAATAAGTTGTTAGCATATTAATAAAAGTATTATATTTTATCTGTTAAGAGATATTAATGAACTAACATAACAGTAGAAGACAAAGGTGAATTACATTAGGCATTAGGTTAACTACCACACTAGACAGTTCTTGAGCATAAATACATCCTAGGAGGTTCACTATATTAGACAAATATTTGTACAACCTTGGGATCTAGCTCTTCTGGAATTCTGTGTTCTTTTGATGCACACATAGCACCATTCTGATAGGGAAATCATCCCTTCTGATGTACTGTTAAAAATGATGTGTTGTTAGAAGTGGGTAAATATCACAAGGTTCACTGAAATAAGATTCTATGACAGAACAGAGATATCAGGACATAGTTTAATAAAAAGCCCTAAAAACAGAGCAAAATTTCCGCTTTCAATAACTAAATTTTGGGTTGCTTTTCCTCCCAGTGACACTGATGTAAATTTGGAGGAAGCATACTGAAGCCAATAACATTATTTCATATTGCTCTCTGAGTGAGAACAAAATGCTGCTGATACTGATAGCATTCTGTTCTGCCTATTGCTTACTTGGTTGTAGAGTGCAGAGCGCATATTTGAGGAGACTTCTGCCCCCAGGTTGTACAACTTGTGAAGCAGAACTTTTATCTCGGACTCTGTGGCACCTTGTGGAAGAAAGGGACTAAAGAAGTCAGAAATGTAAATGGTAACTCAAAAAGGGGTATATATATTGACATAATCCTTGGCATATGAAGGCAGTTCAGGGTTGCAGTATTTCTTTTTGTGTGCCCTCATACAGTTTCTGTTCACATTGACCTTTAAACAGCCATGTCTGCAAACTTTCCTTTGGACAATACATTTCTGATGGTGAAAGCTAGAGGGTCTGTGATAATTACAAGATGATTGATAATTTAGTCCTTTGGTTCTCTGAAGGCTTCCAAAACTCCATCTCTAGTGCAGCTTCCCACCATAAGTCTAGTAATCATTTGGTTTGCTTACACATATATATGAAATCAGTCCAACTTATTTTACTTCTCCTCTGTTGTCCTCAATGAAGCTTCAAGCTTTTAGACTTTCAACCCTACATGAAGTCCTTTCTAACACTGGGAGAAGGGCAAGTTGCAGAACAAGCAAATAAATAATCACTAGGGGAAAAACTGAACATGAGCAGAAAAGATTAAATTGAAAAATCAGAGCCATTGACAAATAAGACAGAGAAATAGTGAATGCAACAGAGCATCCTAATCTCTAATCAATCATAAGGGGAAATATTAACCAAAATGGAAGTTGTAAAACAATGTTAGAATTAGAATATTCTATTGAAGATATCCCTCACCATAGCAGAGGTGTGTTATGATTTCTTTTCAGTTGAGGATGGTAATGAAATATTTGATAAAATATTCTCTATTATTCATCTCATCTCCCATTTTATTACAAAAATATAGACATTAAAAGATACACAAATATATATATATATATTTATACACACACACACATACACACAATAACAGCTAATTTGCAAACAGCAAATGAGAATTTATTACTGAATTTTAATGGCAATTAAATGCCTAACTTCCTTATGCTCCTTTGAATAAAATCCCGTCTAGCATTATCATGTTGTCAAAATTTAAAATAACTGTGATATTTCTTAACAGAAAGCTTTTTATTACTGTTTTTGGAATTATTTTGTTTTTCTACCACAAAAAAGATAATATGAATAAATTTAAGCAATAAAAAAAGAAGTGTTAGCAATTCACTGGTCCACTTAACTCCCAACGCATTTTGACAAGAAATGCATAAAATGAAATTTAATTTCTAGAAGCAATAGTGAGTAAATTTTTCCTATATTCTGGTAAATTTCATTACTTTACATGAGGACTTGTCTATTATTTCTAAAAGGTAAAACTTCATGAATGTGAGTCAATTTAAAATGTAGAGAGTTGGAAGTTACTATTGTTACATTAACACAGGACACATGAAATTTCTCTGGATTTTCACTGGTTTAACTGACATGAGGATGTGCCCTTTTCCATTTATGACCAGTCCCACTGCAGGAGAACAGCTTTTGCATGCAGCTCACAGAAATGTCACGCATAAATCACACACACATCTAGTCAAGTACTCTTTTTCAACTGGATTGAATGTGTCTGATTGACAGAAGATTCAGAGAGTCATACAGTTTATGGCTAATTTTCTCTTCCATGCCTGCCATGCAGTTACTGTAAGACAGAATCCTCGAAGTCAAGTTGTGAAGGCTGTATTACGTGAGAGTATATTTTACAAGTGAATGTTGTAAAGACACTTTTATTAGACTGCGTTGTGAACTCCTGCCTCACAGAGTGGGTAGTTACAAATGAGAGCAGCAAATGCATGGAGTAAAATGCACCACATGACTAAGTGCTCAGCACTGGTTCACTGGTTATATATGCATCTGCGTAGATTTAGACATCTTAAGTGAGATGGTCACCTAAGGATCCCTCTCTAATCAAATGACAAGGTACAGACATTTCCAAACAAAGTTTCATTTAACCTGTCTTATTAGCTCTACTTCTGAAGAGATAAACCATGTTCTAGAGGGGGTTTCTATCCATTAACTGAAAGGGAGAGGAGAATGGAAAGCTCTAACTTTCAAAGTCTACAGTAAGGGCAGATGAATCTGGCATATTATTTTTGAAACATTGTTTTAAAAGATCAGTTCTTACCAGTATACTGTGTGATTCTGCAATAGTAATAATTTGTTTTGGAACTCTGTTACTTCTGGACAAATAGAAAAGCTTAAGTAAGAGAAGCTTTTAAAAGGTTAAAATATGTTTATTTATAGAAGAAATTAATATTGAAGGATAGGACAGAGATAGCAAGGGAGCATAAGGAGCAGAGCTAACAGAGGCAGCCAACAGATGCAGCAGTTTGCAGCAGTTCATGCAGAAGGGTGCGAAGAAGGGGTCTTTGTCTCCATTCAGAGCAGCATACACATTCTCAGTTATGATTGTGAAACGCCACAGGTCACATCCCCCAGTACCTGTTGGAGTCGCTGCCCCTGCCGTGTCAGCGGCTTCGACCCAGGCAGAGCTTCCAATGGAGGACGCAACTGTGCAAGCCTCAGGCTGCAGGGAGTATCTGGGGCCTTGGATCAGGGATGTTGTAGAGAGACTGTCGAAGCTTTTCTGTCCCTCTGACTATTACCCACTTCTGCCATGTGGACACCAATGATACTGCCAAGGGCAACTTGGGTAATGTGACTACAGAGCTCTGGGGGTGGTGGTCAGGGGTATGGGGACCCAAGTGGTTTTCTTCTGCCAGTGAGGGAGAAGGATGTGAAGAGTGGATGAATGTGAGGAGTCAACAGCTGGCCACACAGCTGGTGTTAGCAACAGGGTTTTATGTTTCTGTGACCATTGGACCCTGTTTGAAGATTGACATCTGCTTGGGAGAGATGGGGTCCACCTCACTAGGTGGGGCACAAGTGTCTCTGCCAAGAGTCTGGCCAACCTGGTAAGGAGGGCTTTAAACTAGGAAAGATGGGGGAAGGGGAGAATTATAGGGACCACATAATCAACAAAACAGGGCTTAAGTGGGGGTACCTCAAGTGTTTGCATGCAGGCAAGGAAGTGCCTACAGGACAACACTCTGAGGAAACATACTGCACCCCTTCTTGGAAATCAGTGTGCTCGGATACCTCTCTACAGTGCCTGAAAACAAATGCATGCAGCATGGGAAATAAACAGGAGGAATTAGAGATCTGTGTGCAGTTGCAGGGCTGTGATCTCATTGCGATTACAGAGACATAGTGGGATAGCTCACATGACTGGAATGCTGCCATGGATGGCTACCTGCTTTTTAGGAAGGACAGGCCAGGAAGGTGAGGAGGGTGAATCCCATTTTATGTGGAGAGCAGCTGGAATGTATGGAGCTCTGTCTAGGTGTGGATGATGGGCTGAGTGAGACCTTATGGGTAAGGATTAAGAGGCAGACTAATGTGCATGACACTTTATGGGTGTTTGCTACAGGCCACCTGATCAGGAAAAAATAGTAGATGAGGCTTTCTACAGACAGCTGAAGTAGCCTCATGTTCACAGGCTCTGGTTCTCATGGGGGACTTTAACCACCCTGATATCTGCTGGAGGGAAGCACAGCAAGGCACAAGCAATCCAAGAGGATCCCAGAGAGCATCAATGACAACTTCCTGATACAGGTGACAGAGGAGCCAATGAAGACAGATGTGCTGCTGGACCTTGTGCTTACAAACGAAGGGTGAAGGTTGGGGGCAACCTTGGCTGTAGTGACCATGAGATGGTAGAGTACAGGATTTGCAGACTTTGCCCTCTTCAGGGACCTGCTTGGAAGAATGCCATGAGGTAGGGTCCTAGAAGGAAGAGGAATATGAGAAAGCTGTTTGATATTTGAGAATCACCTCCTCCAAGTGGAAAAACGATCCTTCCAATGAGCAAGAAATAGAGCAAAGGGAGCAGCAGACCTGCATGGATAAACCAGGAGCTCCTGGCAAAACTCAAACAGAAGAATGAAATGTACAGAAGGTGGAAGCAGGGACAGGTAACCTGGAAGGAATATAGGAATGTTGTCTGAGTATGCAGGGATAGGAATAGGAAGGTCAAAGCCCATTTGGAGTTAATGCTGGCGAGGGATGTCAAGGACAACAGGAAGAGCTTCTATAAATAGATCAGTAGCGAAAGGAAGGCTGGCGGAAATGTGGGCTTGCTGATGAATAGGGCGGAGCCCTGGTGACAAAGGACACAGAAAGGGCAGGCATACTGAATGCCTTCTTCACCTCAATCTTTCCTGGTAAGACTGACCTTCAGAAATCACAGGCCCCAGAGACCAGTGGGAAAGTCTTTAGAAAGGAAAGCTTTCCCTTGGTGGAGGAGGCTCGGATTAGAGATCACTTAAACGAAGGCCTCTCTCAAGCATCTCTGAAATGTCATGGAGATCAGAGAGGTGCCTGAGCACTGGAGAAAGCAAATGTCACTCCAGTCTTCCAAAAAGGCGAGAAGGAGGATCCAGGGAACTATCTGAGGTCAGCATCACCTTGATCCCTGGAAAGGTGATGAAGCAGCTCATCCTGGATATAATTTACAAGCACATGAAGGTCAAGAAGGTGATAGGGAGTAGTCAGCATGGATTTATGATGGTAAAATCATGCTTGACCAACCTGAGAGCCTCCTATGATGAGATGACTGGCTCAGTGGATGAGGGGAGAACAGTGAATGTTGTTCGCCTTGACTTCAGTAAGGTTTTCGACACTGTTTCTCATAACATCCTCACAGGCAATCTGATGACGTATGGGCTAGATGAGCAGTCAGTGAGGTGGACTGACAACTGGCTGAACTGTGCAGCTCAGAGGGCTGTGATCAGTGACACAAAGTCCAGCTGCAGGCCAATCAGTAGTGGTGTACCCAGGGGTCGATACTGGGTCCAGAGATGGGCAAAGAGGAGCTTCACGACTTTCAACAAGGGAAGTGCAGGGTCCTGCACTGGGGGAGGAATAACCCCCTGCACCAGTACAGGCTGGGGGTGACCTGCTGGAAAGCAGCTCTGCAGAGAGGGCCCCGGAGGTCGTAGTGGACAACAAGTTGAGCAAGAGCCACCAATGTGCCCCTGTGGCCCAGAAGGCCAGAGGTATCCTGGGCTGCAGCAGGCAGAATGTTGCCAGCAGGTTGAGGGAGGGGATCCTTCCCACCTACTCAGCGCTGGTGAGGCCAAACCTGGAGTGCTGTGTTGGGTTCTGGGCTCCCCAGTAGAAGAGAGATAAGGATGGAGCTACTGGAGTGAGTCCAGCGAAAGGCCACAAAGATGATTAAGGGACTGGAGTATGTCACATATGAGGAAAGGCTGAGAGAAGCCTTTAGCCCGGAGAAGAGAGGACTGATGGTGGAATCTTATCAATGTGTATAGATATCTGAAGGGAAGATGTGAGGAAGACAGAGCCAGACTCTTTTCAGTGGTGCCCAGTGACAGGACGAGAGGCAACAGGCACACACTGAAACACAGGCAATTCCATCTGAACATAAGAAAAAGCTTTTTTACTGTGAGGGTGACTGAGCTTTAGAACAGCTTGCCCAGAGAAGTTGTGGTGTCTCCATCCTTGGAGATATTCACAAGCCATCTGGACATGGCAACATGCTCTAGGTGACCCTGGTTGAGCAGGGGGGTTGGACTAGATGATCTCCAGAGGTCCCTTCCAACCTCAACCATTCTGTGATTCTGTGATTCTGTGATTTACTTTTATTTGCTGTCTTGAAGTGTAAAACAGAGAATTTTAACTGAAAATAAAAGTAACAATTTTTAAAAGACATAAGAAGGAAAGATGATTTTTAGAATACATTAACAACCTTTGTAATTCATTGCCCTAAGACATAAAGAGATCAAGAACTTAGAATATTAATAGAAACCTCTTTTACCCAACTAAAATGGGATCAGACAGGCAGGAAACATGTAAAATCATTACTGCTGAATATATTTCAACTGGGAAAGACTATTTTGATATATTTTCCCCCACTCATTTAAGATAAATAATTAAAAAGTTAGGGTCCTCCAAGGCTACAAGGTCTACTGACATGCATATTGTTTCAAAGGAATGTGTTTATAGGTTTAAATCCTAAGGCTATTTGGTCAATATTCAAGTTACTGAGGTTTTTACATCAATTTTTGCAGCTATGAATACAGATGCATCTGTGTATTCAGATCCCAGGGTCTTCATATTCTATCCTTTCTGAAGAGAGAAAACACTTTGTGTGATAGGAGCTGAAGATTCTTCACTGTAATTTATCTTGTGCTGTAGGAAATGCTTTGCAAGACACGTTGAATTTTAGGGCTTCTAGGACTGAAGTCCATTTCCTTTGTTTGTCCTTTCCTCAAGCTTTTTCTCCTTTTTCCTACTTCCTTTTCTTTTTCATCTATTTTCTCTTGCACAGTGTCAGAAAAAACAATTGGACAATTCAGCAAAGCATAACACAGATGAATACCTGCAGGGGGCAAGAAGGAGCAGCAGCACTGATGAGGACTTCTAGGGAGAATGTTTGAAACTGTTAGAGTTACAAAACCGGAATATTAAATTACTGCACTGAGAAACTGGAACTGATTTATTTTCAGAGCCAGAATTCTCATCAACTATTTCATAGCTCCCTAACTGCCAACATTACCTGTATCACATGAAGACAACTATGCTTAAGCTACAGGCCTTTCCTTTATTGTATGTGGTGTTGCAGACATTTCTAATCTCTGTGGAATTAGACTTTATATGCATGTTCCTCTGTAATTTTGGTCATGGACCTAAAAACCTGACAGCTTTGTTACTATTTTGTCAATGATGTTTTTAAGATTGTTGTACTAATAGTGTCTTAAGGGCTGATAAACAGGTGTGACTTTGTTGCAGTCAGTGAACAGAATTCTGACTTATTACCCAATTTTACTTGGTTTTAATTCAAGCAAAATTATCCATTGAAAAAACTCAAATATATATTTCATTTCAGGAAAAGCTTTATTTTCTACTGAAGCCAGCAAAAAATAAATATTCTGAAATTCAAACTAGAATTGGGCAAAATTTATGACAAAATATCTCTGCAATATCTCATAGAAATATTTATGAAAATAATATACCTTTTGATTAATTGAAATATTTAGTAAATTCATTAAGCTGCTTCAAAACAGAAAGTATCTTTTTATTGTTTCCCAGATAAATGTTTTCATTTTTAGCTGAAACATATCACAGTTTGTTTCATTTTCATTTTGAAATATTTGGTTTCCATTAAATTTCAGGGGGGGGGGTTAATTGTTATTTTGATATTTTTGCAATGAGATATTTTTATTTAAATCTTTCAAAGGCTACTTATAAATTCATTTTAAAAACATAATAATTGAAATTAAAGTCCGTTTTAAAGTCCATTTTAAAGACATTATAATATAAAATTAGTTACTTTCAGGAGGAATACTTAATCACACAGCAATCCTGGGGACCATCAATTTGGTGAGAACTTTTGATTAGTAGTAACTTTAAAAAAGGAGGGCTTCCCTACTGCTGGCTGTAAATGGTGCATAAATAAGAAGAGAGTGAGCAATAGGCGCAGTGAGCACAACAGCTTGGTAAGCATCCAGAAAAGGATTTCAACCAGGACCATTGCACAATTCAGCCTTAGCAATTCCAAAGCTATTTTTGATAGACATCTCAACTCTGGAAGTGTACTCAAGATCATTCATGATCAAAAGTAAAGACATCATGAGATTTACTCTATGTTTATATGAAAACAGATAGCCTAAGTATGTGGACAAAAGCAATCTGGATTTCATCCATGTATTTCCAGCTTTCTTTTCCTTTGATACAACCCATGTCAAAAATGGTTTTAAGATGCTGCTTCTTTGATAATTTGTTTTGTCAATTAAGTTGACAGAAAGTCATTTATTATTTTTGTTGATTTTCTTTTTATTGTGTAAAGCACAGCCAGGTCAAACTAATTCATAGTAATGTATTGTCCTTTTCCTCACTTACAGGGTTGAAGTGGGAACTGGATGTAATGTCGCTGGACTATAATATTTGAACTATTTTATGCTCCTGTGTTTAATGCAGCTCTTGGCTTGTACGATTCCTTTCAAAATTCTGTGGCAGCTTGATTTTGAATCTGGCTGAGAAGTCATATTTATTTTCACTCCAGCAATCTGCCATAACGTTTTGTGTATGTTTCTGGTCCTCCAAATATTCAGCTTTTGTGTTTTGCTCCCCCTAAAAAGAAGAGCTTTGAAAACAACTGGCAGTGTGCAGTCCTGAAATTCAAATATACCAGCTCAGGATATTTAAGCTGGTTGTATTTCAGCATATTCTCTTTTATGCTTAGAGCTATTGCCCAGATCTTAACATAAGCTGTATCAGTCAGTGAGTTCCATTTTCAGGAGATAAAAATTAAAAACAAACAGACCAGGAACAGAAGGGGAGAAATGTAAATTTCCAGTTTCCTCTATCACTTTTACTGTTGGTTTTACATTACTGTACTGAGCTAGGACTATTATTTGAATATAATAATCTTTACGATTAAAAAGAAAAAAACTCTTAAAGATTGATTTGCTGGATTTGTTTTAAGATCAGAAAGCTGATGATAGGGAAATTGGAATGTTAATGGAAAAACAGAGAAGCAGTGGCAATCAACAAGAATTTTTGTAATGGTTTTGAATATTCTTGTTGTTTATACATGATTTTTTTCTTAAGCAGCTAAGATAGACAAATTCATTTATCACTGGGCAAACAGGTAATGGCAGTTATGGGGAAGGAAATATTCCCTATTCTGTTCTATCATACTGTCTGCCCTAGGGATATTGTCTTTTTTTTTTTTTTTCCTGTCTTTTTCTTACTGGTTCACTCTTTTTTTTTTTTTTTTTTTTTTTAATTAGAGCTAGAGCCGTAAATATTTCATTCACAGGTGGTCTTACACTGAGTCTATGCAAGTGTCAATATTTCTGTATAGTTAAATCACACAATTTTCAAGCAGACGTTTTTAAAATGGGCTATTTATATTGATATTTTATCAATTAATCATGGTTACCGATATTAGTGAGAATGATTTCCACTAATTAAGTAAGTCTGCTTTTGTGTGTTTCAGGATCTTCTTACCTCTCTTTTCAACAACAGCATGGTAAACTTCCAATAGCAAAAGTGTTGTTTGGCACTGTAGCCCAAGGAAGACCTCACCTCTTGGAAAATTTTTTTTGGATAAGTATCTGAACATTTCTATTACAAAAATAAAAGGAAAATATGAATAATTCAGATATGTAATTCATCAGTGCCGGTTCCAGCATGGTTAATTTTGAAGGTTCTGTCCTTATTTCAACTAAATTCTGAAGCCATTAGCATGAGTGGGAGTGTGACCCTAATTTCCCAAGTCTCTTTCATTTGTTTTATGAAGGAATGTGTATGTGGGTGGAACTTGCTGATGACGAGAACTTTGAAATGTTATCAGTTGTCTGATCCTTCAAGTGCACAGTCAGGAAAATAAGAGAAAGGAAATATTCTCAAGTTTCAAGGGACATGAAGAACAGTTTAATATGACCCATGACTTTGAAATCATAGGGTGAGATGATATAAAATATGCTTTCCCCATCCTGCAAAGATAGTTTTTATCAATCCACTTAAAGATCTATCATTTCACATTCGAGTGAGAGGAGTTTTAATTTCCTTCTCACTGTAATTCTGGACTTCAAAAAAATTTTAGTATCAACAAAGACAAATAGCATGTTTAATCTAGACTATATTTCACTTTTCTTCCACACACCATACTTAAAGTTAACATAAAATAAAACAAAAATCCAAACAACTAAATATTCAGTCAAAAATCCAGTGAAGCAGGAATAAAGGATAAACTATCTCGCAAATATTTAAAAACTGTATAAATTTTTTTTTTTTTAGAAAACCTTGTTGGGAATTTACATTTTGATTTTTCTATGTGTTTGAAAGAAAAGGAGACATAGTGGAGTTGAATGTGCCATTTAAAAAATGATCTAAAAAATACATTTAATCTCTGTGATTAAAATGCATGAACTCCCTTATGATTAAGTCATTCACAGTAATAGCTAAGTTCAACTTCTAATTATGTTAACCACTTGCTTCAGACCCTGGGTTTGTAGTTTAGTCTCACTTGTTTCTTTGAAAATGAGTTCTCAGGAAAAAAAAAGTAATTAATAAATAGTTTGTTTCAAGGGTCTTTGGCTCCACCTTGTGTCCACTGTGTTTTCCTAAAAATTAGGAAAGAATTAGTCACTTTGAAAGAAAAATGTGGAATGAAATTTCATTCTTAAACTTGGAGGGAAGTTTTACCGTTATAGCATCTGTAGTGCTGGATTTAACCTTATCTGCCTTTAAGGAATGACGAAGCTCGGAAACTCTAGTATTTTCTATTTCTGAATAAATACAAAATTCAAAATATGATAACATTTAAAATGGAGAGACCAATGATGAACTGCTAAGAAATTCTTTATTTTTTCTCTCTCTACTTGTAAAAACATTATTTAGGGGAATGAGTCTTTAATTTATATAAGTGAATTCTGCATTTGTATTGGATCATTACATTAATTTATGAAAAGTAACAGATGGCACAAATGACAATTCATTCTGCTCATATGCTATAGATTCTGCCTAAACTATGAAAGCATTATCAGATTTTGCAGACTATTTCAGATTCAACTAGGTCAGATTTGAAGGCATGGTTATGAAATCTAACCTGTCTCTTTTAGGTTCTACTGTACTAACAGAGTTTTCTCCGCAAAGGAAACACTTCCCTACGTATTGCTTCATTTCTATTATAAGGCAAGGAAAAGCTGTAATCAGTTGTAATTCTGTTAGTGTTTCTGTTTTTCTGAAGAGATACTCAAGACATCTCTCCAGGTGTGGTATGGCGCAGCAGAACAAGAATCTGATGCTGTTTGTAGTGATAGGCCTAGAATATCAAGTAGGAGAAGACAGAGAATTCATTTGGACCTCGGTCAGGGGAAAAAAAAAAAATCTTTCTCAAGAGCTTTCAGTCATGCCAAATACTAAAGGGCATATGTAATCCTGTGAAGGAGATGTGTCTGGCCTAAAGTTAGATAGATGACTTTTAGATGAAGTTACCTGTGTAATTTCAGTTCCTATATCGTCCCTTTACGTTTCTGCTCCTCTTCAGAGTTATGCTAGCAGTAATGGGTTGTGGTGCTGAGTCAAGTACATCTTAAAGCAGCAAGTGGTGCACAAAGAATGGGAACTTTCCTGACTTATTAACCTTTCATAGGGTCATTTACCCTAAAATCAATAATGGTTTCCCACTTTCCTTCTAGGTACCCACAGTGATAAAGAGATCTTTTTTCCCCCATTTGGGAGTCAGTGTTGAGCTTTGCTACTTCAGACATGTGCCTGATATTGTGGTGCACATCCAGTCATCCAGAGATCTTCACTGAACAAGAGATAACCACTGAGAGTCTGGGCCTTTTGGCAGCTTCTCTCACCTATTTGTCAGAGGCTGATCTTCGGAGCCTCACTATATGAAATATGTCTCAGCATAGCCAGCAGGAACCACAGGAATCAGGAGCATCTCAGTTTTTCTAACTTGCCCAGTAAGGTAAGAGAAACCTTTCTAGAAATAATCACATACAATTCTTTTTTTAGGTTTCATGCTAGGAAGACAAGGCATATCTTCATGATAAGCAATATCACCTCTCTGATTTCTCAGTTTTGGCTATAATTACTTCCATTCTTTGCTGTGTCTGTTCATCTCCTTCCATTCACTCATACTTTTTTCTTCTATTTGTTCTAGGACATTGTTTAAATTTTTTTTTTGTCCTTTTCTTCTTCCTCTCTCAAACTGCTTTTTGTGGGAAATCTTTCTTTAACAAGAGGTGGGACCAAGACTCAATGCTAACTCTTTGTTAACTCAGTAAAATTTCAGACATGAGATTTAGGGTTATGATTTGGATTCAGATCTGCTTGTCTCATCCATCTGTTTTTCTTCTGGTATTTTAATGTGTGGATATTGGTCTACATTACTGAAGAGAAGAATATGCCAGTCTGAACTTTGATTAGCCAGGCTTTACCAGTATTTTTAATGGCAAGGTCAAACAGAGTTTTTTGCTTGTTTGTTTGTTTGTTTGTTTTTGTTTTGTTTTGCTTGTTTGGTGGTGGAGGGGGGTTGTTTGGGAAGGAGGGTTTAAGACATTGATTTCCCTTTTATTCTGTGGCTGAGTCCAAAACTGAATCTAGGTTATTTTTTTCTAAATCAGAACAATGCTCTGAAATTATTGTGTGAAATACCATGTATTCTTCAGTTGAGACAGATACTTCTCTTAGAGATGACACATACGGAGATATTGAAAACAGCTGTATAGTACAGGGTCTTAAATGGCAGCTACAAAATAAGGCTTAACCAGAGATAAAAAATAGGAGAATGTTCTGAGGGTGAAGAAAGGCAAGGAGGAAAACTCTGTGCTCATTTTGCTATTTTTTGTCCAAATTATGCACCTTTCTTTCCCTAGATCTCTTCCTCTCTTGTCCTGGGGATTGTAAGAGCTATTGTCTTCTCCGAAGAAGAGGAAAGCAAAAGAATAAAGATAATCATTGTGAAGTCCAGAACACAGGAGCTCATTACTGACATCAATGCTCTCTGTTGCTTCTATTCAGACAGGAGTAATTTCCTGATACACAAGCCACAGACTGAATGCTGATCACCATGGTAGCTAGAGACAGACCTCTGTAAGAATAAATCAGTCTGGTGTATAGATTTTAAGAAACCTTCAGGGACTCATATGTTTGATATTGCTGTTTCAGGGCCAGCAGAATTTGTCCTACTGGTTCATTTGCTTTATTTCTTATCTAGTCATACACATCTTTATAAAAATATTCAGAATGGCTTTCAGTCATAAGAAGGAAAGTCATAATATGGCTGGGAAGATATTTTGGGCTTGATTTTATTAACAGTTGATTACTGCTGCAAGGTACTTTATCAAAGAGATGGAATGACTTCAGCATGACAGTGAGTGCCACAGTTTTTCACGGCCATACTGAGAAGACTAAGTGTCTGCACATTCTGCATACAAGAAACACCCACACCACTTGGTGCAACAATTACTAGGTCCATCACTTTAGCATATAGTAGGGAGTAATTAGAATATGCAGTCCTCTCTGTTAAGTAACTCTACTGCTGACAGGATGCATAACTCCACTTTTCCTGTGCCTAAATTCTCAACTATTGGATGAATGTCCATGTCAAAGAGAGAATAATGCATGATCCAAGGCTTCTATGTATAGGGTTGTCCCAAGAGCATGAAAGTGGCAATCAAAGTCAAGTCTGAGGCCGTAGATGGTCACAGTGGACTATGGAGACATTCAGGAAGGAGTGGAAAGAACTCAAAACTAGATAGAACAAAGACAAAAGGCCATAAAAGGTGATGTGCTTTGTCACTAAAGAAGAAAACAGCAGTCAGTTTGGAAGGAAGCCTGGGCAGTCTAGATAAGGTAACATTGAATATATATTCTGGACAACATATTGATAAATTACCAGAGAGGAAACCAGCATGCTGCTCACCTTAGCTGTTTCTCTTTTGAGTTTGCACTTCTGAAATCAGAATAAGCTTTGTATCTAGATTGTCCTTTGCATTGTGTCTTCTGTAGAACACTTGCAAGAGCCTATAGCAAATATCCATAGCTATTCTGGTTGTTCTTTTACTCAGAATATTTCCCATTCTGAAAATCTAAAGGTATCTCTTTTGTTATCTGAAGAAGAGGCCCCAGTTGTAAGCTACGCAGACACAGATATAGTTATATAAAGGCAGGCCCAATGGGTGCAAGTACTATAATAAATGGCAATCTAGGCACAATTTTTGAGTGTAGATGAAACTAAAAACTTCTTGTTTGTTTTAGTTGATTAACTGTACTTATTTATCAAATTGATGTTTGCTCTTTTTAAAAGTTCGTCCTCTTATATGTCTTATTATTACTATGTTTCAGATTGCTACTTATTACTCTTTATTACTATGTTTCAGGTTAGGCTAGTGTTATTGTTATTGTTATCTTAATTAAACATATTCCATCCTGCAGTGAAGATTCTCCTGAGAAAAGACAAAAGGATGTAGATTCCAAAGTGCATTGTGTAAATTATGTACATCTTAATTTCTCCCACAGAAAAGTAAATGAAGTTCTATTCACTTACATGAAGTCTTTTGAGAGCGTAAATAAAGCACTTTACACCAAAGAACAAAGAGTTGTAGCACCTCTCAAGCCTTTAATGATTTTTTAAAGAGGGTGTTTAGAATGTTTTTAGGTACTAAATACAGCTGTGTTTGATTTTTTTCAATCAATGTACCTTGGCCTTTGGAAAACAAATGTATTACTTTACTTCTTTGTTGGTATTTGCATTCTTCTGACCCATGGGTTCTGATAAATGCCAGAATTCTCTTTAAAGAAAGCACCCATGGTCTTAGACATTAATGTAGAGTATGCCCTCTAAATAGCTGCATTATATAATTAATGCATTCTTGTTTAATTTCCCCTGTGGGGAGAAAGACAGCAGTTAGCTTTCTTTTGTTATCATTCAACTGCTATATTTTCATTGCTGGATGAATTTGAGCTGCAATAAATAGTGGTTCAGCATTAGGCATGGGAGGAGAGGGAGTCAGAATCAGTTTTCAGTGTGCTTCTGATGGGCTCCATCCTGACTGTAAAGAGTTCCTGAGACTTAAGGGACAAAGATTTCTGAGGAAAACTACATATTCCCATTCCCATTGCTCTATTCTACTCCCCTACTGGCTTGGATGGAGTCCTCTCTTCTATTTCTGTTTCAGGATCCATATCAGCAATTACTTGTTTTGTTTCTTAAAACATCTGAGAGAACTATTTTAGGTTGTTCAGTATTCATTTCATGTGCCCATAAATGTCCAGGACCATAATCCTCTTTAAGTTCTTCTTCCTTAAAAGTATTGTTTAGATATGCTGTTATTTTCCTTTATTATAACAACAGTAGAGTATTTTTCTTTTCATCTCTAAATCTTATTTATAAATCCTAGATTCTATTAAATCATCTTTCTATCTCTTCACTGATTCCTATTCGTTAATATCTTTCCTACTGCTGAGGCAGCTGAAATGCTGAAACTCTTCTCTAAGCTTGGTTGTTTCTGAATAATATCCCAGGAAAGAACAGTAGGCAAAAGAAAAGTTGCTAACTTTGTAACATAGTTTAAGAACATGGTATGGCTTCCCACAGCATTTGGACTGAACTTATGTGATTCATCTCATGCATTTTTAGATATTTTCAGGATATTGAATGATGTCTGTTTCTCCATTGTATTGAATATATTGATTAACCTAGATGTCTTGTATTGCTAGCAGAGAGAAATGGGCAATTCTATAGATTCATCCTAAAAGTGCTATTTCTTTCCAGCTACTTAAAGGACACCTAGGGTCACTGTCTCAAAATTTGATGTTTGAACTTGGTCAGATTAATCTTGGTGAACTTGCTGAATTCTTGATGAACCTTCAGGTCACAATTTTTTAGGATCTTCTAGAAATAAAATTTCAAAGCAGTAAAGATCTAGGTTTACAGTTTTGAATTTAGGCTTCTAAATTAGCCTTAATGTTTCACTTAGGCACTACCTGTATCCCTTTTCAGCTATATCCTGTGGTTCCTTTTGAAAATCCCATTTATGTGCTTTTTTGATGTGCTCTAAATTTTGTTGCTATAATGAGATGTTGACTAAAAGTTGGTAACTTCCTTCACTGGACCCCAATCTTGCGCAGCACTTAATCCTGAAGCATGAGTCATCTCATCCAGAGCAAAAGGACTATTCTCACTGTTGGGGTTTCTGAGTAGTCATCACACTCCCAGATTAGTCAAATAGGTTGTCACAACAATAGCTGACTTTAAAAAAATGAAATCAATAGAAAATGAGGGACTCTAAAAGAAAAAGAAGACATTTCTGCAATAGCAACTATTTATTGCCTCAGGAAACAAACAAACAAACAAACAAAAACCAAAACAAAAAATAACAAAAAATAACTTAGAAACTTGATTCTGCAGAAGAATATTTATTCTGAGTGACATATGAAGCAAATCAATTCAGACTTGAAGTTCGTCTAATTAGAGTTAGGTCATTTAAAACATTCAAAGGCAACATTTCAAGTGCTCAATATAATTCACTGAAACAGTTTTATCAGGAATGAAGTCTGCTCAATTAGGAAAACAAATTATTCTCAATTGCAATCAGATAAGGATCAAGCTGAGTCATGATCAAAGAGCATCTCACATATATTTGTATGACAAAATTCAAAAAAATAATAGGGCTTATTTCTGTGTTTCATCTAATAAAGTAATATAAAATTACAAAGTATCAATTAATTAACAATGTGGCATCCACATTCTTCCACTGGTGAAATAAAGGCAGAGCTCCAGAAAATGACTGCCCAGTGCATGACTACTGACATTGCAAATATCTCTGCTGATCATTTTCTCAGATCCTATTGAAATAGGTAAAGATATGTATGGTTGTGACAGAATCCTGAGTCTGCCAGGGGCCTGAAGCAGAACATTTCCTCCCATTCTTGAAATGAGTTCTCCAAGGGACATCAAGAGCTTACAGTCTCTGAAGTTATGTCTTATTAGTACACAAAAGTACGAAACTGGAGCAAAATAATTCTAAGGAAAGGAACTCAGGATTTCTCTGCTTGAATTGTCCTTTCCAGACCAGGAATTTTCAGAGGTTTCTGTGGTTGGAACAGCTTCAGAATAGCCACCCTAGTGCCACTCAGGTCTCAGGCATGAATTATAGTCACCTCAATCCTGCCAGCAGGTCCCTGCACTCTCAGATAGTTTCCAAGTTGGTGAATTACAAAATGCTTCTTATCTCTTATGCTCAGGTAAATCCCCCAACATGCTGCTCCTGAGAAGACCTGGATGTGCACCATCTTGTTTTGCATGTTAGGGTCTGCAGGAAGCAAAGCCAGACACAAGTGGTGACAGGGCATCATGACATGCTACAATCACTTCTCCCCCTCAGTAGAGGTCTCTCAGAGTACGCTAGTGCTTCAGGTTTCCCAGGCTTATCGTTCCTCAACATGTCTGTTCCAATCTGTACTTCAATAGTGCTTTCAGGGTGAATGTATTTCAAGGTTCCTCACCAAAGGCACTTAAAAACACTAAACAGGATACAAGGGAAGGTTCTCACGTTAAGAGTAAACTGGATAGAAGAAAAGAAATTGGGAGCAGAAATATATGCTCAGTTTTCACCGGGAGGGAGAGAGGTCACAAGAGGGATGCAGCAAGGATCTGTGTTGTGGCTAAGTTATTCCTAAGTGATCTGGAAAGGAGACTGAAAAGACAATAAAGTTTCTTGAATAGTTATTCAAGGCAATAAAGAAAAGTGCCAACTGAAGAATTCCAAAAGGACCTTGCAATATTCTGCAAGAAAATAGCATATTAAATTCAACTTAGATAAATGCAATGTAATTCACTTGGGAAAGAACAGTCCAAACTTTGCATGCATAATGATGTGCTCTGAGCTAACCATTAGAATACAGGAATTAAATCTTCAGGTTATAATAAATAGTTCAATGAAAACATCAATTTCTAATAGCAGTCAAAAAGAAATAGACTAACAGGAAGTATTCCTACCCTAATAAATATATATTAGAACTGAAAAAGGTACAGGGAAGGACAACAAAGATGACCAAAACTGTGAAACATCTTTATGATATGACACACTAAGTTTTTAAAATCTGGAAAAAGTAAACTGAGGGTGGAGGGGGTCACAGAGATATATAAAACTGTGAGTGGAATGGCAAAGGTGAAAATGGAGAAAGGGTATCTCAATACCTGGAGCATCAAATGAAACTAGTATCATATCTGAAGCAAGCAAAAAGAGTTCTTTGCATAATGCATAAGCTGTGAATGATGTGGATGCTAAAAACTTAGGTTCAGTCAGTGACTGAAAAAAATTATTGGAATCAAAATTCACCAATGTTTATTAAGGTGAGTGTCTGAACCTCTTATTTCTAGAGTCTAGGAAGTTATTCACTGGCATTATTACAATAGCCTTGCCTGAACTTATATTTGTCTTTATCCATCATTTACTGGTTACTGTAGAGACATGAAACCAGACTAGACCAACTTAGTCGTCTGGCCCATATTGCTGATGTTACATTTATATGTTCTAACTGAAGTGGTTGATTGCCTTACTATGATTGTAGCTGTAAATCCAGAAAAGAGCACTTAATATTCCAAAATACTGAGCCAACTGAATGAATGACATGACAGCACTGTCATGTTGCAGGAGTGCTGCAACAATTAATGTTTTCTTCAAAGCCTCTTTTTGTCTTGAATTTTTGATCAGGTGAGGATCTCAAGTTTCATTTTTAAATGAAAGGATTTTAGAATTTGCATAATGGAAGATAAATATACCAGAAAACAGATGTAAAGACACAGTTAGTGTAATAATAGTAACTCCAAAATACTGCAATTTTAAGCTCTTCTCATAATTTGTAGCTCATTCTTTTTGAACATCTGAAGCTAAGCTGGGGAAGTTTTTTGCTACATTTACCATTTTTAAGCCTTTCAAAGGGTCAGTAGATATGTTAGCTTCACTGACCTTTAAGGCATTGTCAAATTTCATAACTGATTTAGGGATAACACACTCTTAAAAAAGTGTTCAGGTTCCTTCACGTTCCCTTATATGTTTCCAGAGCGATATCTAACATTGCCAGCTCAGACTCTGCTATAAATTTAAACTTTATTAATACTTCAAGTAAAATAAAGTTCCCTATTAGTGATCGAAGAAACACAGTCAACTCATGATGAAAGGTTTGTAGCAAAGTAGTTCCTGTGCAGGGTATATCTAGGGAAAAAAAAAAAAACACATTTGATTAGAAAGGGCTGTGCTGAACAGTGGCCCTCAAAGATTCATCTAGAATCTGGAAGGAAACTGGAATTTTATCACATCTCTGAAGTAATCATTTCAGGCTGTAACAAGTATTTACAATTGCTTTCTTAAAAAAGGAAAAAAAATAGTGTTTATGACACTTCAGAAAATTATTCATTTCTCTTTAGGCTATATCATTTTGTGGCTCTATATCTCTGAGAAAATAAGGGAATAGGAGGAAGACTGTGTGCTACAGGTTTTCCTGTCCTTTACCTGATATGCACTGTCTTTATATACAACTTCCTTTATCGAATTCTGGCTTAACCAAAATCAAAAGTTCTTCAGTTGCATCTCCTCAACTCTCTTTCCCTCCCACTTCCCTGAGAAACAAAAATCACTGTTGCCTTCACAGACACTGGGAAGAGAACAGGACCTTGGATGGGCACAACTGCATTGCTAAGTGGAAGTCTAAGGACCATTTGTTTCACCACTCCCAAGTGCTTATTTTGGAAAGAATGAACTCATTGTTCCAGCCCAGAAGGGGTCTTAAGGGCAGTACCAAATGGACACAGCCTGAAAAAGTGAGAGTGTTGGACTTTGGAGAGAAACAGGGAGCTCTTTTTTAAGAATGGGACCCTTTCTTTGTGAGTTGCTGGCACTAAAGCCATTTTTCCAAACGCTCAGTGTAACTATGCTTTAAAATGTATGAAATCTAACTATTTGAATGCAACTACAAAGTGGGAATGCCAAGGGAAAAAAAAATGAAAAGAAAGAAAAGAGAAAAGAAAGAAAAGAAAAACTTCAAGACACATTCCTAATTTCATTGTTTTCTGTTGTCTGGCTTAGATGTCCTACCATTCACTGTGGCAACGACTGTGAGTCTCACTCTTTTCTTCCATCTCTTCTCCTGTTACACACGGCACCTAAGAGTGCTGTAAATTCCATTTAAGGAGCTGAGCACTTAAATATATATGTGGAAATATTCAGGATTATCATTACAAACTCCTTTTGTGGATCTACCTGTGATGGTGTGCTCCTTCCCCCCCCCACCCCCCACTGATGTGCTCTCTCCCCCTCAACCTGACCTCCTTGTAAACAGCATGTATGTAGGGGCTGGTTGAGCATGTGCCAAGTAAGGCCCGTATGCAAATATGACTATGAGTCAATCATCTCCCCCCCATAAATAGGGGGCAGCCCAGAGCCCCTTGAGCTCTCCTGCATGGCAGTGGGCTGCACTGCAGAATCTCCCCTTGAGCAGGGACGCCTCTCAAGGTTACTCCTCAAGGTTGAGAGATTCCTTACCCGCGACAGATCCTCAGTAAGTGATTAATAGCATGCTGAACTTTTGTGAACTTCACAAAACTTTGCTGAGTTATATCTCTGACTAATTTCGCACACACACCTTTAGATATGAACCGTTGACCAAGTCTGGGACTAGGACTGGATCTAGCCACACCTAGGCTCCTCTCCGAAGGAGTTTAGAAAGCAAGGGGGTCCAGTCTGAACCTCGTGACTCAACGGGAGGGTCTCCATTGCGCACGCATCTGACTCTGTCCTTCATGCAGTAAATAACTGAGTGAACCTTGCCAATCAAACCTCATTAAATCATTCTTATTTACTACTGAACTTTGTTAAGTCGCTGTCTTACTGCAATAAACGTAGTGCTGCTTCCCTCTTACGAGTGAAGTGCATCACTCCTTTTGTGATGCTACCCCAGCATTTATTTATGCAAGTTTCATTAAACTTCTGTATTGAATTATTATGTTTTTACTAACACTGGAAAGACTTTTTTTTTTCAAAGAAATACAAAAGCTGTGGTATCACATTTCCTCTTGAAAATGATTTCAGTGTGATTTCAGCACTGCTATTCTTACTGGTAAAATGCAAAATCTTTATGCTACTTTCTGTTATTCAAGCAATTATGTGTAAAAAGAGACAACATTCCCTACTAAAATAAGCATTTTAGTCTCTTAGGAAGATTTTTGTTCAGAAGTGCTGCAGATCCACAACTCTGATTATAATTATACCTTATCTCTGATTCTATTTTGAGTGAATAGTTAGCTTTGGAAGGTTAATATCATGTAGGTTACTTGCCACTCAATGACAAGAAAGGCTTAGCCATCTTTTATTCAAGCTCATTTAACTTTTTTGAGCCTGAGGTTTCACTCAGAAATCTGCAAAATAAGCAGTGGCAGCCAATTACTCAAGTTAAGTGGGGAGCGAGGATGCATCATTTACTTTTTAGCCTTCATTAAGCCTGGCCCTGCTGTCTCTTGGAGGTGGTAGAAAGGGTGTTGCCTGCCTAAGGATAAAGAGTAGGGAGGAAAGGTTAAGACAGACCCAGTCATGCTGTAGCCAGATTGGGAACTGGATCTATTCATATATGGGGACATTTTCAAAGTCGCAGAAGACATCTGGGCAACCAATTACTATTGACTTATTTTCAGAAAGGTATGCCCTAATTTAGAGGAATGAACATAGGATCAGAGTCAAGAGCTTTCAAATTTATGCTATATGGTTATGTTGCAAGGTACCGGGCAAATAAGAAAAAAGGAAGGAGTTATGCCAGTTTATACCAGCTGAGACCCTGCTGAGGATGCACACCAAATGGAACAAAGGTCTCACAGTTCTCGTAGGATATACAGAAACAAATTATCTGTTACCACATTTAGAAGCAAGGGCCAAATATCAGCTTGAATGTTAGCTATTATAAAAGAATGAAATCACACCATCAGGAGATATGACCTGCTATGTGATCAATAGTAGTGGAGTTAATCATGTCCTAAAATCCCATAGCACAGATCCCTATCTGTATGCATATTTGCCTTGGCTACCAAGAGAATAATACACAATGTTTGTAGTAACAGATCATACCATCAAAACTGTGTCAATAAGTGATATATGCATGTCATAAAATTAAAGCAATAACTTGTTTAGGTTTACCTAATTAAAAAAAAAAAAAAAGGCAATGAAGAGAAACTTCAGGGGGAAAAAAAAATTCTGTCCTATAAAAGACACAATTTCCATCCTTTTAACTTTTTTTTTCTTTTTCAAAACAAAACATTACAGTAAAAATATACTTGTGTTAAAAATGTAGAGTATTTCTGATTTTTAAGTTTTAATTGCTAAGTTTTTCTGGAATGAGAAAACATTACAATTTATGTCATTTTTCAAATGTACTTAAAAATATAGACTTTTTTTTTAATGAAAATCATTCTGGCCAAAAAATGTAACCAAATTTTATCCATTCAAGATATGGCCTTAAGAAATACTACATACAGATGTACTTGCAAGAAATTTAATAAAGCTGATTTAGCAGACTCTTAAAAAAACTGGTTGCAGTTGTTTATATATATATATATATATATATGCTTCAAAGGCGCTCAGATTCTAGAAAACCATAGTATATTGTTTTATGGAATGAAAAACCAAGCACAGTAATGTAATCAGATATATAAGAAGGGTAGCATTAGTGTTGTATGTATAATCATGTGCTTCTGTGTGTCTGAATTTTTTGTATCATTAACCATGCAGCTTGAAAGTTCTTTTATGATAGTTATTTCTTTGCTTGATTTGATAAATAGACAAACAGATTTCAGAGAAGGCTGTTTTTCTCTCAGATCTCCATGAATATGAATGGTACTAGGGACTTCTGCATGTTTATGTGATGAGAGAAATGGAATCAAAAGCTAGGCAATGATGCCAGAGTAAATAAAAGTCTGTCTAAGCTGTCTTTCTGTTTGGCTGGCAACAAAATTGTTCATTTGTTTTGCCCCTTACTCCACAATCAGTCAAATATTACTTTGTTGCAATCGTATTACTTTATGTGAATATAGTCACCAGGGTCACTTGGTAACATTTAGGGGGTGTGAAATACTGTGATCTTCTTCTTGGGCCAGTAAAAGTTAATGATTTTCCAATTGCTTATAATGAGAAAAAAATGATATTAAGAAGAGCAATGTAATTAAAGAGCAAAACAGATGGTAGTTGGAGTGATAAAATTATCCTTAGTTGTTGAGTCCTAGAGCATAGATTAGCTCTTGTTCATATAGGAGGCACTATTCCAGTAAACTTGTATGCATAAAATTAAATGTTGCACATGTTGACTCAGCCAGCCAGCCAGGAGCAGGGGCAAAAGCTATCTAATAAAACCTGGTCCCAGAAAAGAAATTGCTGGCAAGAATAATTTCTAAGCACTTCAGGCAAGAATTTGAGTTTGAGACTCCCCTTTGTGGATCTCTGGGGCCACCCAGAATTACAGCCATTCAGTACTGTGATCATTTTGTTCCTTTTTGTTCCTTTGCAGGTCCAGAATATTTTTAGGTTGTTGCAGTTTTCTTTCCAGCCTGCGGAGGTTGGTGACAATCCAGGTCCCACTGCAAGGGTAGAGGCTTGGCACATTCTCTCATCTTTGGGACAAAGTGTGCCATAAGACACTGTGTTGGAAGATATAATTTGCGGTGTAGTTTGGGTATTGTGCAGTATCTTTTGTTAAAAATGAAAGATGCTTTTTTGCTTTTGTTCCAAGTTTTGAACTCTGGGACAGGTGGGTTGGGGAGACTACCTCTCCCTTCACTGCAGCTGAATGTGTTTGAAAAGAAGAGCTTATGTAGTCCAGTGCAGGGTAGCTAGTAAGTGTGATGAAGCTAGAAAATGGGGACCACACAGCATGAGTAAAGAAACAGCGTTGGCAGAAACACTTGGGCTATTTGGCCAGCCCATGATGCTATTACAGAGGCACAAAAATGTGCCCCACAGCTCAGCTTTCTCTGTCCCCCTTCTAGGCACTTTTTGTTGGAACAGAGAGTAATTCCTCCTACATCCTCTATGTCTAAAATAAATGCAGTAAATCTGTCTCTATTACTAAGAAATTAGAATTGGAAACCACACAGGAGCTGTGTGCATGGCCTCTTGCAGACTCATTTGATCTGTACCCAAAGCCAAGTAGAAGCTGTGTACTGTGGGTAGGGCAGAGCTGAGCCTGAGATGAGATACTCTGACAAAATGCACCAGAGTGGTGTCAAGTGAGCTTGGTGCGCAGACAAAGCAACCATGGCCAAAATTAACTTGTGTTTTCCTGCCAAGGATACAGTGGTAATCATGGGCAGAATGATACCATGGAAAGAACAAAACAGCTTGTTTTTGGCATTCCAAAAAAGCATAACAACAAAACTATTTTAGTTTATGTAGGGCACGTGGTGTTTTTCATTCCAGTGATCCCTGTCTTTAAAAAATAGAGGTTCTGCAGCTAATGGGGCAGGAACTGCAGTCAGGCTCCACATTCTCTACTAGCCATGCCCGACAGTCACCTACTTGGTGTTTCAGAGTCAGGCCATGAGACTATTAAAAATGCTGTCACCAAAACACGCACTCACAAGGAAATGGGTTTCTCCCCAGCTCCCTTGTGATTAATGAAGAATGTGTGGCTGAGATGGAAGGCAGCTCTTTTCAGATATATAGATGTCTGGTGCAATTAACGTCCTGTCCTGGCAGTTCTAGAAAAGGCGCTATCCAAATCGTTCACGTTATGAAGAAATAAGAACTTTATTTTCTCACTTGTCATCATGTGTAATGGTGAGAGCTGACTGGTACAAATAACATAGGATTACTTTTCATCATGTATATCCAAAGCAATCTGATATCCTGTATGGAAAGCTTGTCTCCATTTTGGAAGGGGTGAATGAAAGTATGACCATCTCTATGCTACACTGTTGCTTCTTAGGCTATCTTATCATCATATCTGCTCCTGTGATGACTGTGTGCTGCCAGCTCTCATTCATTCTAATGAGAGAGAATAATCTCACGCAGTCAAAGGCTTTATCTGCCTTTCACATTTCAGTGTATCAGGAAAGATATGGGGAGTTAGGCAGTCCAAATGGTCCCACTTTCCTGGAAAGATATTATTCTAACTTTAATATTTTATAGTGTTGTCCAAGAAATATATCAAAAAGAGAAGACAGTCTTGTAGTCTACCTGGATTATGGGATATATAAAAACATGTGAGTCCAGCATGAGGGACCAAAATGCTGCAGCCTAAGAAGAGCACAAAATGAATGGCAGGGCTTTGAGAACTGCCCATCTAGAAACTGAAATTGGAAAACTTGATTATTAGAAGTATTGAACATTCACAATTCCTATTACTGGGAGTGGGAGTCAAGCTAGCTGCCCATAGTCTTTTAAATTCCTAAATTGTTGAAAAAGTTCCTCAGAAGGTGCTACAGAAACATGAATAAATGGAAAAAGGAATTATTAAAACTATGAGAAAGCCTTCTATAAAGTGCCAGGCACAGTCCATTCATCAATTTGTCACCTCCGGTGTTGTCAGATTTTTTTGGTGTAAATCACTGTACAGCTCAACTCAGCCTACAGTTTTATACTACATGAGGAAGTAGTCCAATTTCAAAATCTGTGGTTTTCATTTAATGTATGTGGACCTTTAAATATAATGTCTCTCTGCCCATGGTTATGTTTTCCTTTGAGCAGAGAAATGACAATATGGATACGAAAGGCAGTTATTTTGCTCTGGTGAATTCCTTTCTTCCATCCCCTTGCTTCCAAACCGCTTACTTTCTGGAAGTGGAAAGCACACCCCAACTCCATTTCATACCCTTGCATGAGGAAGCAAACATGAGTTCACTGCAGTTGTGTTCTGAAATAGTATGCATGGTCTGAAATGTCAGTTAAAATTAGCATTAGATGGAGCTTTGTACTAACTTTCAACTGAAAATAGGAAGTGCTTCCAAACAGCAATTCCCTTAGAGCAGAGAAGGTGGAAAATTAGGTTTATAAGTATACAGCAAATTGAAATGAGTCCTTCAATGTTTTCCCTGTTAATTTAGCATGCGAAGAGCCTGCAGCTGATGGAAAAATTTCCCATTATTTTTGAATTACTCATATTCTCTTTATATTCATTAGGTCACCTTCCATGAAGCCTGAAAGTGACTACCAGTCATTCATTGGCATGTAGGCAATATTAATCAAATGTTCACAATGTATTCTGGTGTTTTAAGTGTGCTTCTTTCAGAAATGAGCAGAATTCTGTCCATATCAGCTTACATGCCAACTTTAGAAGTGAGATATTCACAAGTCCTAAGGAACAGAAGTGTCTTGCAAAAACAAGATAAGAATTTTGACAAGGACATTCAGAGATAATAGCGTTTCCCTAGACTTTTGCAAGAGCTGTTTAAACAGTTGTTTTGACTTTAGGATGAAGTTGTTTGTTTTCCTTTCTGGGAAGAATAAAAAAGGAGCAAAATAGCCAGGAAAGAAGGTAAGCAGCTGAAACCCATCCAGTTCTTCTAAATGGCTGCAAATAAAACACTACTGATTACAGGAAAAATATGACTATTAAGTGGTGTGTGTGGGGAGGGGAAACAGTGGTGAGGGGCTGCCCTGGGAGCATTCTCACGTAACAAACTAAATTGTAGTTTATCATGATAATAGTATAAAGATTTATCCCAAGGTTGGCAGGTTGATGTAACCCACTGTTAAGTAGGCCAGGCTCTCTACTCATTGAATTTCTAGAAAATTGAGTAGATTCAGTCTTCTTTTGACAGCTACAGCTGTACTCATTAATTTTCGGTATGAGCAGTTTAGCTGGCAACTTGATAATGGCTCCATCAAGTGGTACAACCGCTTCATTGCACTTTTTTGGTACCACTTCTGAACATAATCTGGGCTTCTTGAATTGTCTTGGAGATGCATTTGGCTCGTGTTGTGAACAATGGACTGTCAACAGATTTCACAAAATAGTTATTCAGAGAAGAACAATGCATTACCATTAAAAAGGCCAACATTTATGATGTGAATTAAAGTAATTAAGAGTATGAGAGGATCTGAGATGTCCCAGAGAAAAAAACTCAGAGCTTAGATAAGGGGTAGTTCACTACCCTTTTCTTTTGTTATTACTTTTTTTGATGAGACCTGGAGAGGCAGTTTAGTTATATGCTAGCATTGGATACTGCCACATGCAATAAATTGACTTTAAAACCTCTATTTTGGCTGATAGGTGAGAAAACAGTGAAATGTGAGCTATTCTAGGGGGAAAAAAAAAGTTCTTATGTTACCTAGAGAGTGACTTTAAAGGCTTTTTCCTTTTCTTCTGCCTCTACTATATATAACTGAATATGATGGATATGTTATTTGGCTGGCTTGCATAGTGTTATCATAATACTTTATTAATGAAATGCATGCTGTGACAAGTAAATGTTATTATGCTTCTGAAGGGAGGCATAGTCAAATATCACTCATGGAAGACTAGGGTTTGCAAGACTGGAGATGCAAGGCTTCAGGGCATAGGTATCTTAGGCAAATAAGCTGTGGGATGTGAACTGTTGCTGTACCAGCAAGATAGCTGTACTGAGGGTATTTCTTTTTCTGATATTTTTCTTGGCATTATGTGGAAGTGCGTAGAACAGTACAAAGCAGAATGTTCTAGTGTGACATGACATTGGTTTCATCTGCACTAGTAAATAGGCTTAAGTCTGTTCATTGTCTAGTCCTGAGACCAAGTGTCATGGCACGGCCACTAAACCTTTCTTCCTCCCTCCTCTGAAAGAAGAATATCTTTCCCATTCTCAGCCCACCGGGACAATCAGCAGGCACACCCTGGCCCCCAGGCCATGCCTGGGTGTTTTCTGGGAGAATGAGTGTTGGAAGGGTCCAAAACTGCACCAGGGAGTATTTTAACAATAAACTAATGTCAGCATGATGGATAAGTGAAAGAGCCTTGCCCTACTCTTGTTTTATTTACTGCAATAGATATAGACACTGATTCTTCTGTTTGTTTCTAAATCTCCACTTCTGTCCTGTGCATCTCCCACCAGTGTGGCAGAGGACCTTTGCTTCCTCATCCCGGAGCCAGAAGAACTGTTTGCAATTTGTGTAGGATATTCAGGAGAAATGTCTGGCCAGGTTAAGTTTACTGTTTGAGATATGGCAGTCAAAAGGCTGTTTTGGGGGTATTGGGAGAAACCAGCCAGGTTAGTGATCTCCCTGAAACAAAGAGCTCAGACAAATTTCTCCACTATTTGTCATTGCCAGCACTTTGGATTTGAATTTTATCATTGTTTTATATGTGGAACTATCTATGTCTCATATACCTGGTTGATTGCTTGGCTGTCTTTTTTAAGGTTGGAGAGGCTCTGTTGCAGCTCATAAGAAGTGGTTTTATACATAAATTCTATTCTGCCTATAATAATTTTATATACTTTTAGAAGCTGCAGACTAAATGCTTCTTCATGTGAAGGTTTTTTCACAAAATTCTGTCAGGAATTTTCTTTAGTAACTAACAAAACTTCACTCAGAAATATAAAACTGATAAAACATCTTTCAAAATATAAAATCACTGCAACAGCAAAAAGAGAAATCCATTCTAGAGTATCTCATAGTTTAAATAACATATCTGAAAAGTAGAGATGATCTTAAATGGATGGAGGAATATTGGAATCCATATGCTCAGTTTCTATTGACAATTTTAAGGATTTATGCATGTAATTTCCTACCTCCTATGAAACTATTTATCTTATCACACTGTTAAATAACAAAGTGAGCTTCATGGATATTTGTTTTACACTATCTGTTTAAGAAAAAAAATAAACATGCATAGTATTCTTAGCTTTCTAAATCATCAGTTCATTCCATACAGATTGTAAGCCAATACAAATTGAATCTTCAGTTTCCTCTGAACTAATTTTTGGCTCTGAATTAATTTTTGGCTCTCCTTCAAATATTAAAGGAGAAAAGGCCACTTTTAGCATCATTGCACATTATCGTTGCCAATGAGAGTCAGATTTATGAACCAAATTGAAGTAGTTACTCATATGAGCAATCCTGCCTCACTCATGATATTATTTCACAGTAAGGGGCATTCCCTGTCTGTCCCAGTGTGAATTCTTCCTAAAAAGGACTTTTCATTTTCCATCAACAATGGCATAGCAGTATGGAATCATAGAAAAGCTTAACAGGGCTGAGTCATGAATATTTCTACCACTGTGAAATTGGTGAAATCTATTCCAATGTTTAATTGATGTCATGGTGAAGATTTTTTAAAACCAGACAGAATTTCCCCCAAAGCAATTTTTGCCTCTTGTCCTGTCACCATGCACCCATGTGAAGAGAGTGCTTCCATTTCTTCTGTTGCTACTTCTTAGGTAATGGAAGACTGTGATTAGATCTTCCCTGAGCTTTCTCCTCTCTAGGATGAACAAACCCAAGTCCTTCAACCTTTTTTCATATGTCAAGGTCTCCAGTTCTATAATCATCTTGGTGACCACCTGCTGAATCTGCTCCAATTTTTCAATGTCTCTTTTGAACTGGGGGCACCAAAACTGGACATGGCATTCCAGATGTGGCCTGACAAGTGCTGAGTAGGGTGGAATAATCACACCTACTGATATGCTGGTTATACCCTTGCTGGTGCAGCCAAAAACATGTTTTGTCTCTATTGCTGCAAGGGCACACTGCTGGCTCATGTTCAGCTTGTTGTCCACCAGGACCCTCTGGTCCTTTTGAGCAGAGCTCTCCCCAGCCAGCTAGGCCCCAGACAGTTCTGCTGCTTGGATTTATTTCATCACAGATACAGGAATCTATTTGTCTTTGTTAAACATCATGCAATTCTTGTTGGCCCAGTCTTGCAGCTTGTTGAGGTCTCTTTGCATAGTAGCTCTCCTTTCTGACTTCCTCCCAGTTTGGTGGTGTCCACAAATTTGGTGAGGGTACATTCAATCCCATCATCCAGACTGTTTAGGAAGATACCACCATCCTCTGAGCTTGGCAGTTTAGATAGATTTCTACTCATCTTGGAATCTATCTGTTCGTCTATAGCTTATCAGGTTGTCAGAAAGAGACTGTGTCAAATGCCTTATGTGTTAAAATCAAGGTGGATGATGTCCACAGCTCTCCTGTCATTCACTGAGCAAGTTGTTTTGTCACAGAAGGCAGTCAGGTTGGTCAAACATGATTTACCTTGATTTACCTAGCTTGCCAGCCACATTCAGCAGTGGACCTACATCTTCCTTGTACTTCCACTAGCTACTAACATATCTACAGAATCCTTTCTTGTTATTCTTGACCTATCTTGCCAGCCTGAGCTCCATCTGGCCTTCTTAATCTTATCTCTGCATTACAGAGATAAAGAGAAACTCTGTATCTTTACATACAGAGATACAGAGAGTCTCCCCTATTGCTCTTCCCACATGCATTTTCACCTTGTCACCTGGGTCCTTGCTCGTCTCTAAGCTTTGGACACCACTCCTGCAAAAATCCGGTTTAAAGCCACTTCATTAAGCAAAAGCCAATATTTCTATATTCCTCTTTGGGAATACGTCCCTATTTCCATCTATCATATGCTTCTGTTTTCCATTTGAGCTCTCTTAGCAGTTCATTGCTTAACCAGCATGATTTCTTGCTGAGTCTTTTTCCTTTTTCCTTTTAGAGGAAGGGACAGTTCTTCTGCTTCAAGAAAATTGTCTTTGAAAATCTCCAAGCATTTATGTGCTCTTTTGCCCTCCAAGGAAGATTCCCATGGGATCTCTCCTAACAGTTCCCTGAGTAAGTTGAAATCTGCTCTTCTAAAGTCCTGGATCTTTATTCTACTACCTGTCTTCATTGTACCCCTTAGGATCTTAAACTCTGTGATCTTATGGTCAAGGCTGCCATTGATCATCACCATTCCAAACAAGTCTTCTTATTTGTAAGCAGTAGGCCCAGAAGGGCATCACTCTTAACTCTCACATGCAGCAATTGCATTAGGAATTTGTCCTCAACTCCAGAAATCTTAGATTGCTTGTGCACTGCTGCACTGATTTCCCAGCAAATATTCAATGTAACTGAAGTCCTCAATGAGAACCAGGGTCTGCAGACCTGAGGCTCCTTTGGATTGTCTGAAGAAGGCTTCATTCACCTCTTCTTCTTGAATGGGCATTCTGTGGCAGACCACCTACCACAAGGTCTCCCTTGCTGGTGATCCCTCTGATTTTTCCTAAAGACTTTCTGCCATTCCCCTAAAAATCTGATTTAATGCCACTTCACTAAGTTAGCCAGCCTACTGGTTATTGATAACGGATCCTGTCTCTCCCCAGTAGCTCACAGTCTTTGAAGCACCCCTTGGTCATGGAAGCCAAAACATGGCCATCTGGCTACACAGCCAGGTATTGATCTGTGTGATATGCCTGCTTCTGCCTGCACCCTTCCTTTCGACTGGCAGGATCGAGGAGAAAACAACCTGAACAACGGTCCCCTTTACTTTAACTCCCGTCTCTGTAGTCGTTTGCTGCTTATGTAAGTACACTTCTTGTTGTATAGATGGCTGGGTCTATAAACAGTATAATTATCATAAAGAATTCATTTTTATTACACAAAGCCACAATAAAGAATTTTGGTGTTTTCCTGCATATTTTATGTGAATTACTAAAATCCCACAATGTTTTGATTTAAACACACCTTGTTTTCTAATGGAAATCTCTTGTCAGAATTTTTAAACAGTGTTAGTAAAGACATGCACCTTAAAAAACAAAAACTCTCCCTCAAAAAAACTCAGACTTCTCATTATTATTGCACCACATTGTAATTGTAACTGCACCAAAGGCATGAACCTAACTAAGATACTAGACCTCATGAATCACTTGTTCTTATTACCATCAGAATTTTTTAAAAGAAGAAACAACAGCTTTTTCATCTTTTCAGTCTTTCAGGATGAAAGTCAAGTAGGTCTCCCTGAAATTGTCTTTGAACACACCAATGAGGGGATTCAGTAGCCTAAATATAGATATTTGTTGTCACTTTAGGCATCGGATGCCTGGCCTCCAGCTGTAGCTCTGGAAGGACGCAGGCCTCCCATAAATCTCGTGTTGTATCTGCCAGCCCTGTGTGGAGGACATGGATAACTAGGTCATGTTCATGCTCAACAGATGAAACTTGCTTCAAGATTTCCACCATCAGAAATGCACACTGTTGTGCAGTAAAGCATATAGAAAAGTTGTATGGGTACAGTGGAGACAGGGGTTGTGATGATGTCCTACTTATGATTTTCATCTCTCTCTTTTTTTTAAAATAAATCCGAGATTATCCCTTAATCCCATGGTTCTTCTGGCTAGGTCTTTGTAGACAGCATCAAATATCACAGACACTACCAGTAGCACTAATATAGATGTTTTTCTGAAACTTAATCCTCTCATTCTAGACAAGTTCTTTTTATGATGTTTCTCCATACGTTCTATAATTCTGATACTGTAAAACCAGTCAAAACCTGAACTAAGAATATAAAAGCTACAGGGATATTTGTGTTTTGGTGTACACAGTAACATCAGAATGATTCTCTTTATTGGATCCATCATTACCACTAAACAAGTCTGATATAAAGTTACAAAATAGTGTTGCATTCCAGAAGGTGTCAGCAGAGTATTAGAAAATAAAGTTGAAGATGATGTCTGAGGCCTACAGTATTAAAATATTTCAGTGGTGGAAATGGCTGTTTTAAATGGTGATGTGTACAAAGAACATAATGTCTAAGACTATTAACTGACTACTCTTCTGTCATGATTGAAAAAAAAGGCCTGTATTCCTGCACTTTCAAATAGTCAATTTGTTAGAAGATACTGAAATACATTTTCCTGAGAAAAGGCCTCAGATCTAAGCATTGGTATGAAACAAGGAAATCAAGTAAATCCTTTGTGAAGATGGCAACAGCGCTTCCACTGCACTGAAAGAATAACCCTGACAAATTTAGTGCCAGACCATGAGAAACTTCTTACTCAGTTACATGGGAACTGATGAGTTCTTTTATTGATCCTATAGCCACAGCACAGCAAGAAAAGGAGTATGAGAAAATAGAACACTTGATTTATATTCCTCTGTCTCCTGTTAGTAGCCTGATCTTGTTTCCTCTGAACTCAGTAACCTAACTTATTGATTGACTCATATTGAGCTCCTCACATACCAGAATACTAGCTTTTATATAAACATATTAATAAATGTAATTACAACATAGGTAACAAGAATGTTTAGTAAATATATCAAGTTCAGAGTGGAATGAGTAATTATTACTAGCTAATATATGAACTATACTAAAAAAGAGGAGATAGAGAAAGAAAAATGCATATTTGTGTGATCTTAGTAGCATGCAACTTTTAGAGGAGCTTCTCATGAAATCAAAATAGAAATGAGAGTAAATAGAAGATGGAAAGTAGGTGCCTGTCACAGTTGGGGACTGCCCTCTGACAAAACTGGGTCTGTAATGATTAACAACACTAATGAGGACTAATCGTGCTTTAAGTAAAGAGCAAGTGGTAGCATTTGAGCTTTTAGGGATAAAATGATGCAAAATATACATAATATATAAGAATGCAATATATGTATAATTTTTATAACATAACATTAAATGATATTAATTTCAAGGGCATTATAGCTTAAGGGTTACACTTGGGGAAAAAAGTAGTTTACAATGCCTTTTCAAAGGCTGCAGCATACTCAGCCTGTTTCAATGCAATTGTTCTGCAGTCCAATATATGCAGACATAATTATGAATAAACAATGGCCAGGTATGATGTATGCTGCATCCATCCCAGACTCTTTCAGTATTTGAAGGATAATGGGAGAAACAGTATTTTTCAGGCAGCTTCTTCACTCCACAAGACTGGTTACACTGGCTATGTCCCTTATACAGGCCATACAAATCACAGAATCACAGAATGGTTGAGGTTGGAAGGGACCTCTGGAGATCATCCAGTCCAACCTCCCTGCTCAAGCAGGGTCACCTACAGCATGTTGCACAGGATCGCGTCCAGGTGGGTTTTGAATATCTCCAGAGAAGGAGACTCCACAACCTCTCTGGGCAACCTGTTCCAGTGCTCTGGCACCCCCACAGTGAAGAAGTTTATTCTCATGTTCAGATGGAAGTGTCTGTGTTTCAGTTTGTGCCCGTTGCCTCGCGTCCTGTCGCTGGGCACCACTGAAAAGAGTCTGGCTCCATCCTCTCGACACCCTCCCTTCAGATACTTGTATACATTGATAAGATCTCCTCTCAGCCTTCTCTTCTCCAGGCTAAACAGGCCCAGCTCTCTCAGTCTTTCCTCATAAGAGAGATGCTCCAGTCCCCTAATCATCTTTGTAGCCCTTCACTGGACTTGCTCCAGTAGTGCCACATCTCTCTTGTACTGGGGAGCCCAGAACTGGACGCAGTACTCCAGATGTGGCCTCACCAGGGCTGAGTAGAGGGGGAGAATCTCCTCCCTCGACCTGCTGGCAACACTCTTCCTGATGCACCCCAGGATATCATTGGCCTTCTTGGCCACGAGGGCACAATGCTGGGTCATGGGCAGCCTGTAGTCCACCAGCACTCCCAGGTCCTTCTCAGCAGAGCTGCTTTCCAGCAGGTCAACCCCCAACCTGTACTGGTGCATGGGGTTATTCCTCCCTAGGTGCAGGACCCTGCACTTGCCTTTGTTGAACTTCATGAGGTTCCTCTCCGCCCACCTCTCCAGCCTGTCCAGGTCTCTCTGAATGGCAGCACAGCCCTCCGGTGTATCGGCCACTCCTCCAAGTTTCGTATCATCAGCAAACTTGCTGAGGGTGCACTCTGTCCTTCATCCAGGTCATTGATGAAGAAGTTGAACAAGACTGGACCCAGTACTGACCCCTGGGGGACACAGCTAGCTACAGGCCTCCAACTAGACTCCGCGCCGCCGAGCACAGCTCTCTGAGCTCTGCCATTCAGCCAGTTCTCAATCCACCTCACTGTCCACTCATCCAGCCCACACTTCCTGAGCTTGTCTATGGGGATGTTATGGGAGACAGTGTCAAAAGCCTTGCTGAAGTCAAGGGAGACAACATCCACTGCTCTCCCCTCATCTACCCAGCCTGTCATTCCATCAGAGAAGGCTATCAGATTGGTTAGGCATGATTTCCCTTTGGTGAAGCCATGCTGACTACTCCTGATCACCTTCTTTTCCTCCACATGCTTGGAGATGGCTTCCAGGATGAGCTGCTCCATCACCTTTCCAGGGATGCAGGTGAGGCTGACTGGCCTGTAGTTCCCTGAGTCCTCCTTCTTGCCCTTTTTGAAGACTGGGGTGACATTGGCTTTCTTCCAGTCTTCAGGCACCTCTCCTGTTCTCCAGGACCTTTCAAAGATGATGGAGAGTGGCCTAGCAATAACGTCCGCCAGCTCCCTCAGCACTCGTGGGTGCATCCTGTCGGGGCCCATGGATTTGTGGGTGTCAAGTTTGCTTAAATGATCTCTAACTCAATCCTCCTCACCCAAGGGAAAGTCTTCCTTTCTCCAGACTTTCTCTCTTGCCTCCAGGGTCTGGGATTTCTGAGGGCTGGCTTGAGCAGTAAAGACTGAAGCAAAGAAGGCATTCAGTAACTCTGCCTTCTCTGCATCCTTTGTCACCAGGGCACCCACCCCATTCAGCAAAGGGCCCACATTTTCCCTAGTCTTCCTCTTGCTACTGATGTATTTGAAGAAGCCCTTCTTGCTGTCCTTGACATCTCTCACCAGATTTAATTCCAAACAGGCCTTAGCCTTCCTTGTGTCCTCTCTGCATACTCTGACAGTGTTCCTATATTCCTCCCAAGTGGCCTGTCCCCCTTTCCACTTTCTGTATACTTCCTTCTTCTGGCTGAGTTTTGCCAGGAGCTCCTTGCTCATCCATGCAGGTCTCCTGCCCCCTTTGCTTGACTTCCTACTCATAGGGATGCACCACTCTTGAGCCTGGAGGAAGTGATGTTTGAATACTAACCAGCTCTCTTCAACGCCCCTTCCTTCTAGGGCCCTCACCCATGGGATTCCTCCAAGCAGGTCCCCGAAGAGGCCAAAGTTTGCTCTCCTCAAGTCCAGGGTTGCGATCCTCCTTAGTGCCCTGCCTCCTCCTTGCAGGATCCTGAACTCCACCATCTCATGGTCACTGCAGCCAAGGCTGCCCCCAGCCTTCACATCTTCCACCAGTCCTTCTTTGTTTGTTAGTACGAGGTCCAGCAGCACACCTCTCCTTGTTGGCTCCTCCACCACCTGTGTCAAGAAGTTGTCACCAATGCTCTGCAGGAACCTCCAGGACTGTTTGAGCCTAGCTGTGTTGTCTTTCCAGCAGATATCAGGGTGGTTGAAGTCCCCCATGAGAACCAAGGCCTGGGATCGTGAGGCTACTTCCAGCTGTCTGTAGAAGGCCTCATCGACTTCCTCTTCCTGATCAGGTGGCCTGTAGTAAACACCCACCACAGTGTCACCCATGCTAGCCTGCCCTTTAATCCTTACCCATAAGCTCTCGACTCGCTCTTCCTCCACCCCTAGGCACAGCTCAATACATTCCAGTTGCTCTCTCACATAAAGAGCAACTCCACCACCTCGCCTTCCTGGCCTGTCTTTCCTAAAAAGCACGTAGCCATCCATGACAGCACTCCAGTCATGCGAGCTATCCCACCATGTCTCTGTAATGGCAATGAGATCATGGCCCTGCGACCGCACACATATCTCTAGTTCTTCCTGTTTGTTCCCCAAGCTGCGTGCATTGGTGTACAGGCATTTCAGAGAGGTGATCGAGCATGCAGGTTTCCCAGGAGGGATACAAGAGGGTCCTCCATAGCCACATCCCATGCACGCTTCCCTGGCTGCATCCACCTGCTGGAGGCATCCTGACTTGAGCTGCATTTTGCCGACTACCCTGTCTCTACAGCTCTCCCCTTCCCCCATCTTTCCTAGTTTAAAGCCCTCCTTACCAGGTTGGGCAATCTGTTGGTAAAGACACACGCCCCCCACTTAGTGAGGAGGATCCCATCTCTCCCCAGCAGTTGTCAGTCTTCAAACAGGGTCCCATGGTCGTAGAAACCAAAACCCTGTTGCCAACGCCAGCAGCGCAGCCAGTCGTTAACTTGGAAAGTCTGTCTCCTCCTCCTCCTCTCATCCATCCCCCTCACTGGCAGGATTGAGGAGAAGATGACCTGGGCTCCCAAACCCTTGACCACCATCCCCAGAGCTCTGAAATCCTGCTTGATGGTCTCCAGTTTGCCCTTGGTGTCCTTAGTGCCCACATGGAAGAGCAGCAGTGGGTAATAGTCCAAAGCATGGACAAGCCTTGGCAGTCTTTCCATGATGTCTCATACGCGAGCCCCTGGCAGGCAACAAACCTCTCTAGGCATGAGGTCAGGTCGGCAGATAGGTGCCTCCGTCCCCTGCAGCAGGGAGTCCCCCACAACAATCACCCACCGCTTCTTCCGGGCGTTCCGGCAAGGCACAGGGTGTGTTGTCCCAGTTACTCCCCTTGCAGCTATGCCCAGGTCCTCCTCATCCTGGAGGGCACTAAACGTGTTCTTCAGCTTCAAGCCCTCAGGAGGAGTAGGAGTCTTTCCCCTCCTACAAGCAGTGAACAGCTTTCAGCCTTCTTCTGCAGTGTTATGATGTACTGTTTCACACAGCAGAGAGCCCTCCAGCAACTCCACTACTGTGAGGGGTTGGGACTCCTGGAGCTGTACGGTCTCTGAGAATACCCTATCTCTTGCTCATCTTCTTGGATACTATGCAACCTACTGACCTCCTCCTGTAACTCCCTTACCTGACAACACAACTTGTCAACAGCAGCACACCTCCTGCAGGAGAGCTGACTGTCAGCCCAGGCCTCCTGGAGAGGCCCCAAGCACTCCCTGCAGCCTGAGACCTGTAGAGCTGCATCTACTGTCAGAGGGTTGGTCTGGGTCCCAGCCTCTGACAGAGCCTACACAGCAAGTCCAACAGCCACTGGGGAATATGCTTTGCAGCATGTCATGACCATACTTGAGGAAGCATACACTACAGGGAACAGAAACAAAAGTGCCTTTATGCACACTGCTGCACAAACTGTTGCCTCTAGGAGCTGTGCTCTTATATAGGCCTCTCCCTAGCACTGACTCATAGGTGCTTGACCCACCCTAATCAAGGGCCACCTGCATCAAAGGCCCCAACTCCCTCTGGTCAGGGGCAACCAAGAGAGCTCATTAGCAGCAGCCACTCCTAGCTAGAGCTTCTCCCAGGAGAAGCCAAGGCCTCCTGCAGTTGTCCTTGCCTAGCTTCCCCTTTCCTCTTCACTGCAATCAACTTCTAGTTCCTCAGGGGTCCTCAGAAAGCCCACAATGTCCAACAAGATCCTCAAGTTCTAGTCAGAGCCCAAACACTGCTGCGCAAGCTGCTGCATCTGTTAGCTGCCTCTGTTAGCTGCACTCATACTGACCGAGTATGGTCAACATGTAAAGTAGCTGCTCATTAGGCTGGAATATAAATGTCATTAGAGTATTTCATGTTTTAAGGTCCATCTTGCTGTTTCATAACCTTAAACTTAACATTTCTCTCTTCTTTCAGACATTATATGTTTTTTCTGTCATTCTTATCTAGGAAATTTCACAGTGAAGAAAGCTCATATTATGAACAGTTTTATTGGTTGTCATGTATCTTGTTCAAGTTCCAAGCACTCATTTAAATCATTTGAATGGGTCAAGACTTTGAAGTTTAAATAAGCTCTGAAGAGATGAAAGGATCAAAGATGAACTATAGTTAATGATGTTTTCAAGTTGCCTCTTTAAGTCTTTTATGAACAAAAAGAACTACAAAGATTTGGCTTTGAGTGAGTAGTTTCAAGGTCTGTAATTGAAAATAAACGTACAAAAGACTGTAGCATTAAATTAAGTATGCGTGTGAATATATTAAAATTTAAACCCTTGAAACAGAATATCTGTAATTCACCAGGTACACCCAAACTGTAAGTAAACAAATATTTCTTATTCCATTACTATTTTTGGTCATATTCTCTAGGTGAATCACAGTGGAATTTTCTTGGAGGCAAGCACATTTTACTTCCATCTTGATTTACCTCCTTGAGTAGGGAGTTCATTGCTGTCACCTGCTAATGAACAAAAGCAAGTTTCCCCAAGGACTCCCCAATAAAGAGGCCTCCTATCAGGTTGTCAGTCAGCCTCATTTAGACAGCCCTCAGACATTGCTAAAAAGAGTCTTTTTACCTTCAGTGGTGTAGATGCAGCTAGAATCTTTCATAATACAGCCTCCTTCCCAAAGGAGCAGAAGTGGGTTAGGTGCTGTCACAACACGAAGTCTGCTAGAGAAGGATTTGTGAAGCAGAAGACCAGTAGTGACAGCAAGTAAGCATCGACCTATGAAACGAAGGAAACAAGAATTTCTGGAAGATTGGTCAGAACCTTCCTACCAGTAATAGAACTGGGATGACTTCAGCTGGGATAACTAATAAAGCACAACAACATTGTTTGTTCCTTATCTTGAAGCCGAGGCTTCACAGCAAGAAAAATTCTAATTCTGACAATGAACTGTGACGGGGATGGTGGAGACTGGTTTGCTCTTCTGTAACTCAGGACTAAAATTTTCATTCTATATAAATACTGTTGTGGATGAATTCAGTGTCTGTGACTATGAAATTATAATTAACTCATTCTTATGTGATAAAGTGATATGATCATTTTATGACCATATTTCAGGTGGAAATGTGAGCTTGTCTGATTAGAAGCTGTGTGTTGTTTGTGTGTGTGTATGTGTTAAGTAAGAATTCTTAGAAACTTTATCTGGCTTTTTTGCTAACTGAAAGCACTGTGAAGAAGGGTTAATTAGTGGTATGTATATGGAAATAATATGTTTAATTTGTCCTCTTAATCAGTGACCAAATGTTGCTGTGCAAAGAGAAGCAGGTGATATGCAGGATGCCCATATTAGATTAAAAGTTTGAAGAGAGCACAGGATTTAGCTATGATCAGTTTTAAGAAGCTGCAGCTGTAAAGCTGACATTCTGGTTTGGCTATTTTAGTAACTGATCATAAAGAAGTTTCAGAAAGAATATCACAGCTCTATCATTTACATTCCTGAATGATGAGATTGAGTTATTTTTCTAAATCTTCTGCATTCTGTTCCCCCCACCCCCCATCTTGTAACAGATTACATTTTACTAGCAAGATGGGCAATTTTTGCCATCTGCTCTAAACTTCAGATAAAACTTAAAACAGGCAGTTATTTTTTAAATTACAGTCAGATGAAGGACAGCACAAGGCAGAACCTTGATACCTTGGCCATTTCATATGCCATTATGATAGATATATATACAGTATGTAGGTATATTTTAAATTACTCTTCAAAAATGCACGTGAAATAAAAGAGGAAATTCAGCATTCACATGAGCCTAATAAGTCTATAGCAGTAGGTGTACCAATATATATCTAATGCCATATAGGATATGACTAGTGTCATGTCCTACTACCTTGGCTTCTGGCCCCAGATGGCTATGTCACCAGGAAGCTGCTCTGGAATCAAAGAAACCTCTTCCATACATATCCCTGATTCTGTAATGAGTCTTTGATCTGCTGTACTATCCCCTGCAATAAAATGGTCTCCTGTCCAACCAGTCAGGCTACAACCACAAAAGCAGAAGCAGGTGGTTGACTGGTCGGAATGAAGACCACTCCAGACCACTCCAGTCTATTGGCCCCTGTACATATGTACTGCATCCAAACTCTGTGGTCACCTCCTGTGCAGACCCCAAGAGGAAAAGATGTGTATTTAATTCTTCAGAGCATAAACTATAGCAAGCTTAACAGTAAACTAAACAGGGCCAGGGCCACAGGCTTAAGCACTGGCTTGCTATACTGTTTATTTTCTGGGACCATTTTCTGTAATGGTTTTTCCTGCATGCCAAGTAAAACTATCAGTCTGTGCTGGGCATGGCTCAGGGGATGGGGCAGGACAGAACATACTTCCAGCTGGCAGTATGGGTGAGGCTACCCTGTTTTAAGGAGGGAACAGAGTTTAGTGATATGGTGGCTTGAGCTGTATTATGTCAGATAACGTGCCATCAGAGCCAGAGAACAGGAAATGACCCATTTTTTTATTAGTATGGACATTGTCTATGTAGCTATGTTATATTACTAAACAGTCGAACAAGCTTGTGACAAGTGGTGTGGACGAGCTCATATGAGTACTGCTCTGAATTAGCTCCCTCTCTGTCAAACATTTCCTGGAGGGAATTAGCTGGAGCGACCCAAAAGCACCAGAGACAGTGAGGTAATGGTTAAGCAGTGTGGACCTCAAGCTCCTGTTTTGGCTTTCCTTTATGCAAAGAGGACTTCATATAGATATAGCCCCTGAGTGGACAAATGGACAGTACCATTTCTATTACATCTATTATAAAATCAAGTGAAAGAGATTCTACACAAATCTTTGGAGAGCCTGGAATCCTACTGGCACCTAAGTGCTGCCATTAAAAACTGTCTAAAACTCATTTGAAAGGGAAATATTGTTGTTCATTGTATTAAAACAGCTTGGCAAAAAATGGACTTTTTTGTGTAAAAAAAGCAACTGACAAGGACTTTTTTTTTTTTTTTTTAATACTGTGAAGGATTCTAAAACAGACAGATTAATTTTCCCCCTTGCCCTGGAGGAAATCCAAGGATTTTTGGTTTAAGAAAAAACAATCAGGCCATAAGCACTATGTTAAATTAGTAGTTAAATCACTCATAGGAGTGCTGGGAGAGGGGAGAATAGCTGCGTTCTGGTCTAATGGGCTCCTGCAAGTCTAATCTTGGCCCGGTCTACCCATGAATAAAACAAGTAGAATTAGCTGCTGTGATAGAAATGGGTCAAACTTTCTGCCATGCTAGGTTTGTTTACTTTATCTGCTGTTTGTTTCTACAGGATTTTGGCCGACCTTTCTCTCCATACACTTTAGTACAAGATGGGAGAGAAGTGATTCATCCCCAATTAGTGCTGCTCTTATCATTGCTTCAGGTACAGATGTTTAAGTATCTTTATGTTCTTCTTGAAAGTCCTTTGACCAGCTAAAAATCCTGCTTATAGTGGTGTAATGGAAGAAACTCTAGTCTGTGGGCTTAATGCAGCATCTGCAAAACCAGGTGTGCAGAAGGAGGTAAACATGGGACCAGGAATTAGGTATTTTGGATCCGAATCTTATATAAAGGAGCTTAATGCAGACTTCCTTACCGCTCTCTACTTTCTCAGTTACAAATTATCTGTAGACGTGAGAGAGATCATGTAGGCATTTAACTAAATTATATTTAGATGCAAATTGCAGGTTTAAAAACAGATCACTAACCTTCTAAAGCTAGAAGAATCTATTACAGTTAGAAACTGTATGCTCTATTGAAGCCTGTCCTCAGAGCATATCAACATGAAAGAATTTTTTAGCTCTTATTTAGCCCTTTTAATTTCAAATGGGTTCTTCTTGTATGTAAGATTACCCACACATTTAAGTATATTGCTGAATTATTCGGACGCAAAGGTAATATGATCATTATGGAGTGTGCGTAAATTTACAACATATATTTATATAACTAATTTCACTGATTCTACTTAGCGAATTTCATTGTTAGAATTATAGTTTTCTAATAATTAGTTTGTGTGGGGGGGTTTTAGAGTAGGTTGTGTTTTTCTATTTTGACACTGGTTTTCAGCATCCAGTAAAAATAGGACAATTAACAATAGCTTTGGAAGAGGAAATTACCTGAACCGTAATGGTACCTTTTTCAAATGTGAAACTGCTGTCCTTGGTAGTTTAAACAGAACAAGAGAGGCACTGTGATCACAGACATTTAGCACTACCTTAAAGTTAATCTGTAGCTCAGAAAAATCTGGTAATTGTCCTGCTTTCAAGCAAAACTAGCTAAAGGAATGTAGATTAACTCTTCACTTTTTTTAATGACTTGTTAATCAGTGGCATCTGTTATTGGTCAGCATGGCTGATCTGTCTGCATGCAAAACTACACAAATACTGTGCAAGTGAAACAGTGTTGTAAAGGTCCATTACACAGCTACTCTTTCTCTGACAAGATGCAAAGATCTTCATGTGCAGTTTCTGCAAAATTTTCATTTGAAGTTATTTTTAATTTAGTAATTACTTACAATAATACTTCAGTGTTACTACTTAGGATGAATTTCTGATACTGGCACTCACAGCAACATTATACCAACATTACAGCCGAAGATAACCTGCTCACTGGTGGTTAAAGTGGAATGTGGAAATTAAGCTAGAGATTGCCCCATTGGATGAATTAAGTAAGACTAAGCAGAGCTCATCAGTGATCACTGGTCATGGTTCCACCAGTCAGATATGTCTGGATGCAATAAATACTAAAAGCAGGAAGAGGCTTTGATACTGTGTGAAATATATGTGTGTGTGCATATATATATACATATTACATACACACACACACACGCACGCATACACACACATATATATATGTATATGAATAAAATGCAACCAACCAAAAGTTGAGTTTGATAGTGTTACATTATATTGATTAAAATAGGCTATACTTGGGATTCTTGCATGAAAGTATAATCACAGGTGTTGGGTAACTGTACGGTCTGATGAACTAGGTAAATGATAAGCGAATCTTGGCAACAGTAACTGAAGAAACCGTAAATGGGAAACAATCATGTAACTTAGCAACTTTGTTGATTATGCTATGCAACCGAATACTATAGCAACTCTGTTGATTGTATTGAAATAGTATTATATAACCAAACACTATAAATATGTAACCAAGGTAAACGGGGGTTGGGATTCTCAGCTTTGGACATGAGTCCCTGAGACCCCGGGCCCTGAATAAAGCACCGCATATAACTGCTTATGTAGTTATGTGTTTCTTTACGGGCAACAGTTTTCTGGCGACCCAGGTGGGACCTCGGGAGTAGTGTTGACGGTTTGCTTCCCGATTTTGCTCCGTGCCGGCACCGAGGAATTCTCGGGGAGCCATCGGCTGCGTCCGCTCTGCGCTGCTCCTGACGTCCCAAAGTGGTAAGCCCGAAGGTGCTTTATTGTAATATTTGGTTGGGTGCCTGCCTAATAAGACGTGACGGCGATTCACGCAAGGTTGGGCTAACGAGCTCGAGGTCTGGTCTGTGGAAGCCTAGGCGCTGGCCGTCAGACGGAGCGAAAGCCCCGCAGGTCCAGCACTCACAGACATACGTGGCTGTCTCGTGAGTTTGGTTTGGTCTTTTGTTTCCCAGCAGAGGCTATCTTTCCGTTTTCTACCCCGTAGATTTAGTGTGTGTGTGTGGAGTGAATGTGTAAGACCATGGTAATACCGGATAATTCTCCGTTAGGATGTTTATTAAAGCATTGGAAAAGTGCGGGATATTTTCAGAGTATGAGTAAAAGTCGATTTATAGATTATTGTATGAATTGGTGGCCACAATATGAGTATGATGGACCCCGGTGGCCTGAACACGGAAGTTTAGATCCGGGTGTTATAGGTCCATTAATGAGATATTGTCAAGAACTTGAAAAATGGGATGAAGTACCATATGTTGATCTATTTTATGATTTACGTAATCATCCAGATATGCAGAGAGAATGTGGAATGTTGTTGGTACATCCTGAAAAAGATAAAACAAAATGTGAAGGATGTGTAAGTAATAAGAAGTGTATGACTTGTTTGGCAATACAAAATTCAATAAGAGAGCCAGAGGATGTATCACTTTTAGTATCACCGACGGCCCCTGTGATGTCCGATATAGATGCAGGGGACGATAGTGATACTGATAGTATTAAGGCGGTAAAACCGTCAGAAACAATTAATACTGGAGCGATCCAGATTAAGTTAACACCGAAGGGTTCGCCAGGGCATTCATCATGCCCAAGACAAGCGCAACGAACCCCAATTGCACAAAGAACAAGACAAGGGAGGAAGGAACAAGAGCAAAACAGTAAAGTATTATTAGCCCTTTACGAGAGGCAATTTCGGGGACTGATAAAGTATATGTGAAAGTTCCTTTTTCCCCAGGAGATTTAGTAATTTGGAAGCAATCAGCTGGAAGTTACAGGGAAAATCCGGAACGGGTTGCTAGGGTAGTAAAAATGGTAGTTAAAACACAAAATCCAGATTGGACACTTTAATGGATTCAACAGAAAAGGAAATGGTACTACGAGCAGCTCGAGGAAGGGCGAGAGAGGATATTAGGTTACAAATAGCACATGGAACTATAGATGAAAATGTTCCAACAGAGGACCCCGGATGGGATCCTAATACTGGACATGGACAATTGAGATTGCATAAATATCAAGAGTGGATTATAGAAGGAGTTAGAATGGGAATGCCAAAGACTATGAATTGGTCAAAGTTATATAATGTTAAACAGGATAAGAATGAGTCTCCTTCAGCCTTTCTGGAAAGATTAAGAGAAACGGCTACCAGGTATACTGATTTGAATATTGACGAAGAGCAAGGAAAATTGCAACTTGCCTTGATCTTTTTAGGACAGTCACAGGAGGATATTCGGAAGAAGTTGCAAAAATTGGAGGGAGAAGATATGAGAAACCTGGATAAATTATTAGAAACTGCCTGGAAAGTGTACAATAATAGGGAAAAAGAAACCACAAAGAGAAATCAGGCAGGATTATTAGCAATGTTACAACGAGCAAATCAAGGAATAAGAGGCAGAAGTAGAGGACGAGGTCGAGGAGGATACAGGGTAGGAGGTATGCAGGGAATACCTCAAAATCAGCTAGGGATAAATCAGTGTGCGTTTTGTAGACAACAGGGACATTGGAAAAATGAGTGCCCAGTGAAAATGAATTTGGCCCAGCAGACTTCAGTAGGAGGAACACCAATGGCAGAAACAATGATGTTAGGACATTTGGGGCAACATAGTAGCTGACTAAGTGATGGATTAAAAGTGACAATAGAAATTGATGGGAAAGAGAAACAATTATTGGTAGATACTGGGGCAACTTATTCTGTTTTAAATACTTGTTTAGGAAAGATAGGAGATACGATGATAACTGTGGTAGGAGCTACAGGAAAAACAGAGCAACGGCCCTTTCTGCGGCCATTGCATCTAAATTTTAGGGGAAAAGAATTAGATCATGAATTTCTCTATGTACCGGATTGTCCTACATCTTTGTTAGGACGAGACTTATTGTCAAGATTTAATGCTAAAATAATATTTGAAAATGGAAAAGCTAAGTTGCAGATACCTGAGGAAGAAATAGCTAGAATATTTATAGTAAAAGAAATAGCTAATACAACAATACCAATAGAGGTAGAAAACGCTGTAGTACCATGGGTATGGGAGACACAAATACCGGGATTAGCGAAAGCAGCAAAACCTGTCATAGTAGAATTGAAAGAAGGTGTCCAACCGGTAAGAGTTAGACAATATCCTATACAGTTAGAAGCTAGGAAAGGGGTAGCACCATTAATTGCAAAATTTTTGATGCACAATGTGTTAGAAGAATGTGAATCTGAATATAATACACCAATATTTCCTATAAGAAAACCTAACGGAGATTATAGGTTAGTTCAAGATTTAAGAGCCGTAAATGAAATAGTTAAAGATATACATCCAGTAGTAGCAAATCCTTATACATTGTTAACATCTGTGGCAGAACAATTTAGATACTTTTCTGTAATTGATTTAAAAGACGCTTTCTTCTGCATCCCATTGGCATTACAAAGTAGGAAATTATTTGCGTTTGAATGGGAAAATCCGGATACAGGAAGAAAACGACAACTAACCTGGACCAGGTTACCACAAGGCTTCAAAAATAGTCCTACAATATTTGGGAATCAACTGGCACAAGAACTGGAGGATTGGAAGGAGCAAGGATATTTTCAATTACCATCAGAAGCATACTTATTGTTGCAATATGTGGATGACATTTTCGTGGCGACAGAAAGGTATGAAAACTGCATTACTGTTACAGTTGCGTTATTAAATTTACTGGGACAGAACGGTTATCGAGTTTCTAAGGAAAAAGCCCAAATTGCCCAGGAAAAAGTAATATATCTGGGATGTGAAATTTGCCAAGGACAAAGACGGCTGGGGGTGAACAGAATACAAGCGATTTGTGCCATCCCTGAACCTAGAAATTTGCATGAGTTACGAACTTTTCTAGGAATGACAGGGTGGTGCAGACTCTGGATTTTGAATTATGGACTGTTAGCCAAACCACTATATGAAGCTTTAAAAGAGCCACAATTAGTTTGGAGTTTAGAGTGTAAAAGGGCTTTTCAAGACTTAAAACAGGCTCTGCAAGAAGCCCCAGCATTAGGATTGCCTGATTTGACAAAAACATTTCAACTCTTTGTACATGAGCGACAACGATTAGCGCTTGGAGTTTTAACTCAACGAATTGGATCATGGAAGAGACCGGTGGGCTATTTTTCCAAGCAGTTGGCCATGGTAAGTGCCGGATGGCCTTCTTGCCTCCGAGCAGTGGCTGCTACTGTAATGTTAGTCCAAGAAGCTAGAAAATTAACATTGGGAACAAAAATGGAAGTATTTGTGCCCCACATGGTGATTGCAGTTTTGGAACAAAAGGGGGGTCATTGGTTGTCATCTAGTAGAATGTTGAAATATCAAGCAATATTGAGAGAACAGGATGATATATTTTTAAAGATAACAACATGTTTGAATCCCGCTGAATTTTTAGGTAGCAAAATAGAGGAAGGCGAGCTGGAACATGATTGTATCGAGGTGATTGAACAAACTTATGCCAGTAGGGTAGATCTGAAAGATATTCCCCTTGTAAATCCTGATTGGACATTATACACTGACGGTAGCAGCTTTGTTGAGAATGGAACACGGTATTCTGGATATGCTGTGGTTACTAAGCTTGAAGTAATTGAAGCAAAGGCATTAATGCCAGGGACGTCAGCGCAAAAAGCAGAACTGATCGCTCTAATTCGGGCTTTAATACTGAGTACGGATAAGAGAGTGAATATTTGGACAGATTCTAAATATGCTTTTGGAATAATACATATACATGGAGCTTTGTGGAAGGAAAGAGGATTGTTGACGGCTCAAGGTAGTATTATTAAATATCGAACCGAGATCTTACAGTTATTAGAGGCTGTGTTACTACCTCAACAAGTGGCCGTAATGCATTGTCGAGGACATCAGAGGGATGACAGCGATGTGGCACAAGGAAACATGAAGGCAGACCAAGCAGCCAAAATTGCTGCACGGCAAGTATGGACTGAATTAGCTCTAATACCTACTAAGGTAAGCCCGATTACTGCTCATCTCTCTGTAAATCCTTTTTATACCCAAGAAGATGAAAAATTAGCCGATTTGGTAAAGGCACAGAAGAATTCACATGGATGGTATGTAACAGGTAATGGACAAGTAGTAGTGCCTGCTACAATTATGAAAAGAATAATACAAGCTGAACATAATAAATGCCATTGGGGAGCAGAAGCATTGGTGCAGTTTTTAAAGCGGAGCATTATATCTGCACAAATGTTAACAATAGCAAAAGGGGTTAATGCGAAGTGTTCAGTATGTTTAAAGAATAATCCGGTAATACGAAAACAAATTCAAATGGGAACTTTGAAAGTGGGAATAGAACCAGGTGACTATTGGCAAGTGGATTTTGCAGAGTTACCTAAATCAAAAGGGTTTAAGTATTTACTGGTATATGTATGTACCTTTTCAGGATGGCCAGAGGCATTTCCCTGTAGAACGAATCAAGCTAGAGAAGTAGTAAAAACTTTATTAAAAGAGATCATACCTAGATTTGGGGTACCTTTAGGAATTTCTTCAGATCGAGGCCCACATTTTATAGCTAAGATAGTACAAGAAGTTAGTGAAATGCTTGGAATAAGATGGGATCTACATACACCATGGAGGCCACAGTCTAGTGGAAAGGTAGAAAGGATGAATCAAACATTAAAAGGGCAAATTAAAAAGATATGCCAGGAAGCTAAAATCCAATGGCCACAGGCATTGCCCCTTGCTTTATTGAGAATTCGCATAAAACCTAGAGAAGGGTTGTCTGTAAGTCCATATGAAATTCTGTATGGCAAGCCATATACTGCACCAACGAAGGGAATGGGAAGCGCAGATTTACACCTTCAAGGAGATCAAGATGTTTATAGTTATATAATTTCTTTAAGCAGATTACTCACAGCCTTACGTGCCGCGATCATCTGGAATCGCCCTTTGCCATTGGAGAATCCGGTGCATGATATTCAACCAGGAGACCAAGTGTATGTTCGAAATTGGCAAACAGAGCCTTTAAAGGAACAGTGGCATGGACCTTATTTGGTACTATTGATAACATTTACCGCTGTGAAAGTAGCAGGAATTGATAATTGGATTCATTATACCAGAGTGAAGAAGGTACCATCACAATGGGGGGTAAAAATGATCACTCCTACAAAACTGAGATTTACATCTTGGTAATACTATGCTGGGTAGGATTAAGTAATGGTTTCGCTCAAATAACACATACATATGCTACTATATATATAGAAGAACGAATGGATGTAAATTTGACTTGTGATTTTATTGGAGATACGGGAAGTTCAATCCAAGACATTAGTTGCTATTGGCAGAAGAATGAGTCCAAATTGTCAACTGGGTTTACAATCCGATGGGACAGTGATACACGAAGGGGTACTATGATTTTATCATTGCGAAATGTAAGTAAGACAGATGTAGGAAACTACACCTGTATTATTTGGATTAAAGAGAGTTTTGATTATGGAAAAAGGGCATTAGAGGTTACTGCAAAATCAGAGCCTATGCAGAAAAGAAACAGAGCCAGGAGAGAATTAAAAGATTTGGAAAAAGATGAAATGCAACCAATACAAATAATCCAGGCACCACAACAGGAAACACAAGAAAATCTAATGATTGGTTTGATTCGAGATTTTGGGAAAATGCAAAATATATCTAGCATCACAGCATGCTTACCAATTCCAAGAGCTGCAGGAGACCCAATAGCATGGGGAATTATACCAGTACAGAGTTTTCCACAGGAAAAGAATAACACTATAATATGTACAACGGTCAGGAAAGAAAAGGATCAGGAAAAGGAATAATATATTCGGCAGAGCTGGAAATCTCCAGGAACAAGGAGTGAATGTACGAAACTTCTAAATGCACAATTCACCCCAATTGGGAGGTTTAAAACTGTAGGATGGTGTAGTTATGATGAGATTCACACTACTACAGTAAAAGTACCATATACAGAAGTTGAATGTAATGAACAAAATAGACAAACACAGTGGGATGATTGGGATAGTGTATGGGGAATGAGTTTGCTGCAGAAATATGCTTATATAGGACCAATTCAGTGGTGTTTTAAGTGGGAAGGTAAAGGTAATAAATCGGCTTCATTTGTAAGTAAAACATATAGTAGCAAAAGAGAATTAGCTAATAAACATCCAGCCTGGAATTGTACAAAGGTATACACTTGTGACACCCTGAAAAGTGAAGTTACCTTTCCACCTGTGGTCCTTGCATTAAGGACAGGTTGTGCCTGCAGAGGAATTAAATACTCAATGAGTGAACCTGTAATACAATTCAGAGTGAGAATAGATTGTAGAACTACGATCAGGAGCATAGGAAATTTAGTTTGGGTTACAAGTGATGGACACTGGACGACTCACCTCCCCTTGGATGGGTTGGTGACTGAAATAACTTTAGGGTTACCAACTCTCTGCCCAATTTGGAAGAAAGCGCCATTTAAGGGTAGATTAGAAAATTTACGGATAATGAAGAGAGAAATAAAGGATGATGATTGGCAAGAACCATCATCCAGTGTAAAGTTAGGTTGGGCTTTAGAATCATTGTTTGCTCCAGTTAGTACTTATCGGAATAGAGAAATGTTATACCGGTTGTTAGGACAAACGGAAAGGCTAGCAAGAGTGACTAAAGAAGGATTTAAGGAAATAAACTTACAATTACAGGCAACCACAAAAATGACCCTGCAAAATAGAATGGCATTAGATATGCTGTTACTAAAAGAACATGGGGTATGTGGTTATTTACGAGATAAGATTGATCATTGTTGTGTACATATTCCGAATGTTACAGCCGCAGTAGAACGTGATTTGTCTCAGTTAACACAAATTGAACATGCAACTGAGGAAGAAAGAGAGGAAAGTACCCATAATTGGGTTGCTGCCTTAGCAAAGTCATTTGGATTGAACATCTCTGGTTGGGTAGCATCTTTAATTCAATGGTGTATAATAATTATAATTATTATGTTAGCTATTATGGGAGTGTTACGTTTGATTCAAAATATTGTTACTAAGGAACGGCAACGCCTGGGAAAAATTTTAAAAGCCGTTACCAGGAAGACTCATGAATTGCCACCGCGATATGAAGATCTTGAACCAGCTATAATCACCAGCTCAAGACAATCACCCCTGGAATGAAGAAACGTGGGGAACCGAAGATGAAAATCCTTGCAGTCTGGAAGACTTGAAGTATTTTCAAAGGGGGGAATTGTTACATTATATTGATTAAAATAGGCTATACTTGGGATTCTCGCATGAAAGTATAATCACAGGTGTTGGGTAACTGTACGGTCTGATGAACTAGGTAAATGATAAGCGAATCTTGGCAACAGTAACTGAAGAAACCGTAAATGGGAAACAATCATGTAACTTAGCAACTTTGTTGATTATGCTATGCAACTGAATACTATAGCAACTCTGTTGATTGTATTGAAATAGTATTATATAACCAAACACTATAAATATGTAACCAAGGTAAACGGGGGTTGGGATTCTCAGCTTTGGACATGAGTCCCTGAGACCCTGGGCCCTGAATAAAGCACCGCATATAACTGCTTACGTAGTTATGTGTTTCTTTACGGGCAACAATAGGAATTATTGAGTGGTTCTCATGATCTGTGTACGAAACTCAACAGGTGTGTTTGTACTTCTATTTCATAGTATTTTTGGTCAAAAGTATGAAAGAATAAATTAGTTATTTTTGGGAAGGGTTGAAAAAAGAAGTTAATAGCTATAACATACTGGCTTAGTGTTTATGACTATATATCCTTCTCCAAGCTCTTTCCACAGCTTCAGTTACTCAAAGATACAGCATCTAGTGGGATCTGGATTCTGTAGTTCCTGGATTCACTTTGACAGTCAATCTGTATGTCTTTATTTGTATATCCACATTATGTTACCATAGCAACAGTATTAGAAAAAAAATTTTCTTATATTTTAGAAGAAATAGTTATTAAAATAGTTGATTTTATTTAATGAAGAAAATGACACATTTTCAGCGTACTGACTGTAGTTTGCACTAGAAGAATAAACCTTAGTCACAGGATCATAGAATAATTCAGGTTGGAAGGGACCTCAGGAAGTCATTAGTCCAACCTCCTGCTCCATGCAGGGTCAGACCAGGTTGCTTAGTGTTCAGTCCAGTCAGATCTTGAAAACCTCCAGGGATGGAGACTGCACAACCTCTCTAGGCAACCTGTTGCACTGCTTGGCTGTTCTCATGGTGAAAAAGCTTTTCTTCCTATGGAGTCAGAACCTCCCTTTTCTCAATTTATGTCTCTTGTCTCTTGTCCTCCCACCACACGCCACTGTGAAGAGCCTGACTTTGTCTTCTCCATAAGGCTCCCGGAGCTGCCAGGGGGCTGCTGTTAGGTCTCCCAAAGCTGTCTCTTCTCCAGGCTGAACAAATCCTGTTCCCTTGGCCTCTTCTCACAGAATAAGGACTCCAGCTTCTGACCATCTGTGTTGTCCTAATAGAGCTACTGTATCAGGACAGAGATACTGAAAAACAAATCAGATATAGGGATGGTGATTTCCCCTTCCCCTGGTATATCTACAAGGACTTTTAAATGCAAAAAAGGAACTCACTCTGCCTGTGCTTGAGTCACTTGTAAACTATCTGTGAAATAGATTTATAGCAGTTGAGCACTGAGTCCTGTCTAATATATAAAACCTCTCCTCAGAAATTATTCTTTGGGGCTCAGTTTTTGTTAGCTACATGCCTCCAGTTCAGAGACAGCTATGTCTGGCCAGCCTGCAGCACAAGAAGAGAGAGTCTGAGTCTTCCTACAGCTGTCTGGGCACCAAGCACTCTCATTCTCTTTCATACATTTTTGCAGTAATTAGCACCTCCTTACTGTGAAGCTGCCTTCATTTACACAGTTCATTACTGTACCATTCATAACATAGCTACAATTCATTCTGCATCTTATCTTAATAGCAGTATTCTGATTTCCCTCAGGAATATGTCTTGCTCTGTTTCATGGTGCTGTTGGTGTTTCCGCTTCCTTACCCCAAACACCCCCGGAATCCCTACATCGGTGTCTGTTATTAGTACAAAACAACACAAAACAAGCAGAGTCACAGAGATCTGAAGAGAAGGGGAGCTACAGCACAGAGCAATAGCTTGCCAGGGTCCTATCGCTCCATTATCAGCTAAGCATGGACCAAACACATATTTTGGGACCTCTGCCCTCCAGGCAATGGCAATATAACCAACACATGCTGGATTGCTTCCTACTAAACTGATGTTCAGTTTGCACAGCTGTTCCCAGGCTGATTTTGCCAACAGCTCCACTGCTTGCCACATGATTTAGTCCTGACACGGATGTCGCATTTGAACTAAAAGTGTTACATGTAGCTTAAAAGCTAGAGATTAATATCTTCTGCTTTAGACCTTTCTACACCCGGGAAGGCCTGTGGGACTGGGATAATAACTGACACGTATGTCTTGTCTTAAATATTAGCATGAGGTTTAGGAGGGAAAATGGGGGTTGATTGTGGATAATTATGTCATGAAAGACAGCAAGAATTGGTTGCAGAATGTGGAAGGATAGATAAAGAGGAATATTCGTTTCTTGCCTATTACTGATCCTAGATTTTCCTGGTCTTCTTTTTCTCAGCTGGAGTATTTCAAGACTCCATGACAATTATTTCTGATTGTTGAGAATTTCTGTCATAAAAAAACTATTGAAAAAATGTATTAGTGATGACATCTCCTTCAATGAATAATGATTCATTGTCAAAATGTACATTTTATTTAAACACAATATTATGCTTTATAGGAATAATTATGCTTTATAGAATAATTTTTGCTACCTTTTACTTCACGTAATTGATTTGGCATAGTGAAAATCATGCTGTCTGTCAGAGTATAGACCCAAGACTGTTTTTACAACATGGAGCTATGCTTTCACATCATGTTAGACTGCTGAAATGTAGATCATTGGAAATGCTGTGGGTCAGATAAAGAGTGGTTTTACTAATCAACACTGCAAATGTGGAAGTTGTTGACCTGCCCTCTTTTGGTGTCTGCATGTCAAAAGTTAAAGTTGGGGGGCAGAAAGGGGAAAGAGCAAGATCATAGTTACTAGGAAGGCCTTAGAAAGCTCTCAGGAAAAAAAAATACAAAAATAGGTAAAATAGTATTTTTTCTTATTTCTTTACCATAGTCCACTGTAACATTTATTAATTTTTTAGGGAAAAATGGGAGAGACTCTAGCTTTGTCTTGCAGCTGGGTCCTCTTTTAAAGAGGGAAGAACTCTCTTTTGACATCAGTCAAATCCACTTCTAGCTCCTTGCTAACAAATCTCATCTTGAATGTGGCTTTCTAGACTTTTCCTTCCATGGTTTTTCCAAGTCTTATTTTGACTGAATCAGTGCAACTAGATCATTATGTTCATACAGAGTTATTGTACTATTGGGTCTTTGTATATGTTTGTATATGTTTATTCAGAGAATTTAACAATGGACTGTCTTAATGAACCAAGGTGAGATTTTGTGAAGATGATTTTAAACTAGGTGATCTCGAAGATGGGTAAATATTAACCTAGCTCTGTTGACTTAAACCAGTTTTGAATTTAACTCATTTCTTTTTGGATTTATGCACATTTGTCAATCAAATTATTCAACATCCTCCTTTAAGTATATATGAAATAAGAACACTTGTATTTAAAAGTGGATTATCACATCAGTTTACTTACACAAAGTTATTACACTGTGTGTCAATATATCATTTACATCAAAATAAATGTTTCTCTTGCCAGTAGTTTGACCTGTAATATGGGAAGATGGCAAATAATCTGAGTAGAAAATGAAAGACCCATAGGATGAATTAGAGCCATTTTATTCCTCCTTAATGTGCTGTTTTCTAAATGCAGAAGCAAAAATATATTTTTCAAACGGTTTAAAAATAAGTTAAACAGATGTCTTTCATTATTTTTTCCCTCTATAATAAGGAAAGAAGATATATTTCATATAAGCTGAGATACTGACATATTTAGCATGCTAACTCATAACTGGTTTTATGAGTCACAGAAACATAATTTTTGGAAAGGAAAAGGAAGCTTCATATTTTCAAGAGAAAACAGAATTACTGCAAAGACAATAAGGATAAATATTTTTGCTGGAGTACCAATTAATATCAGAGAGTTGCGATACTTACATTTTTTGATTATAGTGTGGTGGTTATGATTATTTGCAGTGTCACAGAAGTTCACACCTACTTATTTCCCCATTTCAGACTAGTGGTGAATAATGAATTTTTATCTTGACATTGATTCTAAAAATTAAAATATTCTTAACATTTTCAGGAACTTGTAAATATAGAAAGAAAACGCAACACACTGTGTTAAGGAGTATATATGTTTGCTTGAAATTTAAATAGGTTGAAATTATTTTGATTCTTTTTTTGAGGTGATTATGATCAAAAAAAAAGAAGCTTTCTAATTTTACAAGACTGAAAATAAGCTTAAGCTATTTTCCAGTAATGTATTTCTCTCCCAAAGCAGTTTTGCAAAGTCTAAATCAGTCTGTGAAATATTTGGTGCTGCTAAAAATGTCCATTTTGGTGAAATTTTTGGTAATTTTTTTTTCCAAGCAATAATTTCTATCCTAAGTCTATTTTCTGATCTGTTACATGAAAGAAAAAAAAAATGTCCATTTAACAGAACTGAAGCTTATTTTCTATTGAATGGCATGATAGCCACATTCTCCATTCCACTGAGACCTTGCACCTGTGAGCACAATTTCCTAGTGTGACTGGTCTGTGACCTTTGGTATGTTCAGGAGAAAAACAAGAATTTTTTCCTGTACCTCGTCCTTACAAGCTTCTAAATAGCAACGCTTTGAAAGCTGCTCAAGTTTTGAAAAGTTAAAAGCAGTATTTTCTCGACTTCAGATATCTGAGATCAAACACTGCTTTCGTTGTTTTTTAGGAAAAAAAAATCAGACATTTGAGATGCACATATTTTATGAAAACATTTGCCTCTATTGCCTGTTATATCTTTGACTGTTTGATATCCATAGCATGTATTTTGTCTCTTAAATTCTTGGTACTCTTTTTTTACTCTCTTAGCTTTGAAAACTCCCTGTTGTGGGAGGAAATTATAGCATGATCTCTCCTAGCTGACATTTTCATAAACAATGAGATAGAATCCAAATTGTTTTAAATATGGTTGTTCTGTTTTGGTACTAATCTTCATGCCACATAGTACTAAGATTTTCACATTCTGCAGATATTCTTGCAGAAGACAAAATCGTTTCTTCTTATTTATTTACTATTAAACTTCAAAATAAGTTAGCAATTCATTTTTTTTTCTGCAGATGCAATGTTTTCCAATCTTTTAAAGTGCTGTTGAGAAACACATCCTTCATCAATAGAAAGTATTCTTATTATTATTTTGGTGGTAGTGTCTTGACTGACCAGATGCATTGGGCCTCCATCGTCTATAAGCAAACAACCTCCTAAAATAAACTGATGAAAGACTGATGATGGATTGTCTAAAAGCCAAAGCAGGATGTTAGAGAACAGAATACCAACATGGAAAATTCATTCATCATTAAAAAATCAGCTCAGGACTCACGACCTGTCATTGTTAAAATGCAAAGCTGACTGTTCAGGATTTTTCTATAGACTATGGGATTTTTGGTCCCTGCTATTGGTGTCTGAGACAAATGTTCCAAGGCTATGGGAGCACAAGATTAATTGATATGAGGCTGAGGGGTACGGAATTAATTAATGTGGGACTGAGAGCTAGTCAATAGGAGCACAGAGATATAAAGAGTAAATTAATTGATATTTTGGGAGAATCTGGAATTCCCCTGTACTATCAGCTGCATTCCATGCAAAATGTATGAGATATTATATAAAATTACTCATTTTTACATCCTTTTAACTTTACTGGATTATTTGTTCCAGGAAGCTGGCAGATATGAAAATGGCTGCTTTCTCTAAGCATCAGAACAGAGGTGAGTTTTAAGGAGGTAAACATATTTCAGTGTTTTACCTGCTGCATGGAGGCAAACGATTCATGTTTTGAACTAAAACACTTCACTTACAAGATGAAGTAAATCCATTTTCAGCAGACAGAGTTAAATATGGCTTATTGTGCTTGAAGTGAGCATTACAATTAATTGGATTAACAACAAATGTGTTTAAAAAAACCCTAAAACCATGTGTTTGTAAACTTTTCGGACTAATAAAACATCCTTCTTACTGGCTGTATTATAAAAACATACTGTTGTTAAATAATTATGTAATGTTGGTCCATAAACCAACAGATTGTTCCTCAAAATGAGAGAGAGAAGGAAAACAGGCAAGATAATTAAGTTTAGTCTATTATTTGGCTTGTAGTCAATTTGTTTTATTTCTGTTATTCTGTATCTATTCTTTCAATAAAATTGTTTAAGCTTTTAGAAATGAAGAAAAGTGTGCAAAAAAATATCTGGCCTAGGATCGTTTTATTGGATCCCTACATTTAACAATACTTTGGGAAGACTCAAGTAAAACCGTATCAAAAGACTGAAATTAAGCCAGCAGATGAGATCAATGAGATATATGAGCCAAAGATGTAATAGGTGTCCTGTGTAAAGTGTTCAAAGTGGTAAAGCAGACCCCCAGAAGCATGAAAGTCATTTATTTTGAGTGTGGGAAATGGGAAGGTTTTGATCCTACCTAATAATTTGTGAGGCTGGGAATCCTTGGGGCCTCCTTATATTCTTTCATAAGGGTGGAGCATGAGAGTATGATATGTGATTAGCACAAACCCTGTGATTAGCAAAGATTTACAACAGTAAATTTCTCTCTCAGCTGTTCCTGAGGGTGGAAGAATGGGGCAATAAAATACCACAGTAAACCAGAGAACCTTTAAGACTCCTGTTAAAAAGCAGGTAATGCCTCTGCCCTTTCTGGGACCCATCCTGTCAACTGCTGACCACTATACCCTGATCCAGCAAAGCACTGGACATTCACCTAACTTTAAGAATGTTAGCTCTCCTTTTGACTCTAACTAGTTTAGAGGATTTTTTTGGATAATAGCTATGTTGTTCTCTTCCTTACAGATGTCAGTTCAACATGCACTACAATTATAAGCTCATTTTTGTGAAATACTTTGAAGTTCTTGCATGGGGACAGAGTCAGACCTTCTGGCTATAAAATGACTTTGCTCATTCTTAAACAAACACAGAAACAAAGAACAAACAAAACTCTGAGGATTTAAGAAGTATGAATTAAGCTGTTGGGATAATGCCTCTGCACCATCCCATGTTTCTGGCCTGTGGTGGCTCTGTCCTGCTATGATTACTCTTCTCATCACTTTACCCTCAGACTCAGCTTTTCAGCCTTCTCTGGCTCCTGCTTCCTTCCTCAGTTTGCCATGTGGATGCTACTGAGGGAACACCAAAAGCATGAATAAGGTGAAAGGGACACTATCTGAGATCAAATATGGTTGAGACCTTGCAGATGTTGCTTGTGCAGGCAAAAAGGGTTGTAGAGGCGCTGTAAGAGGAAGGCTAGCTGGGAGCAGAAGTGAGCAGTAGCTGGAGGAAGCAATAAAGAAAAGAAGAGAAGGTGCTAGAAAGGAAGACATATGTGCCCACTGATGCAAAATTTCTTTTTATGATTCTGGGCATTACCGCAGACAAGAGAATAATTGCAGAGACATCAACTCCTTGATAATTGCCTTACTGAACTCCTGCAGCCCTATGATAGAGCAGCTCCAGTATGGATAGAGCCTATAGGAAGTTTAGGTGATAACTCTAACAAGATTATAGTAATTACATGTGGACTTTGTGTCTCTGAAAGATTAATATGTTTGTATGTAGATAACTATACCGATACTTATGTAGGACCATTAAAGGACTGTGCCATATTTCAAGGCTGTTCTCTAACAGCTCCAGGAAAGTAGAACCTTCCAGAAGGTTGTGATAATTTATATTTTTACATGGGCAAAAGTATCCACCTTCTACCAATCTTGATATGCACCAAGGACCAACCTTTCCACACTTTAAAAGTTAACTCCAAATAGATATATCTTGGAAAATTTATAGGCAGGATAGAAGGATTATGTATAAAAAAACCACTGAAATTATTAACTATAGCTGCCATCTGCATGTATTACATTCCTTTTTCTTTTTCCTTTCTTAAACTAAAAGGTAAACGATTCCTTTATTTTATCTGAGGTATAATTTAAGCACTGCCTATTATAATAGGTACATATAACATGACTACAGCTGGGCAAAGAAGCACAGACTAATTATTTAAATTGGTTATCAAAAAGGGATTATTCCAAGCTTGAAGAATTCTGATTTAGATAATAAGGCTAATAGTTAAAGACTTGCAAACCTAAGACCTGAAATCCAAATGCTGAACACTCAGTAAACTGCATGGACTCTTTCAGATGCATATTCCCCTTAAGGTTAATTTTTCGTGTGCTAAAAACCAAAATGTAGGAGCAGCATTTTCCAGAGATATATTTAAAAGTAAGCTCTTAAATCCACCATTTGCCATGGAGTTTATATCCTGGTGAATTTAGGATCCTAATATATGCCCCCATTGTTGCAAATGTTGGCACGGATATGCACAGGTTGTTCTTTGTTCTCTTTAATTCTAAGGAAAACAAAACAGAATTTGATATTTCATTAAAGTGTTTAAGTTTGAATTTGAGAGTTTGACCTCAGATCTATAGAACATCATAATCATGATATATGATGAAAGCCAAGATGAATGCATGAGAAAAAAGCATCGTCTTTCAGATGCTGAGCACTGCTTATCCAGTTGTGAATGCCATGTCAGTGTCTTCCGTTGAATGCAGTGCAAAACCAGCTGAAATACTTAATTTGTTTTTAACCCTGTGGACAAAGTGGTCTAATGAGATACTGTAAATTGTTATCTAATTTTTGTTCAACATGCTCCTCAGATGTAAATAAAGAGTTCTCAGTGGAACATTAGGAACAAGCAATTTGCCCACAATACTTTTCATTTTTCAGTGATGACTAGCAGTTTCCATGTCAACTATGCACAGTGAAGAGGTTTTGGTGCCATGCGGTTTACAGAGCCATCTGTGTACTCCAAGGACAGCCTTGATGTGCACTGAAAATGCAAATTTGTTTTGTGAAAGGTTACAGTGGCAGATATATATATCAAAACTATCCACTGATATTCCCAAAATGAATTTTCCAGATGTTCACATCCAATTCTTTTTGTTATTATTAGAGAATATCATTTAACTGTAGAGGAAATTTATAAGCCCAGAAACGCAGAAACATATAAAAGCGCTTCCCCCCACCAGGCTATGATATCAATGTGCTGTAGGCAACTAGCCAGAATCTGACTTACTCTGGAATAGAATAATCATTTTCAACTAACAATACTCTTTTAGGGTGTTCTTTATGTAAAACAAGATTCACTTTGCAAAACTATTCGAAGTTACATCGATCTCAGGGGTTAATAGGGGCACAGAAATGTTATTTAATGCATTAAATTCAAGAGGTTTTGCTTCTACTAGAGAGCTCACTGGTTTATAGGGAACTCATCCTTCCCTTGCAGGAACTGTACTACAGTTATATTGTTTCTATACAGTTTTATTGCTGGTTTTCTCTTTAGTCTTGTGAATTTTGCATTACTTGCTGTACAGAGGCTCAACTGCAGGAGCTTCAGATTCCTTCTTTTCTATACTCCGTATCTTATTATGGATATTAGACATGAGGATTAAGCTTTCCTGCTTTGGGGTGCTGCGTTGCAAATCCTGGTTCTATTTTAAAGGGAAAGAGCAAATCTATTTCCAACTGTTTAAAGCAGTGGTTGACACTCAGGATGAGACTGACTTCTCCTAACTTCAGCTGTCTTGGTTTACTCTCATAGTTGTTTTTACTCCCTGTACAGTTCATGGAGATAGGCAGCTCCAGAAGACAGTTATTCCCACCTACCATAAAGGAAAACCTTTGGATCTGCTCCTTGGAGATACTCACCTCTACTGAATGTAGAGGGAACCCAGAGGGCTATCTTAGAGTAGGTGTAACTTTTAGAGAGCTATATTCAGGTGAGATGAATCCTACCCTTGCACTCAGGAGAGGATTACAGGCCGTAGATTTTAGATAAGTGAAGAGGATTTTTGAAATATGCTTGCTCTTAGTGTTATGGCTTAGTTGCAGCTTGAAATGACTCCCTGTAGAGCATAGTGTTGGCAGATGTCGTTTGAAATGCTTATTTGAGTCATCCGTACGCAACTGAAAGATATGACACAGGACCTACAAGTGACTCACTTCTTTTTTGAAGTGGCAGCGGGAGTCCTAATGAATTACAGGAGGCATTTCAAATGGCACTTGCACTAGGTGCATAATCTTGAACAACTCCTAACTTATATGTAAACGTTTGAAATTAGGGAGAAGTGAATTTCACTCTTGTTACTTCTCTGGCCTAATTCATTTTAATTACTGTTGCAAAGGGCTTTTACAGAAAGGAATGAATATGTTAGTTTTTCTCCCCTCTGCATAACAGGACAATCTTCTGAGAGTTCTTATATGTAGGTTTGAATATTTGATGAGAAGAAGGAATTGAAGCCACATCTCTTTTTCTCTATACAGGTGCTGTAATGACAAAACTAGATTATCATAAAAGGGCAGTAGCAGTAAGAAAAGGAACCAGCTGTTATTACCACTGTAACTGAATTTGAAAAGAAACATGTCGTGGTCTCTCCTGATTTTGAGACAAAGGGATTATTTCTCTGACAGACAGAAAATATATACATATAGTATATATAATTCTCTGAAAGTGCAAACTGCAAGATGGAGAAGACCTTTGAGGACTGAAGTAGGGAGAAACTTAGAAAACAGCCTATACTCAGCTTTTCTTAATGGACAGCCTAGATAACTCACCACTCAGCACACTGATTTTAAGATCCCATTCTGAGACATGTAAATCTCCCTGTGCTTTACATAGGGATCCTGGATATGTAATTCAGAGTTTGATTTCTGGCATGGGAGTCAGGTTCCCGCATCTCATTTTGGACCTATTCCTACATCTTGCTTCTCCAGTGATTTTCTGCTGTTGGCTGAAAAACTAGCTTTTGCACTGCTTTGGCAAAAGCAAAGAAGCTGCAAAAACATGGACCTGCCTTTAGAGTTGCATTCCCTACTAGCTTACTATAATTTTTAGACTCCATTGATTTCAGTGAAGTTTCACTAAAATAAAATAGGAAGGAGAGTTTTTTCTCAATTTTAGTTGATGACAAATATGCTGACTATTTGTATCTTTGACTCACTTTGAGTCATTTATTAAATGCATACTTTTACAGAATCTTTCCGGTTATTTATTTTTAAAGTAAAAAACAAAGGCAAAGTAATTTGTGTTTAAACAAGAGATTTTTCCCTTCACAATCAATAGTCTTTCTTGGTTTTGATCCTGCAGCCAAGTGGTTATTTTGAAACGATGATGTCTTACCCTGGCAATAAGCAATGCTGGTGTCACAGTGTGAAGCCGTGACCATTCTCCCCTCCTCCCCTCCCCATGAATGCCAGTGGTTAAAATACCCAAGAAGATCCTTTTTCTTTTGTTCTTATCTACCCCCCCCCATCAGCCTGTCATCTCTTCCCTTTTCTTTCATTAGAAAAGCAATGAATGAAATTATTTGAATTAATTATATTTAATATAGTTGTCTCAAGGCTGTGCTGATCTACTGCCCTCCTTCATTTCCCTCCTCTTAATATTCTTTCTCTCTTTCTCTCTCTCTCTCTCTGTACCTTTCTCTTTCTTTTTTATGCCAGGGTTACAAACCTCTCTCTTTCTTTTTTCCCTTGCGTCACCAGTGATTTTTCATTGCCTTCTTAGCTGCTCTGTGAGGATTTGCAGCTGCATTCCCATGGCTCCTCTTCAACCTGGCACCAACCCACGCACTTTTTTTTTTCCCTCCTAACAAATCTCTCCTGCCTGTTGTAAGGATGGGTGTCACATTACTAGTCTGTCAGTGCTTCTGCTAATTAATTGAGACAATGTTAATTGAAGAGTGATTTTGTTAATAGATGTGTTAAACCCCTAAATACATCCTGTATGAAGTCAATGTTTTCTGTAATCAGAGCATTTTCATACTGAACTGCTTCATGCAGTTCATAAGAGTCCTGTGCACTCCTGGCAACTAACCTGTGTTCCAGCTGCTTACTAAGCATTGTGCTTTGGGTTTAGTGACAAACTTGATACCAAAATCACAGAGAAATTTGTGAAACCTGACCGAAGACACGAGAAAATCTGGAAGACTCATTTTTAAGTAAAAGTGGGCTGCTTCATGTCTGTGGATTCAGACCACTTAAAATTCAGGGGTTGTTCAGAGATGGTTCAGACTAAGACAAAAAGCACTTTATTCAGTTTTGTACTGATAACTCCCAACATACTACATAGTAATAACCCTTTAATTGGACCACAATTTCCTGTTACCATGGAGAACATCCTGGGACATAAGAGCTCAGAATAAGATTGAACGCTTTTTAGCATTTAAAATAGGTAGCCTCAGTTTGGAGGGTTGTATTAAAAATAAATAAATAAATAAATAAAATAATAGGCCACACTAGTTCATTTCTACAGTCCTGTTGGCCACACACTCAAGATCTTACGAGCCTAAAGCTGAATGTGGAAAGTAAAGGGTGGTAAAAGCTTCTCCTCAAGAGAAAAATGTCTGCGAAAACATCAGAATATTGGACGACCCCAGCTAGTTGCTCCATATATTTAACAGAGTGATCAGTGTCTCCGGAACATGATTCATTTCATCTTTAGCTAGACAATCAAATAGGAATGATATTTCACTGACTACAAAAAGAAATAGCTCCGATTCAGATACCTAATGCTTAGATATCTAAACCCAGGAGACATTCTAAATATGGAATACACCATATATTAATTAACTATAATCAGAAACAGATGGATATCCTACTATATGGATGAGCCACTCGATGGACAAGTGCTCTTGTCTTGAATTCTGTAATTTGGATTTAAGATGATGGATTATCTTGTTTTCTCTTCTGATCCCAAACAAAATTGTTATGTTTTTCTTCTTCCGTTTTGCATGCATGAATAAGATAATTTTTAATTGAATTTGGCTATAAAAGGTGAAGGTTTTTAGGTTGGAATTGTGTCATACCTTGTTGTACCTTGGAACAGTTACAGTCTGTAAGCTTCTCTAAGTGACAGCTGTTCTTGTAAGAAAATCTGCCTTCATTTAACACTTAGCATCTCAAACAAAAACAAGAGTCTGGCTTTAGGTATGAAACAATCCTTAAAATGGTTCTCATGCCAGGCTTCACTGTGCTTTGGTAGGACAAGGTACTGTATACATGGAATTTGTTACTGTGAAATAAAATATGCCTTTTCATTTTCAGTTCTCTTTAGAGGAACAGTGTTTAATTAATTAAGTTTAATTAATTTCACTTTAAGTTATAAAAGAGAAAAGGAAAATCACTGGTTATGTCTAGAAATAGGAGTTCTGAAAAGTGGTTTTCAAATTTACAGCACAGAAACTATTGTATGCGCAAGAAATATTCAGCTTTTATTCTGCATTTTTCCTTTGACTGTTAGTAAAAGCAGCCTTCACGTGAATTTAAGGTTTTCAGTGCAATATTATTGAATTTTAGCATATTTATACAATAAAGAATAATTAATGAATATGTATAGTTGTTCTGCTTTTAACAATGACAGACTACATACGTGTTGTTTGGTTTTGAACCATTTATTTAATGCTATTCTTAAAGATCTTGCAACAGTCTACATACGAAGGCATATTACTGTAGATTTATATTTTCATATACTGTAGATTTATATTCTCATTCCTAACTTACTTAAAAATAAAATCACCTCTATGTTTTACTTTTTCCTGACATAGTTTATTTATTAGCATTTATTTCAGTTGAGCTAACTGATTGAAATGTTCAAGTTATTTTTTGTGAAATATTTTGAAAATGTAAATTTTAATAATATGTTTTAAGATTAGTAGTCTAATTGCTATCTTTTTCTTAAATAGTATATATATATGTGATTATGTGAATATATCCTGAAAGGACTATTGACATGCAGACAGTAGATCTAGATTGATTTTTAAATAGAATTTTCATTAAAACACTGTGTTTAATTGAAAATATATTATTTTTGTAGTTTTTAACCAATGAGCAATTTTCACTGAAAACCAATCTTTAACTGAAAACCAAAATTATTCCTAAACAAGCTATTCACTTTTATTGGAAAGAACTGAAACAATTTTTGACCAAACTTAAGTCATTGCTTGCGGTGGTAGTACTGAAGGCCTCAAAAAACAATTTTTAATTTAAAATATTTCAACTTTCATTTCCAGTTTCTTATCCAATCTCCATTAAAAATCCCAGCCAAGGGGCCTTCAATATTTGTTGAAAGTGCCACTTGACTCCGAGAACAGCATTATAGAAATAGTCAGGGCAACTACACATAAGAACAGCTATGAATATGATGAATATTTTGCAACGTCATGGAGTTCCACCAAATATAGGTCACACACATACCGGTTATTCAGCTGTGTATTCTAGTCCTGTTTCTATAGTATCGGTTTACGCTAGAGTCAGAGATTGTCTTTCAAATGAAATACAAGGCAGGCATTGTCATTTCTGTGCTCTGTGTCTTGATGCTTCTTTTACATACTATCCAAAATTACACTGTGCTTGCTTTCTCTCATGTTGCCTCATAAATTAATTTGCAACTTTTTGTCTGCTATCAGGTCTTTCTAACTTTCATATTTTCTCCCTCCTGTTCAGTGAAAAGTAGGAGGTCCTGAGCCATGAAGAGAGCTATTTATTAACAATAACTAAACAAAAAAAGTTGTATTTTGTATTCTTATTGGACATTTACCCCTTCTCTTAGTAAAATTCCCTGACATAGCATCACTTAAAAGATAAACATCAAAATAAAACTGCACTGAATTATCTTTTGAATGGATGTAATAAAAGAAGAATAGGAAATGGAGAGATTACAGAACTACCCGGAACCAGATGAAACACAGTTCACTGTTTCAGTATGGAAAGCTTCCACAAATAGTAATTCTGATTTACTGCCCCTTGGGTATATTGAAAAACGACAAGAGCCATAAAATGACTTAGTTTCCTAATTCTTCCTTAGCTGATGCTTTAGATGCCCAAGTCCAAAATTCAGTCCAAACTGCCACTTTGCTGCTATCACTCTTTTTTCTTATGTATTTTCTTATTTAAATTATCTGAAGTTCTTCTTACAAGGAATTGTGTGTGGCATGCACAGACAAGCCTCTGCCTTGGAAGCACTCAGAAGCTCTTAGTTCTTGTTTTTATACCTGCCATATAAATACCTAAAAAAGGTTATACCTAACAAAGCATCTGTTTCCAAGCATCATCTGGTAGAGCCTCTCAAAACTTCTCCTGAATTTAAGCTAGCACAATCCTGATCCCTGCTGCTTTTTGATTGCTCCATGATTCAGTAATCTGTTCAGGATATGGGAAGCCAAGACTCAATTCCTTTCTTTGCCTGTGGTGTTTCTAATCTGCACTTCCCGTGTGAATGCTCTAAATTAGGGCATGTTCTGTGATGGGGTAATTTCATCCACCCTGCTCAATTTGTTCCACCATGCATATGCTACCTAAACATTCATTAAGCTGGGGAGAGAGCATGCAAAAGCCAGTAAAGGACTTGGGCTCCTGGCTAATAGACTAAAATCTCAGAGCTTAGGCTCCCTGCACAGGGGATGGGCAGAATGAGGCACCTTGGAGAGACGATCCAAAATCCTGTATTCAGAATGGGATGCTGCCTGTCAATGAGAAATGCTGCAGCAAGGGGTGTACCTTCCCAGGGACGTTTGTGCCTCATCCTTAATCTAGAATCCATTATTAAAGCAGCTAAAGCACTCTTTCAAACATGGATGTGAGTTTAAACATTTCCTTTAAAGCAGAATTTCCGCAGGTGATAGCCGTGAAAGACTGCATTTTGACACTGGGAGGAGTTTGGATAGCACACTGCCTAGCTCAGGAGACCTAACGCATTCCTCAGCAGTACCTGCAGTGTCCATTGCGGTTGACCCTAAGGCTGACTCAATGAGCTGGCAACCATGAGGACAAAGGCAGCTAGAGTAAGTCCTCTGGAGCATGCTTGAGGCCCACCCTCTCGAGTATGCTGAATATTTTAGTTTACCTTTAGTCATGCTCTCAGAAGCTGCCTGCAGTACAGGCTTGCTGTCTGTAAGGTAAACAACTGAATGGGACACAAGGGGAGGCTGAGCATGCCCTGATTGCTGTGGCACTGCAGATGAGTCCTTCAGGCTGATACAAGTATAAATATATGAATGTACATATATAAATATCCTGATTTTTAGTATAGATAGATAGGTAGATATTTCTTGTATATTCATATACAAAATATATCTCTGTATCTTGATAATGGAAAAGTCTTTTGAAGACTGTTGACTGAAGCTCTAGGAAACACAAATCCACCGTTATTAGAAATCTTTGAATGCCTTAGTAAGATTTAACATTTTCAGAATTCTTTTTGTATCTTTAAAAATAAAAGTTTCAGTGAAGTAAACAAAAACAAAACCAATGAAATCCTTAGTGGCACTTGATGGTGCTGTTGGATAACAAAAAAGTAGAGGCATAGCAACACAGAGTAAGAAAGACTGTTATGGTGAGTTAAATAAAATTAAAAGAAGGACAACTTCATTCACCTCTGTCATATCCAATCTTTCATTTCTTCTTTGGACACAAAGATTTTAAATTAGGCAGAATGGTAATTCCTGGTGGCTTGAATTCTTGATAACTAACACAGGGGATACAGATCTTTAACACAAATTTCATGCCTCTGAAGACTAAGAGTTAATGAGGCTATTATTTTCTTTTTTAAATTGCCTAAATGCTGGATAGAAAATTGCTGGTTTCACCTCCCTTACTGTCATTTTTCAGTATGAATTTTATTCTTCATCTTTTAAAATCTTTTATAATATAAGGTGAACACTGAAATCATTGGATGATTCAATACCATATTTTCTATTGCAATGATTATTTCATTAAGCCAATAACCTTGTTTCCTCGATATAAATGGTACATGCTTGAAAAAAAAATGAAAACCTGTTTAAATTGCTTTGGCTGATGTAACAACTTGACATTGAACCTCACATTCAGAACCCTGCTATCATCTAATTTACAATCCTTCTTCAGAAATGTGCTTTTTCTAAATGGTGTTCTGCTCTGTAGTTGTAAACAAAGTCTCCAATTTGGCAGTCATCTCTGCTTATTGTAGTGCAAGCCAAAGGCATTTAAGATTTCAGGGAAGCTCCTTGGGATCATTCTGTATCTACTGAAATCAGGTGTCCATTTTAAAAAATACAGAATAGACTAATTATGCAGTGGCTGGTGTATAAGAGAAAAAAATGACATATTTGGATTTTGTGCTACTGTGCTGAAGTTCTTTTTAATTATAAAAGTCATTATTGTGTTAACTCTTTCATCAGGTTTAGTGAATTTTGAACTTCTGGTGCTCCCACTAAGATTACATTATAACACATTATATGAGGTCAGAAAAGATGTCAGAGCTTTTGCAGGGATTTTCAATGACAAAATGAAAGTTTTAGAATTGTACTTTGCTTCAAAGAAAGGGTCTCAGCAGTGGCACTCTTTGTGGCATTGGTAGGCAGACACATCATTAGCATCTTTGACTTATAAGAATAGGAAGCCTGAGGGCCCAAATTTTGCCTCTCTATAGTTAAAGATGAGGCACTCAGACTGTGCCTGTGGACAACTGCTGTTTTCAATATAAGGGGCAGAATAAGCTCACAGCATATTTCCACCTGTCACCTTCGTGCCCTGTGTGTAATTTTATTTCATTTTTATTTGAGTTTTGCTCTTCGGGCTCAAAACCTAAGAGAGACCCTGAGCATTCTAATTCCCATTGAGATCAGCAGCATTTGTAAATGCAGAATAAGCTGTCAGCACCTCTTGGGATCCAGCTCAAAGCCTTACTATATTTAATTTATTTTAGATGTATTTGATTATTAAAAGCCTTTTCAAAGGTAATGCATAACGTGCTTCAAAGACAAAATGTTCTTGTGATCTCAAATAAACAGTATGGCCTAATGGATAAGTAAGTATTAGCCTGGGAAAATAAGACTGGGATTTCTGTGGGTTTCCATCATCATTCATTGCGCCGTTGAATGGCCTGGAGCAAGCTGTTACCTTGTTGTGTCTCAGTTTTCTCATCTTTAAACATGTTCTGATGGTGAAGAAGAAATGTAAAAGCTTGGCATTGCTATCATAATCCAGTATCAGAAGAAGATAATACTTCTTCCCAAGGGGTTGAAGGAAAGCGGACATGAAGTGAAACTTTAAATGGACGCGTGAACTCTGTGTGTTCTGCGTCTTTTTACACACTGAAACAAAAAAAGGGATGCACATTCATTTTAAATATATAGGTGTTAAGTTTCTTTTTCCCTTCTGTGTAATTAGATATTCACAAAGCATTTCCAAGCTAACCTTTTTTTAGGTTGATTGAAGAAAGCATCAAGTCTAGATACAGTACAGTAAACTTCTTACTATATACAAGTTCTTTGTTCCTCATCCACTATTCAAACTGCTGTAGGAAAAGCTTGTATGTGTGACATGAGACTAACAAAAATATTGCAGAAGTCAGTACTTTCAGATCCTATCATCTATTGTCTGGCACCTGAATCCGTGTGAGCTGTTTTCTTCCTACTGTGGTAAACAGCCTCCTTCTCTTATCATTTTTTCTTTAAACATTGCGGTCATGGAGAATAGCTACATCTCTGGGAGTTGTGCGTACTACAGTTTTTACTTCAAGCTCCAGAGTAAACATAAACATTTATGCTGTTGTGATGGTAATATAACTGCCCTACTCCAACTGAATATTCCCCTGTTTATGCAGCCAAGAATCACATTAGCCCTTTCAGCCACAGCACCACACTGGGAGCTAGCAAGATCATGTTCAGCTGATTTTAACTTGAAAGAACAGATTGTTTAGAAAGTTACGTGTCCTCAGCTTCCTTGATTTAGAGTCCGAGTAAGCCATTGTAAAGGGAAGTTTGGGGACTTCACCAAGATCAAATACAGCCGTATTCTGTTCTAAACAGAAAATATTTAATATAGTAATACAGTTTAGCTTACCCACTTAACATCATTTTGGGATGCTTACTTCTCCTATCACTGTAGTCGGCTGAGATAATCACCTGAGTGAGCTGAAAGTAACTGATAATTAAACAGATAATGGGTAGTTGAAATGCACTGAAGAACACAGGCAATATTTCCAGGCCTGTTCTTTTTCCGCAGCACGTTTTCTTTTTGCTCTGTGACTTGCTGCAGCCACTGCAACAGAAAAATGATCGTGGAGCTTTACTTTTGTTAGAAGATGGAGGGCCAGGTTTTAGTGGTGCTGTTCCCACAGTCAATGCAAACTAGCCCCAAAGCTGCTGTAAGCAGGCTGGCAAGTTCATTATGGCGCAGAAGTGATCTAAAACTAAAAGTGAGTGGGGATTTTTGTATCTCTCCTCATGCCTCAAGCTGGGGAAAATCGTCATTGTTCTAAGAAAATATAAATAGCCAGCATGCTGTTTTGCCAGGAGTTGTCAAGCTTGCAGGGAAAGGGGAAGAGTGTTCAGATACTCTTCCATTTGGATTTAGATGACACTAAGACTTACGGTGTTTCTGTTTGTAACAGGTCCCAGTTAAAAACTAGCACAATCAAAATTGATCGTCTCTCTCCTTGGCAGTGGGGAATTTTGCTACTGGTGTGAGCCAAGGGGACATTGCGGTGCTCTACTACAACACAGAGCCTTATGCCACCTGCACAGACTGATGGATCCACATATCAGCTGATGCCCAGGAGCTCACCTAGGTTTTCTGGCTTTAGGCAGAGATGAAAAGGCACAGAAGAGAGAAATATCCTGGCATGTTCATACTCCAGCGTTATTGTCTAAGCTCTACTCTTCTTTTACTCATAGAACTAAAAATAATATCTTAGAGTCCTTCTTCCAGCAACATAGGCCTTTGTAAATGCTGATTGACATGGTTCTGACTTTTTCCCACTACTTATTGCCTGCTTATTCTTTCTCCTTCCCTGTACTATCCTAGGGCTTGTGTAGCCATGTCACAAAATGATTCAGGAAGCTGAACCAGCTGAGGTCTAACTTTTTCCTATTCCTTTTCCTTTTCCCAGATTAATTTTTATCCATTCAGCTCCCCAGATTGTTTCAGTACATGATTACAGAAGCCCTAGTGACAGTGCAACACGGTAGCAACTCACAGCTGGGAATGGAGGAGATGACTGCGATGACAGCAGTGTTAATTTCAATTTGTTGCAATGGTTATGGATCTGCGCCTTTCGTTTCCTGAATTTAAGCTGCTGCTGAAAGAAGTGATCCTTGTGGAAGGAATCAGGAACATGGACAAAAATAATTTTAACCAGATCAGTTCATCACGAACCTCTGTATTGGCAGGAAGAAGGTGACAGACACTGGAAGCAAACAACTGAGGGAAGGAGGGATACATTATCAGTGCTAGTGCCAGTTTATTTCATATTGAACTGATCTTGAAACTCTCCTATATGAAGATTCTTTAACTAAAAAAAAAAAAAAGCCTAGTTTTGTAACTAGTTAAAAACAAACAAACAAACAAACAACAACAACAACAAATTCCCCCTAAACTAGTGATCCTTGAAACCAGGTGTGCTTAGATAGCACTTACTTTTTTCCATGGGAATTTCACCCTAACCTTCTCTTAAAACCTTTCCCATTTTCCTCCAACCTTTCTTCTTTGCCTCCTCAACTTTTCTAGATGCACAAAATTCAAGCAATGATGCAGGGGAATATAGAATGTATTTTTATGCTGTTATTATGTACTAATTCAGAAGATTTCAGCTCTGGTTGTCTTCACTTTAAAGATAACCGATTCTGACTGTCTCTAATCATGTTAGTTGCCTTCGAATGCTATTCAAACATGTATACAATATCTTACAATAAAGTGGGGTTGATCATCTGTGCAAATCAAATGTATGTAAACTTGATACCCAAGTAAGGATATACTATTCTTTCTGATAAATTTCTATCTGATTTGCAACTCCAAAGAACACATTTCCATGTTTTATAAAGTATTACAGTAAAAACCTAGTTTATTGTTTCCTCAAATATTACACACCACTGACAAATATTGTTTTTTCCGAAATATACCTAGGACTTTATAGCAAAGAGTAACACAGTTGCAAACTGGATTAATCCTACATCCTTCAGGGTGATCTGCTAAAATGAAATATAACTGATCAAATTATTCATTGTGAAAAAATTAGACAAATGTGGGAATTTTTCTTTAAGTACATTTATTCACATTTGTTTTCATTTTCTTATTTACTTTAATGGAAGAAAATATGAGTATTTTTTAAGGTCAGGGAAAACATAGCTCTGTCTAATCTGAAAATTAATTTAAAAAAATTAGGTCCTTGATATATAAACTGGTAACAAATAGAAAATATTTAACTAATACAAAAAAAAAAGGAATTTAAGTATTAAATATGAACGTAGATACTAAGTGATTAAACTCTTTCCACTAGGAGATTCACAATTTCTGATGACATGAATGAATGTGAATTCACATTAAAAATCATTTTCCCAGGGGGAAAAAAAAAGTGATTAGGACCCATATAGTAGACATAGAGCTTTGCCATATTTTTCAAATCCTAATTAGGCACTTATTTAATACTCTTTGACTTCTAGTTCTATATCGGGTTTTCTATGCACTGATGAAACTTTTTAGTTTTTGTGCTACTTTCTAATTCCTTTTATCTATTATTAGAAAGTTTATGATTTAATTAAATTACATCGTTCTTTAGAATGGAATAGACTTCTAACATACTGATTCTCTTCTACAAGTCTTTAACGGTTTACTTGATTGTGCTATCTTCATTTAGATACAAAAAACTGTTGTCCTGTGGCATCTTCTATTGTAACCAGAGTTCTTCAGTGGAAAAAAAAAAAAAATCCAGCAGGATATAAACAAAACTACATCTTTCATTACAGTGACATTTCAATAGCTACCAAGAGCTGACTTCAGTGCTGAAAGGATTGGTACAATTTCCTTCTAACCAGGGAATAAAGTCAGCATTATTTTACAACTCTCATCCATACTTTGCTCTGAAAATTAAATATACCTTTTGTGCAAAATACCAGTATAAAGCTCTTTAGAACATCTAATATTTGCATTCCGGTTTCAGAGATCAAGGACCTGGGTGGCATAGCCTATTCATAAATACTGGAATATGACCAAAAGGATGTATGTGTGTAGAACAGTCTTTGTTCTTCTTTCAGACTGGCATAACATATTTTGTCTCTGCATCAATATTCTACCTTCAAAGACCCAAAATAAAGTCTTTATTTTAAGAATGACTTTGTGTATATGCATGGCAGAGAGCAGCAGGGCCCCAGCACTAGCAACTGTTGTAGGCAACACATTAATTCATTCAGTGCTAAAAGCAAAGTATTTTCTCCTGTGAACTGGGAAAAATATCATCTGTCAGTAAAAGCTTGATTCAGAATATTAGCAGAATCACTGAAGAATCTTGGGTGGGAAGGACCACTGGATGTCAACTAGTCCAACCCCTGCTCAAAGCAGTGCTAGCTTGAAGGTCAGATCAGGTTGCCCAGGGCCTTGTAAGGCGAGTTCTTCCAGGTGGAGATTCCACAGCCTGTGGGCAACCTGCTCCCATGCTCCACAGCTCCCACTGTAAAGGGGGATATTCCCCCTTTCCATATTATTTCCATATAATATTTCCATAGTCCAGTTGCCAGTTTCCTTTGTTGCAACTTGTGACTGTTGAATCCTGTGTCCAAGCCCATGAAGAGTCTGGTGTTGTCTAATCAATAACTCCTCTTTTAGGTTGTGGTAGGGCTGCTACTAGAGTCCCCCTTTGCCTTCTCCACACTACTCAAACTCACTGCCCTCAGCTTCTCATATATCACATGCTCCAGCCTGTAGCCATCTTAGTGGCCCTCTGCTGGGCTGAGTGAGTAATTTAAAATGAACACCTTAATCAGTTAATCTTTTCTTTTTGCAAAATGTCTATAGGCAAATCATTATTTCCTCACATTACTTCAGCATTCAGGTTTACTCAACAATTTTTAACATGATTGAATGAGTGAGTGATTAGGAACAGCTCAGAGTACCTATATGTTGTTCAGTATGCAGCTTGGTTGGCTATTTATATGTTGGTTCTGATCTCTAACTCTGTAGTTCTTCCTTATCAAAAATACTTTTGTTATCTTTTTTGCCACAATATCTGAGGACCTTGCAATCTTATAAATAGTTGTTGTTATAGCTTATGAATTTAGGAAGTCTTTTTTTTTTTCCCCCCCTCCATTTTATGGAGCAGCATATAGAAAATGAGATGTTTTAAAGGTACTTAGCATAATTCCACTAAACCATGGAGGAACAACATCTTATCTATCGCCAGCTTACTTCCTGGAAAATTCAGCAGCCAATAAATGTTTTGGCTCCCAACACAATATAAGAAGAGCCAAATTCCTAAGGAATGTATTTCCAGAAACCTGCAAGCTAAGCAGAGAGCCTATGTCAGCTAGATATGAGACAAATCTGTACAGAATGCCATAAATAAAACCATGACTTACAATCCTTCCTTTCTAGTCTTCCAGAAAACAATTGCTCCAACAAGCTTAGGTCTAAGCAGCTATTGCTGTTAAAAAAATGAGGACACATTAATCTCCAGTAAGTACTAAGGAAGGATAAAATGCCCTTCTCCCCGTCTTTGTGGACCCAGTAGCAAGCTACTCACTGTCTGCAGTGAGAAAATGCTTCTTATGCTTCAGTACAGATGTCAGGGCCCTGAGGGCATCAGGAGACCTCCAGTGGTGCTGATCAGCCTCACCTGGAACCTCTACCCGCACCCTCTACTTATGGACCCTGGAGCTCACTAAAGCTCAGGCTCAGGCACCCGGTCCATGCCTGACCTACGCCATCGGTGCACTTATCTCCAGCCCTGTCTTTGGCTCTGTCTCCTTTTTCTCCTGACTGGAGCCCTGGACCTGGTGTATCACTCGCCACGTCCGGGGTTGTCAATGGACCCTGGCACCAGCATCTGGCTCTGCCCTCCATGCTCAGACACTATAGGATTGCGTCTGTCGGTGGGGCCCTGCCATGCTGGGGTCACTCTGAGCTCCCGGCTCATCCCCCTTCATGAAGCGGCTCCCTGACAACATACAGAAATCAGAAAGATCCAGATAAACTGAACGATCCCCCCAAAATTGGGGTTAGAAAGGACTGGGGAAGAATGTTTAAGGTGAGAGGAGTTCCATGCACAACAAATATAACATCTGCCATATCTTTCTTTAACAAATCAAGAGCAACACAGGAGGTCGACAACAAGAAAACTCTCTGAGAGTTTACTACAGTATCTGATCCTAAATCTTTACTAAACTTATCAGGAATGCCTGGATCTGATGGCAGTATTGCCCTTTGGGTTTGTGATTACACCGCAGGAGAGAGTATTGGACAAACATGAGGGAATGCCATCAACTCAGTATAGAAGCCACAATATATAGCTTCCTGGGAGACTTCCTAAGCAGTGCAACAGCTTGGTTTAGGACAGAAAAGAACACTGTCATGTCCTTTTCCCTCTCTTCCTACTCGCTACCTTTTCCAACTGTTAAAGCTGTCATCACATTCAAAAAGTTAAGAAACAAACAAACAAACAAACAGTGTTATAGAACAGGTTTCTCCTGGGTGTAGTAAGGGCTAAATCCTACCTAGCTCTTCTAAGGATATATTTTTGAACAAAACTGAGTTTCCAGAAGTAACAGGAAACATCTTGAGAACCTCAAATTTTCCATCCTTTGCAAGGCATATTCAAGGAGTTTTCACCGGAAGTGTTGGAAGAAATTCATTACATAATTATAATTTATATGATAATTGTTATTATATAAAAACTCCAGAGAACGGAGTTTGGGGTTCTCAAAATATTCAGGAATCCAGCTAGGACCGAGTTTGTAGTTCAGACAAGAAATTTTGGAGAGGCTGGACAAAACAGACACATTGCCTATAGATCGGATTCACCTCGCTCAGTCTTGAGCACAGGATTCAACTGCAATTTAAGACATCAAAATTTAAATGTTGACACCAAATGTTGATGCTGCTCATAAGCTAGAGACCGGAATCATTTACCTAAACATAGCTGAATACTGTCATTTGAGATACTATGGAGTAAATGAGACGTCTACACAGGGCTGGCAGATATGATCTGGAACCAATGGGATACTGTGATCTTTCAGAGTTGCAGCTGGAAGCCAAGTGAGAGAACTGAAGCCACATTAGATGCCAGTAACACCCTTCTGTGGGCAACTCTTCTGAACTACTAGTGTAGGTACTCTGTGGTGTCATCTCTGGCTGCTGGTTGCTACTCCAGAAGGGTTAATCCCCTAAGGAGATCTCCTAAAGAAGAAGAAAGACTGAGTTTTATGGAAATTTAGAAGACTCAGGACTTTTCAGGGCAACATAGTCCAAAAGAAATAGTTTTTCTTAGCAAACTTGGCTAAGATAAAATCTTTTTTATTTTTTTTCCTCATTGCTTTTGTTCTTGGGAATATACAACATGACTTGTATGTTGGATCCTTGCTACAAAATGTGATGTGTAAATTTTTGTCTACTGTTCTTATCTCTGCATAACTGGATTGCAGCAAGGTTTGTTTATCTGTGTTTCGTGCTACAAAAGGTACTGACATCTGATTTTCTTTCTCTGCCACCAGTATTAAAACAGTCTAACCGTAACTGTTTTACAACTGAAATGTATTTGAACAGAAACATCCATTTTCCTGTATGCTAGGTTCCTCAGTGAATGTATAAGTACATCATTAGTGAATATAAACTCTTGTACATACAGGATTCCAAATTCTCTTTCTATGAGCATGTGTGGAACTAGAGTGCTATAGCTTAAATGTGCAAACTGATTCAAACTGAGGTAAGGTTTCTTTTTCTTTTTCTTCCATGCTCCTTACAGATAATCCTTTTACGTTTGTAACCTGACAGCAATACCAGAGAAGAAATGTGCTTCTGGGCTGTTAGCTGTTACTTGTTTTTTCTTTCTTTCTTTTGGGAGGTGCAGTTAACTGTACAATTTTGTTGTTTTTCCATTTACATTTAGTAAAGCCTGATAGATACAAGCTGGAAAGACATCCTTTATGTTCATATCTTTGTCTCAATGGCCAAATGTAGAGATGTTATTGAAGAACTGTTTATATCCCTACTGATTATACCACACATTTTCAAACTTTTTTTTTGCACTCTATACCCACAAAACTGAAGATCTTACAGCTTTTAATTATTCAATAAAGAAAACAAAAATAATTTAATTTCAGCAAAGATAGGGATGAATTGATGACTCAGTAGACAAATTGCAGTGTCTCCATATAAAATATTATCCTATGAATAAACCACAATCTTTTAGAATCCCCCAAATCAATAGGTGTCATATTTTTTAGTCAAAGGTTTATTCTCAAGAATACATAATTCATTGCAAAAATTGCTTTCAAAATAATCTTTGATTGAAATGAAAATGTGATAAACATTTCAGTATCACATATAAGCTTATACAATTACTTGGAAACATAGATCCAAATCTTCACATAAGGCTCCAAAAAATTGCCCAGTTAAATATTGTCCAGGGTGTGTGAAAAATGGCATTAAATAAATCATGATGTTTTGGATAAATGCTGTAAAAATGTTGCTAGCATTTTTATCTGCTGGTGGTGATTTTATCCTGTGTTTCTAAATGTATACTTCAAAGAGATTATTGTCTTATAAGTGATCCATTTTTCTTTTATGAAAATCTTGAGGTTCTTTGATTAGGTTTTACAAAGTTCTATGTTCCTCCTTCTCTGCTGTTAAAAACATAAAGCATATAGGAAGTCATTCTAATGAATCAACTGAAGGTTCCCTGTAGTAACCTGATTTCGTGAATGCCCTGAATCTTGTGTGAATTCTACACTGTGAATTCCTTCTCCCTTGGTAAATCTGAAGACAAAGTGGAATATGGCTTTGCTGCAAGTAGATTTTGCAACTCAGGTTCCTGAGCAGAACCCTTCCCTTTTCTTTAACATTTCACCTGTAGATTAGGTGGCTGTCTTTGAAGATTCTTCCCTTAGGAGTCCAATTTCTCATATGCATTATGAAGGGAACATGAGCTTAATGACTTTCAGGATTTTATTGGTTTATTAGTAGGATTAGTAGGATTTCTCAGTCAGTAAAATAGTTTTTTATCACCTCATGGACATGCTGTGAAATAACTAGAAGAAGATAGTGCAGTGTGTTCCATGGTAATGAGGTCTGCATAAACATCTTAAAGAGAGAAGAAAAAAGAGAGCTTTTTTAGCCATTATTACGAGTTTTATTAAAGTTTAAAGTCAATATGAAAATTGCTAGCTCTATATACAGACATTACAATGCTCTAATGTTTAATACTAATAGTGGCTGCTGAAAACAATGCAGGAACAAAAAGAAGCAAAAAAGCAAGAAAGCTCTTAGCATTACTGAATTATAAAACACAATTTTTTTGGATATAAATCATTCAACTTTACCCACAGTTACCCCTTTTTTCAGTTTTGAAAGCTTTTCTTCATCATTAGATAATAACTAATGACAAAAAAAAATTGTAGTTTAAAAAATGTTAAAATGGTTTAGGGTCATTTCAGTTGGCTAAACAGTGACATCTGCCTATCATCTAGTGATACTTTAAGTTCTCTGAGACACCTCATTTCCAAGACCTTCACCAAAGAGAGGTAGATACTGTACTAGACCTGTGAGAGATTCACACTGCCCTAGACTGGCACCTCAAGGCTGGAAGAAATACCTCATCCCAAATGGTGAATTGGGTAACTGAATTGAGCTGCTTCTTTCTCTCACAAAATTTATAGAAATGTTGAACCATACTGCACGAGTCTCCTACTGTTACATTCCAAAGTGGCTGCAGTTTCCAAAATGTTGAAAAAATCTTGAACTTTGAGATGATAAAAAGAAGAAAAGAGATAATGAAGTTCAACTTTTTCATTTGTATCAAAACATCTTAAAATCTTATGTGGGCACACACTTCCTTGATCCTTTGGCTGCATGTAAGAACTTGGAGGATCGTAGCTTTAATCTGTGTGAGGCCCAAAGGATGTCATTATTAGTGCATTCACTGCTAACTTTATCCCACAGTCCTGTGTGGGACATTGTCTAAGTTTGGATAATGAATGTTTCAGATAATAGAGGGAATTTTTAAAGAATTCTGTAGGCAGTGGGAGACATCACTCTTTCTCTGGAAAACTGAGACATGCACAAATTGCTACTGATGGGAATTTTCCTTACCCACAGCCAGGCCACAGAGACTCCCACATACGGCAAAGCTGGTGATGAGAACAAGCAGAATGGCAGAGCAGGAAAGGTGCCTGGCAGGCAGCTGTCTGCAGAAACAGGTTGAGCTTCAATTAGTATTTTTCCAGCAGTTTCACTGGCTATTATTATTAACTATTTTTTCACACCATATTCAGCCAAATATCTTTTTTTAGCTACAGGCTTGCCAGTCAACTAGAGAGACAATTATTATCTCCATTTCCTCTAAATCTATTTACTGCTTTGGAGCATTTTCAGATTTAAACACACAGTGTATATATGTAGCCTTTATCTATCTGGCTTATTTCTAGGCACATATAATAACATGGTCATTTTGAAAGTTCATTCATGTGTGTGAGGTACAACTGCTGTCACAGCAGGGAAACATTCCTTTAGAACAAGTAGCACAACAGGAAGTTTTGTATCAGACCATGTTTCCTACCTAACTCATATAATAGATCACAGCTGAAGCTTCGTCAATCCAGATTTCCAAATTAGAAACTTCGCTACCCTGAAGAAATTTTCATGTATTTCTTCTGGACCAACCTTCAGACATAATGAGCAATCAGTGGCTGCAAGGAGGTGCAGCGCTCAAGATGAGGTACTTCGAGCTATTTCAAGTACCCCAGGTGAAAAGTGAAGGGTGTAGGTGAGGGAAATTACCAACCTGACATACTGCTTTCTTTTTGTGATCTCAAAAGCCTGAGTCGCCAAACAAAATTTGTATGTTTCAAAAAACAGAAAACAAAAAAACAAAAAAACACCCAAGAACTATAATAGGTAGAGGATCAAAACTGTTCCAGGAGAAGGTCTGAAAGTATAATAGATTTTACAGATTTTTAAATGAAAACAGAGTATAAAAACATGAACATAAATCTTCAAATTAGTTACTGAATTAGGAAGAAATGCAAAGAAACGTTCCCCTGTCCATTAGCTAGGAACTTCACCCTAATCCTCACGATGCTGGCAGTTGGGGTAGACAGAGCTGAGAAGCCCAGTGTGTCGGGTCAGATTTTACACCACTGGGAAGGGAATTCCTGCACTGAAAGGCAAGGAGGATAAAGGCTGAGAGAAGCGATATGAATGAGCTTGTCACCTTCTTTGCGGGCCTGCTGCTTGTCTCCTTATCTTGCACATCCATTGTACTGTGCTGGGTGCTAGTAATAAAGAGTAGACCCAACAAGGGAGGGGTGACCGTTTGCTGAGTGCCTGCAATGCCCTTTGAAGACAGCAAATGGTTCTTTTGCTCAATTACCTGAAGTACTGCACTTCAGTTGCAATTGCTGTGGCACAAGCTTTTCAAAGGGGTCCTGTGACACAGGAGGGAGGTGCATCTGGCAGCAAGATTTAGAAGGCCCTAAACACCATTCTTCCTCAAACGCCTGACCAACTCTTTGTTCAGATAAAAAGAGAATTTGTATTCTCACTAATCATTCTGACAGAGCTTGGGGCTGCAGCACTGTCAGATCTTGCAGTCTTGTTCCGTACCTCTTGATATATGATATATTTTATAAAGATTCACAGGAATATCTGATGCCCTCTGTTTTCATGAATTGAAAAGATATTATTGCTCCTACTATGACTCTGATTCTAGCTTTTAAAGCCATAGGGAAAAAACAAAACAAAAGAAAAACAACTCTCTATCAGTTCTGGAATCAGAAAAAAATACACAAAATTATTATTCTTTTATAAATCTCTGGTTTTTGAGCCAATGTAATTCTTCAAGCTTGCTGGCATATTTCTTTATGATTTTTGATAAGCTGAGTTTGGCAGTACTCTGACTGAGAATTCCAGTTAGTCACAGGAGTTAGACTCTGGTCTTTTTGCTTTCTATTTAAGTATGTGTATCTGACTTCCTTAGGCTTTTTAAAAATTTTCAGCCAGTCCCACTATGGGTTAAACACACTGGTATTTAACTAAAACATTGAAGCAACTTAAAGAACCTTCAAATTACATTGTTAAAGTAAAAGGGGGAAAAAAAACCTAGCTGACTGAAGATGGTGGGAGACAGAGGAGGAACTTCTACACTCACACAATCTACTATTTTTCTACTTCATCTAGAAGTGGATCACTTAGGATTGATTCAGAGAACCCAAAACTGGGGGACATAGGGTTTCTCTGTGATCCCAGTGTGATCCCATGGAGAGATGTACATAGTCCATGCAGTGAAGAAGAGCACCTGAGTTAGATGCCAAGAGTTATATACTATGCTTAATGGTTACAATTGCAAATACCCCTTTTAACTCTTAAATTACTATGACTTTGTTTTTCCTCTACACCTCAGTACGAATTTTGGATTTCTATCTGACATTTTCTTCCTTTGTACCTTCATGAAGGAATACTGCACTAGAGCATGCTATACTATGGTACACTATGCTCCTATACTTTTCATCCTCCAAAGATTTCTTAGGGGCAGCTGCTGTTGTCTGTTTGTGGAACCATTAAAAGCACTGACAGTGTGCTCCCAGGCCAGCATTACAACACCAAAAAGCTACAGATGGTAGTGGTCACTTAAACTCACCTTATTTTAAGATGCTAAATTGAGCTAATGAAGTCACTTTAATTAGCAGATCTGACAAGTCCATCCTTTATACAACAATATTAAAAACAAAAACAAAGGATCAATATTTAAATGAAAGACGGTCCATTTCTGCGTGCAAAACCTTTGTCCGAACTTGATACTGTTATTGTACAGCAACACAGATGGAGCTGACAGAAAATGAAAAGAAGTTTCACTTTTTGATTTACATAATTTGAGACAGAGTGGCCATTTTTCCACCACAGGTAAGGTTTTGTAATGTCTGTGTGTCTCAATGTATGTAATTTAACTTAGTATGTAATGGTGTCTGGATAATTACAGAAGGAACAATTATCTGGCTTAGAACTTATTCAATAAAATTATTACAGCTTTTCGGGGCAGTTTCAATTATATAGAATTACATAAAGATATGTGATTCATCCAAGCTTTCTATATATGCATTTTATGTTCTGGAGTCTAATAATGATCAAAAGTTCAGTTCCCAACTCCTCTTGAGTCAGTATACTGTGTGAGAGACTTTCCTGCGAATGAGGCAAAGGAGAAACTTGAAGCAAAGACCTGAACTGAGTCTTCCTCTATGCTAGGCCAGTGTTCATGAGTAAGCATTGCGGTCTCATTTTTTGTGAAAAGGTTTGATTTTATTGGAGAATCCTCTTGTTAATTTAAGGATTATTATGTCAGTGTTATCTTCCTCCTTCATTTCCATCTAAATGTTTATATTGCTTTATCTGCCTTCTTAAGATCTCAGCTTTGCATGTTTTTTTCTTTCTTTTTTTTTTTTTTTCCCTCCTGCAGCAGTATGCAACAGTGCTATGAAAATAATAGAAACATGTTTTAGGTAACTATAAAACAATAATCATATTTTTGTGGAAAACATGTACCTTCAGTTTTGTGATCAGTAAAATAGAATTAAAATATAATGAGCTGAGGGATGAATGATCCATTGTTTTTCCAACCTGTATTTACCTTCTGGGAACACATGGAGGGGAATAACTGCCCTCTCTGTTATCACTTCTGACCTTAAGTGTATGTCCCTGGTGCACAGTAGAGAAATACCAAAGTTAGTTCTAAATAAGCTAGTTTGGTTACTGGAAACAGACTATTCCTAACAGTGTGGTTATTTAATCCAGCTGCACTGGATTAGCTTTGCTGTGCACTGCATTGTGCAGAAAAGGCATACCCCAAAAGGGCAGGGGACCACAGCAGAGGGAGAAGTTATCCCTTCCTCTAGAGTTACATTAATTTCATCTCTTCATTATTCCCAGGGAATTGGCCTGATTTTTCTTTAAGCAAGTTTTATCAGGCTTCTGTCCACAACTTTCTGTAGAGTCTCTTTTGATTTACCCCAATGTCAATGAAAGAAGGGTAAGGCTACATAGCTCTCATGAGACACCCAGCCATAAGATGCAATAATAAAGACAAATGGATGCATTGTTTTATGGCTGTTACTATGTCACCAGGCAAGTGCTTTGAGTCAGCTCAGATAGTACTATTGTGAGAGTGGGGAAGAAAAAAAAAGAAAGTATCTTGATGAAGTTGGACTTGAAAAGGAAATAAAATTGCTGCATAAATCTCCTGTTGCCAAACACAAAATTTCAGGAACAGAATCTGCAAACATCTCCTTGTCACAGTTCACTAGCAAATTACTGTGGGTGACCATGTTTACTTTCTCCAGGAGATGTCACTCAAGACATTGGTAAATGTACATTTCAGAAGTTTGCAGCAAGAACACAGTCAGAATGAAATATGACAGAAAGCTCTGTTTGCTCCAAAAATACCTTGGCCTATTTCAATAACGTTCCTGCCAAATGTATGTGTCAGGAGTGAGGAGTGTGGTTTTCAGTTCTGTTCCTCTGTAAAGTACACTTGTTTGCACCAGCCCATTAATGAGTCATCATTTATTTACATCCACAAGAGAGTGATGCTCTGAAGGAGGCCAAAGTCAGCTGAAGAGAGAGATTTTAGGAAAAGACAATTTATACATAAGTTATTGCAGCCTGAAGGAAACAGGTACTGCTGGCAGTTTACTACATGTGCAGTTTATAAACACTGATTTATGCTACTGTTGCATTAAAACAAGCAATTTATAAATATCTGCTAGTGTTTTAGGTTACCAGGGATTCAAATCAGAGCGGGCAACCATTTTTGGACAGAAAACATCTGTTCGCTTCTGGTGGAAAGGAAGGGGAGGGAAGGGAAAAGGGGAAAAAGAGAAGGGGGAAGGCAAAAGGGAGAAGGAAGAAGGAGGAATGAAACTGGGAACTGCAAGAAGATAAAGATGATTGTGGATTTTTTTCCTCCCTTGCAGCTTCACCAGTGCTCTCAGGGAACCCTTACTTTGAACAAGCAGCAGAAAGGAAAAAATTGCATGATTTAATTGACGAAACGACAAAGGTAGAGTGTTAATGGGAAGTAAACAGAGACAGCAACTGGAGAATGGAAGAAGCAGAGAAGAGGAAATACCAGAAGTACTGTTGTCTGTGGAGGATCATGTAGGGAAGGAGGAAACTGGGCCAAAAAGTTAGAGGGCAGTGGAGATTTTTTGCCTGGCCATGGAGGTGAGAACTTTGGGGGCAGACAGGAACTTGGAGGCTGGGAGGGAAAAGAAGAGGACTGGGATTCTCAGAAGGGAAAAGGAGGTGAACTAGAAACCAGTAAGTGAGCATAAATGAGGCATGGTGGGAGAGCTAAGGTCACACAGAGGAATGACTGCCTCCTATTGATCTCAGAATCTGTTAGCTCAAGTTGCCAAAATCTGGGTGTTGATGTGAAAGTTCCAGTCTTGGTGATGAACTACAAGTATGTTAATATGATGACATGATATGTTCTTTTAGTTCATAAGGTCATACATAGTGCTATATACTATATAGGTCAAAAGAACATAATTAAAATTTGTAAAGTTAAGAAATCAAAAAATAAGAGATGCCAGAATTAAATGTCTTGGATTTTTTTTATACCTTATAGTATGAACAATGAAACAGTTCTGAACTATGCAACTACACGTTCTTTTTCCACAGGACCTGTAGACAATTCAATATACAAGATGGCTATTCTCTGAAAATTAGTGATGACTTTTACAGTATATATTTCTTTGGATCTTGTTTTCGTGTGCTATGGATTTGAGCTCATGTAAAAGATGAGAAAGTTGCAGATGAAGCTGTGTAAATTATTGAGTAACCAATTCACTGAATATTTGTAAAAAATGAATATTTTCATTTTAACTTGAGACATTTAATAAAAGTAAAGAAAAGCAGAGTGTGTAGATCTAGATTTGCAGAAGGACAAAGGCTGTTCACAGAATTCTTAATTGCCTTAAATTTGGAGTGCTTAGCCAACATACTAGTGATCCACAACCAAAGTCTTCTCCTGTCTCCCGAGGAACAAAGATTAATATCTAGATTTCTTTTTTTTAGGACTATTATGACTAGCCCAGCATGAAATATTATCACACAAAGTTTGTTATAAAATGGCTACAGCTACACTAGTAAATTAAGCAGTGTCAGGGACCCATTTCCTGGGTCTGAGGTTGAGATGGCTTGACCATATTCACAGAATTAAGTTCTTTTAGCCTCCAAAGCAGTGCACTTTTGTGCAAACTGCGTATTGGGAATAGTTCCCCAAACTGGGTCCAAGACTGTTTTGGATACTATGTGCTGGCTAAAAATTGTTTGGGAGATTGATAGGTGTGCTAGACTAACACTGTGTCAGGGATTATTCTAACATTTAAACGGTAATGACAACTGGGTATCGCAGCACTATTTACTTTACGAGTACAGACATAGAAAATTTGTAAAATAATTAAGTATGGGGTCAAACATGGTGAATAAGTGTATTGGCCAGTAATTATATAGTTCTTGCCTGGGGGAGTTTGAGGTGCTGTCATTAAGATTTAAACACAAAATTCATAAATCATAAAATTACCCACAGTAGAAATAATATTCACTGATTTAGCAAAACCCTGAATGTAAGGCTTTTAGCAGACTCCAGATTTGTAATGAAGTAGAATTGTAAGGAAAGATGAATGAAAAGACAAAAGAGAAATTTTTAGGTTTTCATTAAAATTTATATTTGGCCAACTTTTTGAGGAAAATATATGCCTTCTTGTTCAGCAGTAGCATATATAAAATCTTCACACACAAGTATATTCACACCCATATCTATATACATATGTCAAATAACTCAGGCATGTGGTTAATGTTTTTTCTATAAATTTAAATATGAAACTGTCAGTGATGCCTAATTTTCCAAAGCTGTTGCTGGATGTCTTTTTAAGCATACTACATAGCATGATAATGTACAATTTAGTTTATTTGAATTATTTTCTGTGAGACATGGTTATAATAAGAGACAACCAGGCATTCTACAGGAACAAATCCTAGCAAAGCTGAAGCAGTCAGACTCTCTAGAGAAGTAATTATCAGGGATTATAGACCAATCTGGCAAGTTGTGGGCTGACAGTGAAATTTAAACTTCTGGAACTCTCATTCTAAGAATAGATTGGCTCCAGGAAGTCTGCTAATGAGTCTGATTTATAAAAATTCTGTATGTTTTACATCTTTATATACATTTCAAAAATATTATTAAAAAATAAAACAAAAAAAATAATGGTAGGCAACTTGGAAGAAAGATAAATAAACAAAATACCCTTTTTACTCTTGCATGCAAGCGTTATGTGCCCCACACTGAGTTTGTCATTCTTGGGTTCTTAAAAAGTCATCAATAAAAAGCATTATTTCCTCCAGTGTATCAACTGTTTAATTTTATTGACTATCAATTTTATAGTTAAATGAATTTCTCCCATCCTTTTTGAGCTTATTGTAAACTCTTAATATTGGAATGATTATGAAAGTTACAGGTTATAGCTTTCACTCTATTCTAAACTAATCCAAATCTTTTCTTTAGGTGTAAGAAAAATGAAAACTATCAAGAGGTTTAGTGTTATGGAGAGTGCTGATTGCTCATAAAATAACACAAACATCATGAGCAGTACAAATGGTCTTTAAGTGCCATGGGCTAGCTCCATTAGATTAATGAGCCAATGACTCCAACTTTGATGCCTCTTCTAATTATGCATGATGCACCATTTCTTTCAAAAGAAAGGCATCTAATTAATTAGGTACAAAATGTCATCTATAGGTCATTGACAGCAAGGAAGATCACCACTCACTCAGTTTAGTCTTCAGGCAAAATTATTACTCCTCTGGGATTACCACCAAATGTCATTAATTGAATCAAAAAGAGCTCCTGCAGTAGGAAGATTAAAGAAAAGCAAGAGAGAAAAAAATCACAAATCCCTTCCTTTCCACCCTGGCTCATACACAGAGTTATCTATCCAACCTTAAGCAGGTAAATACAGCACTCCTGAGATGCCACAAATTAAAGACTCCCTTTTTGTTGCATAAAATAAAAGGATATAACAAAGTCCAAAGTGTTCCATAAAGCTCTTAAACAGTGATATTAATTTCTGAAACACCCTAGTAAAAACTCAGTGTTTCCATAGTTGAAAGTTCCCCTGTTTCAGCCTGGTGAACTCCCACTTTCAAATCCCAAGTCACAGACTTGAAATTACAGCTTCCACATCTTTGACAAAATGTCAAACTGCAACATCTTCTGAAGCATTTGAAAGTTTTTAATATGCTTTAGGGCCTGATCCAACTATCATTGATTTCAAGGCCCTAATTTGGTAAAATCAAGTAACATTTAGTGAATCCATCATTATACAGTTGCTAGTCTGTTAGATTACCTTTAACTTGTGGAAAAGTCACTGAAAGAGAGCTATTTACAATGTATATTCTCATGAGACCCAAAACTAAAGCTAGTTTATTCCAGCTGTTCTGTCTGCAAATGAGAAGAAATGCTACCACTTGTAGCTTGCAAGGAGATAAAAAAACACTGTCATTTATTATCTCAATTTGATTTATTTGCCTTTTCCAAAAATAAAGGCTTAGATTCTTGATACAGTAGTGCTAGTTAGACATTCTATAGGCCTTTAAAATGAATACTATGGTCCAGAGCTGACTAGAATACAGGATTTACACTCCTCACAGTAGTTGGAGGTATTAAAATGCACTTGCATTTTAAACTGGGATGGCAAGTTAAAAGTGTTTTAATTTTTTGTGAAGCAAATACTTGGTTTGTCTTACTGAGGGATTCTAGATGTTTGGGTGAAGTCCTAAAATTTTGTTTTGCCTTCATCGCTCAATTATATTACATTATATACACACTGAAACAATCAAGTTGAAACGAAACGTTGATAATATTGTGTTAGCAATTATGATAAAATTGATATGTTACTGCAAAATGGTTTAATTTAAGGGAATCAGCATTTTCTGACAGAAAACAGGTTAATCAGAATGATGTGATATAGCTCTATTATTTCTTAACTGTTATCACCCTGAAGAGACTCCTATTTATTTTACAGTCTCCAGTTATCATGCATATAAAGCAAAATTCACATTTTTTTGTACACATTGTACCAAAGGGAGAAGAATAGGGCAAGGAGAAACTTTGCAGGTATTCTAGCTTCTAAATTCAAAAACAGGTAGCTATCTGGGAGACTCTGCTAACTGTTACACCTGAGTTTGTATCACTTTGGGCTCCATTGCCAGCTGTTTACCCCAAACTTCACTTCTATTGCACCTCACAGAAGCTGATACAAAGACCATTTCCAGATGGTTTTGGGACCAGACATCACATAACCACAACTGTCTTCCCAAAGCAACCAAAATGTCACAGCTCCATCAGAGCAGAACCACGTATGCACGTACAGGAATTCCGATTCACTGGATCCGTACTGTACCACAGAGCAAAGAAACAACAACACAGTGACCTCAGAGAAACGCTTGGGACGCAGCCCTTCTAGCATTTATAAAAGGCAGAATAATTTCCCAGTTTTTTCTGGTGTTGAGGAGCAAGACAGATTCTCTTAGTGGGAGATGCTGAAAGGGGACTCCTGAGAAATTTGGAAGGACTGATCACCCTCTAAATTTACCCTTTGAACATATCTAATTTAGACATTAGAGATGGATTTCCCTACCCTTAGGTCAGAAATGGCCCAAGCACAGATGATTTGTTTTAAATACAGAATTACAAATACATCAAAACCTTATTTACACTGAAGCAGATATCTTTGTGCTAACTATGCACTTGCTAGTCAACCACAGTCCACAGTCCTCTACTAAGTTAGATTCTAGAGTGAGGTATGTATTATCAAAGTCAGGAGATATTCCAAGTTTGTGAAGACCTTGGCAAGGGCTATGGAATTGAAATGATATAAGAATGAAATTCAAGGTTGTCTTATACATACAATTTCATGGCTAGGTATCAGGCCTGTGCTGCTGGGCACACCCAGTGTGCTGAGTCATTAATTCCCTGGGTTGTCCAGGACCTGCTTGCAAGTCTCTGCATGATTGGCTAGTTTGAGACTGAATTCTTAGCCACCCTCACAACAAAGCATTTGATTAATAGTTGCAGAAGTGCTATGGGTGGGAATTTTGGACTGTCCTGGAGATACTCAGGTAGCTCCAGCTGTGCCTAGACCAATTGCTAGGCACCATTTGTATGTTGCAATGAGCTGGTTAACATCCTGGGTGGAGAATCTGGCCACCTCAGAGATTCTACCAGCCAGTTTCTGCTTGAAATGGAATCGAGCAGCCAGCCCATAGATAGGAAAGTTGAAAATAATCATTAGAAACTGTTCATAGAGATGCAGAAATGGTGATGTAGAATGGTGTGTTGTATATAAGAAGTTAGGAGGTGCTATGTAAATAGTTGAATATACTCAGTAGTGATGGATCATGTGTATTCTGGAGTGGTCACAGAGGACCACATATTTTGTCTGAATTTTCTCATACTGCACAGCAGCAATTGTTATTATAGATAATCAAGAAGATCAGAGCTTTCAGTTTGTCTTTAAGGGCTACTTCACACACTTAATTTTCTTTATTCATTCATGGTGATTCAACTGTCTCACACCTAGGATTATATATTTGAAGTGCTGTTCTTTGACTAGAACTTTTTGATGTTCAGAGATGACTTTTAACCACAGGGAAAAAAGATGGAAGTGAGAGGTAAAAAGCACTGTATAACCAGCTTAGAATCACAGACTGGGAAGCTCTGCTTTGCATGATAATACAAAGACTGATATGATAGCTACAGGGAATTTTCACGATCCCAGTGAAGAGCCAAAGAAATGGGTTGCCAACCCATACAAGTCACTGCCTGCGACAGGATTTCAGAGGCTTGCAAATCAGTTTAGCATCTGGCATTTTAAAATTTAACCAGGGACTTACAAGTGTTGGTAAATTAGGGCCTGATCTTGCTGACCTTTAAGTCAATGAGTTTTGCTATTGACTTGATGGGAAGCAAAACTAAGTCCTTTGTATTTCAAGGTATCATACACAACCACATGTTGCAAACAAATTCACAACTTTTTTCTGTCTACTCTAAAACTGACTGTATTTTCTTGATAAATCACCAGGCAATACTTTGTTTTGGGGACACAACCTTATTTACACATTGCAGTGAATCCAAGAAGTATCAAGATAACCAAAACTTTCAGTTTTGGTTCTTCTCCATAAAAGGACTTAACAGTGAGTGAGAACAGATTTGGAAGAGGTTAAGGAATTGTCACAGGCACAGGACACAGAATGAATGAGCAGAGGAAAATAAAAATAAAAAATACGCACTGTCCCCTTCCTTTTCTGTAGTTTTGCTCTCCTCAAGCTCACATAACATTTAGCTTGATGAAATCTTCTTGCTCTGAGGGAGTATATGTTATCATACATTCCAGCAGCTCCATTAGCTGTGGCACTTACTGAAACCTTGCTTTTGCTACCATCTGGAGGTAGGTGGGACTGTAGGTGGCAAATAGTGCAATTTCCATCACTCTTTACAGTCTTACACTTCAACACTGAAATGATAGGTGTATTCTGATTCTCAGGAGATAGCCAATCTTTTAAGAAAGCAGATGGCTTAGGAGTTTCAAGGGACTTCTTCACCATGGTGCAGTTATAACACACAATTCCATCTGTCTCTTCCCGTAAAAGGGAAAATCAAAGCTGGAATTTTGTCTATAAAGGTCCTCCTCTTTTGAGTCAGCCTCTGTATGTGTGATGGGAGGCTCCTAAGGTAATCTTTGGAGCAGTCTTCTCTGCTCAGCTCGAACTTGAGTCGGAGGGTATCGCCATTTCCCCTCTGAGGCATTGGATACATTGGATACCTGGTTCACCTCAGCAGATGCAGAATCTCATCTCTTCACAGTAAAGGGAGCAGTCATACTCACAGATCACATTTACAGGGCAGTTTATGTATTCAGAGCATACAACAGGCATTAACATCGCAACACTACCTTTGACTATCTGCATTGACTGTATCTGCAAATGTGGAAAAGAGGAACAGAGAGGTAAAGATTGATTAGATCTAATGCAGTTCAAAAAGCCAAAGTAGGGAGAGGACCCTCTTGGTTTCCCAGCCTTCGCTGCTGATTTAGGGAGGGAACAGTTTCCCTCCTCCTCTGAAGGCCAATTGTTCTGTTTTTCTGTAATCTAAAGTAGAAGTCCTAGCTTGTGGAGGAATGGTTAAGCGAGAGAGGGCATGATCTGATTGGGATGAGCAATCCCATTCTCAGGGTAGGGGAAGGAATGTAGGCCAAGGCAAGCGATCCTTGCAGCGGCCTTGAGCACTACAAAAGAAGGTATTCACAAAACTGGTAAACAAGTCTGGACGGAACTAGCTTCCATAAATGTCGACGGAGCGTGGACAGCAACCTTGCACCAATCATATATCCGCTTTATGCGCGTGGACAGAAACTGTAACCAATCATGTAACTATTGCTAGCGCATGCGTATTGCTTGTCAATATATATACTTTGTGTAAGCTCTAATAAAGGGGAGAACGATCATACTCATATTGGGACTCCGTCGTTACTCCGGGCCCGCCTCCCACTCCGGCGTCCTCCAGCACTAGCTGTGGGCAGGAACTGAGATAATGCTGATCCTTTTGACATTCACTTCAAATGGATTTTTTTTTTTTTTTTAATAGGAGTCCAATCAATTGAAGCCCAGGTGAGATCAGCGAATCAGCTGTAAAAACTACTTCATATTTTGTAGTCTTTCAAAGGAATGCACTGACAAATGTCTGGGTTTAAAAGAAAGGAGTCAAAAATGATCTTGCATTTGTTTAGAATTGTACACAATGTGTTAGCGAAAGCAATCAATACCTAATTACTAGTCTATCTCCAAGACCACAGTCTTCTCTATTTTAGTGTTTTTCACTCAAATAAACCACCCACTGCATGACCTGATGCATTTGTTTTGACAGTTCTGGTTAAAGCGTCCTGCTCAAACACAGCAGTGAATTTACTGCTCCAAGAATAGCCTCCATCTCCAGATAACTACAGTAAAGGTAAGGTTGCAATGTTGTGGTTAAATGCTAGGCATAACTAAATGCTAGGCATAACGAAATTCAGAAAATTACTCTGTGGTTCATTCAAAACCAGCTGTAACTCAGAACCCAGCTTTGCTTTTTAATTTCTTCAGGGTACTGAGTGCTCCACTGAAATCTGTATAACTGAGTAGAATGTTTTCTCCTATGCATTAAATAAACATACAATTATATGCTGCCACATATTCTATATAAGCTTTAGATGCACTGCATCGTCCCTGCTTTTACATAGACCCTTTTGTAACCTAGTTTCTGACTAGTGCTTTTAGAACTCAGGCACTGAACAGTACATGCCCTTTTGGGGGGCTCTGTTTTATCAAAGTCCCAAGGATTTTTGATATAGTGCTAATCAGGGAAGGAGAGTATTTGTTTCTGCTTGTGCATACATTTTGAAAGAGCTTAAATAAAATGCCTGGGCAGGACTTATGATAAACCAAATGGTCAGATTCTATTTGCAAGATGTAAAATGTCTGAGGATTCAATTCTGGATTGATTATCCAGAGTGCAGTGGTAATTTCTATATCAGTTACTCCACACTGCCATTATATAGTTACAGGGAAGGAGCTGCAGCTATGGACCAGAGGCTCATTCTCTGAGGCACTGTAAAAGCATAGCTGAAAACAAAAATAAAAAATGTTTCTGATTGCAGATTTGATTTTTGAGTGAGAGAAGTTTCATGACAAACCCTGGACCCTGACATAGGCCATTTCTTGTCTGTACTTTTTCTTGTTTTAAATTTATTTCTTAATGTATTTTGAAAATAAAGAGGAAAGGATAAGGTACAGAAAACACCAGGATTAAAGTGTATGTAACTGAATTTTTTAAATAGTTCATTTCTTATTCTCTGTCACATGATGACATTTATATCAAAAGGAGCTTGGAATATATTTCAGTTTCTTTGAACTGTTAGATGTTATTAAATATTTCAGCAATGAACTCACAGTGGCTTTGCAATTTTATTGGGTTTATTCATGTCACTTGCTATAGGTTTCACAGTGAAATTTAATTTGTTTGGTTCTCCTTTTAACTTTGAATAGTGCTTCTGAAATAACATTTACACTAATACTTTTTTCCCCCATTTTTTTAACACAAACTCTTCATAAACAATGTCCAAGGCCTTTTCAGAGTTAAGTCCCAACTGAGAAAATGTAGTGATGGGATATAGTCTAATTCCATCTAGCTTTCATAATTAAATGTATATTCTGAAGTTGTAGTCTCATTGCTGAAGTTATCATCCCTAATGACTGCAGACAGTCTTCTCTAGAGCCTGCTTTAGACTTGAGTTTCCATCTTCAGGAGCCTAATGCTAGTAATAGGAGCTACAGGTAATTCTTTAGTTAACTTCAGCATCTTGTCTAAATGTATCATAATGAGTTAATTTGTGACAAGGAATCAAAGTATAAGCGTAAATTCATTTATACATACACAGCAGTCATGTAGGTGGGTAAACAACACACAACAATCCTTTCTTTCACAGTTTTCAGCCCAACTCCTTTGTCTATTTTCTGAACACAAGAAATAATTTTAATGAGATACCCAGGCAGACAGTAAGCTCTCCTGAAGTTCATACTTTCCTCTTCTCTAGGCATTATTTGGTCTTTACAAAACTTCACATAAGAAGCAAAACAAAACAAAGCATCATAACCGGACTTCCCAAGATCAATAATTTTCACCATATTCAAAAGAAAGAACATGAAGGGCTGCATGTAACAGAACTTCCCCAGTAAAATCTGTCATAATAACACTTCTACATCCTCCAGTTTCCAAAGGGAAGAAAATATTTCAGATGTTCTTAGCTGAATCCATAAATAGCAGTGATTCATTTGTGTATGCAAAAATATGCAAGTAGTTTCCTAATCAATTGCAGGGGCAAATAACTAATTTGCAACCTAATAATTATTACTAATCTTTCAAGTATGCAGTCTTTCAAGTCTTCTACTTTCCTGACTTACACTATCATGGTCTGTGAATTCTCTGCCTTGAAGAAGAAAATTACGTGAGGATTCGGAGTTACAGTACTCCTAAAAGAAGCGTAATGATGTCCAAATGCAAAATTAACTCTAAACTCACATCCAGTTCTAGCACTGACAGTATTTTATAAAACATTTTAAGGTGGAATTGAATCTCTGCAGTCTGCTATATGGATTCTGGGCCAGTAGCTGATCTACTCAGTTCCTAAACATGCACCTTTTATAGTCCTGAATGGCTAGAGGACATGGGAAATACTGTAATATGTGGAAGGTAAAGAATATGCGAAAGATAAAGGGTATATAGATATCTAGAAATAAAGATATCTACTTTATGAGTATATCGGGTTAAAAACAAAAACAAGAGAGAGGAAAAGGAATAAGTTAAACACCCAGATACACAGAGGTAATGAGACAATAACAAGGACAAACACTCTTGGGTCACTGATTGATGAGTCACTGAGAGGTTCAGCCAGAACTTGGTAACTGATGAGAAGAGGGAAGCAAGATTATCATAGGTCTCATGGAAAAGAGCAAACTTACTATGGGACACTTGAGGATACTTGTAGGATTGTGTAAAATTTATTATAGGATGCTTTAAGGAGACTGTGGAAATTGAGAAACTTATTTCAGGAGGCATCAAGGTGGATTGGAGGAGACCAGGACTGGGAAAGTGGAGTGGAGGGGGGGATAAGAGTTTTGTGTAAACAAACTGCTGGTCAGTACGCTTGTCTGGCCAAGTCCTGCACCTGATCACTGCAGTCTGATCTATCTCCTTATTGAGCTGCATTCCTAACTATTTTCTGTGTGACCTTGCTCTATGTTCTGATGGTGAGGGTGAGGGAGTGATTCCTTAGCAAACTTCAAGCTGGAGTAGCCAGTGAGTAGGAGGAGACCAGAATCTGAAAAGAGTCAAGGTCAGAGCTGGAGACTGGATAAATGGGGATTCGAAGTCTGGGCATGGATCCTGGATGGACTTAAGGTCTGATCTGGGGTTCAAGGGACATGCATATGTGTGGGTAAAGAGAGTGAGGGTATGTGTATGTCTGCTAGTGAACTTCAATCCAGATCAGCTGACAAGGAGGAATGGATTTGGGCTGTGTTGTTTACGTTTATGTGAAGGTTGTTGGTGTTTGGGTGGGTACCAGTAAAGGCACTGTTCTCTGTCTCTGCTTGGTTGGTCATATATATACTCAGTGTGTGTGTGTATCTGCATCTTTGGAATATGTGCTCAGACTTGCTACAGGCTGGACCTAAAATGGGAACAGCATCAAACACTGGAGAAGAGAAATCCCCTGGGTATTAAAGTCTGCTGGATTAGGCTTCTCATAACAGATACATAAGAAATGTATGATATGTAAGAAGTATATGACCATAGCAAGAAGATAAATAATGCCTCATTAACTTTTCCGCAATATATGAATACCTCTGCAAATGCTGAACATGAAGTGGACACTATATATGCATTTTTGTTACTAACCCTCCTTAAACACCCTTCCCCAAAAGCTCCACACTGGTGAGTAGCCCATATTGTCTTTAGAGTCCCTGCTACAGTGGGACAATATGATCCTCTTTTCATTTTTCCCAGTTTCCTCTAAATATATTTTCTACGAGAAGTAACATGAAGGAAATCTCAGGCATTCTTTTCTGTGTGTTCTCATGGGAAAGGCCAAATTCATGTATTTGACTAAAACTTTGGTAAGGACCATAAGTGTATGTATTCCATGATCTAAAAAAGTACCTGTTTTAGTCAATGCAGCCTATTTCTTCCTGTAAACAAGTGCTTTGTTTTGTCAGGAGTTGCAGCTCATGTTTATATGGATCAAGGAAGAGAACCAATTTTTAAAGCCCTCCAGCTTCGTTCTAGACTTTGATCTTTTCTCTTTTATTTATTTGCTCCCATTAACAATTATTCTGCATCTTGTTTTATATGAAAAGAAAAAAAATACTGTCTCTTAGGCTTCCTTCCTTATTTCTAGCCCTCCTCAAGGGCTGTGTCATGTAAAGTGTGAAGCACTGTGAACTCCCATTGGAGTGTCTTACAGACAGTCAGTACCTTGCAAGATATATCTATAAATGAGCATAAAGATTGCTATCTTTCTACACAGAAAAAAAATCCAGGATTTAAGTGTTCTCTTTTTCATCTCTAATATGCTTTTTCAACTGCACTTTCCCCTGGCACTCAATTTGTTTTGTACTTTATTTACTTGACTTAATCATTTTTATCAACGATTATGAAAACTCTCTCTTCCTTGCATCTTATCACCTGATCTTCCATTCTTTCATTTTCTTTAGCTCAGTGTTAGTAAATCAAATGAGAGGCCTTTTCTCTTACAGTTACCTACTATATTTACCTCTTTATTTTAACAAAATATTCTATTGTTGCTATTATGAAATCTTTTTATCTGTTGTTTGCTAGAAACAGATTGCTTCAGAGTAGCTTGCTATGTAATTGAATTCTCCTGTTATCCCCCTCCAAAATGTGAAGTTTCTGCTATTCTGCTGTTCATTTTCCTTTGAACCTCTTCTATTTGTCTCTGAGTCTATTATCAGTTATAGAAAGATTTTGTCTGCAAAAGTCAGAAGATGAGCAAAAAATGTCAGTTTGTTTATCCTCAAAGTTATTCTTTCTGCTAACTCTAACTTGTAAAACTGAATTATATCTAATTCTAAATCACTGGAAATGATTTTGCAGTCTTTTTAACAGGCAAAGTTGTTGATGTATGTCTGTCATCTACACAGCATTAGGACTATGAGAATTCACTGTGAACCAGCTGTATTGCAAATAATTATGTTTGCTAGCTTCAAAAAGTATAGAAGACTCAATTTCCTATGCATCCTGGTGTTTAGAAGAGTTCTGAATGGTTTCTGTAGCAGAAGACAAGGACACCTATTTGAAGGTCTTTTACTAGTTCAAAAGACAGGAGTTAAGTCCTTTATATTACATTTTCCTTCCCATTTAAAGTAAAAAGACATTCAAAAAAATTACAGGATTATCACTACTGAAGCTGCTACTAGTCAGACACAAGTTGCTTTAACTTCAGTTTGACAGATGGTTTATGTTTTTCCTCTAGACAATATGACATAAATACCTAAAAACAGTTGTATTTTTGGTCAGCATCAGTTTACTCTGAGACATTAGGATAAGCTGTGATTGAAACATGAATCCCCAGGCTCACTTGCACTGTCACACTGGGATAGTACAGTCTGTGGCAATAAAGCCAAAAATTTGCAACAAACGTAAAAGGCCCTGAACTGGCCAGCATTTTAAGGCAGATTTACTGTGCATTTTTAGTGAGCAGCACAAAAATGTTGAATTCAAATGTTGAACTTATAATTTGACCAGTAACGACATTTTTTGAAAGGGAAGTCCAGAATCAGCCATGTAGACAGAACAGAAATAGATGTATATAACCAAATCTCTCCTTAACCACTCCATTCTTGCAGGCAGGTCTTTTTCTCTAGATTAGCTTTCAGACTGGCATTTCAGGGACTTTTGGTGCACCAGTCTTTATAAAGTCATGGGACTCCAGGAAAAACTGACTCTGCCATCTGCAAGGCCTAAATCCACGTTTCTGCTCTCTGCTGTAGCCTCCTGCTCTCTCCTGCGCGACAGTGCTTATGGACCTCTCACTCCCTCAGCCCATTTTGCTATTGCATCTCGAATTGTGCCCCTTTCTCGTTCTCATTCAGGCTTAGTTGTTCCCTGAGCAGGAGTAATTTCATAGTTTCACAGTTTTCTTAGATAACTATGGCACATTATTCATTGTAGGCATGAATCTGAACAGTGAAGCCGTTTGTCCCTGCTCATCCCATCGCTGTGCTGGACCTGCAGAACCACCAGCAGAACATGTCACGTAGCTGCTCCCAGCTGAGTTCAGACTAAGGCAAATAAGATGTGCTCACACAGTTTGCTCTCCTGGGAGGGTTATAACCTCCAGCAGAGAAGCAGTCTTGAATAACCGAAGGAGGTAATCTCTTAAACTTCATCAGTTATATTCAGAGGAGAATGCGTAAGAGTAGTCATAAATTATAAGCTGTCTAGGATAATGGTAGTGTGTAACACCTTGCACTAAAGGCTCTCAGATTTCTCAGCATTGGCACAATAAATGACTTAATAAATAGCTGATCTTTGACTGCATGTGTTGCCTCCCTGTTATGTAGGAAGTTAAGTATTAAGCAACTATTTTTCCTGATCTTTTCAATACTGTTTTGAATGAGCCCTTTTGCCCTTTTCTTCCTCAGCTACTATGCAAGAAGCTCTGTTATAGGAATACAGGTCAACAAACGGTTGCGTTTAAAACTGAAAGCGGAATGCAGACCTAGAGGTGAGATGGTGAGGGCATTGTAGGAGCAGTAGCGCCTCTGCCCTAAGACGGAGCCTGACATTGCTGTAGCTTCGTGATAGCTGATTCATGGAGCAGCATTAAAGGTTATGGCAGTCAGTAAATAACCTGTCAGACTCCTACTGCTTCCCTTACCCAATTCAAAGGATTCATCAATCTCTGTATTCACTTGTACTGCACATCTGGATTGCTTACTGATGGTCTAGATCATGTTCATCAGTTTCTTGCTCATTTAATGCCTCTATAATCACCTCAAGCCTGTGTAAACCTTTTCAGAACCACTCAAGTGTAAAATATCTTCCCTTTGGTGTTCAAGGTGCCACTCCGTGCTTTCTGACTATGTCTTTGACAGCACTATATTCTCTTATAAACTCACCTCCTGTCCTCTTCAAGTAGCACCTTTATTAAAGAGCAATAAATATGAAACCTGAAATGAGATACAAACACACACACACACAAAGAGGACTGCCCATACTTTTTAATTAATTCATTTAAATGTTATTTTTAATGGAAAATTACATACTTTTAAATACAGTAGATGCTTTAAACAGTGTTTTTAGGAATAGGGATAATATGATTATTCTTCAGTTGCTCATTTTTCTATGAATTGTAAACTAACAAAGAGGCAGCAGCCATCGTGCTGACTGATTTTTAGGTCTGCTAACACTAACATTTCTTTCAAAAGCCCAATACCTAGGAAAATTTAAACATTTTTTCTGTGACAATTTAATATAATGCCAAATGGGTTGTAAAAAGCAAACCGTAGCATTTTCTCATTTTTGTTGTAAAAGGAAAAGTCGTACTGCGCTGAGAGATGCCGTAAACAGATGAGAGAAAAATTTGCGAGCGTTTTTCCTGTAGAGCACCCTCACAAGAACAGTATTCATGTCATCAGCTGTTCCTCCCTGGCTTCCCCAGGATATAGTCAACCTCCAGCAGAGATTTCTATAAATCTGGAAAGGCCGAAGAGCCAGGCTTTCCATGACATCCATTAATTGCTTCACTGTGATCAATCCGTTTTGTGTGGAGTGTGGCTGGATACTTGCTAGTACAAAACCCTGAGATCTATATCTAAGCAAACTGATAGTGCTTACTTAATGCATTTTTCTCCTCTATGCACGCTGCGTGAGATTTGCCTTCCTCTGAGGAAACGGATGTCAGGGAAAGTAAAGACTTGATGATCTTCCTTAGCATGCTGCTTCCTAGTTAACACAAAAGAAGTAATTGTAACTACTTACAAATTTGATGTGTCTTTTTTCTTTCATTCTACTTTTTAAAGAAAGTTCCCAGAGCTTTGTGTTCTACACATAGATATTTATTATAAATTAATTTTTTAAAAAAGGATGTGGCTGCTCAATATCCTGCTGAACCTCAGCCAGGTATTGAATGCGGCAGCTATGTATTTATTATTAAATCTGAACTTGGAATAAAAATCTATATAAACACAGCCCTTAGCTTCTGCAGAGATTTCTTGTGTCTTTTGTTTTTTCATTCAAAATCTTACTGAAATATAAGGTCTCTCTTCATGAAACTGTGAATGATACATATTTATCCACTGGAATTATATCAGAACTGCATTTCTGGGTTGTGTTTAATTTGAAGAATACATTTGCAGAACTGAATCTTGATATTAGCATACAGATGAAATTGAACAGTATGTCAATACTGACTGACAAAGCAGATAGATTGCTGGTTGCTTTATTTTAGATTAGTTCTAAATTTTTTCATGGAGTATATAAAAATGTAAAAGAGTATTTCAATTTTCCATTCCATTTAAACTGAGAAGAAAGTAATTTAGGGAAAACTAATAAAAGACTGATGTTAGAATATGATTGACATGTGGCTAAAATGTGTTTCAGTCATAAAGACAGTCCAGCACTAATAAAACAGCATTGACTGGCTTGCTACCTTCAGGCCTCCCTTGCTCACATATAATTGATTTTAAAACAGCAACCAAAAGAGAAGAGAATACTGTTATGTCTATACGGATTTTTTCTGTGTTGCTACTGTCCTTGTTAGAAAACATTTAAAATTAAATGACAAGGTATCCTAGAGCAAGTATAGCTAATTATTTATTTCTTTGCTATTTTATAAAATATAAAAGCAAACTTTGGAGCTCCTCTGTGAAGACAAACTGCTGCATTTGTGTACTCTTCCTAACAGATAAACAAAAGTGAGAGATGGTGTCAGATAATTTGAAGATCGGTGTGAAACAACTTTATAACTCTATGCAGTGCTGAAGACAAAAGGAGAATTCAGATGTTCCTTGTTATTAGGGCAAAGTATAGGAATGATTTTCTTTGCTTATCTACACAAGCAGCTCTTATTCTTGGAGTCAGAACATGTAGAGTCAAATCCTAGAAAAGTAAATATTTATATTTTTAGGGTTTTGGAGGGCTTAGTGAATGGGATTTATCTGAGTCCAAATTTAGTCTCCTTTTGTCATTGGTGAAGAGAAGCAGGCACTTCAGGCAGGTTTCTTCTTATCCTAAGGAGCCTTCTCTTGTCAAAAGAATAGCAACATAAAATTGTCTGTTTCTCTCTGTTCAGTGCAAACAGACCCTTGTGTGATTAGTTCAGAGGTAAACGACTGCACTGCAGATGTCTCAAGCAGTTAACGTAAATCCCATCCAAGCTAACATTATAAACCAACACCACAACCTCAGCGTACTGTTAAAGCCTATCCATTTGGAGGATACATTAGCATATTTATACATTAGAATAATTAAGTTAGGATATTTTTCTATTCCCTATGGCTTATGGGCTTCTTTAAACCTAACATCACTTCTTTAAACCTAACATCGCATCTTATTTCTTCCTTTTGACCATAATTTAAACCCAAATATGTGACATCATTAGAAAAAATGGCAGAAATGGTAACCAATACATTCATAATCTTTGTTTCTTTCCTGCCTTTTTCCCAACGTTATGGATAGATCTGTACTGTAAAATAATCTAGCTCTTCAGAAGACTCCCAAGCCCTGGTCCACTGATATATCAATATTAATTCAGCCCCAAGCTCACAAGTTGAGCGAACCAATAAGATTTCTCAAAACACAACCTGAATGTGGGTCTGTATATGATTAACTCTGAGAACTGCTGCCAAAAGGTGGTATGGATGGGCTTTGCTCTCTCCATTTTATACATTCCTCCAACACCCTCCCTGCAGGTTTTGCATCCACCAGCACATCCATGTGCCTAAGATATACAAGACATACCTTGTATTTATGCTGAGGAAATATTGTTTTAGTGGGTTATACCACAGATCTCACTTTATTTCAGACACTTCAAATTTTAAAAATAAGAAAGAAAAAAGTAGATATTTTTTAGGGTCATCAGAGTCGCCCATAATGAGTATCTGGGCCAAATACTCCGTCACTAGTTGATTACTCTATAGCTGAGGTAACACTTACCAAGAACTCATTGGTAGTGGAGAAAAGAAGCTAAAGTTTGAAACCTGGAGATGTTGAGAAAGTGGTCATTTTTTTTCAAAAAGAGAACTGAAGTACCCCAAAACACTAAAATCCCAGGTTTTCCAAAGTTGCCTCATGTCCTGAGTATTTCAGTCAGTCTGTAGTCTAACCTCAGAAAGCACTAGAATACGTCAAGGCGAGAGTCAGGACAGTGACAATTTAATCACCTGAAAAAAGGAGAAAAAAAAATAAGGCTTACTGTGCTTGTAATGCAGTCCTAAATTTGTGCTTTTGTGAGCACTGTGCCAAATTGCCAGTGGTGCATGAGCCCTTTCCCTGCCCACGATCAGGATAGGGTAGTTTCTCACCTTTTTGTTATCTTCCATAGTACTTCTATGCTGTGCTTATACCTAGAATCAAGCTGGATGTAGTCCCTGCACAAACATGGATACCTGGGCTTGCTCATTGCACCCAGCCTTGTTTTGTGGGTTAGCTTCTTTTCTTTTCTTTTCTTTTCTTTTCTTTTCTTTTCTTTTCTTTTCTTTTCTTTTCTCTTCCCTTCTTCTTCTTCTTCTTCTTCTTCTTCTTCTTCTTCTTCTTCTTCTTCTTCTTCTTCTTCTTCTTTTTTTCCTGCAGTTGTTGCTGCATTAGCATTTAGGGACACAGAAAACTCTTGCTCCTTTTCTACTTCCTGCCACCAGAGTGGCTGCTGCATGTTGGTAAGTCACAGAAATACCGAACATTTCAGAGACGTGATTAATAGCAATAGCTACACTGGTTGAGGGATTTTGATCCCCCAACAGAAATCTGGCATCAATCATGTGCCTGAATTTTTCAGTCTTTCTAGATGATTTAGTACCCCATGTCCTGTGTTCTACAACTTCTATTTGGGGCAGAACAATTTTGCTGTCACCTTAGAAATGTAGCAATGATTTTCACTCTGCTTTAGATGCCAGGGTGGTGGCAAATCACTGCTTTTAGGATACACTACCAAGTGGGTCATTAGAACAATTAGGAAGGGAAAGACATGCCATTAATTATCCTTTGGCCAGCCCTGTATGGGTTTTTTGGCTATTAAATGCAAAGCGGTATTTCTGTATAATTTCAGAGATATATGGGTTCTGTTTAATATTTTCTTCAAAGCTGTGAATAAAAGCTTGTGAGCTGGTACAGAATTCTTAACAGTGCACTGATACCTGGAAGAGAATGCAAATTACTGCTGCACTTCTACAGAGATTTTTTCACATTTAAATAAAGATGTAAAAACTGCAAAGGATGCACTAAATCACTTAAACATTTCAAATCTCAGGCACATGATCGAAGCTAGACAGGTCCAAACATTTTACATTCATAATAATACACATCCTGAAGCTGCTATATAGGCTTCCAACTAATATGAACATTATACTAGTAAATTTAATTAACCAGTTAATTAAATGTTGCCATAACATGCCTGTAAGTTAAAATAAAATGCTAAAAACAAAAGAAAAAGATGTGAAGAAAACAGCAGTTAAAAAAGAAAAAAACACATTCAGCTCTCTGCTTTGATGGATAACCCCCCCCTAAATATCTTGCAAACATTACCAAAATTAATTGTTAGAATGTCTCTGTGAAATAATGGTTTTGATACAGAGAGTTAAACATAAAGTGACTTTGACCAAGGCCACAGAACACTTCTATGGGAACTGAGGTCAGGAATTATGAGACTGAGTTCAACAACTTACAGAACCACTCTTCTGTCTATAATTCTCAGAATGCACAAATAATAAACTACATTCTGACAATATTACAGTTAATCTGAATCAATTTGATATGGTGACTATTATAAAAAAATATTATTTGGCTTCTGTCAGGAGAAATTTGTTATACTTCAGATGCTGAATTCAGTAAAGACTACTGAGATAGCTAATATCTTATAGTCCTGGTGCAATTAATGAATTAGTGCCAGTCTAAATCAAGATTCATTTTCTGCCTATGACTTTATTAGTAGCCTTTGCATCAGAAGGATAGGCTGAAAACAGAGTTGATGAAGGTTGTTTTTTTTTTTTAATTCCCAATCAGAAAGATTTTTCAAAATGTTCAATTGTTTTTGTTTACCAGCCATAGCTGTTTACAGCTGTATCTAGTGCAAATTATGTAAGAAAAGTTTTATTAAATTTTTGAGGAAATCTTGTAATTATGTTTTGCCTGGATCCCACTTCTGACTGCCCAGACATATATGTATAATACCTGATTTCCCATGCATAGTCATATCTAAATCCCTTGGCATTTTTAACTAAGCAACTATCTGACTTATGCTAAGCAGTGTCAATCTGCAGACCACTACACAACATTTCCCTAGTTTATTATCATTAAATAAAACACCTATTTTTGTGGTGCAGAATGACAGGTAATTTTTTCTGTTTGTTCAATTGTTGTTAAAATCCAATATTATATAACATGCAATATTTCACATGAAGCATGTCTTCTTAATAGTTTACAAGCTGATTTATGTTGCACCAGAAATTTAAGACCTCTTGAAGATAAGTTCTATTTTTATCATGAAGCAGAATAAGTATAAAACCAGAATAGCTTTTATTTCCTACAGGAAAGGGACTATTGCACAGATATTCAAAGACAGAGAGTTTGTTTAAAAAACAAAACAAAAAACACCTACTTTGTTATTGGGATCTTTGGCATAGGATAATGGTTGTGTGGAGAACCAGATCTCTTGAAGTGGATGGTCGGTCACTGTTCAGATGGCAACAGGAGCCTATATGTAATGATCTTTGCAATGGTGTCTTCAATTGGATTGTGTTAGACTCTGAAAACACCGTTTTGCTGAATTCTTGCATCTGTCTGCCAGTGGTCCTATATGACCGCTCTAGGCAGTGCAGGATCCTTCACTATTGATTATCTTAAGGTTTGTAGAAGACATCTCCTGTCTTAATTATGTACTGTCCTACATGACCATCTTTGCATCTGTAGGAATGGTTTCTACTGACTATTTACAAATATCTTATCTATGCAAAACTTGATCAATTTCGCAGCAGGAAAAACTTGGGAGAATGGCTGGAAGAAATGGCCAGATTCTCCACTCATGATTAATCAACACATTGAAGCATACAAATTGGTCTAGGCACAGCAAGTATTGCCTGGTGGGAGTCTTCAGGATAGTCCAAAATTCCCACCCAGAGAGACCCAGCACAGATTAGTCAAATGCTGTGCTGTAGAGGTGACCAGGAGTTCAGTCAGCCACCATGTTTCATGTCAGTCCATCATCTCATCTACGCACAGACTAGCAGGGAGTTGCTGAACCACCCCAGGGAATTAGAGACTTAAGTGCACTGGCCGTGCTCACAGGGACAGCCCTGACACCACAGGGCTACACCACAACTGTAACTGTAGCACAAACCTAAGTTTCACACTGATAATTCATAAATTAAGCTCCTTATGTCTTGCCAGAGGACTAATTTTCTTACAGTTTGTAAAGTGAACTTTGGGGCCATGTTAGTAGTTTGAGTTTGCTAGAGCACCTGTTTATAGAGGTAGAGAGTAATTCGGAGGGACTAACAAAACAAACATAAAAAAAGACAGCTACCAAGTTTTGCATCTTTTCAGATTTGACAGAGATGCTATTGGTCTGTTCCTGTTTGTCTGTTCTGTTGATATAAAATGCAAGCCTTCTGGTGCAGGGACTGTCTCATGCTTTGAACAAGAGCATCTATAGCATGTGTCCCCACTAGGAACTGAAATGCCTTCAACAGTAGTACCAAAGCAAGGCACTTAGGTCTCCTATACAGTCAATGGAAAGAGCTGGGTGCCTCTGAGAAAGTCCAGAAAGCTTTCAGAGTGTAAATAATTTTCTCTCCTACAATGAGAATTGTAAAGTAATTGTCTGTAGGAAACTTGAAGTATGGGAATATTTATCTAAGCTCCTGGATTTAAGGTGTGCTCATCCTATTAATGTGTACAAGTATCTGAAGGGAGGGTGTCAAGAGGATGGAGCCAGACTCTTTTCAGTGGTGCCCAGTGACAGGACGCAAGGCAACGGGCACAAACTGAAGCACAGACAGTTCCATCTGAACATGAGGAAAAACTTCACTGTGAGGGTGACAGAGCACTGGAACAGGTTGCCCAGAGAGGTTGTGGAGTCTCCTTCTCTGGAGATATTCAAAAGCTGCCTGGACACGATCCTGTGCAACGTGCTGTACATGACCCTGCTTGAGCAGGGGGGTTGGACTAGGTGATCTCCAGAGGTCCCTTCCAACCTCAACCATTCTGTGATCCTCATTGGATCCAGCATTTGCAGTGCCTCCCTGAAGAAAGGGACAGGAAAAATCACTCCTATGAAGAAGCTCTTGAGTGACAATGCACAAAAGCTTAGTACAGTGATTATAATTTATGGCCCAGAAACTGCTGAAGGAATGTAGATGTCTCCTAAATTTTCTAAGAGGAGATAATTAAGAAAAGAAAGATTATTGTCAGTGGCTAAAATTCATAGTGCAAGAGTCTGCACTTCCATGAGACTGTTTTAAGGATCTGTAAATTGTAAAAGTTCAAAAAATACTTGTTCATCAATGGGACATTCACTCAGAAAGTGAGAGACCTGGGTTCTGTGCTTACCTCAGGAACATTGCATCTGTAGTTCTTACATCCTGGCCATCAACTGTGGCTTCTAGCTATTTATGGCATAACAAGGAAAACTCTCTTTCTCTTCAAAATGGGCTATTCTGCAGCCAGGAATGCAAATGTCAAAAAAAAAAAAAAAAGAAAAGAAAACACAGAAGGAGAACTAGCATACAGATTTTGGGATGAGGAAACTGCAGAATTATTGGGTGCTTTTACATTACCAAGTCACTGAATAAAAATACAGGAAAAGTCAATACAGCAAATAATAAGGATTGTACTAGTACCTCTAAACAGCATTATGCCTTTTAAAATAAACATAAATTTCTAAAATGTGTCAAACCATATAAGGAAAGAAATCAAAACAGTATATGTCATATATTAAATGATTTTGGATGAATAAATATAAGGTAATAATGTAATATTGGGTAACTCTTCCAGAGCTGTAAGAATCAGTTGGGAAAACTTGAACTCCTACTAGCTCCGTTTTATACTTCTTAGCAAACAATCTTGAGATGGGTTACATGAGAGAAATGAATAACAAATTCTATTTCTGGTACTGTGAAGTGATCCTTCGTGAGTGATCAGCAAATTGTTTTTGACAATAGAAAGAAAACCCTATTGCTCTTCTGTTATGATTTGTCTAAGTAGAATTTTTTGACTGTGTGCTTGCTGACCTGCAAAAGTGCCTCCTATAATGCAATATCTTCTAATAAAACAATGTGTTTCATAGGACATGTTTTTGAAACACAGTTTGCACAAACATAAGTATGTTATTTTGGACAAAAGGAATTTTTTCCTACTGGTAATTCTTTATTCAATTCACTGTCATACTGACGTACACTGAAATTCAATAACTTCTGCTGGGCCAAGATTTTATATAACTGCGCCGGCATGGCAACCAAAATTGTAAGAGGATTGAAATCTGACTTGGAACAGTGATAATGTATCTTATTAGAGCATTCTTCATCCAGAAAGACTCTAAATCACTCTGCAAAGGGCCACAACGTCTGAACTGCAAGAATAATACTTTACTTACTTGTAGAATTAATACATAGTAAGATACTGCTCAAATGTTACGAGTAGACATAAAGGAAATAATAGAAAGATTGCCTGCTTCTGTATAGAACTGTGTGTATCCAATTGTCTGTTTTATTTTTCTTTACTATTTTCTTACTAAATCAAAAATAAAGCAGATGATACTTTTGAATGCACAAAGAATAAGAATTTTCTTGTTGTCTCGTTTATGGAAATTCGAAAAAAGAAGCTGTCATCTTTGATCACGCCCAGGTGATAAAATAACAATTGTCTAATGAAAAATACTTTATTGTATAGCAATCTCCAAATATATATATATTTTTTCTAAGTGACATTCTGTTTATGGGCAGCAAAAGTCCACTGAATAAGCAAACTACATTGTCCTCTTAATCCCTATAGAAAAAAAAAAGGCTTAAAGGGAACCAATATCATGACCCTTTACTGCATTTTTGCTATTTTGTTAGTAACTCTTCTCAACCAAAAGCCTTTTCTATTCTTTCCAGTGATAGCTTTAAACACTCAACAGTCAGAATTTTGGTAACTAACACTTTTAGCAATAGCATTTTCCTTCCAAGATCATTGCATGAAAAATTTGTTAAAGAAGAGAGCATTTTCTGTTAATGTCTAAAATGCATTGTGCTCCTGCCATCAAAGGGCAAACACAGCTGAAAAGAATGAAAATAGTACGTGGGGAAGGAGAAGAGGCAGTAGCAGGTAATGCATAAAAGCACAGACTTACAAGGAACAGAATCAGATTAGTCATCAGGATAGCGACGTTGTCTATCCCCACAGCCAACGCAATCTGTCTCACGCTGTTTGACCAGGGCTTGATCCTGGCTCAGAGGCCCATCATCAGCTCAGAGAGAACGAAGCTACTTCTATTCAGTCCCGGGTCCGTCCTGTGATATTGTTCAGAGGGGTGTCACTCACTGCTTGTTAGTGTGGTAGCAGTGTGGACACCTGCCTGGAGCAGAATTGATACCTACAGCACATTTTCATTTTGAGCGTGTGTTGGAACCAAACCGGTGACCTAGAACTGAAATGCTCTGACACGCGATGCGTGCACAACAGAGGGACATATAGTTCAAAAATATTAGCAGCCAGCCAAACTAAGACAAAGTGAGGGAAAGAGAAAAAAAAAAGGTGCAAAGCAAAGTATATGCAATTATGAGAACGTGCCTTAATATGTAATGTAACCATTAATGGCTCAGATGCACAATAGATTCTGGTCCAAACTAGGGTGTAAGAAAAACTGTCACCAGCAGCAGCAGCATCAGCAGCATGACTTTTTAAGAACAGAAATGAGTCTTACCTTTAAACAAACCTTTAATTTCAGTTCTATGTAGAGGACTCAAAGCCATACTATATCATACAAAATTTCCTTGTCCAGTCTTATAGATTTCTTGTGGCAGAGCAAGTAACAAGTGCAGTCATTACCAGTGGGACTTAGTATACAGCATATTATGTATTAGTAGAAACTTATAATATTAATTCATAATTTACAATTTTACAACAAGGCAATAAATGAAAACTAAATTATTACATAACTATATCATATAATCCTGTAAGTTATATTATTCATTTACTCCTTGTTGCCAAATCCTGGATAGTCTCTTAGGGATATCTGTTTGAGCAAGAGCAGACAAATGTGATTTACTCTTTGTTGTATGTGAATCCATATAGATATAAGTGTGTTTTGCGTCTGAGCTAATAAGCTCTGCAAAGCAGAAAGCTATCCAGGCTTCAACATAACACCTGACTGGTGTGATTCTGTGACTTCTAGGCTAGAATTGCCTCACATCTATCTGCCTCAGAAAGCAACCCAGAAGAACCCAGATCTATATGCAGCCTATTGGCAAACTTTCCAACACCTTTTCATGGCTGTCAAGCCAGTTGTTCAATATCAATAGAGTTTATATAGCATTTTGAATCTTCTCCCTCATCTTCCAGAAAGTCACCTCTCTTGATCACTGTGGACAACCCAGAATAATATCAGATCAAAATCTGGTTATCATCTGTGGCTCAGTTTTTATCTGCTATGTTTTCTGTCATTCAACAGATTAAAAAATCCCTTCAACAGTTTTTTATTATGGTAGTACTCCTCAATGTGCTTTTAAAATTGTAAGTACTGTCTGGCCATTTCTCCATTCATCTCTACCTTGTCCAGCTTTGTTTTCACACATCAAATAAAAATGATGTAATGGAATATTAAACTTAAAGGGACCTTCTGGGTCATGGATCCCTTTTCTCTTTTATCACAGTTAATGCATTTCATAAGCTAACCTGTTTCCATTTTAAGAGTAGAGAGATCTTCTGTTTTAAGTTTAAGGTTTTCTTAATTTTGGGGGGTGAGAAGGAAAGAATGTGTGTTTCTTTCTTGGTTTGTTTTTGCCTCCAGTACTCCTGGTAAGCAGTTTCTCCAAGATTCATTTCTCAGCTCACTAGCATACTTTTTCTGTCAAGCCTGCATTGATTACTCATGGCTATTCTATACCCATCTATTCTTGCGCCAACATTGTCTGTTAGCTAAATAACTCTTTTTCCTCCCTTAGGTTTAGTGCTGATTTATTTATAGGCAACAATTATACTCCCTCTCATCCTTTGTTTTGCCAGACAAAACAAGTCATGTTCTTTTTGTGTCCTTTATTCTTCAAACAGTCCTAGTAATCTTTCTCGTTTTTAAATTAATTAGATAAGGTTAAGAACCAGGGATTGTCTCATGTTTCTTAGATTGCTTGGAGAGTGTATAAGCATTTTGGTAGTATATTTTTGTAAGTGGAAAACAAGCACAGGGACTTTGAATGACTGCATTATCCAATTGTACTGATTTACTGATGGATCATGTAATGCAGTGAAAATAATCATGGGATCTAGGTGGTGATTTATTGGTATCATGTTCTGTTAAACCCTGACAATACTATCTTCCTAACTGTTACAGTTTTACTTTTCTACAATGAACATTTATTATATATGACATTTTTAATAGTTTCACCTTTTTAAGCTAGTGTAAAATATTCACCAGCACATGAGTACTTTGTGAATTTTATGACTCTGTATGTTTATTTCATGTAATGTAATTAAATGTAATCATTCTAGAAAATGCATAGGAGCTGTATAGTAGCACTGACAACTGAAAAACTACTACGTAATTTAAATTATTTCTCGGAACATACTTCTATGTTGGCAGGTAACTATTATGAGTAAGAAGATGATATATTACCTTAAGTTTTCCTTAGAGTCTTTCTATATATTTCTTTTACCAGGGACAGTTGCAATTTAACAGAGCATTAAAAGACCGTGTGCTGTGCCATTTGTCATGTAGTATGTTTATGTAATCTATGCTACAAGTTTCTGCTTGAGCCCTAATTAATCTAACAGCCACCTCATTAACTTTTAGGAAAACCTCATTCTAACTTAAGGTTAATTATTTAGCACTTTTGCCATCACTGATACACTACCTGCATATGTACATATTTTTCTCCATGAGATCTACTTATAAGTAAAAAGCTAATTAATAAGTAATGAAAATCTTTTTTGCAGACCAGAAGATGATATTAAGCATTTAATTTCTCTGTTAAAAAAAAAAAAAGGAAGAAGAAGAATGGGTAAAACTATGACAGAAGATTTATCTATCCCTACCTATATCACTTCAGTGTAATGTTAGCTAGTTGCTCCACTCGCCTTTCTCAAAGGACAAAACAGGCACTGTTAGGGTGCAGTCATCTTCTAGGGCACTCATCTGGCAGAACAAATGAATCATGTTCTCTCTGTGGCTTGTAAAATGATAGCTTGTAAAACCAGATGTATATATCTACAGTATAGATATCTAAAGTTAGGTAGGATGAATCCCATCTAAGCTGTGTTTATCCGTATCAATTTCACATAAATACTGTGTATAATCATACACACAACTATACAATTATTATATCTGATATACTTAATTACATCTGTAGCAGGTCAAATATTCATGAAAAGATTATTTTTTTCTCAGTAAAGCTACTACTTCTAAACAGACTCTTTCTGTTAGAGTTTGTCAATCATACTGATCATTTATTTCGAATCCTTCCTTCCTTCCTGCCTTCCTGCCTTCCCTCCTTCCTTCCATTTTAAAAAAGTGCTTGGTAGTATTGATATATTCTTTTTTTTTTGACTTTTCATAGATATAGAAATACACTTTTTACAGATTCTTCATACAATGTAGAGATCCATTCCATAGTGTAAGAAATATTTTAAATAATCAATATAAATAAAACATTAACCAAAAAAAACTATTTTTTTTTTGCTTAAGTTGTGGATATTTTGTTGTTTTTACTTTTGCTCTGAGTTGTGAAAAAAACAAATTTTGAGTTCAAAAAGCTAGTGAAATATTTTCTAGTCCTATTGTTTTCCCTATTATGTTGTCTGCCTTATTCCATTCAATTGCTTGATCACAAAGTTAAACTAAATCTACATAGGTACAGTGCTTATTTGTATGTGAATCTATTTGCCATTTTACAGTCTTGGTCTCTAAGTCATAATGATTCCTGTGCCCACTCACAGGCTGTTGGAACTTACAAAGCATGTCTTTTTATGGCTATTTTAACAGTGCTGTCTAGCCCTTAAAAATTAATAAAATCGCCAGAATGTTCAGTATATATATATTGTGTCTAAGTCAGCAAAAGTGGGGCATGTGGTGTAGCTCTGCCTCTCTTTCAAATCTGAGCCATCTATCAAGTTGCCTTATGATTGATTTTCTCTGAAACATTCTGCATTGCAGTGCTGTGGCAGCATTCTGTTTTTATAGTGCCTTTTCTTTCTGTGCCCTGGCTGGACTCACAGAGGCAATTCAAGAACTGGTGAAAATTGCCATTCCTCCCCTTGATGGACGGGACTGTGAGAACAGAAGCTGAGGGTTGATCCTTCAGGCTTTGCCTCAAAATCTGAGACTCACACTTGCTATTCTAAATTCGAAGACCAGCAACATCAGGCTCTAATAATCCTCGTTCCTCCATTTCTCCACTCATTTATTGAAAACAAATGAAGAGAACTTTTAGACATCTAATTCCTCTTTCGTCTTGTAAATCACAGGTTCGTGTTAGAATAAAAGATTTCCAAGATGCATAAAGCTCAGTGCAAGTGTGTTCTAATTGATTTGAGACCCTCATGCGGTGATACCTGTTCTGTTTCATACTAGATAAAACTGTTTTCATGCTACTTATGGAAAGTTTATATATATATATATATATATAAATATATCCTTATACAAATTCTATAAATACTGGTATGAAATACATTATATTGCCTTGTTATTATCAAGCATTCTTATCTCAAAGAAAACTGAGTATATATTCATAATTGGAGTACACTTGAAGCAGTCAGGGCAAATCGCTCAGAACCTTGTAGTATTTTGTAGTAAAAAATCTAACTTGTATAACTGCCTAATTTTCAGATATAATATTCCCACAGTTTATTTCATTTGAAGTTACATTTAAGAAAATTATTTAAGAAGGAAAAATCTTTCTGGGGAAGAGAATCTAATCTACCTTAATTTAGGCATAGTTTCATACAGATTTAAGTGCTGGGCTTTGAGGAAGAAAACCAATTAACATGGCACAACTTCCTCAGATTTTTGTAGTCAGTGGAGACAACACAGATCTGAACATATCAAAATAAATAGAGCAGCTGAAATGCCTAAGTGCTGATGGCTACTGCTCTCTTAGATGCTGTAACATGCCCAAGACATGTGCATGTGACTGGCAGATATAACACAGGACCTAGAGAGACCTAGGCCTTTGAAGCACCAGAGGGAGCTTGGACAGGACACCCAAGGACATCTAAAAGTAGATGTCTGCGTTTAGGCACCTGCACACATCTGTAGGACTTCTGGGCAAAGGATTTTCAGGCTAGCAGGACAGAAACTAATGAGTTTAGAATGGCTACTGGGATAGACAGTCTTGGAATACTTTTTAGTTGGTTTTAGGTAGCTAAATATCAATTAAGACATGATACAGGTGAATTGAATCTTACCTTCAGTTATCTGGTCATTTAGGAGGTCATCTGGTTATTCAGGAAGTCACAGTTAAGCCTAGTTAAGTGATATCTACATTTTCCATCTTTGAATTTCTTGTCTAACTAACATTTATGGATTTGTGCAAACTACAGATAGTTTTCTTCATTAAATAATTTGATCAATACACACTATCTTATCCTGAACTCAAGTAAAGTTTTTTTGTTCTGGGAATATTTGTAGTGAAAAATCCTAGTTCTGTTGAATTCAATACCAGCTGGTTATTGACGTAAGGAAGATTGAAGGAAATAACTTTACCAGTGTACTCTTTCTCACTGCATTTCTTTCACAGAAAGATACGTACCACATATTTTTACAGATACACATACCACAAAAAATGCACAAAAGCATATATAAATTTAAGCATACAGCCACACAAACATTAAAGCTATAATATATGCCTAATAGGATGGTAGGAATTTGTATTCACAACTACCTTGAACCTTGTAATTTGTTCAACTCTTATTAGATGGCTTCCCATCATTTCATGAGCGGAATCAACTATTTTGTTTCCTTCCATCCATTTTTTGTCCTTATCAGTTTGAATTACTTCTTCCTCTTGTAAATCAAGAACAGATTATCTATTAGGTTGTCTATGTAATTAACAATTTAAATCAGGCGAAAAATGTATACCACAGGACTGGGCAGATGGCAGAACCACAGAAATCCACGTCCTATAATGGAAAGTGCAGATTTTAACAATAAAGGCCTTAATGTGTTGACATTCTTAATTTCTTAAGCATTATCGACAGAAAATGTAATACCAATAGCACATGAATTGCTTCCCAGTAGTGTCCTGTGATTTAGTTTTATACCAAACAGAATTTTAGATTTGTGCAAGTTATGTGGAGAATTTCAAACTAATAACATCCTGTGGTGTTCAGTGTAGACTGTCAATAATCACAGAATTTTGAATAAAAGTCAAACTCTCCTATATATCGTTTGACATGGCAGTCTAACATCTCCAGAATGCCATCTACCAGTTAGACCAAAACCTTGACATATGCATAATAATATGTCTTGTTTCAGTGCAGTCAGTTATCTGCAGCTTCATCCAGTTTCTGAGTCTACTATAAACTGTGAGTAGCAAATAAGACTTATTTGCTGATAAGCTAATAAGAAAAAAAATCCCTAAAAGACCAAAAATGGATATAAATTCTAAATCCAAACATACCTGAGATGCATGGGATAATACAAATAAAGACTTAAATAAAAATTTTACGGCTCAGGACTGTTTTAAACAAAAGTATCACCACTGGTTTGGTGCTGCCAGAAGTCTCCCCATGACATCACAACATCTGCCCAGGTCAGATACAGCAGCCTCCCTTTAAGACGTCGCAAGCAGCTGCTTTCCAGCTAGTGGGGTGACCATGCATGGGTGCAAAACACGGGCACCCACGTCTGGGGTGTGCATGTGTGGCCTTGAGGGTGCATGCTCACCAGTGTGTGCATTAGTGGATTTTAGGGAGCGGCATGAGTACACATAAAGCTAAACCACCCACATATCCCTTGGGAGGGCTATGCAGGTGGGGGGACTCGCACTGTCAGAAGAGGGGCTATGTGCAGGTAACCCACATGGCCAGGGAGGTGAGGTGTGCATGTAATTGTGAGCATGTGTATGGAGATTAGAACATTTGGGGACTAGTTATGTAGACTGATGTTCAGAAATTTATAGGCATATATTAAAATTTGGTATGTGTCCAGCATTGCGGCTTATATTTTTTATTGCTGATATTGATCCTGAGCATATAGTTCACTGATTTCCAGTTAATATCATGTTATTAATAAATCAGTAAACCTCTATGTCCTGATTTAATTTAAAGTATGGGGATCAAACAGTTTTTCCCTGCAACAATGCCACCACTTATCTTGGTACAGTGATATGCAGAATTTGGCAACAAAACTGTGCTATATAGAATTTGACAATGAAACTATGTTACTTCTATAGAAGATGCCACATTCTGCAAATTGCCAAAAAAAGTTTGTCAAATTGATCAAACTTTAAGTGCTTCAAAATCTCAGTGTATGGACTTGCAATAGAAATCTATAAAAGTTTGACAGTGAAATTCACCAAAATTTAGCACTGCAAACTCTCTATCGCAGGCCTGTACCTCTGCAGCTGTTGCTGCTAGGTGATGCCACTGCTGAGGGTACAGTCAGAATTAAAAAAAAAAAAAAAAAAAGAGGAGTAAAGAGCCTGGGACAGCATTCATAAAGATCCGGGGACTGAAAGTCCTGTGAACATCACTGCAGTTCCTAGAAAACGTGGGGAATGTAACCTATTGAAACCTCTCCAGACATGTGAAGGATGAGAAGATAATCAAGAACATTCAGCGCATATTACTGAGTTTAAGTCATACTAGATCACACTTGACCAGCCTGTTTGCCTTTGACAATGAAATACCTGGCCACATGGATGATGGCAGAGCAGTGGATATAATATACCTTAAATTTAGCACTATTTTTTACAGTATTTATCACAAGATTCTAACTTGTAAGCTGAGGAGTTATGGGATGGAGCAATGGACTGTCAGATGGGTTGAAAATTGACTTGATATCCATTTGGTGACTGATAAGCAGATTACTCCAGAGTTGAGAGTAAATCTGATATTGTTCAACATCTCCATGGACATATTAGATGAAGAGGTGCACAGCAAACTGTTATGGACGATACCAAATATGGAGGAGAACACACTGACAGAGAATATGCTTAATACAAAGAAAAGTAGATATTCAAACCAAAGAGGCCTTACTAAACTTGAATACAGGGCCAGTTCAAACCTCACAATGACCAACAAGAAGGACAAAGTTCTGCATCTAGAAGGGAATAATTCTGTGCATCAGTACAGGCTGGGAAGCAACTGGTAGAGTAGCAGTCCTATCAGAAAAGACTTTGAGGTCACAGCGCATGTCGAGCTGAATATGATCCAAATGTGTGGTCTCAGTGCAAACAACGAGAATGGCACACTGGGCTACATTACGAAGAGAAATGCCATCAAAATGAGGGAAGTGCTGGTGAGACTGTACCTGGAACACTGTGTTCAATTTTGGACCCCCAGTTCAAGAAGGAGCTGACAAACTGGAGAGAGTCTAGTAAGGGCAACTGAGATGGTCAGAGGCCTAGAGCATGTCTACGAACAGAGGCTGAAGGAGCTGGGCTTATTTTTGTGAATAGAAGGCTAACAGGTAATCTAATAGGTGTTTTAAACTACTTGAAGGGTAATTACAAAGATGACAGGGAAAAAAAAAAACAAAACTCTTCTCATTAGTGGCAGATAATAAAACAAGGGCAACAGCCACAGATGACAGCTAGGGAAGTTCTGATTGGACATTAGGAAAATAAAAATTTCCCTGGGAAAATTGGTGAACTGGAGCAGGTTGCTCAAAAGGGATACGAAATCTCCATTTTTGAAGGTTTTTCAGGACTTAGCTAGACAGTCACTGCTGAATTGATACATCATTGGCAAAAATCCCGGTCTGAATGAATGTTGGACTAGATGACCTGCAGAGGTCTCATCTAATCAACATTTCCATGACTCTGCCACCTATCTTAGAAAATGCTCCAGGCCAAGTGGTGTAGAGTGACTCACACACACATTGCTGAGAACTATTTCTCTCTGGAGTCAGCTGCCTGCATTTTCACTGCATAGCACTTTGCAGGATGGTTGAGTTTGGAAGGGACCTTTAGAGATCATCTAGTCCAAACCCCGTGCTCAAGGAGGGTCATCTAGAGCAGGTTGCCCAGGACCGTAATGTTTTGGCCTAATGTGGTGCCACAGATTATTATTTGTTTGTTTGTTTCTTATTGTCCATAATTTATGTGAAGCCTTAATCATGCCTGCAGCCCACCAAACTCCTTTTTTCTGTAAGAGAAATCTGATGTTATGCGCTGCAAGTCTTGGAGCACAATATTGGCACTTGTGGCAGCTTTAGGAGTGCAAAACTAGTGGTATAGCTTTGGAAGATGCCAAATGACTGCTCAGAGTGGAGGGGCTCCCTTTTACTGCCCTTTAAGAACGAATCCCCAGAATGAACTGTCCTCAGAACTGGACTCAGGGATTTTTGTTTTCAATCAACTAATACTTATTCAGTGTGGAGAGTCAGGGGACCAAGACCCAAGAATGAATAGAGACACTACATTAAAAAAAGAAAAGTTATTTAATATGTGTCTCAACATTCTTTGTTTTTTCCAGGAAGTGCAGAAGGAACCCTGATTCAAACATAGAAGAGAAAAATGCAATCGGGGAGGGCAGCGGAGGTAATTACCTGGAATAAGGCTAGCATGCAAAGGGTCAGTCAAGGTCAGATTTCTTTATAATGGAAAATTTGAGGCAACCTACTGTAGCCGGAATGAAATACGTTAGCACTGTGCATTACTCTAAATTTCCTTTCTCCTCCGCTTTTTCCATCCTCTTTTGCCTTTATCTAGTTTATATAGCAACAGTCATAGTAGAACCCTTCAGAGCTCAAAATATTTCCCTCCCTCTAACACGGCAGAGGAAGGTTGCCCAGGATGGACTCTGCTCTTGCACTGCCCTGGCTATTCCTCTGTAAAGGATACTGCCATTTCCCCTTTACCATGAGCATATAGGAATAGCATAATAGTTTATGATTTCTGTAGTATACAAAATAAAATCATTTTGCACCCTTTGTAGCAGGTAATATGAAAATGTAATTTGTATTCTCTGGCTCCTCAGCAAAAGGTATGGAAGCAGTCAGAAAGCAGCACAGGCATAGTGAAAGAAACCACTGACCTAGCCACCCTGGCTCACTGAGCAGTGCAAAATTATTCTAATCCATTCTCTGAAGTTATTTTCCCTCAGGAACAAGTACTCTTCAGGAGTTACACCATATTTTCTGACACTGAATTCCAGAAACTCACTGCCAATTACTGCAAATACTTTTGTTGACCTACTTGGCAAGCCACTAGAGATCAAACTACATTTACAGCAAACAAGCCATACAAAAAAGGTTATTCTTCTCTTATCCTTCCTCTTAAGCTCCAATTCCTCTGCTAGCTAAATTAATGTTTACTTGGGCAGCTTTGGGTTTACCTGAAGCAAATCCCTTTGTTCCACCGTGTGACAGGCCTCAGTCATACTCGGCTGTTCTGTCTTTTGCTCCTCCAAAGTGACTAGCAACAAACACTTGGCAAGGACATCATCCTTCAGATCAGATTAAAGCCAGGCACTCACAAGTACCATGAAGGAGTTTATAGTTCCACTTTGCTGTCTTAAGTTGTTACTTAGATAATATTTTGTCATTTTAGCTGTAGCTCTTAAACTGATAGGCTGAAAACAAATTTGTAGCCTTTCAGCCAGTAGACCAAAAATTAGCTATTTATTCATCTGGGATATGGTCACATGGAAATTTTTATTTGCATAAGCATTTCCATTTGTACATGCTTTCATAGGCTTTCCATTTGTATAGACAATTTGTTTCATTGTTCTTTTGAAGCCTTATGTCTTCTGAACTCTTTTTTTTCCTGGAAAACCTGTTCATAAAATTACAAGGTATTTTTCTCACACATTTGAACAGCCAGAAGAAGTAGCTATAATCCAATAAAACTGACATAGAAAAAAAAAGTGCTGTCGGTCCACATATATCCCTTAAATCTTATCTGAGTCAATACTTTTTATTTGAAAACTGCCTTTTTCTGGAACAGCGTGCAAAAGATTGGAGATGAGAAATGCATCATTTAGTTCAAGCTCTGCTACAAATTTTATCCTAACCATTTATACAATCGGGATTTTTTTTTTTTCAGTTTGATGATTGATCCAGACTAAAGAAAAAATGCAAAAAATAAATGATGAGATGCAAAAAATAAATTAATAAACAAACTAGTAAAAGTTAAAATATACATATGTGACTGGAAAACTTAAAGCAAGTCAGAAAATAAAAAGAATCAATGTAATTGAGGAACAGGATTTAGGCCTCTAATTTAATTATAAGGATAAAAAAAAATACTTTGTTATTGTTGTAAGTGCTGTTATTATTTCCATAGTGCAGTGAAAACTTGTTCATTTCAAAGTTCAGGACTGACAATTCACATACAGTAAATATATGTTAGAAAATTGAGAGATTAAGTAGGAACAAAGAAAGATCTACTATGTCATTGCTGAGAAAACTTTTAAAACACAAATACTTTGCCGTTAGTATCTCCTATTTGTTCTTCAAAGTAAAACAATAAGCCATAGCAAATCTGAACAATCTGGGATAGCTAACTCAGTGCCATCTGTAAATTATGATTCTGGAACTGATCACTTCTTATCTTTTGTAGGATTCAGCTTTACCTCACAAACCTTTCTGTACCTAAAATATAGGCCACAGGGTGTAATTTCTAAATTTAATTTTCTAAAAATTAGGCATCTCATCTAAGCTGGTCCTTTGTGTTGCCTCAAAAGTCAGTTAAAAAAAAAAAAAGGTATCTCTGTAAGGCAATTCATGTCCTCCTAGGAGACCCCAAAAGCCTTGTTTAGATTAGGAAGGAGAGATTCACTTCCCTATACCTAGGTGCTTTCTGCCATCTGAAATACTTTTGAATGTCTGCATAGGGCTGGCAGATATATTGAGCATTAAAGGGAAACCTTCACCCTCACTAAATGGCATTTAGAGGCCTGACAGAAGCACTGCGGTAGCTAAAATGGCTGCGGAGGCCTAGGTCCTGATAAATAAATCCCCTCCAAGAAGTAATGTATGGTACAGCTGGAAAGCTAAAAGTCAGCATCTAGTCATCTAGACTGTTTCCACAATAAGTAAGAGAGAGTACCACTTCCAAATGGAGATTCACTCTGTCCTAAGGTGCATGGACTGGTGAACTCCAGCTTTTATGATGGGATGAATACATTTCTGGAAATGCCTATCCATTGATGAGTGAAGGAACTTCTAGGACTACCTTAAACTAAGCATGCAATTTTGGCTCATGTAGCAGGTTGTGATACAAAATCATGATAAAAAACCTTCTTCTTGTAATATTCTTGTCCAGGTCCATAATGGTTTATATGAGGATGAATACTTGGCTGCATGCATGAACTGGTGCATGTTTTATTTTTTTAGTGCTCTGACCAAATGCCAGTGGTCCCACAAAAAGTATTGAAAATACAAATGTCAGAGTCTTTAAAAATATTTAAGAACAAAAAAAGGAGTCTTTGAGAAGGAGCGGAGATTGAGTTTCCTGGGGCAGTATTCTGAGCTGAAACATGATCTTGAAAGAAAGGAGAGTTATTATTCAGAGCCTCTAATTCTCTCCTTCTTTCAATAACATATTTTATCTTTTCAGTAGAAATGGATGGTGGATATCTTGATACCAGTGCTTATAAACATAATTTACTAATTAAAAAGATAAAATCTATTCTATTGCATTTGCTAAAATTAATTTATGGAATACAAATGTACAAATGCTGATGTTAAAGGCATTTGCTTCTCTATTAACTGCAATCACAACAATTTCAGAAATCCCTTAGCACATACCAAGTCAGTTTTCTCTATTTTGCAGAAGCAGAGAAATAATACTATTAACTTGCTACTATCTAGAACTTATCTTAAAAGAAGGAAATTACTAAAATAAAGCAATTGCTGGCTTCCTATAGTATTTCCAAATTACTAGCATATAATATCAATTCCTGCCATTGAAATTAGAACGCTATTTTCTGAAGGTCCCTCATTGTTGCAAGGAAAATCTTGTAGATTGCTGAGAGCTTTCTTTTAAGTTATACTAGAATGGACTTAAAACTTTCATGCTGATTTGAGAAATGTGGTAAATATTTTTCTTGTCATAAAGAAGTGGGGTATTTAAAAATATGCACATCATCAATTGCTCCCTGAAGCCTTTACACAGGCATAATATAACTTACTCAAACTGCTTATGACTTTTTGAGAGGATGTGGAAAAGAATTTTTCTATTTGAGCACTTTACTCTTTTTTTTTTCCTGGTAGATGGATATGGAATTGTAATATAATTCTGTTGGGAAAACAGGGCTGATTGATTGATAGAAAAGAATCTGGGGCTCAAGAAGCTTAGTTTATTTGGGATCCTCAATTGCAAGGCTCTGTATCACCTTCTGCCAGTGCTGTGCCTATTGAATGTGCAATTAGTAACTACCTTGAGGGGAGAATGTGGACGAGTGTGGACTTAATATGGAGTGGCATATTATAATTTTTGTCTCCCTTGCACCCTTGCATCATAGCACTGAATCCAAAAAGGCAGGAAAGGCTGAAATGCAATTAAAAAAAAATCATATAAGATCTCATTTTTCACAGAAATATACTGTGGAAGCACTTTGTTGCCAAATGGAACAAAATGGGAAAGCTATAATGTACTTAGTGGTAGCATAACAAAGGTGAGACATCCTTGTTTCGAAGGGATACAGAATTTATCATATTCTGACATAATATAGCAATGGTGTAGAAGTAATAAGATTTGCATGTGCTAAGTGGGGATGGAATAGCCTGGAGGTCCCCTGTGGCTGAAGATTTGGCAGAATTGTCTCAACACCCCTGTGATTTGTGAAAGGACCAAGTTAATTGTCTCTGCTCAGGCATCTGTTTATTAAGGCAGAACTTGCTTTCTTAGGGAGCTTTTTTTTTTTTTTCTTGTTTGCCTTAAATTTAATGCTTTTATAAATATGGTATGGGAGAGGAAAGTCATTTCACTGATTTTCATCTTCTACCGTTCATCATTTTTTCTCCTGCTTCTCATCATCATTATTGCCAAATACCTATATTAAAATACATATAATATCATGCCAAGAGTTGATCAATATTAACAAAAATATACAAGAAGAATGGGAACAAGAGGAACTGAAGCTGTTGGAAGATAACTTTGCTTGTTAATTATACTTTCAAACTTCTACAATTTCTAAGCATGGAAAGTTCAGTGAAAACAAAAGAAATAAATAGTTACATTCAATTCTGTAGAAAATTGGAGAAGAGGAGAGGATAAAGAAATAAAGGCAGGGAAGGGGATGACATTAGGGGTTTTTTTGTTTGTTTGTTTTTACCAAGTGTAGCAATTCTGTATTAAAAGATCTTAAATTGCTGAAATGAAATTTTAGCAAAATTATAGCTCATGCTGCAAATCTGGATCAATCCAGTAATTGCAGTGCATATGATGTTTTGGATTATATTTTCTTGTTGATCGTCAAGGGACCTGAGATTCTTTTCTCAACCTCCTTCTCCAACACCAGAAGTATCAAAATGGAGCAAACCCCAGAAAATCCAAAATTATCAAGATAAATGTAATAGCGCTGCTTTGAATGTGACTCATTATTATATATATGATATTTTGACTAAACAGATATTGTAAATAAATCTATGAACTTACATTTTTCTCCTTCTTAATGTTTTATATTTTGTGTATTTTAAAAGTTCTATTGCAAGCAAAGTGAGCTGGTAAACCATCCTGATAAACTCTGATAAATTTTGTATAGTCACATATAAATTTTAAAAAGTGCTGAGTACTCTGTTGATTGTAGAGATAAACTGTATGCTCTTGAATCTCCATGATTTCCCTATGGGATAACATTGCTACATTGATATGTTAACCACTGCTATTGCGGTAAAGCTGTCAAATACGTCTGGTAAAACAATTTTAAAATATATCCTAACACTAAAAAGTTATTCCCCCTTTTTCATCTCTGAGAACACTCTGTATAACAAACTGCAGTGCAACTTTTTATGTATTCTTTCTGTAAGAAAATCCTGGCTATTTTAGCTTCCAAACTTTGAATTAAATATTCAGATGTAATTTTTCACAGGTAGATAATTAATTACCACAGATTAAATGTGTTAGTAGGGAGTGAATGCAAAATTATAGCTGTGTAACATTTGGTATGCAAAATTCTGTGGGGACTACTTTTGAATATTACATAGATGTTTTCAAATCAGGCACATCCAAATGATTCCAATTTATAAAATTCTCTTAAACTTAACAGCTGCATCATTTTTGGAATGAGTCTCTCTGGGCTCATCAGTCTGAATGAAAAATTCAGATGACCATTAATTTTCTTGAACAGAAACCTGGCAGCTCCCATTTCACAGAATCACAGAATCACAGAATCACTGAGGTTGGAAGGGACCTCTGGAGATCATCTAGTCCAACCCCCCTGCTCAAGCAGGGTCACCTACAGCACATTGCACAGGATTGCATCCAGGCGCATTTTGAATATCTCCAGAGAAGGAGACTCCACCACCTCTCGGGGCAACCTGTTCCAGTGCTCTGTCACCCTCACAGTGAAAAAGTTTTTCCTCATGTTAAGATGGAAGTGTCTGTGTTTCAGTTTGTGCCCATTGCCTCGTGTCCTGTCGCTCGTCACCACTGAAAAGAGTCTGGCCCCATCCTCTCGACACCCTCCCTTCAGATACTTGAACACATTGATAAGATCTCCTCTCAGCCTTCTCTTCTCCAAGCTAAACAGGCCCAGCTCTCTCAGCCTTTCCTCATAAGAGAGATGCTCCAGTCCCCTAATCATCTTTGTGGCCCTTCGCTGGACTTGCTCCAGTAGTGCCACATCCCTCTTGTACTGGGGAGCCCAGAACTGGACACAGTACTCTAGATGTGGCCTCACCAGGGCTGAGTAGAGGGGGAGAATCACCTCCCTCGACCTGCTGGCAACACTCTTTCTGATGCAGCCCAGGATACCATTGGCCTTCTTGGCCACAAGGGCACATTGCTGCCTCATGCTTAACTTGGTGTCCACCAGCACTCCCAGGTCCTTCTCAGCAGAGCTGCTTTCCAGCAGGTCAACTCCCAACCTGTACTGCTGCATGGGGTTATTCCTCCCCAGGTGCAGGACCCTGCACTTCCCTTTGTTGAATTTCATGAGGTTCCTCTCTGCCCACCTCTCCAGCCTGTCCAAGTCTCTTTGAATGGCAGCACAGCCCTCTGGCGTATCGGCCACTCCTCCCAGTTTTGTATCGTCAGCAAACTTGCTGAGGGTGCACTCTGTCCCTTCATCCAGGTCATTGATGAAGAAGTTGAACAAGACTGGACCCAGGACTGACCCCTGGGGGACACCGCTAGCTACAGGCCTCCAACTAGACTCTGTGCCACTGAGCACAACTCTCTGAGCTCTGCCATTCAGCCAGTTCTCAATCCACCTCACTGTCCACTCATCTAACCCGCACTTCCTGAGCTTGTCTATGAGGATGCTATGGGAGACAGTGTCAAAAGCCTTGCTGAAGTCTAGGTAGACAACATCCACTGCTCTCCCCTCATCTACCCAGCCAGTCATTCCATCATAGAAGGCTATCAGATTGGTTAGGCATGATTTCCCCTTGGTGAAGCCATGCTGACTACTCCTGATCACCTTCTTTTCCTCCACATGCGTGGAGATGGCCTCCAGGATGAGCTGCTCCATCACCTTTCCAGGGATGGAGGTGAGGCTGACTGGCCTGTAGTTCCCTGGGTCCTCCTTCTTGCCCTTTTTAAAGACTGGGGTGACATTGGCTTTCTTCCAGTCCTCGGGCACCTCTCCTGTTCTCCATGACCTTTCAAAGATGATGGAGAGTGGCTTAGCAATAATGTCCGCCAGCTCCCTCAGCACTCGTGGGTGCATCCCATCAGGGCCCATGGATTTGTGGGTGTCAAGTTTGCTTAAATGATCTCTAACCCACTCCTCCTCCACCAAGGGAAAGTCTTCCTCTCTCCAGACTTTCTCTCTTGCCTCCAGGGTCTGGGGTTCCTGAGGGCTGGCCTGAGCAGTAAAGACTGAAGCAAAGAAGGCATTCAGTAACTCTGCCTTCTCTGCATCCTTCGTCACCAGGGCACCCACCCCATTCAGCAAAGGGCCCACATTTTCCCTAGTCTTCCTCTTGCTGCTGATGTATTTGAAGAAGCCCTTCTTGTTGTCCTTGACATCTCTAGCCAGATTTAATTCCAAACGGGCCTTAGCCTTCCTCGTCGCATCCCTGCATACTCTGACAACATTCCTATATTCATCCCAAGTGGCCTGTCCCCCTTTCCACTTTCTGTAGACTTCCTTCTTCTGGTTGAGTTTTGCCAGGAGCTCCTTGCTCATCCATGCAGGTCTCCTACCTCCTTTGCTTGACTTCCTACTCATAGGGATGCACCGCTCTTGAGCCTGGAGGAAGTGATGTTTGAATATTAACCAACTCTCTTGAACACTCCTTCCTTCCAGGGCCCTCACCCATGGGATTCCTCCAAGTAGGTCCCTGAAGAGGACAAAGTTTGCTCTCCTGAAGTCCAGGGTTGCGATCCTACTTGGTGCCCTGCTGCCTCCTCGCAGGATCCTGAACTCCACCATCTCATGGTCACTGCAGCCAAGGCAGCCCCCAACCTTCACATCTTCCACCAGTCCTTCTTTGTTTGTTAGTACGAGGTCCAGCAGCACACCTCTCCTTGTTGGCTCCTCCACCACCTGTGTCAAGAAGTTGTCACCAATGCTCTGCAGGAATCTCCAGGACTGTTTGTGCCTAGCTGTGTTGTCTTTCCAGCAGATATCGGGGTGGTTGAAGTCCCCCATGAGAACCAGGGCCTGGGATCGTGAGGCTACTTCCAGCTGTCTGTAGAAGGCCTCATCAACTTCCTCATCCTGATCAGGTGGCCTGTAGTAAACACCCACAACAGTGTCACCTCTATTAGCCTGCCCTTTGATCCTTACCCATAAGCTCTCGACTCGCTCTTCATCCACCCCTAGGCACAGCTCAATACATTCCAGTTGCTCTCTCACATAAAGAGCAACTCCACCACCTCGCTTTCCTGGCCTGTCTTTCCTAAAAAGCACGTAGCCATCCATGACAGCACTCCAGTCATGCGAGCTATCCCACCATGTCTCTGTAATGGCAATGAGATCATGGCCCTGCGACCGCACAGATATCTCTAGTTCTTCCTGTTTGTTCCCCAAGCTGCGTGCATTGGTGTACAGGCATTTCAGGGAGGTGATCGAGCATGCAGGTTTCCCAGGAGGGGTAAAAGAGGGTCCTCCATAGCCACATCCCATGCGCACTTCCCTGGCTGCATTCACCTGCTGGAGGCATCCTGACTTGAGCAGTCTTTTGCCAACTACCCTGTCACTATAACTCTCCCCTTCCCCCATCTTTCCTAGTTTAAAGCCCTCCTTACCAGGTTGGCCAACCTGTTGGCAAAGACCTGTGTGCCCCGCCTCGTGAGGTGGATCCCATCTCTCGCCATCAGTTGTCGATCTTCAAACAGGGTCCCATGGTCATAGAAACCAAAACCCTGTTGCCAACACCAGCGGCGCAGCCAGTCGTTAACCTGGAAAGTCCGTCTCCTCCTCCTCTCATCCATCCCCCTCACTGGCAGGATTGAGGAGAAGATGACCTGGGCTCCCAGACCCTTGACCACCATCCCCAGAGCTCTGAAATCCTGCTTGATGGTCTCCAGTTTGCCCTTGGTGTCATTGGCGCCCACGTGGAAGAGCAGCAGTGGGTAATAGTCTGAAGCGTGGACAAGCCTTGGCAGTCTTTGCATGACATCTCTCACACGAGCCCCTGGCAGGCCACAAACCTCTCTAGACAAGAGGTCAGGTCTGCAGATAGATGCCTCCGTCCCCTGTAGCAGGGAGTCCCCCACAACAATCACCCGCCGCTTTTTCCGGGTGTTCCGGCAGGGCACAGGGTCTGTTGTCCCGGTTACTTCCCTGGCAGCCATGCCCATCTCCTCCTCATCCTGGAGGGCACTAAACCTGTTCTTCAGCTTCAGGTCTTCAGGAGGAGTAGGAGCCTTTCTCCTCCCACGAGCAGTGACCAGTTTCCAGCCTTCTTCTGTGATGTTATGATGTACCGTTTCACACGGCACAGAGCCCTCTGGCAACTCCACTGCTGCAGGGGGTTGGGACTCCTGGAGCTGTACAGTCTCCGAGAATACCCTGTCTATCTCTTGCTCTGCTTCTCGGATGCTGCGCAGCCTACTGACCTCCTCCCGTAACTCCCTTACCTGACGACACAACTCGTCAACAGCAGCACACCTCCTGCAGGAGAGCTGGCTGCCAGCCCAGGCCTCCTGGAGAGGCCCCAAGCACTCCCTGCAGCCTGAGACCTGTAGAGCCGCATCTACTGTCAGAGGGTCAGTCTGGGTCCAAGCCTCTGACGCAGCAACTCCAACAGTCACTGGGGAACGCGCTGTGCGACGTGTCACGACCATACTTGAGGAAGTGTACACCACAGGGAACAGAAATGAAGGTCCCTTCGCACGTCCCTTCGCGCGCCCTTCTGCGCGAACTGCTGCGCAAACTGCTGCGCAAACTAAACTAACTATACTAAACAAGTCAGGTAATGAGACAAAAAAAGGATACATGATAATCAACAAGCTACTAGTCTCAAGTAAACAGCATCATAGCAATGATACATACTTTTTAACTGCCAGTATAAGGTAAATAGTGCTTTTGTTGACTCCAGTTTTATATGCTCAGTCTTGAAAACTTTGAAATGTTCTGCGATGAAGCCCAGAGAAGCTCTTTAGGTTTCTAAAGGGGAGGTGCATGAAATTTACAGTCAGGATCTAGAAACACTGTCGTCGTCATCACAAAACTGAGCAGAACATTTAATTTGGACTTCAGTGTTCCCTGGCTGGGCGCAAGCTTCTGTACTTTAAGCCCAATGAGAAGATCCAAAATGTTTAGTTCTTATCTCAGTTTCATGGTGATTTAGACACAAAGAAGAGTAGTTTCTGTTTTTTTTCTGATATCACCTGCATTTGTGTATCTGCATCCATATACCATTCTTCAGGTATGCTTTGAGTTTGCACTCACACTTGGATGGCATATAAGTTCAACAAAAATGCAAAAAAGCTCTGCTTGCTGGCATTAAAATATATGCCAGTAGCACTGTCACCCTCTTAACATGTAAAGGCTAAAGGCTAAAGGAGTTGCTTTAAAGGCTACAGGGCAAATAAGGAAACTGGGCTTGATTTTTTAACCCTGAAGGGTTCAAGGACGAGACTCCAGCCAACACTGAATAGATCATTGGCAAGGAAGCCCTTCCTCACTATAAGAAGCATTCTGGAGGCTGAGGAGGGGGAGAGAAGGGGGAGTCCGAGAGAGCCAGGGAGGGGGAATGGCTCACTGCAGTCTGCTTATTTGCTGCCTTAATCTATACTGCTCTTCTGTTATATCATATTGTTCTCTTAAACCTCCGTCGTGTTATGTGCGAGTGCACATCCACCCCCGCCAGAAGTTTACAAGGCAATTTTCTGCTGAGATTCAGACCAGATTAAAATATTAAAATCTATGGACAGTTATAACCATCCCTCTCCAAAACACAGCTTTTATGGAGGAAAATAATCCTAAACAGTATGTGCAAAAGGCAGTCAGTGCTGCCTGGTCTCGGGGCCATGGTCCTCACCCTCTTTTATTTGTCAGTATAGACATAATAGTCATGCATGTGTCACTAAAGGAGGTTTAAACTACATTTTTGCACTTAGGATGCCTAAATTCCACCTAATTCACATTTCTGGTGACATTTTGGTAGTCTGAATCTCACCCTAAGCCAAAATCCAATTAATGTCAAGCAGCTTCTGTTAGTAGATCTTGTGCCTTTCCCTGGAAGGCAAATTTTATTTTATCTCTGTAAGCGTTCATATATGAGGTCATTCTGAAGGGTCTCCCCCTTTTCTTGTTTTATAATGAGTTAATAGTCTCTGTGTTCTATATCTCCTGTGAATTTGCCATATAGTAAAAGACCATTGCTTAAAATCAGATCTATAATCAGCAATTATTTCCATGGATTTTCCTTAGATTTCAGAAAGGAATTTGTTTTGCAAGGCAATGCTCAGAATCACTAGCACACAGATTAAAATGATTATGAAATAATAACACCTCATATTCATCTATAATATCTGTATAGTAAATGTTATTCCTTCCATATTAATACAAGGGAAATCAAAGAAGAGAAGGATTCAACTCCTTGTTTTCAGAATAATTGACTCTATTTAAAATTGACTATATTTCTTTTTTTGCTAATCAACCTGAAATATCAGCTGTTTCTGGAACTTGAGCTTACAGATATATTAAGGTGAGCAAGCCAAAAGAGAATTGGTCATTTCTGAACATATCTTAATCTAAAAAAAAATTATTTTCAGACCCCTAGAAATTGCCATATAAAATGTCTTTTATAAATATCACGATACATTTGTATACATTGTATCTCCTGAAAAACTCATTAAAAGAGGCAGTTGATATTAATGTCCTTGAAAAATACTCTTGAAAGCAGTGAATTATTGTAAATGCCATAAACTGCTTGATTTTACTAATATAGACAATAGTTATTCAAACAAAACTGAAAAGTTTTACTTTTTTTTTCAAGGTTTTGTGTCATCATTTGTCATTTCTTCTTTTGAAAACATAATTAAACTTTTACTTACTTGCTTTCTAATAGTCCAAAAGAACAGGAAGAAAAACAAGAGTAAGGCTACAGCTGCTGAAACTATGTTTCTTAAGTAACTGTCAGATTAACTGGGAAATTTGAACAAGTAGGATGCCACTCATGTAAAGCTGTTCATAGAATTTGGCTTCATCTGGCCACTATTTTCTGGAAATGTATATTGAGAAAATCTTTTGTCTATAAATTCAGCAAAGACATATATATAATAAATAAAAGCTTCAAAATGAATACTCTGTTATCAAGAAACATATGATTTTTTTTTTTGGTACAAGGAATAGTCTACCAAGAAGGAATACAAATAAAAATAATAATAATAATAAAAGTTATCATTTTGTGCTAAGGAAATGTAAAATAAAATCTATAGGAAGCCATATGTTCATAATGCACTGTCCTTACCACTGGCAAATTTAAAAGTGGTAACCTAACAGACTGTTAGGTTTCCTCATTTTTTGTAGGTGAATTAATTGGCAAAACACTGTAAAACAATATTAAATATTAAAAGTACATTTCTTGTTTTTATATATATACAGGCTGTGCTTTTGTTATGTTTTGGATATGATTGAACATGACACTTCCTTGTTCTAATTAGGCATAGATTTTAGCGTGTACTGAACTGCTACATTCACAGATTCTAGCAGAACTCCTTAAATAGTAGAATATAAGATATTTCTCTGTTGCCATAAGGTGCAATGGTATGTCTAAAGAGATTGTGTAATTTACAAAGTTTTGTTTTATTTATTTAAACTAATGGCATGAATATCACAAAAAAGAAATTCTGGACCATCCTTATCAGAGGTTAGATCTGTAAGTCAACTCTATAGTTCTTTTGGCAGACTGTATGAGGGATCCAGCTTGTAGTGTAAATCTTCTGCTGTCATACTTTTCATCTTGGTAGAACTCACTTTTAAACACTCATGTGACTCTGTGATGTAATCAAAGCAATTGCGTAGATGTGGTTTCCAAAGGTGGACTTTCAGGAGCTGTCCATTGCATACATTTTAAATATCTATTTCATATTTTATTCGTTATTTGCATTTTTGCAAAAAATAGCAATTCAATTTTTTTAATATGTCACTTCTACAGTAAAATATGTTATTTTCAGAATTTGTCCATAACAGTTGTCTCTCAACTCATGTCTGCTTTCATTTGCGAATGATCATCTTTGTGTGTGAGTCCCCATGTTTAAAAAAGGAAAAATGAGAAGCAAAGCTCATCAGTTTTTAGACAACTTCAACAAGGGTTAACAATCTGCAGTTATGTTGGAGCGTGAAATCCCAATGCAAGGCCCCAAAGGCTTTACAACAGTAATTGTAACATATAGCATCTAAAGGTCAGAGTATGTTTCATGAAAATCCGTTGATGACAGCTGTCATTATAACTTCACTACAAAGAAAGCTATAGTTATGAAGGCACTCATGGGGCATTTCAGTACCAAGGGTTTACTGCTGGTGCTATTTTTATATGTCAGTTCTGCTTACAAAAAACACCAGTAAGCAAGATAAATGATGAGAAAGTCTGAAACTGACTGACAGCTCTGACTTTTATTTCAGCTTAAAATTTGTCAATTATTCAAGCACCGAAGGTCACTCATTAACAAAGCAGCCAATAAGAGAAGTTCTAAGATATTTCCCCCCACCCCGAAAAATTACCTCAGCAACTTCAAAAATATTGTCATATGTGAACACAGAATCTGAAAGAAATGTTTTTCAGGTTAATGCAGCTCCTGTTGATATTTCTGGAGTGTTATACATGACTTGTCAGCAGTCCAACCCTTACTAAAAAATCTGTTTCTTGTTTGCTTGTATGAGCAATAACAACCATGATTCTCATCATTACCACTACTAGTAAAATTACTATTATCACACTTCCTTCTTGCCACTACCTAAGACCTTAGAAAAGGAAGAAGAGGGATAAGGGATGCAATCAGCAAAGACAAAGGTTTCAGTAACTCTGACGTGTTTCTACCTTGCTATTTTGAAGGTGTTCACTGGTGTTTCTTTCTAAAGGTTATTGTCTTACTGTCTTAATCAAACAGATTCTAATATACATAATGCTCTTTTGATAATTCCATCATAAGATTTTCTTCATTGCAATGAGTATAATATTTTAATATAATTATCTATTAATATTATATTATTAATTATGTAATAATTTCAATTTCTTGCCCAAAGTTTTCTACAATTTTTGCTATAACTGGTCATATTAGTGTTTTTTCTTTCATTTTAGTTTCCTCTCTCATAATCTCAGGAAAAGCCTGCAGTGACACACTCTTCTTCCTTCTCTTTTAAAATTATCACACTTAGTCGTCCTACTTTATACTTCTTATAACTAAAAAAAAAATCGTATAGTATCTTTATATTCTTATTGACTGTAACTTTGCCTGTAATGGTGATAGTCCCCTCTGACTTATAGCCTTTTTTTTTTTTTTAAGCACCTATTAAATAATGCTGCCAACTTTGTCATGATACAATATATAGAGTAATGAGTAGAAACTTATCTTGGGCCAATTTGGTATATCCTCATAACTAAACTTCTCCATGATCCAGTCGCATATCCTTCATTCCAGTCTTATATCTCTTCTATCACTTATCGTTTCTTTAATATATCTAGTACAATATATCTTTCAGCAACAAAATGCTCAGCTTCTTTTTCTTTTTTTTCTTCTTTTGCAAGCCATTTATAATTTGTCACTTTCTCTAAATGATTTTAAAAAATAGAATCCCCATATTTTTTCATCTATAAATCCCCATATAATAGCTGGTGTTCTTTGTATGGTTTACTTTCAATAACAGTATATTTTTCATTTAGGTTTTTCTCCAAGACCAGTAAGTCTGGATAGGAGCATCTCCACTAAACTTCAGAAATATCTAATGAAGACATCTACAGATGAACTAGTATAGCCCCTATGGTCAATAGAAAATGTATAAGTGTATGTATATATGTGTGTGTGTGTGTGTGTGTGTGTGTGTGCATGTACATATATATTTAGGGAATGATTCAGATCATCAAAGGTATAATTCTCTGGGATGAAATGAACTGCCGCCCTAAAATGTCTGTCTTTCTCTACTGATTAAAGGGACACAGGCTCACTAACATTGACACAGACATCTACAGTGTAGGTGATTATATTTGGTCAGGCAAATTACACTCTTGTCTTTCATTTAAGTTACCAATATTACATGATCCTAATCTACTTTTTACTTCTCCTAATGGTTTTATCTCCATCTTTTCTGCTAAGAAAAACTTGCTCACTGTGTTTTAGTTCTTTATACAAAAGTAAATTCCTCCCAGCCATTTTGCCCAACTCCCTTAGATCAATTTGTCCAATATACATGACAGAAAAATGTCACAAACTGTTTTTGCAAGTAAATATTTGCATTTTTCATTATGGTCATGTTTTCAAAGAGTTTTAGAAATATCTCAGAATTTTCTTTCCGTAATATCACTTTCATTTCTTCCTCCAAACAAAACCTAAATAATTATAATATGTAACTGTATCTACTGTTATTCCATTTTTCATACCTTTTCAATGCTGTATTTGTTTCTTCAAAATATGTATATACTTAATATTAATGTCAGTCTCATGTCCTTCTTAAAAATCCACACATTTAAACAGTGTATAATTTCAGGTCATCCGTATGAAATGGATTTGCAACAAAGAGTTAAATAACAACCTCATTATCCTACATTGTGTACCTTTCCCTTTGAATGATCCAGTGTTGCAGACAGCAATATAACAAAGAAAAAAAGATGACAAAGAATTGCACTGAAAAGTCCCATCATGTATGCTTATTTTGACTACAGTTTTAACATGGTAGTTTAAGTGTGATGTGTATTTCCTTTGCTACTTTGTAGAAGTTCTACCAACGATGTATGGGACTTGATCAATTCAAGTGCACTCACTATCCAGGAGCATGATTTATTTTCATTTATTTTTGGATAACCCCTTCAATATATAAGACTAATCTTTCACATCAGGGCAGCAGTCAGCCATCAGATGCACCTTCTTCTACTGGAACTTTAAAATCACTTATTCTCTTGAGAAAACACATAATTAGCTTCCATATGTTCAACTGATGTAATTCCAGGGAGAAAGTACCAGATTACAGGCAAATCTATAGGTCTTCTGCATTTAGTAAGCCATGTTTCCTTTTCCATGGTCTTTCTTAAGAAGAAAGATCTGCCTTTCACCCTTCAAACAGATATATCTATTTTCACTTTTTTTTTTTTGGTAATGCATTTTAAGCTGAAAATATAAATTAGTCACACTCTCTCACCAATAATTATGGATTCTACTCCTTTTTGGTGTTTTCCAGTTAGCTAACTTGCTCAATCTCCTTTGTAAATCCTCCTCACTTTGATTAATAACACCATCTAAATCACTAGTTCGTTTCTCAATTCACTTTGCCAAAGGATTATACGGTGCCTTCTTTTCCCATAGATCTTGCAAAAAATCAATCACACTCTGTTTATTTATCATTATATTCTTCTTATCCCTGTGGCCAAAGTGCTTGAAGAAATCCCTCTGGTCATTTTCAAACATCGTTTTGCTGGTAATATTGTTGTTTCTCTGTACATGCTTTGAGCTCTCTAGACTGTGTCAACAGCTTGTGTTTCAACTTTTCATTAACATCTTTATGAGATTCAGATTTTTGCTATGATTCTATTACTATTAATATACTTTTCAATTTCCTCTTGTTTTTCTCATCCAGCTGGTGTTCCTTTTAGTTAACTGCTGAACTTTCAGGCTAATCCAGATCTACTCTAATTCCTGTTTTGTAGCAGAGTTCATTTCCCTGTTTCCCACAGATTCCCAGATATTTCAGACCTTTCAAATTAGACATACAATTTTTGCAAACTTTTTATAACTTTAATGCACATCTGTCTCATCTCTTCAAGAAATTTATAGAAATTTGGGGGATCTCTTACTTCTTATTTTATATTTAAAGAGCACAGACCAGGCATTTTCAATAATATGATCAGTCTATACTACGATTTTCTCTTTCATGCAGTGCTCATTGTTCTTGCTCTTTCCCTCATGTTACTTATAACGTTTATGATGGTCACAAGGGAGAGCAGTACTTTTAGGATTAAAAAAAATCATACCCAGCTTTTCCATTTCTTTAACTTTTCCTTCTTCTTGGATCATTTCTTTTTTTTTCTTTTTTTCTTTTTTTTCTTTGTTTCCTTTTTTTTCCTTATTTTTTTCTTAATTATATTTGAGAGAAATGGCCTGTACTAGAGAGAAACTAGAGAGGCAGTTGTCACTTGCTGTTTGGAAACTTTTCTCAGAATTTACTTTATTTATCCAGCATATGCAAGTTTTATCTGTAGCTATAACCTGTACTTCATCAATTAGATGTCACTATCACTTTTGTAATAGACTTTTCTCTGTTTTAAAAGAACACTTTTTCTCTCTAAATCTCTTCAACACTTGTGGATAGCTAGTTAGTATTCAATCATGTGCTCTTCCAATTGCAAGGGATGCAATTCTGGAAAAAAAAATACACACACACACACACACACACACACACACATACACACATGTATATACATATACATATATATACATATATATTTTCACAGACTTTGAAATAGGAGACTGTTTCTCTCTTTGAGTGTTACCTGTATGACACAGAGCCTTGGCCATGGGGCATGAAAGTTACAGGCCAAAGCACAGCCTGGAAAAGGTATGTCTGGTTAGCAAGGATCTTCAGGATAGTTGCACATGGAATGAAGAGGGGAACTAAATGCTTGTATTAAAAACTTTGGTTGTATTGTTTTAAGGGAAAAATGTTTTTGACTCCCAAGGCAGATATCAGATGTCAGAAATGCCACCCAGCACAGCAGTAATGATTCACTCATTTTACTTAAATTAATATTGATAGATTACGTACATAGCAAACTTATTTTCCTTTTGACAGACAGAGCTGTTTTCAACTCAATGGAATCTCTGCTCACTAAAAAATTCTCATTTCAGGGGCATTAGCTACAAGAATACGTACTTCCTGTTGGACTGCTTCTCCAGGGAACTAAACCAACTAAAAACATGCAAACCTTTACTTGCCCCATTTTTAACGCTCCTACTTTGTAACGGAAGAAATCTAGCTACGTCCCAGTAGGATCTGTCTGCAGAACAGGTGACCTGGATAATCTAAAGAGTGCATCAGTTATGTGTTCGCTGACCATGAAGGTGATGATTGTTCAAAATCCTTATCAGTGTGGAGAATTAGGATCTCCTTGAGACTATTATGGATAATATGGGAATATAATAATGGATAATATGGATAATATGGGAACTTTGATCATGTTTTAATAAGTTTCCAAATGTAAACAGCTAATTCTGCATACAGACTATTCATTCTTTTAAAGATACATGTATGATTATATGAGGAATGTATGTGGTAGGGAGACATCCAGGCAAAAAATCCTTTATATGCACTTAGAATATAAAGAAATTCAAGTTTCAGTCCATGTCCAACACTACAGCAGATTTTTTTTTTCCATGGTGTAATAAAAAAAAAACTAACTAATTTTAATGTTCTTAATTTTGGGGAAGTCTAAAATCATAACCAAATTTGGAAGAAAACTATTTGATGTTCCAAGAAGTGATTGATTTAGATTCCATCTTACAAAACAATCTGTTCAAGTTCAGGAATAATGTTTTTTGAAAAAAAAAAAAAAGACAGTAGGAAGCTATGTTAAGGATTAATAACTGCATATTTCTGAATCTTTTGGAATGATGCATAATTACTTTTTTAAATTTAACTGAGAACAACAAAGAGATGCTAAAACATTCTTAAAAAAGAAACAAATAAAAATCAAGATTTTTTTTATACTTGTATGAAAAGTCAAAAATTAAAGGAGATTGTTTAGAAAAGTGAATGAGAAACACGTAGGTAATATAACTGTAAGAATGGAATATAATTAATTACAAAAGAAACAGAAAAACAAAAATGATAATCGTGTAGAACTCAGCAAGTTCTAGAAATTAAAGAATAACAGATATTTACTAAATCAGGGACTTCAAGTAACACTAAAACCTTTTTGCCTGTCAATGAAGGAAAAATAATATTGGTCTAAGAACCAATAATTAAAACTATTTATTTGTGTGGTAGTAGTTGAGTCAGCCTGATTGTCAAGAGTCTATGGTAGAACGTAAGCATTACTGATTTGGGGGATTTGCCCATTGTGACTATAACAGAAGTAGCAAGTGCACTATCTACCTTGGGACAGAAATTATAAAGGAGCAGGTACAATCCCAGAGCAGGAATAGGTAAAATCTCGGAATGAGAACATGCCATCCATTCTGAAACAGTTACTTGAAACTTAGGTTACTTTTCAGTACAGTAGGATAAGTGTCTCTCAGCTGTCTCAGGCTCATTTTTATTTTGATGTTTTTAGACGGCTGCCAGACTCGTTCAATACTTTCTCCAGTACTTCCTACTCTGAGAAACTTTGGCCCAGCACTACAGCTTGCTGGAAAAGGGAACTTACTGCTTTCAGAACTTTTTTTTTTTTTTTAACTTAGTTCCATCATAGAACATATTGCTTCCCATCTGTCAAAAAAAAAAAAAAAAAGAAGTCTTCTGACCTAGAAAGCTCTCCTTTCCACTGGTCTGCATCAGATGTGTCCACCTACTCCTTAGGTCTCATCACTTTTCATGTACAATAAATAGATACTTATAACAATCAAAAATGACTATTTTCAATCTGCAGAATAGGACAAAAGTAAAAGGACAAAGGTAGACCAATATTTTTCACCAATATATTTCACTTATTTTCTTATAGATCATTTCTTATGTGGGAAACACAGGTCACCTTCATAGTACTGGGCATCAGCCATGAACTCTTAAATCCTTTTAATGTTTTTTTAGCACTTCAGCCACTCCTTCACTGAGAATTGCACTGAGGCATATCAATGCATGTTACAAAGGCTACTGACCAGCTAATTGTGTATTAACTTGTCAAGATGAGTCATGGTTTATCTTTAGAACAGTGCTCTTGCATTCAGTTTTAGGGACGAATTAGATGTGATTGACTAGGCATAAATCAGTGCTGATTTGACCCTGTCAGTTTTGCCTGGAAGATCTCAGATGCATTTGAAGTACTGACCTAGAAGTGAAAATATTTTCTCTTTGCTTCTTAAGTCCTGTTGTCTCAGTGATTCCTTATTCTAACCTTCTACAGTGTAAAAAAAAATAAGAAGATGAGAAATGCATAAAAAATCAAGACCAAATAATGCTAAAATGTTGCAATGAACATCAAAGACAATTACTTAGTTTCATGTCTTTGCAGACAAAAGTTCTATAGCTGACCTTTTAATTTAATGCTGTCTTCCTTTTTTTTTTCCCCTGCACATTTTGCTCACAAACAGCTATTCCAGAGCCAAGTGTGGAAAAACTGATTAAAAATAGGCTGCAATTGTCGTATTCACATGATCTCAGCTGTGCAGGAACAGTGGGCAAACAACTCATTGAATGTATGTCTTTCTTTGAAGACCTTTCCCACAGATAATGCCTGAAGCAATATCTACATGGCTAAATAAAAGACAGCCAGTCTCTGAGGCCATGTAGTGTGACCTGATGGATCCACATTGAATAATCTTTAGTGCTCAGCCTCCTCTGACCTGCGAGTGAAATCTCTGTATATGTATGTGAAGTATGTATATTCTAGTAAATAAAATGGACCAGAGGGGCCGTTCATTGGCCCTGAGGAAAGGCTCATAGAACAACTCATCTACAGGTAGTTTAACCTCTCCCTCACTTTCTTTAAAATCAAACAAAGAAGTATTCCTCTTCATCCTGGCAATTGGGAATAGCCCAGTGCCAGGCCCATGTCATTACCAAATCATGGTCATGTATTGAGTAGGAGAGTAGAGTTGTTAGCCAAAACCGTGATGGGGACCAAGCAGATAAACAATATGAAGGACATGATCTCAGTGCCTAAGCCAGTGCCCTGGCTTGGTTTATTATAATAAAGTAGACAATTTCTGTGTCTGTAAGTCACCATTATAGTTTTTGGTGTTTTTTTGTTTTTTGTTTTTTATTTAGAGCAGTTGTCATAATGTGAGGGCAATGCTAGAGCTTCACAGAGAAGTGGTTGCACAGCCTGAAACAAAGGCTCTGTGTTTGATGCCAAAGCGCATTGCACAAGGGCATGAAGTGATATTTGAGGGTTCGAAGACTTCTAGGGTAGTGTTAGAGGACTACAGCTGGATGAAGCTCATACTTGAGCAATCTTATCCATACTTTCCTTTGCATATGTTCTTTGCTTTATGCTACCTTTTGACCAGAGTCCAGTCACTACTTCAGAGATGCTTCAGAGAGTCTAAGGTGGCACAGGCCAAAATCATACCAGGTTACATACTAACTACATACTAACAGGTCATCAGTGTGGATATCAGTGGCCCAGTGCTCGAGCTTGTCTCAAAGCTGTATTTTACTTAGCAGTATAAATACTTCACCACAAGCTGAAGTCTATCTCAGATAAATCAAAGTAACTTATCCTTAAAATGAGGAGACAATCCTGTCTTACTTTAACATAAAGAGCAAAATAATTGGCAGATGAGCAAATAATCTCAGTGAAGGTTTGGTGTATTCTGTTTGTGTTATCAGGGATAATAGACACTGTTCATAAATGGAAAAATGTGGATAATCTCAGTTAAGGCCCATGATCCAAAAGGAAATAACTTTAAGTAAGTTACTTCAAAATTACTGAAGTAGGCAAATGAATGAATACCAGGAGCCTTTCGGGTAAATTAGGTACCCTTAACTCTTCCTGCTTTTCTAGGTTGAACTGATAGAAACTCATGCTCTAAATAATTTGGTGTTTAACAGAACAAAATGCTGGTGATATCATCTGAACTGGATATTTGCTTCCTTTTGGTTCTGTTATGTAGAGAAAGATGCAGATGCCTTTGGGTACACTACCTGGCCTCCAGCTGCCATTCAGGAAAGGTGCATGTTTGCCACAGGTCTTAAGGCATATCTTTCAACCTTATGTGAATGTCTCAGAAAACTAGGAGCAGAAAAATAGCACTAGACACCAGTGTCTAGACGCCTGAATCACTTCTGCAATGATCCTTTTTCCTGCTTTACAGGCTGGTTGTGGATTGTTTTGAGAAATGAACAAAGTAAGCTTGGTGAGTGTAGAAAAATTGAGGACTGGAACACAGAGAGGGTGAACTGCTTGCTTATTTTGAACTTTATAACCTGCTGTTTACATATTATTGTAGAAGGAAGAATATCCATGTCTTCCATCATTTAGTAGAGAAAAAATTAACTTTGTCTATTATTTGATGACTTGGCAGTTTCCAAGGTGGTCTTAGCAACATGTTTCCTTTATAATCAATCATGTAGCTTTTCTGAATATTTTATATGTTTAGTTCCCTTTTTCCTTTCAGCAAGAAATCCTTATACTGTCTTAAAAATCTAAATATAAAACTTTTTAATTCCATTCATCTTCAGAAATATCGCTTATACAATTAAAAGCTATGACAAATCTTGTTTCAGTTAATGTAATCAGGTTTGCCATTCAAATAAGTCTTCCACCTTTCCAAGTAATCTTTTAAACTTAATTAATTCTTAAAGATAATTATTAAAAAAAGTCATTGTTCTTTTATTGAAAATATCATTCTTAAAGTCCTCCTGAGCTTGATTTAAAAAAAATGTTTGAGAATTGCTAGATAATGTATTGCTGAGTTAATAACAACACTTTTACATCTACATATGAAAATATACATACCAAACATCCATTGTAGGATCATCAAATGTTCTTGTTATATTGTGCATAAACCCTCTTATTAGTCAGGTAGGAGGGTCATCAGATTGGCATAAAAGCAAAATCTATTCAACTTTAAAGAGATACAGAAGTATTTAAGGCACAACCATATTCTTCTTTCCCCCCTGCCCCAAAAAAAAATTAGTAAGGAAGTTGGCATTTTTTTGGCAGAACAATTTCACAGCATCAATGTTTTTCTCTAAGAGTATTTATAGAAGAAAATCTTTTCAATTAAAGAATGCTTTGAGTAGGCTTAAACAGATACGTGTTCTGGGACATAGTTTATGGGTCTGACAGTTCATTCCGACATTCCTCATTGTTTCTAGACAGGACATCCTTTTATCCATTTTAAGATAGGACACTTTCCCGATCTTCATATCTGAAAAAGATTTGTTGAAAAAAAGATCTGTTACTCTGAGCTATAGATCATGTCTATGTTATAATGGTATATTACCTAAAAGGCCTTGTCCTTTGAAGAGAAAGACTCAGTGATTGCTTGGCTATGACGAAGTTTTTCCTGTCATTACAATCTCTCGTTTCTAGCAACAATCACAACTTGTAATTTCAAACACCTATTAAATATTAGACACAATACACTACTCCCAGTAAAAATTCATTCTCCAAATTGTAGTTAAAAACTAATGTTAAGGTAGATTAAGTATACTTAAAAGTATAAACGATGAAAAACAGAGTCTATATGAATAAAAGTGCATGTGTATGATCAAGGTTGTTATTTCCTTTGATAATTTTTTTTTTTTTTATCCTGGTATCCTGTTGTATCCTTAGATACAAAAATTGGTATTAATTGTACATTTATTATTGTAATAGAATTTTCCAAGAAAATAGATAAATAATTTTTCCAAGAATTATATGTCAAACAAAAAATTAAAGTCATTGGTTAAAATTCAGTAGGAATGCAGACATCTGTAGTGCTCTGGTCTAGTATACTAAATCCAGGAAAAAAACAAAACAAAATAAAAAACAAAAGAGCTATGGAGGTTTTATCCTGAGCTGAAGATTTTGAATGTTTGTAACCATTAAGAACAAAATTAATTCTGTGCTAAAATGATGAAACAAGCCAAGAATGGAAGCTGGTGTTCTTTGGCTTTCTTGTCCATAGTCTTCTATTGACAAGACATCAGGCATTCTCCCCTGGAGTATGTAGCTTCCGAAGTGGCAGAATAGTAAATGACCTCTTTTTTTACAGCACAACCTGTTAAATATACTTCAATTTCACTGCTTATTATTTCTATTGTGAGGACACACCTATTGCAGTGTGGGGCCTAAATTAGTTTACTGATGTTACGGTAAGAACAAAACCATCCAAATGAAGAATTATGGTATTAGAAAGGCAACAGCAAGATACATTTAAGACAACATGTAAGCAGGAGCAACCACAGTCGTAATGATCATTGTTCTTGCTTGTATAAGCTGATGGTTAAAACACATTTTGTAATAGCCTTTTTAACTTTCCATTAAGTTAAAGAAAAGTTTATTGTTAATGAGATACCCTTAGAAAAAGACACACATAAAAAGACTGCATTTCTTTGTATAGACTAGATGTGTTCCCAGCATAAATCATCTATGTATGTGGCTTAGGTGGCTAATAAAAATCAGATACTTTTATGTTATTTCCTTGTATAATGTAAAGTTTAACTCTGATTTTAACCTCAAATTAAGGCCAGCTGGAAATCAATATTTCCACTTCATATACAAAGATTCAGAAAAAGAAACACAAACAGAAACACCCACAGGCACATACATACTTAGAAATGTTTGCCTTTGCATGTACACTGAAGTGAAATGAAAGACAGACTATATAGCTATCAGCCTGGTTGATATATCAGTCACTCATGATGTCAACAAGCTAGGTTTTAGTAAAACTGAGAAATATGCATTCTTTCAAATTTTCATCCAAAAATTTCTGATTATTTCAACTCGGAAATATTGAGAATGAAAACTTCATCACATCTGCCTTCTTGTATACTATTATTTTTGCAAGTGAGTCACTGCAGATATGCCTTTGTTTTATTTTATAGGACCTAACATGATGCAGTCCTGGGTAAAAGATACTGACTTTTTGTGTCACCTAAAGAAATTTAAAACTATGATATCACTTTTCCCTGAGGCATTTTAAGACTTTTTAATAAAAGTGGATTGCAGTTTTTCATTTTGTTATTAAAGCAGCTGTGGACGAAACATCTAACTTTTCTGTGTTGCCTTTGGGAATTGTGTCTATAACACATTTCCAAAAGTTGAGTTTAATGTATTGAGCTATCTAAATTGTTTTTAAAATATCACACAAGATACTGTGTGACAAGGAGACAAGAAAAACACATATATACATATTTTTCACTGGAAAAAGCGTTAGTATCTTGACATTTATATCTTTTATGGGAACAGTACTGAACAAATCCTTAGTCGATATTTATTCTGTTCCTCATTATGGAAGTTATTTATGTTTGTGGGTCAATGACTAGACGTCAGTCAACTTAACTCTTCTACAACTTCACTGTATTAAAAATTGACAGTTCCTTAAATGAAAGGGATGAAGTAAACAAATTATAAGACTTTTCATTAAAAAATAAAATAATAAGATAAAAAGATCTAGGGCTACATATTAAGCATAAGTATATAAAACTATACCTGCAATTATACAATAGACTCTGAGTGAATGTTTTCTTTATTGGTGGCAGGAGACTTGACTGACATATTCTCAATTATTTTAAATCTTGGAAGACTGCTTAACCTCACTTTGGGTTGTGGCAGTGTCTCTGCTTTGACTGTTTTTGGTTTGTGTGGTACATTGCTGTAAGGATAGTATCCGGGTCAAAATCCTCTGAAAGGAGGGGGATATTACACCTTAATTTGGGAAGCAGCTGAACCTTTTCAAGGAAAAAAGTTTCCAGAGATGGAAAGTCACAGGTAAAAGACAGGAGAGAGAGAATCACGGCATTGAGTCTGGGAGCCTACTAGCTATGTAGAGACTATGAGACCTCACGGCATAATGAGGAGCAGAAAGTCAAGCCTCAGAGAAAGCATAAACAACAGCTTTCCAGGGACCGGAGAGGTCTGTGCAGAGCTTGCGGCAGCTCAGGAGGCCTCTGAGCTGCGTGGATCCAAGCCTGGAAGAAAGAAACCACATTGCAAGGATGCAGTGGGCAGGGTTAGAGTTGTATGAACTATTATTTCTACTCTTTCTTCCCTAAACTCTTTGAGTTTTCTTTATCTGAAAATTTAAATATCCTAGTTTAATTCTAATAAAACTTGACTTTTTGACTTTTAGCCCTTTTGATCTTCATCGGGGAGCATACTATAGGGCAGATTCATCTCAAAGCTTTGCCTGCTCAGATTTCCTTCACAGAGATCCTTTCTCTGATGCTCTAAGACCAGAGCTTGCAATCAGCCAAACTGTCATCGAGATCTAAGAGTTAATGCACAATTTCTTCCACAGAGCAGTTTCCAGAAGTGTTAGGAGAAAAAAAGTGCTGTTTTACAGTTTAACTTTTCAGAAGGTATAAGCATAACCCAGTTAATGATTGACATCAGCTTTTAGTGTTCAGCAATACATGGAGTTTTGAATATAAGGTTATCCAGTGAATCAACCTTAGGAAGGCTTGCAGCTTTTCAGACAGATAAGCTTTAACTCACCAAGTTGTTGTGCTGAAATAAGAAACCTCTATAACAGTAAAGTTTGTCATGATATTTACAGAAATCCCCCTTTGGTAAGACTTTCAGTAACTGCTAAAATCACAGCAGGATGATAATACATTCCTTTCTTCAGGTCATAATTTTTTGTTATCTTACCAAGCCTGTGATACTGACAAACATCAGACAAATTTCATAATACTGTTGTTTGGGTAAAGAAGAAAAAGTAATACAAAAAAGGAAATTTTGGGGGACAATTTCCTACATGGAAGTAAAATATGGATAAGTATGACCAGTTGATTTGATTTGTCCCTACTAAAATTGCAAACTCCTCACTATTTCTAAAATCAGATTTTTCCTGTTGATTCCTTATTGAGACACCTTGCAAGACAAGTAGCCTCACTTTCTCAGTATGCCTTCAACATTAATATCTAATCATTTTAAATTAACAAAAAAACCCCTTTCTTTGAAACCAAAGGCCCAGGCCCCACCTTAGCATGGACAGACACATATTCTTTCTTATAACTCATCTATCTGCAGTGTAAACTCTTAAACTCTTGGTTTTTTGCTGAGAGTTGCAACTGTGGGGAACCTTTTCTGCTGATATAAAAGATTTCTACGTGGTATTATTAGCTTATTGAAATGAAGCTGTGATTGATGTGGAAAGCTTTGAAAGCTAAGAAATTAAGAAGATTTCATTGTCTTGCCAAATATACACATACACATCTGAAGCGCTTTCAAATATCACAGTTAATGGAGTAACAAAGCAAATCTGAAGAAAACATTAATCTTACTAAGCTTTAATTTGTTTCCAACATGCTGGCACTGTGATGTGAAAGAGACTTTTCTTTTCGGCTATGCCACAGGTCTGCTAGATAGCTTTGGTCAAGTCGGTTTTCTTCTTTAGCTCCTGTTTCTCCAGCCAATGCAGATAATGATCCTAACCTTCTTTCTAAAATGCTTTGCGATCTTTGGGTGAAAAGTTCTCCCTAAAAACTTAGTAGTTTTATTGTTATATCCATTATACAGTAAAGCTATTCAATGTCAATAAATCTATATAGCTGAACGAAAATGAGATCATATGACTATCAGTACTATGTGGTAATTGCACTCAGAAGCGTCCAATTGAATGTTTAGTCCAAATGAACCCATATTTAGTATGGCTTCGTATTGTTGTTGAAAGTTTGATGCACTGAATCCTGAACTTCCTTTGATTACGATTCTGCAGTGAGACTTCCTCAAAACTTTTCAATTCATTGGCTGCTTCCCCCAAGGGATTCATACGGATTGGATAAGAAAAGAATGACATCGATGGCGTATAATGAAATTCTGTCCAGGATGTCCAATATTTTTATGCCTTCAACTCTGTTATTGTGTTGGATTCTTTGACTGATTTGCTCCAGAGTTATGGTAAAAAGGAAGGGCAAAAAGGGGCACCATTGCCTTTTGCTGCTAGACAAAGTAAAGACTTCTGAGCGATATCCATTATTTCTTACTGTAGGCTCCAATACAATGTCTTTATTTAAGAAAGTTTTAGACCATTAGTTGAGACTCCAAAACTTTCGTCAAATAGCTTCCTTTCAGCCAATCAGAGGGTTCTTTGTCATATAAGGCTAATAAATAAATATTTCCTCTTATTATTTCTCTTTTGCAAAGGCCTCTAACCTCTAATTTGTGCATTCCATCAACTGATATAATGACACCTTCCTGTTATATTCTCCTCGTGCCTTTACTCTTTCCCATGCTGTCTCTGCTCCTTTATTTCAAGCACATAGTGCCTTTTGTCTTACTTTAGAAAACAGATGTCTTTGGCATTGGAAAAGATGCAGGAAAGGATCCTCAAGTTAGGCTAGTGGCTGTCGAGGGCTAGTTAGATGTCCTGAACTGAGGTTTAAGAACAATGTCTAGTCTTTGGGATTGAACTTCCAATCAGTTTATTCAGTTCAACTCAGCTGTGTGGTTCAATCAGGACACAGTGAAAGAGAGGCAATTTGACTGAACTACTGTTCTTGGCCTCGGTTTTGAATACATCTTTACATCCTTGTCTATAATTTTCCATACTTAAGAAATATTTAATCTTAAAATACTTCCCTTATGGAGAGAAGGCACTACACTAAGGTCTGGTTTTGGATCACATACATTTGAATTTTTTCTATTTGTTAGATGTGTTTTTTATTTTTATCTTATATTTTCACCTTTTGGACCATGAGCATGATATTAAAGGGAGTAGCTGTTCAAACTTAAAAGTTCGGAAGAGTGTGAATCAATAATGAACACTAGTATTATAGTTTATAAATTCTAAAACAATTGTAAGGAAGCGTTTTGGTCCACTAGGTCAGTACCAGGCTGTCTCAAAGCTAAAAGTGGTTTACCATGAAAAAAAGCATTTTACAATGGCTTTTGCATGACTTTTTCAAATGAAGATGAACATGCTTTTCAGTGATATTAGCAGTAATAGGTTAGTGCAAAATTAAATAGCTACATAATTGTTGGTCTTGCAAATGAATCATCTTAACAGTCTGTAATACATTCAGCAGATTGTGCTGGAGATTAAATTAATTGTATATTTTAAATCTAAGTGCTTCTTGAGTACAAGCGACTTTGGTCATTTAACATGCATAAAGTCATGGTAGAGCCTTGTAGATAAAAACCCCAAATCAGCAACTCTTACTCAGTCTGTGCTTAACCACTGTTTGGATTCAAAGAAGCTACTTGTTTGAATAAGGCATGCCAGAATGCAGGTGTTATAAAACACTAGAAAAAAAGAAAAGAACTAATTCCATTTTAATATCTTTATTGTATGTTTCTTTAGTCACCCCTTTTCCCTCTTAGTTTTGCTTTCTAGGACATATTTTATTCAAGTGGAAGACAACAGAGTTTTGCATTACTATGAATTGCAGATCTGAACTCTTACAGACAGTGGGAAAAGCAGAGACAAATGATCTTGTGATGAATACTCACGTAGCTTTATTAACTGCCAGTTAAGATTCCACTAGTTATTACATTGAACAAAGCTCTATTGTAACAGCAGATCACAAATAGCCTGATACACAAATGCCAAACATATGCGACTTTGGGGGAAAAAAAAAAAGATAAAAAAAAGCTGTACTTTTTCAGTTCAAACTGAAGAAACACAGTTCGCTAGGAAGGCAGAATGCACTTTGCCAGTTCTGCACTATGGACTATACTCTTTTGCAGTTAAGTGAATCACCAGCACTATAACTTTTCATTATTCAAGAATAATTTGTCATTTATCAAACAAATAGTGCTGAATTGTGCATCTATCTGTTTTAAAGATTTTAGAACCTGGGTTAAACCTACTATGTACTTTGATTATCAAAGATGATTCTTTCTTTCATTTTCCTTCATTATTTTAATTAATACGCGCCTGGATGCAATCCTGTGCAATGTGCTCTAGGTGACCCTGCTGAGCAGGGGGGTTGGACTAGATGATCTCCAGAGGTCCCTTCCAACCTCAGTGATTCTGTGATTCTGTAATACATCTTATGTATCAGAATCATTCACTTTTCAAAGGCTTGGTCAATGGGTCTAATCACTTGAGAACAATCTACAATATTGCACAGATGCTGTGATTTAAATGCAAACAACACTAACAGTATTAAGGTATCATAAAAGCTAGAGGAAAATGCATAACAGCCACAAGACATGTTTTCTAGCAGATCGAGCAATCTATCTATCTCTCTACCTATCAGTCAGTGTATTTTCTTTATATATTACTTTGAGAAATAGAAATTGTTTTAAGACAAACATTTCTCACTCAGTTCTTACCAAGAAATGATTTTTATATGAAGAACTGATAAAACCTTACATGACAAGAAACTCACAGGTTGTTTCACTAGCTAGCATCCCTATTTTTGGTTATTTTAATACGTTGGCACAGGTGTTGCAATCACAAAAAAAGAGTCAGTTCTGGAAATTCAGCTTTGCAGTTCAGCTGTAGGAAGGTCTAATTTGTAGGCACAAGAAATTGTCCATATTGCGGTAAAAAAATATAGTAATAATGAAAAGAGTAGTATGGCTGGTGTGGTCAGATCTCTTTTTGGGGTTTCAAGGAGAGCTTGCACCGTGAAGGCAGTTCCACTGTTCCTTTAACAAATGTAGTCTGTAATTCTTTCACCTTTGAATTTCACACATCCATTGGCAGGGAAAGAAGTAGGACAATGCCATTTCCTCGCTGGCAAATTCATTACCTAGATCCTCTTTGGCACCAAACTGGAGAAGCGTTTCCAAAATCCATTGCTTGACTGCCGTCTGCAGCTTCTATAAGTATGTCTACACTCCTCATGCTGTTTGTCCTCTATCTTGATGAACCATCCACATGATGGCCTTCAGGATGTCATATCACAAAGAGAAATCAGGAATTTCCAAACTGACAAGAGGTCTCAAATGTCATTGGATATCCATCACTGAACCTTTTTAAGGGGTCTGATATTCAGAATACTGAATATCAAAGATTCAGAAGATTCTGAATTCAGTATTTTGAGAATAGAATACTATTCTGAGAATAGAATACTATTCAGAACATTCTCTTTGAAAATTAAGTGTCTCTGAAAATTTTGATTAAAACTATTGATTCAGAAGCCACATTTCCTAATAAAATAAGCCCAACCATTTTGTTTCTCATTAAACTTTGGTGAAGAGCTATGGAATCCATTAACCCTTTGAATAAGCTCAGACAGAAGACCCTAGGAACTGTACGTAACAGAGCTATTTCTGATCTTAAGTAGAGTTTTTTCAATTGGAAATGCTCTGACAAAATGGGAAGGGTATGAAAGTGAGGAAAAACTGCAGGAGAATTACATTGCTGAGGAATAGCTACTGTAATCTTACAAGCATTTTTTCCAAAGCTTTTGTATCTTGTATCATGTTCTTTGGCTCATAGACAAAGACCATCTTTTATTTAATTAATTTAGTTGTTTGCATTAATCTGTAACTCTTTCACTCTTTTCATTTCAGCTGCCTACTGAATATTCATTCTGTTATTCTATTTTAAAAATCAGTGACCTAATTGCAAACTCTGATCTGTTAGTGGTTCAGCCATACAGTGCTGTGTGACGAACAATAGATCTTCAGAGAAATTGCAGTTTTGGTTCTGTGAAATTGCACAGGAGGATAGTTGCTGTGAAAACTTCTTTTCATATGGCATAACACTTATTATACTTATACCTAAAACTAAGAGGATACAAAATCTCCTTTAATTCTTTCTTATTGCACACAGAGTTAGGATAATGCCTTTGAATTAAACTCCTGTTAATTTATGAGAGTAAGATTCACTTCATCTGCATAATGACTGAAAATTGCAATGACAGCCTCTCAAAAACCACTTCTAACACTGTTAAGACTACTATATTTGAGTGACTGTTGCTCTGTTCTTGATCTATCTTTGAAGAACTTAAAAGTCATGTGGACCTGCTGAACATAGACTGGGTACCAACAGATCCTCCTCTACAGTACTTATAGGAGGTATATTTGCATGAATATTTTACACTGTCAAGCAAAAGATAAAACATACTTCATTTGTAGGTACACCCTTTATTTTCCCATCGCAGAGTAGTCTTTTAAAAAGACTTGTGATTAGTTTACCTGCACACATTTACAGAAGTGATAATTCATTGAATGCAAAACATTTTTGTCTGATACATGCTAGATCTGATTCATTTCCCTGACTTTAGGGAATTATTTTTGTAGAACCTTATCTGGACTCTTGCTGGGCTGCCTAAGACTCAGTACCTTCGGCACATGTGCTCTAAACCAAATTCAAATTATAGTCTTTCCCAAAGCTAGCATTTAATCTTCCAGGGTCCTGGTTTATACAATGCGTCAGAGCTGGGTGTTGTGGAATTCCAGACTTTCTGCCCTAAAACTCTGTGCCCGAAGGGTCTGTAAGCTTTAGATCTAAATGCACCAAGAGACTCTGGGATCCTTATCAGCTGAGTAGTGAAACTGTATATCTCAGTTTTGGTATTGCTAATATCATTAAGAGTAGCAAGCTGAGAACATAAATCAGTTCAGAAATACCATTGGTAGAGATTTCTTTGAAGTTTCTATTGTATTGAAAATGGAAACTTTTATTTTTATTTTTATTTTTATCTGATGCAAAACTGGACTTTAATTTTCCATGTATTGGAAATCTCATGTTTTGGGCAGACCTACTGAAATTACAGTTTAAACAAACCAAAAAAAAAGTAGAAATTCCTTTATCCCCTCCTTTTTATTCTACTTTGTTTTATGATCTGACAACTGTTATGTAAAAGTTCTTTACTGAATATTGGACAGTGTTTTGTAATTTAAAATATGGACACTTACACTATGTTGATACTACTAATATCTTGGATGTCAGCATAATTAAGTAATGGCTAGAAACAACTACTGGATATATCATACACTGAGCTCAGTTCTAATTAATGCCATGTTGCCAAAATTAGGAACAGGCTGGCCTTAAGATAATGATGACTAAATGCATTGAGTATTATGCTTTAACGAACAAGTCACAATGCATTCCACAGGGAATATCAATGAGATTTTTAACGTTTACCTGGCCACTGGGTGTCACTGTTCATTCACTTTTAACTTGGAACAATATGGTAGTTTTTTGTTTGTTTGTTTGTTTTGTAATATTGGATAGGTTTTTTTTGGGAGGGGGGTTAAGAAAGCTATTATGGGCAAGTAAATCACCTTAGGAATAAGCACTTAAGGAGCACTAAAAGCTCTAGTGAAAAATCTTCATCAAGATATTTGAAAACAGTGTTAATATTATAGTTTACAGTGTAGTCTGCAATACCATGTCTAACCAGTCGATTGTACATGTAGCATTTATTGTTTGACATCCAAACTTCTTGTCTCATATGATTCAAGAGGTATAAGCAGCTTATACCATTACATTTATTGCAAGTTGTCCTTATGAGTATAGCCTTTTTTGCCGTTGTTCTTTGGATGGATCATAGGCCTAGTATGTAATTGAAATTAAAGTAATACTGAGACTGACATTTGAGAAAAAGTGCAGAAATATAGGTAAAGAATCTGTGTATCCTACACACAATGTTGTTACTTCATAAAAATTAGGCACTTGATTCATGACAAGGCTTCCCCCTTCTAAGAACTAGGAGAAAGCAGAGACGGTACAAAACTGTGCCTCCCTCCTTTAACTGTTCTTTCAGTGCATTTATTGGTCTTCAAAAGGATGTGATACCAGACATAACCTTCTTCCTTTTGCATAGAAACTCCTGAAGGAAGAGATTAAGCTCCACCCTACTATCTCTTTGGGGGTGAAGATGGAAGGCCCAGCTAGCTCTGTAGTCTGATTCTCCATCAAATGATCTTAAGGAGAAGAGTAAGTGACTTCAATGGAGTCATTGTGCTTTATATGGGTTGTTGCAAAATGTTACATATCTCACAGCATCCTGAAAGTACATGTTGTAACATGGGACCCAGACTCTGTAGGAGCTGCTGTGATGGATGTGAAATACTAATAGCAGCAATATTTAAAGAAAATGAGTGACAGGATTAAGACATTTCTTAATAAGTACTGTTGGAACACCCTGCCCAATGAAATAACTCCCACTTCCCTTTCTGTGAATTGCAAAGATGTTCTTATTGGCAAAAAATAATGATTGAGTTGTGGGAAAAGTCATTAATATCTTGGCAGCTTTTTGCTGTCAAAATGCATCAATACAAGCACTTATTGTATGTGGTACACTTTCACAATGGAGTATTAACATGGAGGGGTTGTTTTCTGGGCATTTTTTTCTTTTTTTCACTATTGTGGGTGTTTTGACAAGCAGGAAATTGCTTCTTGTGAAAGGCCATTCAAGAAAAGAAAAAAAAAAAAAGTAAATGCTACACTAGTATGTTATTGTTCCCTTTTATTTATTTTTTATCATTTTATGATGTCAGCTTCATAGTAGATAAGCAACTATTTTGAATTTACCAAATTGACAATATGATTATTATTCAGACAGTGATCCAGCTAAAGGAAGAGTTTATAGCTCAAAACTCTGTCAAGTTTCTATTGAATTTTAGATAGTTTTAACAAACGGCATTATCTAGAGTTCTGTGTGCTGGAAGCCCCCAATCCACTTATCACAGCAGATATATTCACACAAGAGTATTTTCAGGTTTGATGCTTTTACATTTTTAGAGGAAAAAAAAATCTTCAAAAACATGCTGTGCTAAACCAAGAATAGTTGTAAAATGTTTCTTATATAATCTCTTCAACAAAAGATGAACCAGGACTAAAGTCATCACCCTTTCTGGATACCTACTTGTATCATTCAGCTGAGTATTAGTTGCTAAATAAGCTTACCTGTTTACATCTGTACCATTCAAAGCAATATATTTACAAAAAAAGTGTTGAACATATGCTCTTTGTAATCAGAAATGCTTTCTCACTCGTAGCTAATATCCTCTACCTTATGGAAACACAAATTGTTGATATTTTCCTCTTTGAAATAGTCATTTTAGAAACTGGGGCGGTCATATTATTTTATCAACTAGAGTACAGCTTCATAATCAGAAGAGCTAGTTGTGTAAGCATGTGCTACATAGTTTATTTAAAAGGTAGATAAACCCCACTTAGTTGATGATTCTCTGCTTCTGGGCAGTATGTTTTGTGAGCTGCAATTCTGAGGAGATTCATCTGATCCTTGAAATCAGGTTATTGGATCCCACCTCAGATGTTGTGCAGCTTTAACACGGGGCAGTGAGAAAAAGAAGTACTAACACCTGTATAGTTACTAAAATCAGTCAAATGACTGTTCTGCCCAGCCATATACTCATTTAATTCTGAAAGAGTTTGTGTGATTTCAGTGATTTTTCCCAAGTGTAAAGCTGGTTGTGCTAAGCAAAGCAATTATGTTTTCTCAGACTCTCTTTTTGAAAAATATTTACTCAACTTTGAATTCACAGTTGAATACTGTGGACTATAGTTATTTTTTTCAGAATAACCTGTGTTTCTCTTTCTATGCCTGTTTAAGCTTTAAGCTCTTCAAGGCTGAGAATATGCCTTAATATATGTACATATAAAATGTATATATATTATATGAACATACAATGACCAACACAGAGGGTCGTCTTGGTTTAATATCTGAAACAAATACATACATTTGAAACACAAACAGCATATAATGATTGTATATATGTACTATTAAACTACTATTTCCTCCTTTTTTCTCTCTATGGCACATACACACATAAATGCACATGCACAAATGTTCTTTTCTTCCTTTATGTTTAGTTTACTTTATCAAGCTTGCTATTTGCTTTGCTTAAAAATATAACAGAAACATAAAAAGAAAAAACTATGCCAGAACGCCTATCTTTAGGCAATGAAACATGTAAAGTCATAATGAGATGGATTACTTACACTTTACAACAGAAAGGCTCTTCCTAGTGCCCCAGGAGCCCTTCAGGCCATTGCAATGTTGGTGCATACTGTATTATCAGATTTATGTCATTCTGATAAGATAGTCCACTTGAAGTAGCCTTTGAGCTAAAAATAAGACATTAGGTTGAAGGAAGCAGCAATTTAAAGTTATTGGTGTACGGATAATTAGAGACTGGCAGGTATCCAGTGTCATTAAGAGGAGGTTGCTGAAGGGCAAATGCAACAACTGCTGGTTTTCTGCAGTGCACAAACCATGGATCTGACTTCATTCAAACTGGTTTTATTTTTAGCTTACATCTGCTTCCTAACATCTTGAGATTTTTGAGAGCTCTCTTGAACTTGGACTTTTCCAGCTTTCTGTTGTTTAAACCAAATTCCAAATGGGATATTGGAATACATCTTCTGCAGTGACAGGCAGGATCTATGTTTTATTTTTTAATAAATAGATTTAATATCTCAATGTTCATTTTTTTCCTGCTTTCCTAGTGGTATCTAGTTATTAAATATCTACAAGTTAACTTTTTTTTTTTTTTTTAAGACAAGCCTCAGGCTAGCTAGGGAGACTTTTGAATTTATTAGCTCTTCCCATACATGTTTGCAGTAGATGTCTAGTTTGAAGAAGGTATTTAAAAGGAGAGGTATTGTCTTGTCACTAACTAGGAAGGAGAATGGCTTTAATTTGCCTTGTCCATAAAGTTGCATCCAAATTGTCAGTACTTAAACATCAAGACTGGAATCTGGACCAAGAACATCACAGTCCTCATTTGGTAGGTGCTTCACTTTGATTTTGTAGATGAGGAAGAAAAGTAGAGAGTTTGGAATATTCTCAGGTCTAGTTCTCATAATGGAGGTAAGCTAGAGCTGGGATAAACACCTGGACCTAGGAGTAGGAAATACTCTCTCGTACTTATTTTAGACATAACTCAAGAGAAACTGGGTTACAGCCAGGAACTGCAGACACTCTGTCAGCTTCTAAATGCTATCAGACAACATGGGAAAGACAGAGTGAAAGTCTGAGGCTGGTTTGCAAATCTCCTAAAAGGTTAAAATGACGGAAAGGCCACAATCCTAGAGACTGGCTCCCAATAAAACAAGGCTAACTATATTAATTTTTGAGCCAAACGACGCCGCATATTGATTTTAAAAAAATCCATGTCATTTGAAAATGTGACAGGTACCACATGCTCCAAGTAGACAAAATACTGGACTCACTGGGACTTAAGCACCTGGATAGCCACATTATCACACTGTATCTTGATGTATTCTCAGGAAATCTCAAGTCTTGGGTGAAAATTGTCATCTGTATCAGGTTAAAAGTCTTGGTAAAGTCCCGCCTGTATGTAACAGGCTCTTTGCACATTTGTGACCCAAGGTTCTGCAAAGCCTTTTCATCAGTTTTGAAATATTGGATCTTTTTAGTAGATCCATTAGAGGGATTGCAAGAAAGAAGACTTTGAACTTAATCTGCCTCATCAGTTTCTGTTTTCTACAAGCTGCACTGCCCTTTTTTTTTTCTGTGCTTCATCTGATGCAGGGTGTTTGAAATCTAAAGGAAACAGATAATGAAAGACAATTGCAAGAATGACATCTCTTCTAGTTCTGCTAGTGAAGAACACTATATGAGGCAGGATGGAGGGAGAGAAAAAAGAAGAAAACCTTATTTTGCAGTCCAAACTCTACAGGAGCTCAGGGACTGTGCCAGAACTCAGCGTACTTTGGCCACACAGTCTGCTCAGCTAATTCTGTGTTAAGACTGTATATTTGTGTACATATGTGTATATATGTATATATGTATGGGTATGTATGCTATATACATTCTCACATATATATACACTAGTCATATCCCAAGTAAACAACTTTCCCAGCAAATCCTTTTTTTCCTCATCTAATTATTTTCTATGGAATACTACAAATCTTGGTGTATCTGAGGCATCACTTTCAATAGAGAAATTCATCTTACGTGGTAACAAGAGTCATTGTGACCTGGGGGTACAAACAAAAAAAAAATGGTTTCCAGCCTGTGGATTTTTTCCTGGCTATGATTTTGGACCAAATATCATGTGAGAAAAAGCTTCCCAGGACTGACGTGATTACGCCAAGTATAAGTTAAGCAAGTTGCATTGCCCACTTCAGGATAAAATATTTCAAGACTAGCAATGATTTTCATCAAAGTAAGATTTTCTGCTACTTTTTTTTTTCTTTTTCCAGAGTAGATTATAACCAGGGAAAGTCTATTGGATTTTGTTTTATTTATTTATTTATTTTGTTTTTTGGAGGGGGTTGTTCAGTTAAAACATTTGTAAAAACCCCTTTACATCTCCTTCCATTCCCCTCAGGAGCAGCAGTGAGGAACTTGTGGCTCAGAATCAAGAGCAAAGTGCAGACAAATGAATGATGCCAAGGCTTAAACCAAAGTCCTCATGAACAGATTGTCTAACAGACTGAAGTAATAATCTTCAGAGCCACCATGCTGGCTTGCAGATTGCTGTTCTAAGTGGCTTTGATTATTATGGTTATTTGGCAGCAGTTCTTAAATTGGAGTTTGGGCTGCAGAACCCAGCTGTACTACCTGAGCCTAATTGAATTCTTCTGGATGGGGAGTACAAACAGCAGAAGAAATTCCTTTGGTTAAAACTAAAGTCAAGACATAACTAGTTCAGTGTCAGTACTTGTTTTCAAGCAAAGAATATACAGCTGATTAAGTCCCCGAGAGAAAATAACAAACTAACTGGTAATTTACATGTACAAACACCTATTTTAAAACTACATTGACAGTTATTTTTGATTCAAAGGGTGTTAATTTCTACAGAATTTCAATATCAGAGTATTGAGAAGTAGAAAGCTGATTAGAGGAGGAATTTTACTGATGAAGCATGGAAGCACTAAGTGTGAAACCACCTTTTACTGAGAAACAGACAGGAGAACATATGGTACCATAAAATAAAGAAAAAAAGACATAATTAAAGGTCTCTGGAGCTTCAGATACTCACCTCCGCAAGAACAACATGGTGACTAGCAGAACTGGCCCAGTGCATAAAATTAGCCCAATAATACAAACAATGTTTATGTTGTTATTACCCTTTAAAGATGCATACAGGTGTGTGAAGGATTATGGGCCATATGTACCTCACTGAGGAGGACTTGAGAATAGATGTTGGAGGGCAAAATGTTGCTGCCTGGAATCAAAACAGAAAGGTGTTGTTCTGACTGGCTCCCTCTTCGTTTTTCCCACAACGTGTTGACATAGAACAATCAATCAAAGCAGACCATAACCTGATTTGCAGATACAACGAAATAGTTTATCATGTAACTGTTAACAGAGGAAAGTGCTGAAAATATATTTCACTGACACTATTAAATAGTACGCAGAGAGGAAAACCAGAAGATGGTGGATAAAATAATAATATAGATGTCGCGTGAAAGGGAGGGACGGAAGGCCCTTCCTTATCTTTATAATTTACGTTTGCCTGCCAGAGCCCCCCTGTTTGAGGACTTTCCCTGAGACAGTTTCGCAAAGTAAAAAGAATAAGATTTTATTAAAGCGACAGATACAACAGGTTCGGAATTGCCGTTGATAAATGCACTTGCTGCTACAAATGTTCTTTCTATGAGCTCAAACTAACAATTAAGCGCTTTCAATAATAATATATTTTCCCGGGTAACGTCCGACGTTTGTCGGAGGCGCAAGTCTTACCAAAGAGGCGTCCCTGTTTGGGGGAGGGAGAAGGAGGCTCGCTCGTCAGCAATCTCCAGTGAACAGGTCGGCGGTTCAGTTTTCTTCCCTTCCAAAAACTTTAGTGAGCTGTCCTCTGTTTTATAGTTGCTGAAGGTGGGATGTGGAAGTGCGGCAGACATACTTCATTGGCCAGATTGCCATTTGCGCGGTTGTTGGGGGTATGCCCCCCTTATTTACATGTCGTTATGCAGCAAAGGGCGTGATTTTTAATATGGTAAGCAGGGATAATGAGGCTGGGGGTACTATAGGTCAACAGTCTGTGAGCAGCAATTATTTTTTGGGATGCAACCCTTTGTGGTCAGGGGAGGACCGTGATACCTCCGTATCGCTCCCTCCTCCGCCGTGCAGCTGGAACAAACTGTCTGGCCTTCACCAGCTAGTTCGTTACTCATGTTGCAAAAGGGTGGTGTGCTTTGGCTGCCACGTACTGTTTTTCCCGTGTGCCCCCTTATCTTTCTCCCTGAATTCTCTCTTGTTCCCACATCAATAGACATACGCTGATATTTCATGTCTTTTCAAATGCATCCTGCTCTCAGAATGGGTGATCTGAAAGGTGCAGGATAACATTTTGTACCTCTGTAACCCTGAAGTGAAAGGATATGTGTTAATGCAAGCAGGTGGCCTACACACCCTAGGTATTATGTCTAGTCCCTTACATAGAGAGCAATAATCATATTGTAAATAGGATCTCGTAAAAATGGAAAAGTTACAGTTTGAATTAGACAGAAAAATTCTTCTATTACTGGGAGCTTTTGGTGGGAAATATCTGCTTAGCTGTACACCACTGATCTGAATATCAAAATAAAAACATGATGCCAAGTCAGATAGGCTGGCTGTTACTCACGGAGACCTTGCCTTTGTATGCAAATACTATTAATTTGAGTTGCACAAAAAAGCCTACTGGCTAAATGTGATGTATGGCAGGCTTGGACTGAAGGAGATTTATTTAACAATTCACTGGCTTTGAACCAGGTGAGACTGGGACTTTATAGTGCACATGAGTGTGAGTGTACGTATTTGCTCTTTATCATAATGTTAGTCTCATAATAAAGAAAAAATGAATTCATAACACTATATTTACTAAGTGAGCTCTTCATCAGGAGATTGTCTTTAAATATATACCCTGGGTCTCAGCACAGAGGAACCCTGACTTGAACTAGATGGCAATGTTATTACAAATTACAGTAGGAAGTAGAAGAATTGACACTGATGAATAACACACAAGCCAGCATCTCAAAAAATGAGGTAACATGCAGTTGTCTACTGTGAAAAAATGCAACTTCCCTTAAAACAAGAAATATGTATTTTTTCCCCATGCCTTTTCCAAATTAAATGGTTGGAAATGTGCATGTGAATAAGAAAATGCACATCTTTCAGGACTCTGTATTAACTGCTATGAATGGGAGGAAATGTTATAGGGTTAACATAAGATTTGTAAAACATTGATTTCAAACAAATGGTAAAGTTAGATTTCAAATACATAAAAACATGCACACCTTTCCAGGTCAAGTAAGGTAAATTAAGAATAAGGTCTGAATTTCCTTTCTTGTACACAGTAGAAAATGAGTAGCAATTCCATGGCAGATAGGGGAGCTGAATCAGGAGAAGTCAGTAACAAATAGGATCAGAATGCCCATAGCATCTAGGAGGATAAAGCAGCCTGTAAGCTTGTTTAGCATATGACAACCCTAGGGGCAATTCTGCATCTGCCAACGCTACTCCCCCTGGAACATGCAAAATAGCTAGATGCTATTGCTAGAAGAACATTTTCCAGTGCTTGGCATATGTTTTATACCTTTCAAAGAGCAAACACAGGATGCCTTTTTTTTTTTTTTTTTAAAACTCTTTCCATTATTTCACATCTCTTCGTTGTTATGAGCATGTTTCTAAGATAAGAGTACAGATCCCAGCCTGCCTCCAGTCAATGGTATGTCTGTCATTTACATCAATGGCAACAGGACTGGACTGGGCAATATCTTACACAAGCATTTATCATTCAGAATGGAACACAAACTAATAAAGTAATTAGGAAGGCTAAGGCTATGATTGTGTCTGTATGTTTGTTTTTCCTCAAAAAGAAACAGTTATCCCTTTACCAGGGAAGAAATACCATGAGCCTAAGTTTTTCAGTGCTGTGAATACAAATATGTATCCATACTTCTTTGTTCTAATCTAGAAAAAAATCTGATAATTTTATGAGAAGTTCCTTTAACATTTATAATTGTGTTTTTATTTGAGGCAAGTGAACCTTTATCTATATCTTTTGCAGCTTTTTTTTCTGATTTAGGCTATTAAAAATATGTATGCAGAGCCACCCTAAAAGGGTTTAGATTAGGAATTATTCAAATATTAGATAAACTATAAACAAACAAATCTTATAATGTTATCATATGCAATCAAGATAAAACTTATAAATAACTTTTTTTTTTTAATTTTGTCCAGAAAGTACCCCAAGCAGAGTACTTAAAGGAGGAGATAATAACCCCATATTTAATCCTTATATATTGTAATTTTCATGGGTATTTCCACAGGTACAATGAAAGATATTTTACAAACTGAAAATGTAAATCATGGGATACTGGCTGGCTCACAAAGTTAAATTTTCCTGTATTTTCATCTGTCAATATTAAAGAATGGAGCAAAATGTAAGGATAAGAACTCTTTCTCATGTCATTAGTTCTATTTATTAAAAAGGATAAAATACCTTAACAAAATTTTCTGTAAAGTATGGTGATGAAAAAGTTTTTCCTTCTTCATTTTTTCATTATATTACAAATGATATCAAAAGCCACATTTCCTGGGATGGGGCCTCCACTCCTAAAGAAGCTCCTGTACATCCTTCTAATTACACTTCTCAAAGAGTCTCATAACAGTCCACCATAAACTCCTGGCACGATTGATGAGCTTGGAGTATTCTGAGTGGCAGATGGTCTCCACCATGCACTTTTTTCTTTTCTTTTTCTTCTTTTTTTTTAGTTGAAAACTTACGAAATGAAACTCTAATGGGAAAAGTCTAGGAAAAGAAAAATCCTGGCAGTGTTGCATCTGCATTAAAATTAGCTCAAGGGCCATATCTGTATTCAGATGAAGTCAATGGGAGCCATGAGCAAGCAGAACTTGGCCCTAAAAATAGTTCTGTTGGTGATAGGACTGAATATTCTTGTAATTTTCCTTTCTTTTGAATAACATTTCCATTTCAGAAATGCCTCATGCACTGAATAATTCCTTTAGTTATTACAGATTGTATTGTGAGGAAAAAAAAATATAATTTTCTCCCTTATCTTTGGAGTTACTCGAGGCACCATGTAACTTTTCTTGGCTTGACTTTTCTGATAGGCATGTTTCAACCAACTAACAAAGATCCTGGCCTTAAAAATGAGACTTAGTTATCTCTTTATAGGACAGGATTTTTATCCAGTGACTGGTCTGAAACCCAGTTTTCAAGGAGATCAGAATTAATATGAAACTCTGAGCCTACACAACTTCCCTTAATAATATCCCCACACTCCAAAGCAACAGAAACTCTATTTAAAAGGATATTTAAACAATAGAAGATCAATATTAGCTTTGCTCTATCTAAACAATAGAAAACTGAACAAAGTCTAGTCACTAAAAACTGCTTTGTTCTTCTTAAGCTTTGGGAAACTTGTGTTTAGCAATCATTCCATTTATACTACATGGCAATCTGTTATCCCTGTGTGATGTAAATGTCAGACTGCCAAGAAGATGTCTGCAGAAAAAAAGACACTTTCCAGCAGAAAAATGTAGAAGTCCTCAGAGGAGGTTTCCCCAGAAGCACTTGTACTATTTACATTAGTATCTCTTAATTTGAGAGTTGAGGGTAGCTGGAAAGAGTGCATCCCTGATTCAGATTACTGCCTCTGTTTACTAACAAAGCTTCTATGCCAGTATACTCTTTCTTGCTGGTTGTTTTTACAGGAAGAGAGGATACTTTATCCTCTCAAATCTATTTAATTGAAGCAGCAGTCGAAAACCAAAGGGCCAAACCAAATCTTCACTAGCAAGTCTAATAACAGGACCATCACTGTCATATCTCAATTCCTATCCACAGATCTACAGATCCAAAGTTGCCTGTAGGTCTTCAAGCCCACTTATGAGCGTAACTCAGTCTATGATGTTTCCAGATTGGTGGATTGCACCTTGGAAGGTTGTTTGATATTATGTTGGATTTTCTAGTCATATAGATGGTTCTGGTTATCATTTCCATCATGCACTGACTGTGGAATTTACTACATGAAATCCTCCGAATGTTTTTGTTGCTTTTGGTAGGGGAAAAAAATGGCGTTAGTGCTGTGCGATAATAAATCTGAAAAGTGGAACAAAGTCTATCATTCACCATAAAAATCTAAAAAGATTTGCATAAAAAACTAAAGGGACAAACACAACAGAAACATTTCAAAATTTAGTGGAGAAGCTATACAGACACAGTCATTCCACTTTGGTAATATTCATGTTTGGCACAGCCACTCATTTAAATATATGTGTATGTAAGAATTGCATTTTGAACTAAAAAAAAAAATAGTGATTTGTGTCCCAATAATTTCTGAGATTTTAGGGCACCATGGTAAGAATTTTCACCTGCATTTGTTTTTTTGTTTTTTTTTTTAAGTACTACCATAGGCCTCTTAAGTGTAAATATGTATTCCAGCATTCCAGAAACAAAAATATTGCATATCAAGGAATAGTTTAAGGCAATTTATTATTTCTAAAAGCTGCTTGCAGTTTACTAACATATAATAAAGACAGATATCATATTGAGCACTAGGTAGTAGAAATAAGAATGTGATAGTCTAGCAGTGTCTTTAGAAATTGAATATTTAAAAGTAAGCTTTTTTTTTTTTTTTACTTTTCTCTCAAATGCATTTCCAGAAACATAAGATACAGTTAGTATCTTTGTAATATAGAACATTGTAAAACTTCTCTGTACTCTTTGCATACACCATATTTTTATTTTAAAAGACTCTTATTGCAGTGATAGACCTCGGAAAAGAATGGCATCTAGAGGAAAAACAGTGGCCTGGGGGAAAATTTCGATAGAGGACAAAGAAATCACAAATTTTTGAAAACCACATTTTACAATTATCTTCTGGAAAAGAAAAAATGGGGACAGCAATTATGTTTTCATGTCCTGTCATAACTTTACATATTGATAATATTCTAAATCATGAAGAACACAGAAGTTCAATGCAAAAAGAAAGGTACTAAAACCAAATGAAAGGTATCAAGTGTTACCATATTGCACTGCACTGAAATATCATAAAACCTCTTATAAAGACAAATTTCCCCTCAAGTGCAGTAATACAGTCAGAGTGGAAAACAAAACGATCTTTATTTTATATACTTCTTACCCTCAGAGGAAAAATACCAAAAGGAGTTCTGATGCTGTTCATAACAGATAAAAACCTTCCAGAGGGGAAATTTCCTCTTTAGAGCTGGGGCAAGGTAGAATTGGAAAGCAATATGAGGAGTAATGGACAGAACAAAATGAAATCAGACTTTAGAAAAGAATACCCCTTTTTTTTTTTCCCTCCCCAGTTACAAAGTCATCATTTCATTTACCAAGCTCTGACTTCTGCAGGATCCTCTTCTCACTAGACCAAGCGAAGTTGGTGCGTGCTTTAGTGCCTGTGCTGTTTTTTTCAAGCTGCTATTGATTAGCTTGCCAATACAAAAGGCCTCAAGCGTAATCTTAAGTGTTTGGGTTTCTTTCTTTCTTTCTTTCTTTTCATCTCTTGGATGGTGTTTGTGACCCTGGAGTCATTGCAAATTCTGAGACTTCTTTTGAAGACCTTGTCATTCATGTAATTAAAATTTATTGCAATCACCTTTATAATTAAGCTAGACTGAGATCCGTGACCATTAGGTCACTTGCTGAAAATCTATGCCATACTGTTTCCACCCTGATTTGACTTCTGAGTAATTTGATTTCTGGATGTTATTTTGGGGGATCTTTTTGTTATTTTCATCACAATTAGCAGTTATTATAAGTGACTAACTAGATTATATATTGTACTATATTATGTTCTACGTACTCAGAAATTTACCATGTCTTCCATGATGCAGGTTAAGATCCAGATTAGTTTCAAGATGACCTTACAACTGTAATTAATAAGTAGTTATTAAGAAGTAATCTATCAAATTTGGTAGATGAGGCTTATGATACAAAGGTAAACACCATATTGAGGGCAGTGGCAGTCAGATGTTTTATCAATTCATTTCTAGAATTAAATTATTTGACAATAAGAGCTCAGATTTTAAGACTATATTCAGTTACATAAGCTGTTTTGTTCTCTCATCTGAACAAGAGTGACATTACAGGCTCAGATATTCAAACGCAGATGTAGACAAAGGATCTAGTGGAGAAGCATGTCCTTCTGGAGAGGTAGCAAGAAGTCAGGAGGGAGTCATTCTGCAGAGTCTAAAATAGCCCTGGAAGACCACCCATAGGTAACTGAGTTAAGTTCTTGCCCTTGCCCTGTGTCAGCTTCAACAGTTATAGCTGTAGGAGTAATGGTACTTCTAAAGCTAAAAAGTATTATGATAGTGACTGCTGTTATGTTAAGCAAAGCATCAAAATGCCCATCATCACAGCCTTCCTGCCAGACATCCTACCTGAAGAAATAAAGGTATTATATTTTTAGTGTTAATTCTGTTAGTGTTGTGACCTTTAGGCAGCCTAATACTGTACTCATTATGAGGTAAAAGAGTGGTTCAGCTGTAGCTTATAATCAAGTGATTTAAAGAACAGCTGAATTTTTCTATGGCACCCTCTAATACTTTTAAAGGGTTTGGTAAATACTTCTTTTTTTGAACATTAGAGTGTTGCACTGTCAGTTTTTGGCTAAGGTCTCTGCAGGGTAGACATTCCTAGGCCATTTAAACTTTCTTTACAGTTAATGAAGAGAAATAGAAACTTCACTTGATTCATTTTAAACATTTACTTTAGGATGAAAATCTGAAGTGCTGTGAGATGTATCCCACTGATGCAAGATGTATTCTATCCTTTGCCTCTTGTTTGGGATGTGACTCATAGTAAACTTTAGAATTTATCAGTGTCAAACATTTTTTTTCTTGTTTCAGTATCTTAAATCTAATTTTTTTTTTTGGATTTGAGTTCAATGTGTAATGTTTTATAGATCAAATGGTCATCTTAAGAGCATATTCTTTCTGGAGTATGAGACATACTTTCTGAGTTTATATATTGTATAAAAAAGAAATATTCTACATCTTTATCTTGAGGTGTCTGGGGAAAAAAAGAAAGAAATTATAAAAACTGGACTAATCAGAAAGTGATTTTAGATTTATGTGTAGCCCAGAGAAGAAAGAGTGACTTTTTGTTGAATTTTTGGATACTTCCTAAAGTTTAACACGGTCTATATCCATCTCTTCTTGGGTACCTAAGCTTTCCTTGGAGGCACATATCACAAAATAGATAAGTGGCTGGGGAAGACAAAAGAGGTGGCACATATAAGTATCTCATCTTTCAATTTGGTTTTAAGAAGAATGTTAGCAAGGAGAGAAAGGTAAGCAATAATAAATAGGAGGCATGATTCCAATATGAGACCATTAATTTAAAACCTTTTATAATATTTTCTAGGTAGTCTGTTAGAAGACCCTCAAGAGAAACCTCAGTTATTTGCCAGCAGATATGAGTTTTCTAGAAACATATGTGGGTATCATTTCTGTAGTCACTCTGTGATGATAGTAGTGACATTGATAAACTATGCCCTTGGCGGACAATGGTGATGATGAAGGTGCTTTTTTTCCTGACAATTTATCATATTACAACCCTCTCTGGAAATGATGAGCTTTTGTTTTTCATCTCCCTAAACTTAATACTTTTCAATGCAAACATTAACTTTGTTCTAATAGGTAGCTGCTTTAAACTATTGATCACTATTTTTCAACCAACATTTATCATAACCATACCACTGGTTTTCCACTCAATAGTCATATGTTGCCCATTTATTTTACTTTAGGATGTAGAAATGACTAAACTCATAAATAGTCTCCACCCAAGGAAAATACAAAGGACCACATTCTTCTTCAGAAATGTTCTTTCTTCAGACAAATGGGACCTAGAACTATCATATTAAAAAGCTAAAATTAGAGAATGCTCAAAATAATTATAAGAGGCAAAATAATTCACAGAATCAAGACAGCACTTAGGCAAAAAATCAGAGGAGCTCTGCTCATTCCATCTGATGATCTGTATCCAGAAGAGTTTTATATACAAAGTGAAGAAACAAATAGCCAGAATTTAGGATGTAATGTGAAGGAATGTAGAACTGCTATTTATACGTATGTCACAGATTTAACATCTTTGACAATAAGTGTGGCATTCAGGAGGCTTCCATAAAAGTTCAAATCTTTGCTGCTTGATTAGAGTACAAAATTAACATTCATAAGCATAACTTTATATGCTCAATTTATTTTATGCATTTTTTTCTTATGTTTCTCTTCATAGACAACTTTCAGTTAATTATTATAGCAGATAGTGTTGTAAATGACATTAAAGTTTTATAATCACAGATAAAATTAATTAAAATAATGTATAACACAGTACTTCCTCTTTCAACTAAAGCAATTTCTTCTTAACTATAAAAATTAAAAAAAATAGTCCTCCATATTTTTTACCTTGACAACTGATTTTTTTAACTGTTTGTCTATTCAGTCAATCATTGTTCAAGGTAGACCTTTAACTTATTGTAGCATAAACAGTGTTTGAGAACTGTTAGATTTGCATTCCTCATCTCATGGACATGAACGGTGCATATCCCAACTTATCCCAAACCTCAGGAGCTTGTTGAATAATTCATTTTTCTTCTTCTCTGAGAAAATTTCTATAACAAGCATCTTGCTGTCTCCTTAAGTGTTTTCAGAGCATCTCCATTTGCTGAGAGGTTTTATGGGCAAGTACTTTGCGTCAGCTCTTAACATAGTTGGACAAGAAAATATTATTTCTCTTACTATTCCTGCTCACAATCTCTCTCCCTCTGACCAAAACCAAAATAAAAATAAAAGCATGCAAGCAAGCAAGCAAGCAAGCAAGCAAAGAAGCCCAGAAGATGTCTTACAATATTTCTTAGGTGGTTTGTAGCAATCTTCTACTTAAAGAGATTTATGACCCATGCTGTGGTTTAGCACAGTTTCTTGAGACATCAGGGATTTTCCAGTTAGCTTATAAAAATTTTGTGTACCCGAACACTTTCAATAAATTCTTTGCCATAATAACTAGAAGTTATATGGAACAGTAATGTAGGCTATTAGTGCCCAGGGCTGAAAGGACTTCTAGAAGTCCTTAATCCCCTGCATTGTCTCACTAAATACATTTTAGCTATTTGGGGGTAAAATTTTCCTCTAGGCTAAGGTCCCCACAAGAAACTTTTGTACAATTAATGTCCTGCTTAAGGTCTTTATGTAAATGCTGCCAAACACAGACACAAGTGCCTGAAGAGGGATTAATTTCTCTTTGCAATGATTATTTACACATGGGAATTTTTATAGGACTGGGCCCTTATTAAATAATACATTGTGCCTGAAAATAAATTATCATTAACTATTTAGCTTTAACTATTCAGCCTCAATGCCTCTAATAAGTCTTCAATTTATTGCTTATTTCTCTGTGGCACATAGCTTTAATGAGTAATAATTATTTTAATTGCTTTATAATCTTTACTGAGTTTACCACACAGTCTTTCAGAATGTTATTGAGCCTCATTCAGAAATATCTATTGACCTGATGGTAGTTTAACATGATTCAGTTCAGGCTTCAGTTGAATCTGTGCTGACTTGCAAAATGCAGTTGACTGAAAATATCACATCAAAATGCTTCCAGGTTGATGTGCTTTTTCTCTGAGGAATGTTGAGCATTATTTCTTCTGACAATGGATTCTGTAACTGGTTGGTTAAGATAGTAGGCATAATAATCTTTACAGGTAAAATTATGCATCAGGTAACTTTTAAAGTAGTGCAAAATTAGGAGAAAAAAATCTTAGAAATCAGCTCATGTTTGATTGCATGCATTGTTCACAATACTATTTTAACTTCACTCATTCCTAAACTTACAGCTTTCCTTGTGTGCTATGGTTTTTAAAACTTAGCATTCAATAAGTCCAGCCAGGCAAACATATATTTCTTTGCATTGAGATGGACAGGAAGAATGGGGCAGTGAAGAAGCTGAGGCTGAGAACCAGCGTCTTACTGATGATATGTTCATGAGAGAATTGGGGTAAGACTTTGAGGGAGAAAGCCATGGCATGGCAGGAAAAATCCAGAGCGGAGTAAGGAAAGAGTTATGATTTTCTGGAATTGTACAAATATTTTTGTTCTAATAAATGTTACATGGTACTTGTGAAAGGTGGGACGATAAGTCAAACTAGAGCCAAAAGGCTGAAGTATATCTATCTTTAAAAACCTTTTAAAAGACTTGAGAACTATAAATGCCTTACAGGGAACTGCAACAAGTGAGGGCAAAAAATTAAGATACACACAACTGAAAAGAACAAAAGAAAAGCAAATCTAACTCGAGACTAAAACAGTGGATAACATGCCCTACCTAACTTTAGGAAGCTAAATAGTCTGAAAATTAGCAAATTTTGACCTGAGTGACCCCAGTAGAAGCATATAAAGCCACAAGAAAGTGCAACTCTTAGAGAAGATACACCTTTTTTGTTGATGATAGAGGCAACCTAAGCTGTGCACAAAAGAGAAAACACAACTATTTCCTTTCTAGCACAAGTTGCCTGTTTTGCAGACTGTCTTTTGCATTCTGCACAAAAGTTTTAGAACTCAATCCTGTGTTGTCAGAATGACAGAATTATAGGAAAAATGTAGATTAGAAGGGAGGAGATCATCAAGGCCATACCTCCTTCTCAAAGCAGGAATAGATACCAAGCTAGGTCAAGGTGCTTGTGGCCTTGTCCAGATGAGCTTTCAAAATCTCTGGGAATGGAGCTACTACAGTTTCTCTCGACAATGTCTTAATGTCCTTTTCGCTGTGATTTTTTTTTCCTAATGTCCGATAGGAATTTCCTTTGCAGCTTGTGACTCTTGCCTCTTGTCCTTTCACTGTGCATCTCTGAACCCTTGTCCTTTCTGTAACAAATCTGATAGGGAGGGGAAGATTGCAGTTAAATTTTTCCTGAGCTTTCCCTTCTCCAAGCTAAACAAACCCAGTTCCTTCAGACTCTCTTTGTATATCATTTGCTCCAGCCTCCTAACTATTTTTATGGTCCTCTCTTGGACTTTCTCAAGCTTGTCAATCTCTTTATTGGGAGCCCAATCTGGAAACAGCATTTCAGATCCAGCTTTAGTGCTGAATACAGGAAGTTTATCATTTTCCTCAACCTGTTGGCACACTCTTGCTAATTCAGCCTAGCATGCATTTAGCCTTCATTGCTGCAAGGCCACACTGATGACCAACATTCAAGTTGTTCACCAGGACACTCATTCCTTTTTCTATAAAGCTGTCCCTAACCAGTCGGTGTCAACTTGTACAGACAGAGCAAGGGCATGCTCTATCTGAGGAGCAAGACTTGATATTTGTCTTTCTTGAACTTCACAAGGTTTCTGTTGGCCAACTCTTCCAACTTTTTGAGGTCCAACTGGATGACAGTCCTGCTATCCAGCACACTAGCTGTTCCTCTGGATTTGGCTTTGTTCACAGATGAGATGACAATGTACTTTGTCCCATATTCCAAATTGCTGATGAAGACATTAAACAATGTCAGTCCTAGCATCAGTGGGTAATCAGTGTCAGTTGACCCAGGAAAGCTACTCATAAACTACTGACAGTTAGACTTGAAACCCTTGACCTCTACTCTTTGAACTCAGTGGTCAAAGAGGAGGCCTGTGGGTTTTTCATCCACCTTGTAGTCCACCCAGCCAATTCATGTCTCCTCAATTTTGCTACCAGGTTACTGTGACAAAAGCCCTGCTAAAGTCAAGGATATCTACTGCTCCCCTTAGCCAGCCACTTCATCATAGAGAGCAATCAGGATGGTCAGGCAGGATTTGCCCTTGCTAACTCCACGCTGACTATTCCTTTCTTGTACTTGTCTCTGGAAATATCTTCCATGAGGACTAACTTCATAATTTTCCCTAGGACTAAGCTGAAGCTGAATGGTCTGTTGGATCAGACGGTTTGAAGATGTGGAAAAAATCTCCCAGATAAAAAGAATAGACTGTGGACCCGACATATAGAGTTATCAGGCTGCACAAGATGATCATCAGAGAAAACCAGGAAATTTGAAACCAACATCTTATGCTGATATAAGCAAGGGTAAAATGTCTCACTATGTCAGCAGTTCATCTGGTCTGACAGAAAACATCAGTCTCCATAACCAGCTACTTCTAGTACCCTTCCTCAAAATAGTCCAAGGAATGCCTTTGAAAGTACAGTTAGGCTAGCAAGGGGGAAATTAAAGATAAACAAGAAACAGGTAGAAGTCCATCAGAAGAATGACAGTTTCCCAGGCCCCAGGGTTGAGTGCCCCCTTGGCAGCATGTATTTAGCTAAAGTTGTAGCACAGAGTTTCAGGTATAATTCTGCTTCCTCTATTTCTTTTCAGCATCTTTCTCCTCTCTGCAGCATAGGAACCTGATCTGTCATTCTCAGAAGGCAAGAACCATAGGGACAGGTACATGCAAGTATGCCTGAACAGCTGCAGAACAGGAAAAAACATCCTCCTTGTTTTTTTGACTGGGATAATACCCCCAAAGGGCTAGAAACACAACTGGAAGCCATATTTCAGCTAGCCAACTATCAGCAAGACTTGATTTGGCATTATGTTTTTTGTTCTGTTTGGAAAGTGTGTCTTTATGTTCTTATGAAGGTATTGTAGGACTTTTACAGTAGCAGCTTGCATAATGATTTTTACAGTCTGTGGGTACAGTAGCAATGACACTTGGTCTCCCTGCATGCCTCAGAAAGCAAACAGCTGCAAAGCTTGATGTAGGTCATATCTCTTCAGGTCATCCGTTAAGAAGCTCTCTCAAACTACATGCATTTAAAGATCACCATTCATGAAGTAGCTTTTATTTTGGGAAGTGATCTTTATGGTGCATTTCAATACATGTCTAAAAGATGCAAAATATAACCTATTTGTCAAATAGATAAAATGTGGGTCATGATATTTCTTAGAATTCATCTCTTTCAATGCAACAATTAAACTACAATGAAAATAGCAATGACAATCAGATATGGCTCTTTCTTCTTGGCTGTCTCTCTAATATTCTTTGACATATCTTATTTTCAAATGTCAGTGACCCTTCTTCTATCATTAATAGTTTTGACTCCATACCCATGACAGTCCTCACTGAGAAAAAGAAAGCTAACATTTTATTTCCATCACAGTTGTCAGTTCCTTTTGGGTCCAATCCTAAATTCTTTAGGCAGAAATCCATGACTTGAGCTTCAGAGTTAAGTACTGACTGGTTACAGATATAGCACTCTTAAACTTTGTTTTCATTACCACTAGCATAGCTAAAAGAGGAAAAGCTAAAATTCTGATATTCCACTTCTTGTTCATTTGCTTGGTGTTTTCCTTTTTGGGGGGGATGGAGGGGAAGTAGAATTTTATAAAAAGAAGAAATACAGTTCTGAAGAGAAGGAACATGTAAAAGATTTAATGATTTGAACTAAAGCCACACTTCAGCTAAAAATGAAGAAGCACTAAACCAGACCTTTCCTTTTCAACGAAGTGATATAGAAAGAATTGGTAATGTTGATTTGTCAAGTGTTCTTACCATTGTCCTCTTCAATACATTACTTTTCAGTTGCTTATAGCTTTGCTGAAGGATGACTTCCATAGATTTTCCACAGGAAATGGGACTAAGATCCAAACAGTAAAACTTAAAGATAGTTATCTAAATGTTGTTGCCTGTGGGTAAGCCATGTACCTCAGGTCTCATTATATTCAGAGAAGATCTGGGCAACAATGCCCATAGAGGTTTTGGTTTGGTTGTCTAAACATAAATGTCTAATGCCATTTTAGCTGCTATAATGTGTCCCACTATACCCAGAGAGTTTGGGTATCCTTTAGGTCCTATATTGTATGTGTTAAACCCATGCAGATGTTTTGGATATCCTACCTAAGTCATTTCAAATGGCATTGCACATCCATGTGAGGGAACTGGTCTGACTAGGTCACATGTAGACACCTAATATCAAGCAGAATGCAAATCTGAATTTTTGTCTTGAGCTGGATGTTTCCAGCTTCAATTAGAGCAACCCAAGCCTGCCTGTGAGAGAAGTTAAAAATGTGGATTTTACCCAAGATAAAAACAGCAAGCATCTCAGGATTTGTGTCAGGAGAGAATTTGTTGCTACCCCTTTGTAAATCTTTTAAACTCTGGTCAGGAGATATAACTCTGGAAGGCATTAGTCTGGACAAAATCAATAGAAATCTGTTTGACTGCTAAATTCTCAAAGATTCTGTCTGCTTTAAGCATGCTCCAAGCTGTAACAAAGGATAAAAGTTCTTTGTACAGTAGTACAAAATACAAAGTACTAAGCACTGAGGATGAGATCCATCTGCCCAAGTCGGAGGCTCACCAGCTAGAGAGCACCTTTGCAGAAAAAGACTTATGGTGGACAATGAGTTGAACATGTTGGCAGTGGTACCTTTGCTGCAAAGAAGGCCGAACGCACTCTGGGCTGCATTAAGAAGTGTGCAGCCAGCAGGTCCAAGGAAATGATCCTTCCTCTATATCTGGTGCTTGTGAGACCACATCTAGAGGGCTGTCTCCCGTTTTGGGCTCCCCAGTACAAGACAGACATTGATATCCTATGAAGTGTCTATCAAGATAGTTATATTTGGTTCATAATATCTGTGTGGCTCAACTGCTTTTTGATCTTTTAACATTTTTAACATCTCTCTGCCTGTAGAATTTATGACTATCCTGAATGTTTTTCTCATGGTCTCTTCCAAGACACATTAAAATCAATTATAAACCTTCTTTTGTCTTAAGTAGGCCTTGGATAGGGCCCTGGAAAACAATAATTAGAAAAATCCCATCAACCCCTCAGCTACTATATGCAATTGGTTTCTTTGTGTTTCTCTGGCAATGAAGGAAATTAATTTTTCAAAGGCATTTGTGCAATAACAATACATGCAATAACAATTCAGGCATGAAATAGTATTGGGTCATTGTCAGTGACAGGGCAAGATAGAAAGCTTTTGCATAGCACTGAGTTTTAAAGAAAACTAGACCACTGAAAAGGGCAGAGGAGAGAAGATAATGTTTCACGCTGCCTGAAAAGGTATTTCTAAGACTTGACTGAACATCTAGAAGGGAAAAAAGAGTCTATTAAGTTAACAATATTTAAACTGCGTTCATTACTGAAGACAAAATGCATGTCTGTTTCAAAATAATAATAAAAAAAGACTCAAAAATAAACCATGCAAAATAGAGTGATTTAGTCTGCAGTCTTGCCGAATCCAGTACGTATGTGCTAAATAGCTGGTTTTGTTAAACATTCATGAAGGATGGAAGCTAGCATTTTCTTCCACATGTATTTTTTTAGAACAAGATCTTCAAAAGTAACCAGTGTTTATGAATGCATAAACTGAAACATCTTAAAGAAGCTCATCTCATTTTTTGAAGTGTGTATGCATAGCATTTCCTAGATCTTAAGTCAAGTTTAAATGTTGCAGCCTGGCTGCCAAATACTCACACATTTAACATCAATAGTGAGTTCTGAGATCATATTTCTCTCTGGTGTATATAGAATTTAAAATACTAGCTCCCTTGACAGAATATTGTGTGGAGTATTGTATTTTCACTGCACTTCCATAATCAAAGCCATTGGACGGCTTCAATTTGCTTCTTGACTGAAAGACAATATTCTTTTACACCAAGTTTTACAAAAGTTGTTATTTTTTCCCAGAGATTAAATAGCTTCATTCTTAAAGACATGGGCTTTACATCTAATTTTAATGTATTCAGCTTTAGCTTCCAGCATTTGCATCATATCACATCTTCACCTACCAGACTGATGAATCCACGACCCATGTCTGTTCCTCTTTCTGACAGCGGTTTAAAAATCATAGCAGCTTACTTTCAAATTCCTTTCTGATGAACTTGAAGCTGCCTTCTTAAATGGTCTGAATTGCAGTATTGGTCTGAATGCAGTATCCAAAAACATATTTTACTATATTCCTCTTTTGATATATCAAGGTTATTTTGGCCATGGCACCACAGTGAAAGTCCATGTTTGACTGGTCAGGCAGTGTGATCCTCCAGGCCTTTTCAGAATCTCTGATTCCTAACATAGATAGAGACCCCTTCCAGAAACTTTGGCTTAATTCTTTGTCACTTACATTTCATCATTGTAAAATACTTATCGTTTTTTTCCAGTCTACCAAGTAATCCAGATATTTCCTGCAAGTGGCTTTTTACTTACAAATTCTGTAATCTTTGTATCATTTGGTAACTTTGTCACTGAGTTCTTAATTTCTTACAAATCACTGATGGCATTAGATAGCGTAGGGCAAGAACTGATTATGACTGCACCCCATTAGAAATGGATCTTTTTAATAATTATATCCTATTTGGAATTACATTCTGAGTCTTGTCTGTTACTCGTTCTTTAATCTATTTAATTTATATTATATTAAGTTTCATCATTCTAGTTTATTCAATAAAACGATGTGTTACCAAGTTGTGACTTACAAAAAGTGTAGATGTGTTACGTGAACAATATTCTCTATTTTAACTCTAAATATCAAACTAAGCAGAAATTGTTTGATAAGTTCATGTTGTCATCAGTGATATTTCCCTATTTTAATTCCTTATTGAGTCCAGTTTCAGTCTTTCCACTTTTTTATATAAAACATTTGTATTCAGTACCTGTCAACTCATTGCTTTCCTCCTACAATATCATTTTCCTCTGAATTTTAATGAAATATCAAAAGGAAAAAAAGAATATTTGAAAAATTGAGATGATATACAGTGAAAATTGATTAGAGTATAGCAGTGGGACCTAGGAATTTTAGGTGCTAATCCTTATTTCACTGGTGATTCATTATGTGGCTGAGAGGGACCATTCAAACCCTCCCACTCCTTCATTTGTAAATAAGACATTATGTTTACTGATAAGAATAGGTCTTCTGAGCTTGAACATTTGATTTGTGTAATGGTATTTTGCTTCAATACACAAGAGATTTTTCAGCTGCTCTCTTTTACATCAGGTCCCCTGACATACAAATGCTATTCACAGCATATATTAGAGAAATAAATTGGAACTTGTATGGTATGAAGGCTAATACTGGTTAGAAGAGTGTATTCAGAAGAACAGACATTTACTTAAAATGTTTAGTTAAATATGAAAAATATGTTAAAAATATGAACTGAATACCAGTCCAAATGAACAATAAAATGAGAAAGGAGTATAGGAAAATAAAAAATGCCGGCACACTATGAAAAAGGATATAATAAGGGAATGGAGGAGAAAATGCACAGGGAAGTAGAAACTGTTGGTTAATATGTTTTCCCATGCATAGTATTGACTAGAAGTGGATTTTTTTTTTGTGAAGAAAGCCCATTTTTTTAGCTTTCCTGAAATGTCAAATGGAAACAAAAAATGTACTAAGACCTGGCCAAAGGAAGCACTTTTAAATTAAGACATTTTACAGTTAAGTGAATGTGTTTGTTTCAGTTTTGAACACCTTTTTTTTAATATAAAACAGTAAGATATAAAAAAGTAACATTTTTATTTTCAAGTTAAAATGAAGAATTTCAACACTTTTGGAATCTCTCAGTTTTTTTACAAGCCAGCATTAAAAAACTGACAAAACAAATATGTAAAGCATATGTGTTTGCTAAACCTCTGTTTTCATGTAACAAAATGTTTCAGCTAAGAATTGTCACTCAATTAACTCTCTTGACACACTAAACAAAATGTTTTAACTAAGGGCAGTCACTCAAGTAACTCTGTTGGCATGATAAGAGGGAAACTGAATCACAGAAAAAAAAATCACAGAAAAAAAATCTTTTTTTTTTTTAAAGTAAATTCTTGTGCTGTTGGTCAGGGTCTTCCATGAAGCTGAGGTAAAGCAAAGGCACTGCCAGAAATGGTCAATTACAAAAAAAGATGTAGTCAGTGATGCATAAAAAAATATGAGTGGTAATGTCAAGAGAGCTCGAAAAAGCATACCAGTGGGAGGAGTAAATCAATATCAAGGATATATGTTGAGGATTGCTCTGAGAGATATGTAGAGGAAAAGAAAAACAGATTTAAATAGCAATTGTTTTTTAAAACTGTCTGCCTTTAACAATGGATTTAAACTATGAAACTGTAATAGAAATAGTAAAGAAACTATTCCATAAAAAAGCCTTAAGCTTTTCAAAAGAAATTAGGGGAAAAATAGGAGAAAAAAGAAAATGTGATTTTTTTTAAATAGACAACTATTTAAAAGTCAAGATCTGAGTGTGACTCAGATGCATTAATGCTACCTAAAATTGTTTCACTAGAGATGACCACAAATGAAAGTGTTTCAAATATTTGATGCCTTTTGGGGGAAAATTTCGGTTTTTTTACCCATTAATAAAAATTCTCCATAGAAATAGCTGAAGTCTATCTCATTATGAAGACATTTAATTACCAAGGATTTAAACAGACTTAGGAAATGTTGACATCTTTTAAGTTATCGTAATGGCAGTATGATATGTACAATAATGTGATGGAATATTAAAAACAGTTTATATAATTTTACCAGTTCCTCTGACTAGCTCTTCTTTAACCTATTTTCTCAAATGCTTTAGGTGTTAAAACAAACTTGACACTGTAACAGTAGAAATTGAATTTTTTCATACTTCACCCACAGCTATAAAATCTTAAAGGTTTTGCTTGGTAGAGGTAACACGCATTTTCTTTCACTTTCATTTCTAAGGATTTCATAAGTTTTAAGTCTCAAGGTACTGAAGTCCACAAGGAAATGTTGATCCAATGGTCAGGTTGCATTTGTTTTTCTTTCTTGTCTCTCTTGGGAATGGTGAAACAATGAAATCACATATATGCAATCAACCTTCAGCTAAAATTCACTTATAACTGTTGATAACTTCCGGCAGATTCACCAAGTGCTGTCATTTTGGAATTTGTAATGCATTCACGTGAGTTATGCATGAACAATAGATATTAATTTAAGGATTTTTCTTAGGATTTCAACAGGCCAAATGTTATTGTCCTATCTGTAACAGCACTTTTGTAAAGTGTTATTGT